>NC_140592.1:1066042414-1066642414 GCF_964204655.1 Triturus cristatus
CCCAGGACCTTCCTGACCTGGCTCAGTGGCGTCAAGAGGGGGGGCCCACCCAAGCACAGTTCCGCCAGGAACAAAAGACCTGTCCCTCCCTCGAGGGACTCCGCCAACAAGCCAGCGCCCAGAACGCAGGGGACTCCACCGGAACTCACTGGGTCTACTGGGATAACGACCTGCTATACAGCGAGCAAAGAATCGCCGAGCTGGGGGCCGGTCGAGTACTGGTGGTACCTCTCCGCTTCAGAGACTTTCTGCTCAACCTGGCCCATGATGTCCCCCTGGCTGGACACCTGGGCCAAGATAAAACGTACAGCCGCCTAGTGACCCACTTTTTCTGGCCGAAGATGAGGAATGACGTCCTGAACCACTGCCAATCTTGCCCCACATGCCAAGCCAGCGGGAAGAGTGGTCGGAAGCTGAAAGCCCCTCTGCAACCCTTCCCTGTGGTCACCACCCCGTTCGAGAGGGTGGGGATAGACATCGTGGGGCCTCTGGACCCCCGCACGGCACAAGGACACAGGTTCATCTTAGTACTGGTGGACCATGCCACCCGCTACCCCGAGGCGGTGCCCCTACGGACCGTGACAGCTCCGGTGGTTGGCCGGGCCCTAATGGGGATCTTCTCCCGGGTAGGCTTCCCCCGAGAAGTCGTCAGCGACCGAGGCACGAACTTTATATCCAAATACATGAAGTCCCTCTGGCAACAATGCGGGGTCACCTACAGATTCACGACCCCCTATCACCCCCAAGGGAACGGACTAGTGGAGCGTTTTAACCGCACCCTCAAGGGGATGATTGGGGGATTGGAAGAGCCCCTCCGTCGCCAGTGGGATGTACTACTCCCGTGCCTCCTCTTCGCCTACCGCGAAGTTCCCCATAAGTCCCTCGGTTTTAGCCCTTTCGAACTCCTGTACGGGCACCCTGTGCGAGGGCCCCTCAGCCTAGTGAAAGAAGGTTGTGAGATGGCCCCCCTAAAGACCCCTCCAGACGTCTTCAAATACCTCCTGGCCCTACGCAATCAGACCCGGCGCTTCAGAGAGATGGCCAAGGCGAACCTCGAGGCCAGCCAGGAGGACATGAAGAAGTGGTATGATCACAATGCCTCCTCCGTTGAGTTCGAGCCTGGACAACAAGTATGGGTGATGTCCCCCACCGAACCATGTGCCTTGCAAGATAAGTGGACGGGGCCCTTCAAAGTGGTCGAGCGCAAAAGCCCCGTCACTTACCTCATCGACCTGGGGATCTCCCGGAACCCCCTTCGGGTCCTCCACACCAACCGACTCAAACCACACTTTGTGCGCTCCGAACTCAGCCTCCTGATGGCTACGGACAGTGGGGCAGAGGAAGACTCCGAACCCCTCCCGGATCTTCTGAAGACTCAGGAGAATGACGGCTCCGTGGACGGGGTCCGGCTCTCTGACGCCCTCACTTCGGAGCAACGCCAGGGCTGCCGGAACCTCCTGCTGCAGTTCGCTACCCTGTTCTCCCTCACCCCCGGGGTCACCCCTTGGGGTTTGCACGACGTGGACACCGGGGACAGTCCCCCTGTCCGACACCGGGCCTACCGCGTACCAGATCGGGTACGGGCCTGCATACAGGAGGAGGTGGCCAAGATGCTCACAATCGGGGTCATCGAGCCCTCGGACAGTCCCTGGGCCAGTCCGGTTGTATTGGTCCCCAAAGCCGCTGCCCCCGGCACCGCACCTGAACTGAGATTCTGCGTCGACTACCGGGGCTTGAACCCCGTCACCCAGACCGAGGTCCGAGCCTTCTTGGGGCTCACCGGCTACTACCGGCGGTTCGTGAAGGACTACGGCAGCATCGTGGGGCCCCTCACGGGTCTCACGTCCAAGAACCAGCCGAAGCGGAGTAACTGGACCCCCGATTGTCAAGCGGCCTTCGAGAAGCTGAAGGCCGCTCTATGCACCGCCCCTGTGCTCCAGGCCCCCGATTACAGTCGGGAATTCATGGTACAGACCGACGCCTCCGACCACGGCATCGGAGCCGTCCTTTCTCAGTTAAACCCCGAAGGTCATGACCAACCGGTGGCCTTCATCAGTCGACGTCTCCTGGCACGAGAACAGCGCTGGAGCACCATCGAGAGGGAGGCCTTCGCAGTGGTGTGGGCCCTCAAAAAGCTCCGGCCCTATCTCTTCGGTACCCACTTCCGGGTACAAACCGACCATCGACCCCTGCAGTGGCTGATGCAGATGCGGGGGGAGAACCCAAAACTCTTGCGCTGGTCCATTTCCCTGCAGGGAATGGACTTCACTGTGGAGCACCGACCAGGCCAAGACCACGCCAATGCGGACGGCCTGTCCCGCTTTTTTCGCCTCGACGAAGAGAGTCCCCAAGGAGATGGGTGACTCTCCCCGCCTTCAGCTGGGGGGGACGCATGTTGGACAGGCCACACGAAGGGCTTGCTCCCTCCCCGCACGACAGGGCCCGAGCTCCGGCCCACCAGGCATAACCCACGAAAAGCACCTGTACCCCGTCTCCCGACGGATCTTCTGCCCTCGGACCTCTACTCATCACGGGGCCCAGCCCCACCGGCTCCCCCGGCCGGTTCAAGCCGCCATCTTGGGCCCTGCACCACGAGGCCGCGTGGCCTCGCCCCGACCCTAACCCCGGGCCTGGCCGGCCCCGACATCCCGGCACCACCATCCACCCGGGAGGTGAGCGGACCACTTGGCAGGTCAATGGGAGGACGAAGTGTCAAGAGCTCTTCCCCCGCCAGGTGCCGATCGCCTCCAGCTCCCCCAGGCGCGGGCTCCACCCCCTGCTGGTTGTCTGGACACCTTCATCCCGGGCCCTCCGACCTCCAAGTGCGAGGGTCCGGACATCAAAGAGCGTCTGCCCTATAACTGGGGCAACTCCGGAGCAGGAAGGCAGTTGTATCCTGGAGTCGAGAGACACCGAGAGAACTCAGCCTTGACGGACTACTGGCGCTGCCGTAGCCCGCTCTTGTGAACCATCGTCCTGCCTGCTGGCGCTGCCGCGGCCTTCTACAACATCCATCCTCGTCGGGACCTGCTGGCGCTGCCGCGGCCCGTTGTAACGACCATCCTCACCGGGACCTGCTGGCGCTGCCGCGGACCGTACATCGACCATCTTCCCGGGACCTGCTGGCACTGCCGCGGCCCGTTGTAACGACCACCCTCACCGGGACCTGCTGGCGCTGCCGCGGACCGTACATCGACCATCTTTCCGGGACCTGCTGGCGCTGCCGCGGCCCGTACCAACTCAGCTCGAGGATTGTGAGCTAAACATCATCTCATCCAAACTACCTGACTGGTAGACAGACTGTCCCGCTACCCCTGACCCTGCTTTGAGAGACTTGAATCGAGGGGACCCCTGAGTCCAGACCTCCTTGTACCATTCAACCGTACCTTAAGAAGTGCTTATAAAGAACTCTGAACCTTATCCGTGTGTGGTATCTGTCTGTGGGGGGGAAGTTACTTGTCTGTACGATCGCTGGAGACGGCTCTCCCCGGAGACCTCTCCTCCTGACCCCGGCCGACCCTCCCGGTCCGTCTATCCTTTCTAACATGGGTGCAGGGATGGACGACTCCAACACAGGGGGTGGGGCAGCGCCAAAGGTGGATTTGAGCACGGTGCTGCACACTACTGCCAGGTCACCCAGCGTCTCCCCTGCACCCGAAGGAAGCACAGGCCCCAAGGAGGGGGGGGGGTTGGAGGGATGGGTCGCAGCGCTACTGGAGAGGGGTGTGGACAGGATGGGGACTCAACTCCCCTGCCGGTGTCCTGCCTCCACCGCTTGCGGGGTGGTGCCACACTGGGGCTGATGGACAGACTGGGCAGGACTGACCCTGTGTCTGACTCTTGGCCAGGAGAGCTGAGGGGAGTGGATTTGGAGGGTGGTGGTTGTGAGGAATGTGGACTCCCACTCTGGCTGCGTGTCTTCCGTTTCCCCCCCGACCCAGTGGGTGTTCCTACTTCACCCTGTGTGTGCGTGCCAGGAGGTGTGCGCTTTGCCTTCCCTGCTGGTGTGGTGCCTGTGTCTGGTGCGGTGTGTGCATGCTGACGTCTGGGTGTACGTGGGACAGGCATGGGAGTGGGAAGTGTGGATGGGGCATGGGTAGGGGGTGGGACGAAGTGCTGCAGGAGATCCACTGCTACAGTCAGTGTCGAGTCAATAGACCGCAGCAAGTTGCGTTGGTCAGCCTGCGATGCTGAATGCCCTCCAAGAATGCCTCCATGTTGTTGAGCACTCGGCTGTGGCCATGGAGGACATTAAGCATCGCAGCCTGACCAACCTGCAACTGCCGCAGAATGTCCACAGACTCGGCATTGGCGGCAGCAGTGGAGACAGGGGCAGGGGGTGCGGTGCCTGGCAGGAAGGAGACACGTGGTGACCTAGCATGCCAGGAAGGGACACGAGCAAGTGGGAGGCCGGTGATGGCAATGGAGGGGGCGGGGAGAGATGTTGTGCTGCTGTCAGCTGTTGGAGCAGCCTCCGCCCCCTCGGAGAGCTCAGCCTCGGACCCGTCAGCTTCATATTCTGTGGTGGCAGTGGACAGGTCCTCCGGCTCACTCCCCTCGGCCTCAGTTCCACTCGATGTGCCAGCAAAGATGTCACTGCTGGCACTGGTGCCCGGTCCCTCCGCACGGTCCGTGCCGGTGTCTGCATCCGTGTCCCCCGACGATGCTGTGGGCAAGGTGAATAAATAGGAATTAATCAGACACCTGTATACATATGTCACATGAGTCAAATCTACATAGGTTACAGTGCATAGCCTGAAATGAAAGATGAGTAACATCTACAATACAAGGTACATATATAGGCCCTGCAACACACAGTTGGTTCACTCACCATGCCACTTAGAAACTATGGAGAGCATGACACATTTGCAAATGACATGATATGGATTTTGACAGAGGAGCCAGGCTCTGGGGCCAATCCAGCACTGCATCTGCACCACACAGCGTTGCCGTAACTAGGGATGAGCAGGGACCATCTCCATGAACTTGAGGCACATGCTGCAAAGGTAATACTTAAAAACATGTCCAACATGAATGGGACACTGCATCTTGAATGTATGTCCAGACAAACATCACACACTGGCCAGATCGAGCAATGAGATTTCAGTTGTCGACATGTAGGCCTTGCCCGCACCAACCACCCCCTACATGCGACAATTTGATGAGACACAGGAAGCACTTGCATCTCTCGCTAGCCACGCCCCCTTGAGGCCACGCCCCCTCCTTCCCCTGTATTATGTGCCAGGGCAGGAAGCGCAGCGGACGAGCGCAGCGGGAGCGCCGTTTGCGCGCCGAAGGCGCGCCTAAGGCAAGCCCGTCTGCGCCCGTCATCACCAGACCATCGCCTCTCGCCAGTCCCCCTGGTTCGCCCAGGCCCTATCCACGCATTCGCTATGACGGTAAGGAACTCTTACACCTGAACCCCGACCAAAAATGCTCCAACGCCTCTGGCATTATTGGTCATACGCATCTCCACTGCAACCGTTGCCATTTCTCGACTCACATACCCACTAGGGTGCGGAGTGACCCCTTAAATACTATAAACCCGACATTGACGATACTTCAACTCAACTGCAGATCCCTCGTTAAACACCACCCTGAGGTGAATACGCTTCTCCAGGAGGAAAACCCTGACGTATTGTTTCTATGCGAAACATGGCTCCAAGATGGCATAACCACCATCCCCAACTTAACGCTCCCAGATGAGTTCCACCTGGTCACCATCAACCGTGAATCTCGCGGCGGCGGCATCGCAATTATCTATAAAAAACACCTTACTTGTTCTTTCATAAAAGAACCCCTCCAAGACTGTGAATGCGCCCAATTTAAAATCAGTGTGACCCCCCAATTTACGCTATCTGGCCTTTACATTTATCGCCCTCCAGGCCAGGCCACTAGATTTATTAATGCCCACCTCGAAACGACCACAGTGCTCATCACTAAATCCGCCAACTTCACCATCCTAGGCGACCTAAACTTGCACTTTGATGCAACTGGCGACCATACCATCACCAACCTCCTAGCGGACCTCTCGGCACTGCAACTTAACTCCCTAGTCCTCACTTCTACCCACATAGCTGGACATACCCTAGATCCGATCTTTTCTAATATACATGAGGCAGCTACAGATATCCCCACCCCCCTGGGATGGACGTATCACCATCTTGTTAAACTGAGCATTCCAGCACCTCAACGGCAGATCAGAACTGAATCCAGTCAGCGTCTAAAAAGACCCTGGCACAAACTCTCCCCCCTTGCCCTACAGGAAACCCTTGGAGAGTTCCAATACGATGCGAACCAGGAATTAAACGCGACCTATACCTCGTTCACCAACTGGATCAGCAACGGCCTTGACACTCTTATTCCGGCTAAGTTGACTAAAGGACGTAATACTCCTTCCAACCCGTGGTACGACGACACCCTTAGGGCAATGCGCAAGGAGTGTAAAAAAGCCGAGCGCCTATGGAGGAAACACTACGATAACCAGGACAAGGCATTATACCTATCTAGGCTTAAGACCTACCATAAAGCTATCAGATCTGCCCGTGCTTCTTTTTATTCCAACAAAATCAACTCCAATACGAACCCATCTAAAACCATTTTTAAACTAGTGAATGAGCTCCAAAACCCTAGGGCACCCCTACCTAAAATTTCTTCCCATGAGCATTGTGAGCAGCTCGCAACATACTTTGTTGAAAAAGTCCAGAAAATCTATGCGTCCTTCCCGCAGATCGCTCCTCTCTGTGGAGCTCCTAAGACCACAGATCTCAATCTCTTACCTCTGTCTCAAATTTCTGCCATCACCGCTGCAGACCTGATCAGACTAGGTAAGAAAGTAAAATCTGGCTCCCCAGCGGACCCCATGAGTCCCTCCCATTTCCTGGACTCGATGGACTTTTTCCTACCCCCCATGCTGAACATCCTCAACCTTTCCTTTTCTACAGGATCTGTACCCATAGCTTGGAAGCAAGCGTGGGTATCTCCGATAATTAAAAAACCTACCCTCGATCCCTCCAAACCAGAAAATTTCCGGCCGATATCCCTTCTCCCCTGGATTTCCAAAATAGCCGAAACCCATGTTAACAGCATCCTTTCGAAGCATGTGGAAAACCACGGAATCCTAGACCCCCTCTCAGAACGGCTTCCGTGCAGGCCATAGTACGGAGTCTGCCCTACTGGTCACTACGGAACATCTCCGGACGATTTTGGATTCCGGTCATAGTGCTGCGCTGATCCTTCTTGATCTCAGCGCAGCCTTTGACACGGTATCCCATGACATCCTTCTAAAACGTCTGGAGATGACCGGGGTGACTGGTCTTGCCCTCGCATGGTTCCAATCCTTTCTCAAGGATAGATCCTTTAAGGTGTCGGCTCCCCCATTTCTTTCTAAATCCCACCCTATCGCTCAAGGTGTCCCCCAGGGATCAGCGTTGAGCCCCTCCCTCTTTAATCTATACGTCCAGCCACTTACAGACGTGGCTAGAGAGTGGGGGCTCACGCTGGTCTCATACGCCGACGACACCCAGTTGGTTGTCACCCTCTCGGAAAGCCCGTCCCCTGTGGCATCCAAGTTTAAAGAGGGTATGACTGCTGTGGCCCGTTGGATGACGGACAACTACCTCCAACTCAACGCCGGTAAAACCGAGGTGCTCCTCCTAGGCCGTAACACCAGCCTATGGAACGAGCACTGGTGGCCGTCATCCCTAGGCGCCACCCCACTCCCCAAAAAATGCGTCAAAAATCTGGGAGTCTGGGTGGATGCCAACCTTGGCTACCAGACCCACACTAAAAAGGTGGCAGCCACCTGCATAGGCCTTCTAAGGAACCTCAGGCCCATACTCGGGCTCTTCGATTCTAAGGCCCGCCAGCTTATCGTCCAGGCCACCATTCTATCGCGCCTGGACTACGCTAACGTCCTCCTTTTGGGAGCTAACAAAGCGGAAACTGCTAGGTTCCAATGTATCCAAAATGCGGCAGCCAGAATGCTGATCGGCCTTCCACGCAGATGTTCAGCCAGAGCTACTATTCGCAAACTCCACTGGCTGCCCGTGGACCGTCGAATTCAATTCAAGGCCTTAGTTACGATCTTTAAGATCGTTAAACTAAGAAATCCCCCGCTGCTTCGTAACCTTGTCCAACCTTACGTTCCTGGCCGTGATTTGCGTTCTTCCAACCAACTCCTCCTGACTATCCCTAGGACCCGGCTCTGCCGAACTGGAGGCCGTTCCTTCAGCGTTCTTGGCCCCAAATTGTGGAACGATCTCCCCCTCAGTATTCGTTCCATCGACTCTCTCCCAGCATTCCGCAAAGCAATTAAGACTCATCTCTTCCCCGCTCCCTAGTCTCCCCTTTTCCCCCTCTCCCCTCAATCTGTGCATCTGTTCTTAGCGCCGGGACACCCCTTTGCCGGGGTAGCTGCTGCGCTTCACCAAATCTAGAAATAGAAATAGTCTGGGAGAAATACACATGGGCTGCCAGAAAACCCATATTGGACCCAAAATACCCCATGTGCGCCTGTACAACGATCTCATTTACAAATGGCCATCATCAGATAATTGTAACAAGACACACAGGCACTGGCCACCGTGAGTATGAACGAGGAAAATTAGGTCAGGCTGTACAGTGGACACTTGTAGAACACGTTACGTAAATATACATGGTGCCAGGGGACAATGGCACAGAGCACATCCTATGCTGTAGACACTGAGAGTGTCCACATATTGTGATGACACACATGATACCTAGCGAAATATGCCCCAGGGGACAGTAGTGGCCACAATATTCCATGGTCCCGAATGGTAATGACTGCAACACAGGCCACCATCCCTGCACTCTGCGTATCGCACACTCATGCACATCATGTCACAGGCCACAACATAGGACATGCTTGCTGTAAGGCATTACACTTCAGAGACATACTCCTATGTCTGGACTCAGCATCAGTGCCAATTGACATGGACCCCACAAGTAGTGCCCAGACACAGGAGGGGTGGGTGCAGAGTCCTCCCAGCAGTGCCCAGGCACAGGAGGGGTGGGTGCAGAGTCCTCCCAGCAGTGCCCAGACACAGGAGGGGTGGGTGCAGAGTCCTCCCAGCAGTGCCCAGATGCAGGAGGGGTGGGTGTAGAGTCCCCCCAGCAGTGTCCAGACGCAGGAGGGGTGAGTGCCTATCACTCCCTGCAGTGCCCAGACACAGGAGGGGTGGGTGCAGAGTCCTCCCAGCAGTGCCCAGACACAGGAGGGGTGGGTGCAGAGTCCTCCCAGCAGTGCCCAAACGCAGGAGGGGTGGGTGCAGAGTCCTCCCAGCAGTGCCCAGACGCAGGAGGGGTGGGTGCCTATCACTCTTAGCAGTGCCCAGACGCAGGAGGGGTGGGTGCCTATCACTCCCAGCAGTGCCCAGACACAGGAGGGGTGGGTGCAGAGTCCTCCCAGCAGTGCCCAGACGCAGGAGGGGTGGTTGAAGAGTCCTCCCAGCAGTGCCCAGACACAGGAGGGGTGGGTGCAGAGTACTCCCAGCAGTGCCCAGACGCAGGAGGGGTGGGTGCCTATCACTCCCAGCTGTGCCCATACGCAGGAGGGGTGGGTGCCTATCACTCCCAGCAGTGCCCAGACACAGGAAGGGTGGGTGCAGAGTCCTCCCAGCAGTGCCCAGACGTAGGAGGGGTGGGTGCAGAGTCCTCCCAGAAGTGCCCAGACACAGGAGGGGTGGGTGCAGAGTGCTCCCAGCAGTGCCCAGACACAGGAGGGGTGGGTGCAGAGTTCTCCCAGCAGTGCCCAGACGCAGGAGGGGTGGATGCCTATCACTCCCCGCAGTGCCCAGACACAGGAGGGGTGGGTGCAGAGTCCTCCCAGCAGTGCCCAGACGCAGGAGGGGTGGGTGCCTATCACTCCCAGCAGTGCCCAGACACAGAAGGGGTGGGTGAAGAGTCCTCCCAGCAGTGCCCAGACGCAGGAGGGGTGGGTGCAGAGTCCTCCCAGCAGTGCCCAGACACAGGAGGGGTGGGTGCAGAGTCCTCCCAGCAGTGCCCAGACACAGGAGGGGTGGGTGCAGAGTCCTCCCAGCAGTGCCCAGACGCAGGAGGGGTGGGTGTAGAGTCCCCCCAGCAGTGCCCAGACACAGGAGGGGTGGGTGCAGAGTCCTCCCAGCAGTGCCCAAACACAGGAGGGGTGGGTGCAGAGTCCTCCCAGCAGTGCCCAGACACAGGAGGGGTGGGTCTAGAGTCCCCCAGCAGTGCCCAGACGCAGGAGGGGTGGGTGCCTATCACTCCCAGCAGTGCCCAGACACAGGAGGGGTGGGTGCAGAGTCCTCCCAGCAGTGCCCAGACGCAGGAGGGGTGGGTGCAGAGTCCTCCCAGCAGTGCCCAGACACAGGAGGGGTGGGTACAGAGTCCTCCCAGCAGTGCCCAGACGCAGGAGGGGTGGGTGCAGAGTCCTCCCAGCAGTGCCCATGGAACGCAAAGGGTGGAGTAGCCACAGATACAATGCCCACAAATGTCAGTCAGGTGCACAAAGACCCTGCAGTACATGTACCACATGTGTGCAAGGCTGGGAGTACACACATGCATAGCACCTAAAAGAGAACATGTCCACATGAAGTCATGTCAACAGTCTACATACACAAGTACAGTGACCACCAAGGATGCCACAAATGATGCAGGTGGAGACATCGCTCAGCATGCATGTGCAAAGTTGAAGGAGTCCGTCACACACCCAGCTGATGGAGACACAGCTCAGCACCACATAGTGGAAACACCCTGCAGGGAAGATGTCAGGTTACACAGAGGAAGGAACACACCTTGGGACGATGTCACCATGCAGTAACTGCTTACATGAACAAAGTAATGTAGCCAACAGCCTGTGATGGCACACAGATACCAGGGTCCACCCTATGACCAGCACAAGACTACATTTCCCACACACCCAACACATCATCACCACCCAAAATCATGGAGCTGGTCCACCAACAGCAATACCAGATAAACAGTAGTGTTCCAAGGAAAAAACAAATTGCTTTATTCAGCAGGATGTAAGTAATAATCATCATAAATGTCAATATATACAAGGCCCATAGGGCAGTCCATGACTCTAATCCGGATGGGGGACACAGTGGTACGTGTGTCCCCTAGCTTGCCTGCACAGTCAGACTCCTTTGTCTTCCACAGGGGGGGGGCATCATGTTGGGGGGAAGGACCAGGCACCGCAGGGACAGGAGGGGCAAGGGGAGGTGTTGTGGGTGCAGGGACGGACGACTCCAACACAGGGGGTGGGGCAGCGCCAAAGGTGGATTCGAGCACGGCGCTGCACACTACTGCCAGGTCACCCAGCGTCTCCCCTGCACCCGAAGGAAGCACAGGCCCCAAGTAGGGGGGGGGTTGGAGGGATGGGTCGCAGCGCTACTGGAGGGGGGTGTGGACAGGATGGGGACTCAACTCCCCTGCCGGTGTCCTGCCTCCACCGCTTGCGGGGTGGTGCCACACTGGGGCTGATGGACAGACTGGGCAGGACTGACCCTGTGTCTGACTCTTGGCCAGGAGAGCTGAGGGGAGTGGATTTGGAGGGTGGTGGTTGTGAGGAATGTGGACTCCCACTCTGGCTGCGTGTCTTCCGTTTCCCCCCCGACCCAGTGGGTGTGCCTACTTCACCCTGTGTGTGCGTGCCAGGAGGTGTGCGCTTTGCCTTCCCTGCTGGTGTGGTGCCTGTGTCTGGTGGGGTGTGTGCATGCTGACGTCTGGGTGTACGTGGGACAGGCATGGGAGTGGGAAGTGTGGATGGGGCATGGGTAGGGGGTGGGACGAAGTGCTGCAGGAGATCCACTGCTACAGTCAGTGTCGAGTCAATAGACCGCAGCAAGTTGCGTTGGTCAGCCTGCGATGCTGAAATGCCCTCCAAGAATGCCTCCATGTTGTTGAGCACTCGGCTGTGGCCATGGAGGACATTAAGCATCGCAGCCTGACCAACCTGCAACTGCCGCAGGATGTCCACAGACTCGGCATTGGCGGCAGCAGTGGAGACAGGGGCAGGGGGTGCGGTGCCTGGCAGGAAGGAGACACGTGGTGACCTAGCACGCCAGGAAGGGACACGAGCAAGTGGGAGGCCGGTGATGGCAATGGAGGGGGCGGGGAGAGATGTTGTGCTGCTGTCAGCTGTTGGAGCAGCCTCCGCCCCCTCGGAGAGCTCAGCCTCGGACCCGTCAGCTTCATATTCTGTGGTGGCAGTGGACAGGTCCTCCGGCTCACTCCCCTCGGCCTCAGTTCCACTCGATGTGCCAGCTAAGGTGTCACTGCTGGCACTGGTGCCCGGTCCCTCCGCACGGTCCGTGCCGGTGTCTCCATCCGTGTCCCCCGACGATGCTGTGGGCAAGGTGAATAAACAGGAATTAATCAGACACCTGTATACATATGTCACATGAGTCAAATCTACATAGGTTACAGTGCATAGCCTGAAATGAAAGATGAGTAACATCTACAATACAAGGTACATATATAGGCCCTGCAACACACAGTTGGTTCACCCACCATGCCACTGAGAAACTATGGAGAGCATGACACATTTGCAAATGACATGATAAGGATTTGGACAGAGGAGCCAGGCTCTGGGGCCAATCCAGCACTGCATCTGCACCACACAGCGTTGCCGTAACTAGGGATGAGCAGGGACCATCTCCATGAACTTGAGGCACATGCTGCAAAGGTAATACTTAAATACATGTCCAACATGAATGGGACACTGCATCTTGAGTGTATGTCCAGACAAACATCACACACTGGCCAGACCGAGCAATGAGATTTCAGGTGTCGACATGTAGGCCTTGCCCGCACCAACCACCCCCTACATGCGGCAATTTGATGAGACACAGGAAGCACTTGCATCTCTTAGTCTGGGAGAAATACACATGGGCTGCCAGAAAACCCATATTGGACCCAAAATACCCCATGTGCGCCTGTACAACGATCTCATTTACAAATGGCCATCATCAGATAATTGTAACAAGACACACAGGCACTGGCCACCGTGAGTATGAACGAGGAAAATTAGGTCAGGCTGTACAGTGGACACTTGTAGAACACGTTACGTAAATATGCATGGTGCCAGGGGACAATGGCACAGAGCACATCCTATGCTGTAGACACTGAGAGTGTCCACATATTGTGATGACACACATGATACCTAGCAAAATATTCCCCAGGGGACAGTAGTGGCCACAATATTCCATGGTCCTGAATGGTAATGACTGCAACACAGGCCACTATCCCTGCACTCTGCGTATCGCACACTCATGCACATCATGTCACAGGCCACAACATAGGACATGCTTGCTGTAAGGCATTACACTTCAGAGACATACTCCTATGTCTGGACTCAGCATCAGTGCCAATTGACATGGACCCCACAAGTACTGAACTGGACAGGGCACAGGCAAGGTCCCAAAACCTGTTACACACCACCCCCACACATGATGCTGCAAGCATTGGTCACGTGGATAAACTGCCAGCCCATATGACCTTGTGAAAGAGTGACTACACACAGACCAGGGAACACATGGCAAGGAGGGGAAGGGAGGAAGGACAGCACCGCTATACTGTGGGTGACAGGACCTGCACCGCACATTTAAACACTGGCAGTGTATCCATGCAACTGCACACTTACAAATGCTGGTGACACACAACAAACACACATGTACCTACCCCCTTCCTGCTGCTGCTTCTCCCGTAAGCGCCTGTCCATGTCTGGAAAGACCACCGCCAGCACACGCTTGTGGATGTGGGTCAGACGGCGACGCCCATGGTTCTTAGGGCCCACAGGTGAGTCCCCCAGCAGGACCCGTGCGATCCTCCGCGTCCAGCACCGGATATTCTGCCAGCATTTTCTCACCTGGGCCAGGTGCCGCTTGCGACCCTCCGTCCTCCTCACGGCACTGACGGCGTCCCTCCAGATCTGCTCCTTGGCAGAGGCGCCTACCTGTGGGGTTGAAAAAGTGAGACTACATCAATACACCTGCCACATGTCACAGAGACACACAATATTTATTTATCTGGTTTCAACAAGGCATAGTATGCAGCCAAAGCATTGCACCTTTGTCATAGGGACTTTTTTCTCTGTGTAAGGGCAAATGCACCACGTGCCATAGAAAGTACATAGGTGGCATGAGGGGTATGACACAATAAATGATCCAGACTCACGCTGTGCATCAGAAGGTACACCAGGATTATGTGCAGCACCTCAAAGCAGTCACATGCCACAGGCCACTGACGCTACCTCAGCAGAGTACACAGACACACACAGGACATACACCTGCCATTGCCAAATGCAGCTACAAACCTCACTCTGCACATGTGCCACTAGACTGGGGGGCTCACAGGTGTGGGGCTGGCTCTGCACGTCAGACACACAGCACTGCTCCCTGCTCGCATCAGATGGGCAGGGTATATCCATCCCTCATGCAGCTGGGGTGCTACACTCCACATATGCACCCACCCACATGACAGGGGACTTACACACACACCGATGTCCAGGGTACGCCCACATCATGTGGACACTCTCAGCACAGGTACACTGAACAAACACACATCTGTGGGTACAGTCACCTGTCACACTGGGGTGACCACAGAATCACATGAGGACTGTAGAAACAACATTCCCAGGAGGATTAGACAGGCAGAATGTGGCATGCACCATGCAGTGATTGTCACAGTAAACACAATGCAAGTGAGGACGGCAGACATGCACCACAGCATGCTCTTGCTGGGAGACATCAGGCATTCGCCCCCCCGGGACCCACTCTACAGTACAATGCATGTGTGTCACACCTGGACACAATGCCAGAAGTCCCAGTCACAAAAAAGGGACACAGTCTGTGCTAGTGGACTCTGCACTCACCTGAAACCCTGGTCGCCCATACAGCATGGGGCACTGTGGGAGGATCACATCCAGCAATGCCAGATTCTCCTCCAGGTTGAAAGGCTGGGCCCTCTCCACAGACCTTGACATGGTGCCAGGGAATCACGAGCAGCAGCAGTGTTGTAGAATCAAAAGATGTGCAGGCAAGTGCTCTCTCATGGGACCTGGCTGCCTTATATCTGCCTTGCTGGCCTGTTTCATGCACAGGAGTACAGAGTGATTGGTCACTCACATTTGCATCCTATGTTTCCTCCAATCCCTTTAAACCTAGCACAGTCAGTGGCTTTGCTTTTTTTTTTCTTGAGCATGATGTCAACTCCACAACCACTTTGCAACAAAGTAGATTCTTTCAAACCGACTTTTGCTGGGCACCTGATGAAAAAAATTCAAACTTTAAACTTGGTCTCCATGACAACCAGCATGCATGTAGGGCTTTATACTTGTCCCTCATGTGTCCCCTATGTAATTCGTAGATTCACACACAGGTATGGTGCGTTCCGGGGCCCTAGGGCACCCCAAATGCATAGCAACGGGCCGTACAGGCATGTGTACAGTCCGTATCACTATGGGTACGCATACGCGAGAAAACCCATAGTGATACGGACCGTACACACGCGTGTACGCTCACTATCACTGTGGGTGTGCTCGCGTATGCGTACCCATTGTGGTACGGACCGTACACACGCGTGTACGCTCACTATCACTATGGGTGTGCTCGCGTATGCGTACCCATTGTGATACGGACCGTACACACGCGTGTACGCTCACTATCACTATGGGTGTGCTCGCGTATGCGTACCCATAGTGATACGGACCGTACACACGCGTGTACGCTCACTATCACTATGGGTGTGCTCGCGTATGCGTACCCATAGTGATACGGACCGTACACACGCGTGTACGCTCACTATCACTATGGGTGTGCTCGCGTATGCGTGCCCATTGTGATACGGACCGTACACACGCGTGTACGCTCACTATCACTATGGGTAGGCCTACGGCAGCACTCCCATAGTGATAGGGAACGTACACACGCCCTCAGAGCGAATGTACGGTGCCTTTCACACATAACAGTGGTGACAGGCAGCACACAGAAAGGAATAGAGCTGACATACTTATCCATGGATGGACATCAAGGCATTGTCTGGGCAGTAATACATGTGTGGGGCACAGGTGTGAAAGGCTGTGATGTGGCACATTACTCCTGAGTTGTGAAGGCAATAGATGTATGATGAGATGTGTACAGATGTTATGTGTGATGGTGCACTATGTGCCAGACATGCCCTTCACTCCTTTGACATGTGTGCATGTCATTCAGAACACTTAAGATGAGCGTCACTGGCATGGCACAGTCAACAACACACGCAAGTGTCCCCTGATGCCCGCTACAGGGGTTACCACACCTGACATGTGACTACCCACGTTGCACGATGTGACTATGTCATATATGTGTGGTGTGTTCCCATTAGCTTGAAGTTGGTGTTCCCTCAAATGCATCTGCAGTTGCTGCAACCAACATGTCTGTGTGTAGATGGCCATGGCACACTGTTACGCACACCAGGCCACATGTGGTATCGGATGTAAGGTGTGTATGTATGCATGGGACACGGAGTAGCGTAACAAGGACCTGTCTGCATCCTCTCAATATATGTGTGGTCAGTCATGACATGTACACCTTCATGGCAAGGTGTGTGGGCTGTCCTAGTGTAATGTCATGTGACCTGTGGCTCTAGTGTTCCGCTACCTGTCTCTGCAATCAACATCCTACTTCTGCTGATATGTTGATGTATGTCACTCCTGTATTGCGTCTGGCTGTTCACTTACACTGGGACACAGCTAGTCCCATGCCATGGGATGTGGAGGTTCACCATCTCCGTGTGTAGCTGGGTCTTGGTAGGAGTGTCACCTGGCAGCCATACGTGTCCAGGGCATGTAGCACATACCTGACTCCGTATGTAGCATATGTGTATTGACAGATTAACATGTGCTCAGTACATATAAATTGTTGTTGTAGTGTACTGCAGAGCGCCGCCTCTTCCCCGACCAATTCCGGACTTGGCTGACATGCGGGAGAATGACTGTATACGCTGCTACCGCTTCCCCCAACCGTTGATTGAGGAGTTGACGGCAAGGCTGGCACCAAACCTGCAACTGCTGCACAGGTATCCTACGGCACTTAAACCCAAGCTGAAGGTAATGGCAGCCCTACATTTTGTTGCCACGGGTACCTTTCAATATACCATAGCTCATGTTGGTGGCATGTCCCAGAGCATGTTCAGCCGTGTGCTGCATGATTTTTTAGAGGCCATGTTGCTTCACCTGGATGAGTTCATCCATTTCCCAACTCCTGAACAGTTGACAGGTGTCAAGCGTGGATTCTATGCCCTGGGAAGGATGCCCCATGTCATTGGGTCCATAGATGGGACACATGTGGCTTTGGTACCACCACAGGCACAGGAGGTAGCGTACAGGAATCGCAAGCACTACCACTGCATCAATGCCTTTGTGGTGTGTCTGTCCAACATGGTGATTTCACATGTCTGTGCTCGTTTTCCAGGATCAGCACACGATGCCTACATCATGAGGCGTAGCAGGGTGCCTGAAATCATGACGCAGCTGCGCAACGAACGAGCATGTGTTGTTGGTGGGTACACTCTGTCTGTCCTGTATTTTGCGTACACTTCCAGCCCGACTGCTTCTCCTGTCCTACTTATGTCCATGTGGTTTCCATGTAGGGGACGCTGGCTATCCCAACATGCCATGGCTGATCACACCTCTCCGCAACCCCAGCACGCCGGCCCAGCTCCACTACAACACCGCCCATGGCCGGACAAGGCGAGTGATAGAGAGGACATTTGGCCTCCTGAAGAGCTGATTCAGGTGCCTACACAAGACCGGCGGCACCCTCCCATATGACCCGGCGAAGGTCTGCAAAATCTTCATGGTCTGCTGCATGCTGCACAACATGGCAGTTGAGAAAGCTGTGCCACTCATCCTGGATCAAGATGATCAGGACCATCCACCCGTGGAGGACGAAGGGCTTGGCAATGGGGCTAGTGATGTGGAGGATGTGGTTCCGCAAGAGGACATCTGGAGTCGGCTCATACGCGACTTCTTTGCTTAGTGGTGAGTACCAGTGTCTGAGTGTGCACGCATTGGTCCTTGTGTGGCATGTGTTGCAATGTGTGTGTCCATCTCCATGTATGCCACGTGAGTCAGAGGTGTGTGTGGATGTGTCACTCAAGTGATGGTGCCAGTAATGAGTGTATTTCCACAGTCATAATTGTGACCTAGCATGTTGTCATCCTTACATGTGTCGAGTACATGCACATGCAAGTGGATGTGCTTTTTGTGGCTGACTTCTTGTGTGTCTCTCATCCCCAGGTACTTGCGCATGCCGTCTGCTGGTTGCATTGTTGTGGCACTGCTATTCCTCATGGACACGTCATCGTGTGCTGACTCAGCGTTACACGCACGGACAAGTTTGGAAGTCTCCTTAGGGTAAGGGATGCATCAGGGGTGTATTGGGTGTGGCAGTTGTTTACGATGTGTGCACCCTGCCCCTGTTGATGTTTGGTTACTCTGCAGACATGTCGCATCACCATGGGACACATGACATGTAGCTGGATACACCTGAATAGATGGTCAGACTTGTTGACAGTCATCTGTAATGGGATAGTGGATTGTGATGATGGCATCAATGTGTGTAACACTGCCCTCGGACACATACGGTTTGCATTGGCTTGACATGGTGTGGGACTTCCACATCAGAGGATCAATTGTGTATGGCAGCCTCTCCGTGAGCAGCAGGGGGTGTTTAGCTGTTACCCGACACTTGTGTGCCAGTTCCATGGATATCAAGCATTTGAGGTGCAGAAGGGGGGTGCCAGTGTTGGACCCACATGTTACTCCACATGACCTGTGTATGTGTACTCCGAGTTGCCTCTGCATTCCGGAATACATGACTAATAAAGGTGTCCCTATGCCTCCAAGGTGCCTCTTCTCAGTCAATGCTGGTGTGTTGCCACGGTGCATACGGCATGTCTGGCATGGTTTTCAGTGATAGTGGCTATGTGTCTATGTGTAGAGTAGCAAGATGCAAGCTGTTTGTCTGGGATTAGACTCTGTATTGTGCATGATGTCCATGACTGTGTGGGTATTGTGACATGTGCCATCCCCATGCATCCAACGTTGGCCAGGCCACCATTCTCTGCATCCACCTGACTCAAGCTTGCAGGACATGGTTCTGCCACCTGTCTACACATACCTGGGTGCCCCCCAGGACACTCCACATGATCCCTGACCTCTGCGCATGACTGTTGCTGTACTCAATATGTCTGTCGGCACGGTTGTGCGGCCACCCCCTCAGCTGGTTGGGCCCATCACGGGTGTGTATGGTGCTCCATGTCTGTCTTGCCTAATACATTGTGACCCATGTGTGTCCTGTGCCAGACTCAGGCCCCAGGGTATGGATGGTTGAAGTCATATGAGAACTCAGGCATGGTTAGACTTTACAAGACACATGTAAGGTAATAATGCAAAATGTAGGCATCATCTCTTGATCGTGTAAGTTTTTATTTGTGTTGGGGTACGTGTTGGGGGGGTATGACAAGAGGGGCTTTTCGGGTGTGTGGAATCCAAAGTTCACTGGGGGAGTTGGTATCCTTGCCATTGGAAATCATCAGAGTCCATGCCACAGTCTTTGTCAACATTGGTCAGACAGTGACCAGCAAGTCCATGTGGCAGAGAATGTCATTTGCTGATGTGCTGCTGTTGGGCCAGTGGGCCAGGTGCCAGGCCAGGTGTCCTGGGAAATGGTGCTGTTGCGCCGACCCTCACGGTCTTTTCCGTGGACGACCCGCCCTCCTGTGGGAACCCTCAGAAGCAGGCCGTGACGATGTTTGGGATGCTCCGTCGGATGTATCCTCCTCCTCCTGATCCCTCACTGTGGGTGGTGATGTTCTTCGCCTGGTGGCACAGGGAGGGTTGCCCATGTTGTCGGCTATCCGACGGAGTGTTCAGTTCAGTTCATTTATTTGTTTCGAAGGTTAAAAACCATCATGAAAATACATAATAATCATAATATGTAATCACAAAAAGAACATTCTGAGCAACGTAACAATTGTTAAAAAGTAGACAGAGAAAAAGTTATCCAAATAAAAAAGTTAGGTTTTTGTAAAAGATAAAAACCTGTGAGCAACAGTGATACAAGACCCCGTATTATAATAATATTTCCTGTACCTCCCTAACCCACCCTTCATCATTCCCTTGTGTTTCTCAATTTAAAAGCAATTTTGAGGAAACTTATAACAGCGAGTAAGGTTCGCGTTTCAGCGGCTCTTTGCAAGAACAATAAGGCAGGTTTAGCATGGATAATATTTGAGTCCTTTAAGACATCCACTAAAAATCTTTGGCGCGGTGTTTTATAAAAAGGACACAATAATACAAAATGAAGGGTGTCCTGCGGAGACCTATTGTCGCAGCCGCAGGCACCCTTCTGCTCAATTGTTTGAGTGAAACCTGATGGATAAGCTAAAATATGATGCAACAAATTGAGCCTAAAACGAGTCATTAAAAACCTCTCGTGCTGACTGTACAATAAAAAGAGGTATGGTTCCATGCCAGCTTGATTAGAGACAAGGGAGTGGGCAACTGCCGAGGATTTAGCTAAATCCAACTCCTTCCTCCTGCCATTAAATTTGTCCAACAATAAGCTTTGAACGTAGTGTCTGGAATATATGTCCACCCTGGAGGGGTCCAGGAATAGCATTTGTGCATCAATATCCCCCAAAGTGTCTTTAACATATTTCAGCCATGGGATTTGAAGGCATTTCTCTTTCGACAAGCAATCCTGGATGATCTGTCTGGATAGTCCTGCATTTGGATTTGTCCAAATTTTGAGCCAGGCCAGTATAGGTCTCAGTCTGATAATGTCAGCAATATATGTGATTCCCAGCTCTTCATGAGTAATTGCTGCAGTGATGCTTGGCGGAAGTTTTAACAGTTTTTTTAAAAATTTGTCTTCCTCACTTTGAATTAGTTGTGCCTCTCTGCAGCCCCACACTTCTGCTCCGTAGATGGTCTTGGAAATACTAACTGATCTATACAAAGTCATCACCTGTTCTGGTGACCAATGACCCATTCGACGTGCAAAGCTCAGTATAGCCCCATTAGCTGACACTAGTCTCCTTGCCCTCTCCTCAATCAGCGGGACAAAGTTTAACTTATCGTCAAATAAAAGGCCCAGGTATGGGAATGTTTTAACAGTGTCCAGGACCTGATCCCCCAGTTTGAATACAAATTTCTTTCGTGGTTTCTTCCCCGCTATCATAATGAATGATTTTTTCATGTTGACGGAGAGATCCAAATTCCTCATGAAATCCGCGAAACCCTTGATTAAAAGTTGCAGACCAACAGCTGTTCGGGCTAGGAGCACCGCGTCATCGGCGTACAAAAGTACTGGCAGATGACGCGTGCCCACCTTAGGGCAGTCAGTTCCCAGTGCAACGAGGTCATTCTCCAGGCCATTTATGTAGAGGGAGAACAAGAATGGCGCCAGGATACACCCCTGCCTCACCCCGCCCGAGCACGGGAAGGGATCAGTGCTCACCCCCCCCGCACTGTAGCGGACCTTGGCAGTGGTGTTCCAATGTAGCTCCCTTAAGATGTTAATGAGATCCGGGTCAATGCCTAGGTTAGACATAAGTATCCAGAGTTTGGCTCTGTTGACATTGTCAAAAGCTGCTGCTAAGTCCATAAACCCCATATACATGGTGCCTTCAGACGTCTTGGTATACTTAGCAGTGATCAGGTATAGGTTAAGGCATTGGTCAGTGGTTGACCTGCCTGTTCTGAACCCATACTGGGTGTCCACCAGGATGTTATTGGTGTCAGTCCAATCTATTAGTCGATTGAGGAGTGCCCTTCCTAGTACCTTGGCGGAGACGTCAATGAGCGAGATTGGTCGATAACACTGCGGGCTGTCCCTACAGCCTTTTTTGTAAATAGGGACAATCACCGCAGTGGACCATGATCTCGGCAGACCCGTTTTAATTGCTGCATTCAAAACTCTTGTTACCACCTCAGTGTTGCTAAGAAAAAGATCCGGGGGGGTCCCGTCCGGGCCCGGGGCTTTGTTGCGTGTTAGACCTAAAATTGCTTTGCGAACTTCATCCAAAGATAGTTCAAATTTATCTGCCCTTGGTCCCCTCCATATTCCATCACCAGTGTCTATCTCCTGTTGATTATACAGGGATTTGAAATGAGCAATCCAGTGTTCTGGTAAGATGTTAGAGCTGATGACTGGAGAGTTTGAGTCGTGGAAGCAAGGTCTATTTATAATTTTCCAGAACTGGGCATAGTCTTTGTTCTCACCAGCCTCCCTTAGGTCTGCCCATACTTCTTTTTGAAGGGTCCCTTTCCTGATCTTTAATTGATTTTTGTAGTTTTTTCTGCAGCGAGCAATTTCTACCTTGTCCCTTGGGGTTTTTTTCAGGCTCAGTTTTAGATCTCTTAGCGCTTTGGAACAGGTAGAATCAAACCATCTTGGCGTAGATGACTGCATTGCGGGCTTCTTGATTGTTAGGAGTCTCTCGATTATTTTAGTCAAGTTCTCAAACGCCTCTACTACTCCTTTGTCCTCGGAGGTGTGTTCTAAACAGGTCTCTATGTGGGCTTTCCCTTCATCCACTAATTTGACATAAAATTCCTGGGGGTTGATCACTGACCACCTTAAGTGTCTTCCTTGGTCTACTGGTTGAATTTCAGATTGGTGAATCAACCCTGGGTCTTTTTTAGTTAAATCATTCCCTTTGAGTTCTATTATAATGGGATTATGATCACTGAAGGGGCTCCACTCTGTCCAGGTATTTAAGATCTGATCTCTTGCGCTAGCTGAGATCGTTATGTAATCTATTATAGACCCCCCCCCTCTGCCCTTAAATGTTGGTGTTAGGGATTCACTTACATTGAGAGCAGCTACGTCCATGACATGACTGAGGGCAAAGTCTTCTAATAACTTCATCAAAGTTGTTCCCTCTTTGCAATGAGAAAAGTGGGGGCCCTTTTCTAATGGGCAAGCTGACCAGTCAGGGGTTGGAGGGAGTAATTTGGGGCATAAATGACAATTAAAATCACCCATTAACAGAACAGTTGGTTCTGGCCCCTTCGTCCTTTGCTCTAGTTCCTCATTTAGTCTACCTTCCAGCTCCGCTAATATTGGGAATTTCCCTTCCACTGGGCCGGAGTTATAAAAGTTTACTAACAGTAGACTCTCCCCCTTGTGTAGAAGTCTAACTGTTTGTATGTTGTCTGAGGAACAATCTGGGTAAGACCAGGTACCTTTCAGGTCTAAGTCCACATAGACTACTAGGCCTCCTTTTGCCCTACCTGAGTTTGTTCCTTGTGCGGGTCTAAAAAAACACTTGTAGCCCTCCAATTGACATGGGCCTGAATCCTTTGCCCAAGTTTCTTGGAGTGCTATGACATGGAAGGATTTTATAAATTCTACCCGTTCCTTACTTTTAAATTTGACTTCCAACCCTGCAATATTCCAAGAAAGGATGGTCAAACCCTCCATCTTGTCCTTGCCTTTTGTTGTGGGAGTCAAAGTTAAACTGTCCTCCCCTGCTATAGGTAGATCGATATTGGGTGAATTGGTTCCCCTCTGCCTCCGAGGTAAGTCCAATCTCCCAGATTGGGTACTTTCCTCAGTCCCACATGTGCCCCATAAGTCTAGGCCAGAGCAACCACTGGTAGCCAGGCTTACTACACTAGTGATTTCTGTGGGTGTGAGTCAATCAATATCTTCTACTGATTGAAATGGGGCAAATCTATTTGTCCATTGTGCGCGATCTCTGGGGGGATAGGGCTGTTCAGGACGGCTTGCTAGTCTCGGTCTATGTGGGCGCTGCGCTCTAACCCGCGTCCACCCTCCCTCGTCACCCCCATAATTATTATTCCTGGATCTAGGGTAAAAATACCCGAGTGGGAGTGCACAAATGGTACTTGTTTGGTTCCTATTGGAGTTCTTCAGAATGTACTCAGCCAGACTAGTGTCCGTGAAGTGTGCAACTATGCAATCACCTCTAATGTCTTTATTCCTTCCCCCAATCCAGCTTGCCCTTCTTACACTTGCTATCTCTCCTCTCTCCCCCATGCTTAAGGGTCTATGGATATTCAGCCACTTGGAAATTTTGGTGAGCAGTTGATAATGGGTTTCTCTCTCATTAGGCCTAATTTCCGGGACCCCTGCAAAAATAACTACAAAAGGACACTCCTCGGGGGGGAGATCTATGTGTGGAGCGTTGTTGTTATAAAAGGGATCAGGGTCTGTATAACAGGTATTATAATGCCCTTCCCTCTGGGTGCGATCGTCCTGTCTCCATTGCATTAAAGGTTGAGGGATCGGTTTCTCTCTTTGTGTATTACTTACACCTTGATTGTGTCTTCCTCTGGAGTTATCGTTAGTACCCCCTTTGGGGTTTGGGGCAATTTTGGGGGCCTCATGAACCTGGACTATTTCTTGGTGGGAGTGACTAACACAATTGTTATTTTGTGCTCTCTTTGAGTCTGCCTTATCATTTGTGGTTACCTCAGTTGATTGGGGTAGAGCAGGTGGAGTTTTAGTAAGTGTGTGCTCTAGGGCTTTAGATAGTTTGGTGAGCTCACACATTATTTTATCCACCTTACTTATAATAGGCTTTAATTGTGTCGTGATGAAAGATTCTAGCTGTATTTTCAAATCCAAAACTACCGTGTCAATCCACCCTGGTGGTGCGGGTTCTACTTGAGAGTCATTTGCTGCTATTGTGTGCTCTTGGGTACATGATAGAGAATTGTCTCTTGGTAGTTCTTTCCACTGTCTCTGATGTCCCTTATTTCTCCCCAATCGCTTCCTTTTTTTCCTAATGGTCATGTCATTAAGCTCAGAGGTTTCTAAGCCTGCGGTTTGTGCACTGGGGACATCCTCTATATCATTGGTTGTTTGGGATACACTACCCTGAGTATTTGGGCTATCTACTATTAAGACATCTCTAGAGGGTGTTTGAATGATGGCGTTAAGGTTAGGCGAGGAGGATAAACTCCTTTCCATGCGTTCAATTTCGCCAGTCACTTTCTTTAGCATTAAGTCGATTGCAGTTGGTTTCTTCCCACTTGCAAGGGCGCCCTCCTTTGTAGTTTCCCCCCGAGTTGGTTTAGGGGTGGGTTTTTTGTTTGATTTATTCCCAGCAGAGCGAGTGTTGGGGTGAGTAGACATAATTCCCCTGAGGTCAAGGGTAAAACTGCTGTTTTTCAAAGGGATTCAGTACCCTGTCCAACTTCCCTGCGCAAACAGGTAATGCAATACCTGGGTCTCTTCTCCGATGCAAGCGCTGGGGCCAAGGGGGGTTGCCCGTCCCGTCCCTCGTCGTCCCCGGACGGCCACAGACGGCCCGCCCTCTGCCCGGGCTCCGCCCGGCGCCGTCCGCGCGCGTCCACGACGCGGAGGGATCTGTCTATTTTTAAGCGCCTCCGTTCGCGCCAAGCAGGAAGTGGGCGGCGATCTCCCAGGGCAGGCTGGGAGCTGTAGTCTCGACCCCGCTCCGCGGCCGAGCGATGTCAGCTGCTCGCCGTCGGGGGAGACCACAGCGTCAGGAGCCCAGCCGCGCCCGAATGCCCAGTGAAGTCGGTGGAGCAAGGAGAGGCAAGAAGATCAGGTAGACTGCGAGCCCCCTCGCAGCACGTCCCCACCGGTCTGGTCTTTAGCGTTACTCCGACGGAGTGAACGGTTAATTCCTGTGAGCACCGTCATGAGCTCAGCCTGTCTGTCCTCCATCCGTCCTTGGTGTCGCTGTTGACAGGCATGTTGCTCCGCATGTTTCTGGGCCTGCTGGGTCTTGATCTCCTCGAGGGTCCCCTTCATCTCGTTGAAGGTGGACACAACCTGGCTCATGCCCGTGGTGTCCTGCCGGTATGTGTCCAGGATGTTTCTTACATGGGAATATACCGGTTCCGCAGCCAACTGGTCAGGCTCGCGCCTCCGCCGTCCTCCACTCCCACCACCCCTGCCCACTTGCACCTGGCCTGCCCTTGTGGGCACATTGGGTCTCCGGGACCTCTGAGGGGTGGCATTTGCGTTGTCGCCTGCCTCCTCCTGGGTGCCCGGTAAACCGTGTTCCTCCTGGTCAGCCTGGCTGCGTTGTGGTGGTGGGGCAGGGATCCTGGGTGTCTCCTGGGATGTGGCAGGAGTGGGGGTGGTGGTTGGCCCAGTTGTACCTGACGCAGGTGCTGCAGGTGGTTGGACACCAGAGGGGCCAGGTTGGTCGGGGTCGTCCACAGAGTGGTGAGAGTCGTCGCTGCCGGTGGGATTGTCATCCCCCAGAGCCAGGTCCTGTGAGTCTTCCCCCCCAGTGTTGGGGGGTGATCCACGACGTTGACCTGTGTGTGAGAGAGACAATGTTATTTTTGTTCCATGCAACATCCATGTTTCATTCGTTTCAAAGTTGGCACATTTCCTCTGGGTATTTGGATATGTCTTGCATTGCACTCACAGTGCACTTGTGCATGGGTATGTCCCTTGGCCACAGCTTTTGAGACTTTACCTATGTGTGACACAGTCTTACTTGCTGTGTCAATTGTGACTGCAGTCAGCAGTGGAGTGAGCAGGTGTGGCAAGCCATGCATTGGCGCCTTCCGTGTTGCACTGTACGTGGGCACATGGAGTTGTTCCACACACTTATATAATGCAGGTAGCTGGCGTTGTGCTCGTGCACAGGTTGAGACATGGCACAGTGTTTTGCCATGGAGAAGAGAGGGGGATTCAGGCACTGGCCACCCTTGTCTACATGCACACAGTCCACCTGCTGACGAACAGACATTCCCACACCACCCAAGGCTGAATTGGTCTCCCTGTGTATCCCTTTCTCACTCCCTCTCTGTCCCCTCTCCCTCCCTCCCTGTATCAGCCTCCTCCCTCTGTCCGTCTCCCTGTGTCTCCCTCCCTCTCTCTCCCCCTCTCCCTCCCTCTGTGTGTCACCCTCTGTCACCTCAGCCCAGCTTCCTAGGCACACACTTTTTGCAGATCTTTGAATGGCCCTTGGCTTGTTCATGGGAGTTTGTTTCTGATCTCCAGGCACCCATTGGGTGTAGTGTCTGTGTCTGCGCTGCTGCTGTGGTGGTGTGTGCTGCCACTCTTTCACAGTGTTGGCTGTTCATTGGCTGCTGTCATGTGCAAAAAGTGCCTTCACCCCCATGTCTTCATGCAAGGCGTCCGCCATTTGCAGGCAAGTCTTTCCTGTGTGGGGACACACTGTTTGTCTGGCTGTGACCTAGGCCATATGGGCAGAGGGCATTGTTGTCTGCTTCTGAGTTGCACTATGTGATTTTTGAGGCCCACACTCCCGCCATCCGGGTTACCGTGTCTTGTGTTGGTGTTTTCTGTGGCCTGTGACTTGGCATTGTCTAGCTGGATGCATGGGGCATGGTGGCGCTAGTGGCATGTGCGTGTCTATGGAGTGTGGTTGAGTCATGCGATAGCTTTGGGGTGGTTGCGTGCATGATTGTGAGTTTGTTTGTGGATGACGTTCCCCCCATGTGAGGTGAGTTGTTTGTGTACTCACCAGGCTCTCAGAGTCCTTCTACTCCCTCCATTGCCACCACCGGCAGTATGGCCATCACGTTCTCCTCCCAGGGATGGTATTGTACGCGTCTGCGGGCCGGCCCTCCTCCAGTGATGTTGGCCTGGTTGTGGTCGTCGGTCATTTTGCGGCGGACCGTCCTCCGCAGATCGTACCACCTGGCTTGGCATTCATGCCTGGTCCTTCTGGTGAACGCAACAGCATTCACAGCATCGACAATCGTCTGCCACATGGCTGTTTTTTCGGAAATGCTGGTCTGTCTGACCAATGTTCCAAAGAGGTGTGGCTCGACTCTGATGATTTCGTCGACAAGAACCTCCAAATCTTGGCTAGTGAACTTTGGATTCTTGTTAGTGGGCATGGTGAGGGGTGTGGGTGTGGATGGTTGTGGGGGGTGTGGGTGTGGATGGTTGTGGGTGTGTGGGTGTGGTTGTGCAGGTGTGTGTGTGAATGTGATGAGGGGGTGTTTGTGAAGGTGGTTGTGTGAAGGTGTGCAGGTGTAAGGTGTAGTGGAGGTTGTAGTATGGTGCAGTTGTTTCTCTGTGTGGTCTGGCAGCAGTGGGTCTGTTGCAAAGGATCATGGTTTGTGTGTGTTGGGCCTTTTTATTGGTCCATTGGTGGGTGTGGCTGTGTTTGAACTTTGGGTGGGTGTGTTATAAGGAGTGGTTGTGTTTTGGGCCTCTGTTTGGGAGTTTGGCAGTTGCAGGTCAGTGAATAGGTTGTATTTGTGCTTGTTGGACATGTTTTGTGGCTTTGTGTGATTCGAATGGAGTCTTCTTGTGTTGTTTTGCTTTGTCCTGGTTGTGTACGTGTGTTTTTAGCGTCTGTACGGTGCGTACACCGGCCATTTTGTTGTACAGTGCTGTCCTTGTCTCTGGCTTGGTACGACTCGTACATGCGCGATGTTGGGTGAGGGTGCTGGTGTTGGGGCCTGGGGTGTGCTCCGTACTTAGACTGGTGGGGTGTGTGTTCGCTCCGTACATACACGGGTGGGGATACGGTCCGTACATACACTGTTGGCGTGGGGGTACGCTCCATACATACGCGGGTGAGGGTACGGTCCGTACATACACTGTTAGTGTGGGGGTGCGCTCCATACATACGCGGGTGGGGGTACGGTCTGTACATTCACTGTTGGGGTGGGGGTATGCTCCATACATAGTGGGTGTGGGTACGGTCCGTACATACACTGTTGGGGTGGAGGTACGCTCCATACATACGCGGGTGGGGGTATGGTTCGTACATACTCTGGTGTACATACGCGGGTGAGGGTACGGTCCGTACATACACGGTTGGGGTGGGGGTACGCTCCATACATACGTGGGTGGGGGTACGGTCCGTACATACACTGTTGGGGTGGGGGTACACTCCATACATACGCGGGTGGGGGTACGGTCCGTACATACACTGTTGGGGTGGAGGTACGCTCCATACATACGCGGGTGAGGGTACGGTCCGTACATACACTGTTGGGGTGGGGTACGCTCCATACATACGCGGGTGAGGGTATGGTCTGTACATACACTGTTGGGGTGGGGGTACGCTCCATACATACACGGGTGAGGGTATGGTCCATACATACACTGTTGGGGTGGGGGTACGCTCCATACATACGCGGGTGGGGGTATGGTTCGTACATACACTGGTGTACATACGCGGGTGAGGGTACGGTCCGTACATACATGGTTGGGGTGGGGGTACGCTCCATACATATGCGGGTGGGGGTACGGTCCGTACATACACTGTTGGGGTGGGGGTACGCTCCATACATATGCGGGTGGGGGTACGGTCCGTACATTCACTATTGGGTTGGGGGTACGCTCCATACATACACGGGTGGGGGTACGGGACATACATACACGGGTGTACATACACGGGTGGGTCTACGGTCCATACGTACGGGGGTGTACATGCACGGCTGGGGGTTCGGCGCGTACATACGAGGGCTGGGGGGTGGTTGGGCGGGGACATACGGGGGCTGGGGGGGCTGTTCGGCGCGTATGCGGGCACATGTCTCCATGGTTGCTATGGGAGTTCGGTGCGGACGGTGTTTTTTCCATACGGTTGTAACATCGGACGCACGGGATGGATCGTACTTGCGCGGTCGGACTTCACTTTTCACATTTGTATGGTAAATTGTCCGGGGACGTGTCGGACACATTTTCCGACCCGAGGACGTGTGGGGAATTATTCCCAATGTGATTCGTATGGACTTTTTCCCATGCGAATCGTACTTGGCAGTTTGTACGGCACTTGTACGATTCGTACGGTAAAAAGACCGGATACGAGTTGTACGGGGAAATTTTTTCCAGGATCCTAATCGGCACCTATGTGTTTCAAAAGTTGGTAACTTACAGAATTAAAATGCATACTGTTTCTGGAATTCAGCATCTTTTGGATATGTATATGTATATATATATATATATATATATATATATATATATATATATATATTATCTACTGGCGGTCGCCAGTAGATAGTTATAGTTAGGACCGTGTTTCCATAGGAAATCTGAAAATTCTATTTTGAATAACTTTGGCGCCGGTTGACGAATCCTCACAAAATTTTCAAAACTAATGGGGCGCTCCGCTCAGCTCCTACCCTGAAAGTCTCGGGGCGATTTGTCAAGTGGGGGCCGAGAAAAAAGCGGGGTCCCAAAACGCGTTTTCCCCGTGCATTTTCCGATAGGACCTTTAGTCAAAGGTACAGCCCGAACGGCTGAACAGAATTACTTGAAATTTGGCAGAGAGGTAGTCCTCAGGTCAGGGAAGTGCCTTTTGCAGGTCTGGTGTCAATCTGTTCAGTAGTTCCTGAGAAAATAGCATTTAAAAGCATATAAATATCTATAAGTGCGTACCGTGCGCGCACCGTGCGAGCACCCTAACGTGCACGAGCGTAATTCTGATTGGTGGTTACATGTTAGTCAACGTTCGAATCGGTCGAAATCAGGAAGTGTCGGCCGCCATTTTGTTTGTTTTCTTTTTTTTATTTTTATTTTTTTTATTGAAAGTTTACCTGGTGTACATGGTAGTCCAATCAGTCAATACAAATAACCAATATTAAATATATACGCATTCTTCTACGACCAAACTGATTAAGATAAATACATAATACAAAATCTGAAAATAACCCCTACATAAATCATCAGTTTGATCTTCTCCAGCTATCAAGAGGAGCCCACATCTTTCTGCCCATATCCCTTACCCTTTCCCCTTTTTGATCATATAGGCAAGACTCAATATTATGTATCGCCAGGAACCTTGCCATCCACATTTGAAAGGTGGGTGGGGGAGGGTCTTTCCATCCTGTTGAAATAAGGATGCGCAACACAGCAGCCGAAACAAATACCAATGCTTCAGCAGAGTTAGACAGTTCAGCTTTGCTATCTACACCTACCACCACCTGTGTAGAGGATAGTACAATTCTACATTTTAACAATCCTGACAAAAAATCTGAAATTTCTCTACGTAACAGGGATAGCTTATCACATTCAGCAAACATATGTAATAAATCTGCTGGGCCAGTCTGACACCTAGGGCACTTATCATTCTCCACCAATCCCCACGAAAACAATTTGGCTGGAGTAAAGTACAAATTAAACAGTGTTTTAAAATGCTGTGCCCTTAAATTAGATGAACGTAGCAATTTTTTGTTTAGTATAAGCGCTAAATCAAGATCCACATCCGGGTCTTCTAACTTAATGGATAATACATGTTCCGTTTTTTCCATATCGTCCTGTATACCCACCATAAGATGATTATAGATATGTTTAATTTTATTTCCCCCATTCCCTAAGTAGTCCAATAACGGACAACGTGTAGTAGCCGTAATTTTCGGTCTAATTGCCCTTAATGACCGAAATAACTGATTGTAAAAAAGCCAGTGAGTTGGTGGTACCCCATATTTTAACTGGATTTCATCAAACCCAATAACCGCTCCACTTACCCACACATCCCCGATGGTCCCAATTCCATGCTCTTTCCAAAATTGGCAGTACATACCTGTAACCAGATATGGAAACAGATTGGAATTCCATAAAGACAAATATGTATTGATTTTGGGGATCTCTAACAGCTTTTGAATAGCTTTCCACATCCCCCATACCCCGCTTACAATCTTGAGCCTAGCCTTTGTATAAGATCTTCGATCAACTTCCCTCAAAAGTAGCCCTACTGCCCTCTTCCCCAATAAAAGCTCGAATATAGTTGGAGGATCCTGTCTGTCTCCCTGAATCCCTGGTAAATTATCATTTAATTGAAATAAGATTGACATCTGAGCTAACTGAGAAGAGTAATAATATAGTCGAAGGTTTGGGAGGGCCATTCCACCTCTATCGTACGGAAGTGACATGAGCATCATAGATCGTCTTGTTTTCCCATATTGCCATATGAACCTATTAAAAACTGATTCCAGCTTCTTCAATAATTTTTTCTCCAACAGGAGGGGAATAGCGCGAAACAGATAAAGAATCTTGGGGAATATTGCCATTTTGAGAACATTCACCCTCCCCACCAAAGATAGGTGTAGAACGTCTAATCTTTTTAACTCTGCTTCTATTAAGCCTATAAGCGGACCATAATTTTCCATATTGATCTTGTCTACAGCTGCATTAATCCTCACACCTAAATAAACTGCAGAATCAACATATCTAGCATCAGTTTTAATGATATTCTTAGTTACGATAATCTGGGTCTTCCCCTCATTTAACAAGTACCCAGAACTTTTACCAAATTCTTTTGCCAACTCTACTAGTGCCATCATCGCCTGCTGTGGATGGGTCGTAAGAATCGCCAGATCATCGGCATATGCCAGCAGCTTATTACTATACCCATTAACAATCACTGGGCAAATCAATGGACAGTTCAAGATTCTATAGATCAAAGGATCTATATAAAGCGCAAAAAGTATCGGGGAACAGGGACAACCCTGACGAGTGCCTCTCCTAATCATAATTTTCTCGGAACTCTCACCCATTACTGATACCCTGGCTACCGGATCTTTATACATGGCTCTGATAGCGTTAACTGCTTTTAAACCAAATCCTCTATCTTCAAGAATACCCCAAAGATAGTCCCAGGTTACGCGATCAAAAGCCTTCTCTGCGTCAAGGAGGATCATGGCCATCTCACCCCCCCTGGCAGCGTGGGTGTCAAACAGAGCAATTGCTCTCCGTATATGATCTGTGGTGCCTCGCCCAGGCACAAACCCATGCTGCCAGGGGGATACAAGACCGCCAATAACCCCCCCCAACCTTTTGGCCCAAATTTTAGAGTACAGTTTAGTGTCTGCATTAATTAGTGATATAGGCCTATACGAGCCTGGGTTTTCTTTAGGTTTGCCTTTTTTGTGGAAAATTATTACGTTTGTCTCTTTCCACGAATCGGGGATAATGCCTGTGCACAAAATACCGTTAAACAAATTCAACAAGATGGGAACAATCTCAGGTTCTATACTCTTATAAACTTCTAAGGGAATTCCATCGGGGCCTGCAGCCTTCCCAACAGCAAGCTCGTGCAGGGCATCCTTAATTTCACTTTCTGTAATATCCCTATCTAATTTCTCCCTAAGTGATCCATCAAGAACTCTTCCTCCATTATCGGACACACATCTTTGATGATCTTGCTGATCAATAGGGGGATCCTCACAGTCATACAATTTTTGATAAAAGTTTTTAAAAACTCTAAGGATGTCTTGAGGCTCTGAATAGTTTTTACCATCCTCTTGCATATTTGAAATAACGTTCCTCATTCTATCCTGTCTTATACGTAGGGCAAGAATCCTTCCCGCTTGCTCACCTGTCTCATAGCGCTTGGCCTTAGAAACCAGGTATTCACCTACCTCCTTCTGTGTAACTAATCTCTGTATATTAGCTTTAATTATGGTCAAACTTTTAACGCTCTCGGAGCCATCCATTCCATTTCCGATATCCCTAACATGGAGCTCCTCTGCCTTAATTAAGTCCATCGTTAACCTTTCCATCTCCAGCTTATCTACTTTCTTTAAATTCACTGAACAACTAATTGATTCACCTCTAAAAGCAGCCTTAAAGGTTTCCCACACAGCATTCCTTGAGGTACTATATCGATTAGCATCGAAGAACTCCTTGGTCCATTTTAAAATATGATCTGTAAATCTATAATCAGATAATAATCTTCTTTCAAAAGTCCAATTGGTGCGGGTTCGCCCTACCATATCTACTCTACAAAAAAGAATTAGAGGATTATGGTCAGATATTATTCTGGGGAGCTTCTTAATACCGACCTTACTCAATGCTGACGATGAAATAAAAAAATAATCAAGTCTAGTATACTTTTGAAATGGGTATGAAAAATAAGTGTAGCCCGGGTTCTGCGGTTCCCTATTTCCCCAAACATCCTCCAGCCCGTGGGACCTAATAAGAGAGGAAAGAGCCCTAAAAACCCTTGGCTTCCGCCCAGAGTATTTCTGCGAATTATGCCCATTCATGGAAACGTTTAGGTCACCGCATACTATCAATGGGGTTGGCCAGTCCGCTAATTCTTCTTCCAGCAAATCAAATATATCCGGGTCATCACAATTTGAGCCATATATTGAACAGATTGTATAGCCAAAATTCATTTCCGCAATCACCCACCTACCCATTCTGTCGCTTTTAACCCTCTTTGCCCCCCCAAAGACGTTCTACCCAAGATTGCAACCCCCTTTACTATGGAGGTTTGTGTTGTACAGGCTATAATGTCAAATCCTTTCATACAAAGTAAATTACGACTGGCCCAAGGTAGATGAGTCTCTTGTATACAAATTATATCTAACCTGTTAAATGTAGCCAAATGAAACAAATTTTGTCGCTTTTTCAAATTGTTCAGCCCGTTAACATTGACAGTACAAATATTAATATTAGCCATTCTCATGATTTTAAAGCCTCCTTAGCCTCAAGACACCCAACTGAATTCGACACATATTTATACAAAGACCCAAAAAAGAAGCAAGAGCCCCGGCACATATAGCCTTCACTACAGCTACATCTACATCTACATCTACATCTACATCTTTCAGTTTGAACTACCTCACTACCACACCAGATAAACTCTTTTTTACTTTTTTCCCCCCACTCCCCCAACCCCAACCCCCTCCCCCCAACCCTCTCCCACCTCCAGACCCCCCCCACACCCCCTACACCTTACCCATAACTGAGGCGCTCAGTAAACCCTGAGCATGTGATGCGAGCATAGTCGCAAGAGAGAGAAATAGCCGAAATGACTCAGCAACCAGACATTTCACTAAAGCCTTTAAATTATAAAAGAAGAGAGAGAGAGAGGGACAAACCAAAACCTATACTTATCCACAAAACCTGACGAAATACAATGCTAGAATTACTTCCCTTAATTCAGCACTCCCGATTAGCCCAACTAGCACAGTTAGCCCAAGGCCTCAAGGAACTCCTTCGCCTTAATCTCAGAGGAGAAATAATTAATCTTCCCATCCTTAATAACTTTCAACTGGGCTGGATTGATCAGATAGGCTTGCAAATTTTTGTCCTGATAAGGTTTGATGAGCTGCCGCAATCTCCAACGCCTTTCTACCGTAACATGACAGTAGTCCGGGCGAACGAAAAAAGTCACTCCTTCACTAGATCTTCTCTTATCCAGCCTCGCCATCTCAGCAATTAATTGCCTTAAAACAAAGTTGCCAAAAAAGATCAGGATAGCTCTCGGTTTGTCACCCTCCTTCGTATTTCTACGCAATCTAAACGGGGTTCGATGGACCCTCTGAATTTCCGAGGGCCAATTCCAGCTGGATAGCTCAGGAAAGGCTTGACCAAACAGTTTGATGACATAAGCTCTGATATCTAGTCCTTCGGACCCCTCAGGGACCCCCAAGACCCTGAGGTTACTCCGCCTCAGTCTGTTCTCCATATCCTCGAGCTTCCACTGTATGTCTAAAAGCTGTGAGTTATGAGCATCCGCTTTGGCCACTGCCTCGGTGGCCTGAGCCTCTGTGGCTACAATCCTATCTTCCAAATTGGAGACCCTATCGCCCAATGTTGTACATGCCTTAGATAATTTCCTCACAGCCCCCTGCATTTTTCTCATTGCCGCTTGCGATTTCTTACTATCCTGGCGGGTCTCCTCGCGGTGAGCTATGATTTCTTGATGAATTATTTCCAATAGTGACACCTGAGATGACTCTGGGGTGAGATTCCCCTGTGTTGGCCTATCTGACGAGTCCTCCCATCTAAGCTCCTGATTAACCTGACTCTTAAAGCTTTTAGGAACACCAGTGGGCCGTACTGTAGTAATAGGTGGCTCGGATTCTTGATCACTTCCTGTGCCCCGAGTACTACCCTCTAGTACAAAGCTTGGATCTTCTTGATCTTCGTCTTCCTCATCTGACCATTCGGCATCTTCAGATACTGAAAAGAAGCATTTACTTGGTACCTTTTCGTCTGGCCCCAGCCCCAACCTCTCAACTTCTAGGGTAGACCCCCTAGAAGCAGACTCAAGGGTTTCAGAGACTACATGTTTATCATGTTTATCGTATTTCTCCCCCTGTTGTTCATTGCCAAGTTCAGGGGAGTCAATGCTACTAATGATTTGATTACCAGCGTTCGTGGCATCATCCGCTTCTGTAGAAGTCAATACTTCTTTCACCACCGAGATATTAATAGTATTGGGTAAGTCCCCAGATAGACAGCTCAAGGCATTGCACACCGGTGCTCCTTCGGCCAAAGGGTCGTCGAAAGTCAGTAATTTATCCGCTCCTGCTCCTCCTGCCTTAGGAGCTAACTCCAGTATTTTCTCGGGGGACATCTGTTGTTGACCGCCATTCACCCTCTTCTCCTTGCTTAATTTCACAAACATATTTGTTAACATAGTGGACGAAGCCTGACGAGTCTTCCCAGTTATCTGCTGTTTCCGTGCAAGGGGAGAGTGAGTTCTAGTAGAGTGAGCTGACCCCTCCTGCCCTAAACCACCTGGCAGCCCTCCCTTCACTTTCTGTGTTACCGGACTCGACCTAACAGTTTTAGAGGGCATAATGGCTGGTCTCACCGTACGAACCCTTCTCCTGGTCATAGAGGAGTCTCTCCTGGTACACAGACGACGTAGCTCCAAGTCCTGGATCCTGCTCGACTCCTTGCCTCCAGAGACCGAACTTGCGCGGAGTTCCGCTCCGCTACACAGTCTCCTCCCCCAAACAGCAACTGAACGCCAGCGGCGAGATGCGCGAACTGCCGCAGCGGCTAGCGTCCACAGGAGAGGGGATCCGGACCCGGTAGGTACGAGAAGCATTATTCCATTTTTCCCAGTAGCGATAGAGTCCCGCGCCGTGCCGTATTGTGCAGCAAACTTTCCCAAAGCACTTCAGCTTACAGCTTACAGGTTACAGGTTAATGCTCTCTCTCCATCTCAAACGGCATCTCTCTCTCGCGATCTGCTGCTCTCAGCCACTCCATGCGGCCGCCATCTTGCCTCTTGAAAAGCCATTTTGTTTGTTTTCAGCGCGAGAGTGAAAAAGGAAGGTGGCGAACGTGAAAAAGGGGGCAGGGTAGAGAGTTCCTGACCCCCTAGCCTTTGTCAGGGGGTCCCTGAAGGACCCCGAAGGCAGAAAACATTTTTTTTTTATTTTACTTTTTTAAATCGCGGGGGTGCGCCCACCGTGCACACACGGTGTAAAACCAAAAAAAAAAATAATAATGTTTAATACGTAGTTTATTGTAAAATAAATATATAAAAAAAATAATAATACATACATAACTTAGCATTTAAAAAACCCTATAAATTTACTGAAAAAACCATAGGTTTCACACATGTTATAGTTAGGTGGATATTTCACTCATAAAAAAACAATGAAATTCCCCCGTTATAGTTAGTTCAGATAACTATAACTCACGCGACCGCCACTCTATCACAAGGATGATGTCATCAGTGATGTCATGAGTGATGTCACTGACCATGTCATGAGTGATGTAATATGTGACGTCATCAGCAGTGCATTGCGGGCGCGCGAGTTATAGTTATCTGAACTAACTATAACGGGGGAATTTGATTGGTTTTTTACGAGTGAAATATCCACCTAACTATAACGTGTGAAACCTATGAATTTTAAGTGAATATATATATATATATATATATATATATATATATATATATATATATATATATATAATATGTATGTATGTATATATATATATATATATATATATATATATATATATATATATATATATATGTATGTACTGGTTCATTGACATCTACTCTCGATATACAAAATGATGCACAAGAAGTTTTAATGCTTATGCTTGGAGTATTAGAACATGAAGGAATACAGATTGAAAACTTATTTCGACTTAGTTATGGATGGGATCATAAATGTTAAGAGTGTTCATTTACTTCTACCACTGACATACAAACAGAACGATTCATATTCTTAATGACACCAGATTGCAAATCAGTACCTTTTAACAAATCGATAAAAACTGCCAATCAGGACATAAGGTGTTCGCATTGTAGAGCAGAGATGGTGTCTACATTACAAATAGAAAGATTTGGAAAATATCAGATTTTAATGCTACAACGATGTAGAGCAAATGGAAGAACATTGAACATAAAAATTAAAAAATGTAATGCAAGTCAAATATCTATTTTAGGAAGAACTTTTACAGCAGTCGCTATTATTTTCCATGATGGACCTACTACAACATCTAGACACTATACTTTGTATTTAAAGTGTAGTAATGGATGGATGCATTACAATGATGCCCACTTGGAACTCAAACCTAGATTGCCTTAGTAATTACCAAATTCATATTTGTTATTTTTGCAGCCAAAGTTTTGAGTACAACATTTGGCCTATTCGAAAGATGTGAACAGAAAGTAGACAGCACTACAAACTCTTAGTATTTATTATTAGTGTTTGGAGGAATATTTGCGCTAATTGATATTACATTTGAAAAATTCTGTTTAAAAGCAAATAGTTTATATATTTGGTGTCTATATTGTACCAAATGTAAATGAGAGTCTATATTCTGGCAAATGTATTTGAGATAAATAATACAGTTAATATAGATGAAGAAAGTAATTAACAAAGTGTAGATAGAAAATTGCATAGTACACGTATTGATAATGATGTACTATGCTGATTTACTTTTCTACAACCTATTTGATTGTTTTTTTCCCTTGCTGTTCATTGATGATACTACATAGAAATCACTGTGTATGGGGAATATAAGTGGAATCTGAGAACAGCAAAAAAGGGAAAGTGAAAATGTCATGAAATTCTAAGTTTATGTTGTGTTGTAAAAACATAATATTATAATTTCTGTACTATATTATTTTTAAATTCCAGTTTTTCTTCTTTTTTATGGTAGCTACTGTTGAAGTTTGAAAACTGTTTTAATGCTGTTTAGGACAATGCTACTCTAAAATAATTCTACTGAGGAATATATCTAAATCACTTGAAAGTTAGAAATACATAATATAATATTTATAATAACCATGGAAAATGTTTAAAATTTAATTATATGTTATTTGTTTCTAATATAAATAATGTTGATCCTTTACACTATTTGAAAACTATCATCATATTTCTGAGGAGCAGTATCACACTTACTTTTTAGAGAAATGCATAGAGCAATAAAACTGCTTTAATTACAAGGTGCTTTAATTGCAAGGTATTTACTCCTCATTATACATGACAGGTGTGTATTGAACTCCCTATCCAATGACTTTTCAGATACATATATAGAAAAGATATGCACTAATAGAAGTATCCAGTGACTACCCATCCACTCATTAAAAGAAACAGATAGTAAAAATGCACTGATGCAATCACACAGGGATTACTCGTACACTCATTCTTTACTATCTATGCACTCATAGAATCATCCAGAGAGTGTTGTTGCACTCAGCTATTAATCTAGCTACTAGCCATGCACTCATCCATTTACTCATGCACTGCCCATGCACTCATCCAATCAACCAGGCACTCATCCTTTCAGGTAGGCACTAGCCATGCACTCATTCATTCTCTCAGGCACAAGCCATGCACTAATAGGATAACCCAGGCATTACCCTTGCATTCTTCCTTTCACACAAGCTCCATACATGCACTCATCCAATAACCCAGGAAGTAGCTTTGCACTCATGCAATCATTCAGGCACTATTTTTGTACTTAACCATTCACATAGGCATTACCCATGCACTCATCTATTCTCTCAGGAACTACTGATGCACTTATCCAATGACCCAGGCACTTCCTTTGCACTCATCCATTTACTCATGCAGTACCCATGTACTCATCTAAGTACCCAGGCATTACCCTTGCACTCATAAAGTCCCTCAGGTACTATATATGCAGTCATCCAATCACCTAGGCATTACTTCTACACTCATGCAATCACCCAGGCACTACTCATGCACTCATGCAATCACTGACACACTATTGTTGCGCTAAACCATTAACTCAGGCACTACCTATGCACTCATGATTTCCCTTAGGAACTACCCATGCACTCATCCAATGACCCAGCCATTACCCTTGGACTCATCCTTTCATGCAGGCACTACTCATGCACTTATCCAATCAGCCAGGCTCTATAGTTGCACTCATACAATCATCCAGGCACTACCCATGCACTCATGCAATTACTCTGGCACTATTCTTGTACTCAACCATTCACTCAGGCACTACCCATGCACTCATACATTCTCTCAGAAACAACTCATGCAATAACCCAGGCATTTCCCTTGCACTTATCTTTTCAGTCAAGCACTATCCATGCACTCATCCAATTACCTAGGCAGTACCTCTGCACTCATGCAATCACTCAGCCACTATTCTTGTACTCAGTCATACCCACAGGCATAACCCAGGAACTACCCATTCACTCATGCGATGACCCAGGCACTTGCTTTGCACTGATCTCGTCTCACAGTACACATGCAGTCATCTAAGTACCCAGGCGTTACCCTGGCACTCATAAAGTCACTCAGGTCCTACATGTGCAGACATCCAATCACCCAGGCAGTACCCATGCACTCATGCAATCACCCAGGCACTACCCATGCACTCATGCAGTTACTTAAGCACTACTGTTGCAGTCAACCATTCACTCAGGCACTACTCCATGCACTCATGTTTTCTCTTTGGAACTGCCCATGCATTAATCCAGTTCCCTAGCCATTACCCTTGCACTCATCCTTTTATGCAGGCACTACCCATGCACTCATCCAATCAGCCAGGCTCTACATTTGCACTCATACAATCTACCAGGCACTACCCATGCAGTCATGTTCTCACTCATACACTATTCTTGTACTGAACCATTCTGTCAAGCACTTCCCATGTACTCATCAATTCTGTCAGGCACAACTGATGCACTAATGTGATAACCCAGGCATTACCCTTGCACTCCTCCTTTCACACAGCCACTACTCATGCATTCATCTAATTAACAAGGCAGTAGACCTGTACTCATACAATCACACAGGCACTACCCATGCACTCATGCAATCACTCAGGCACAATTCTTAGACTAAACCATTCACTCACACAGTACCCATGCCCTCATACATTCTCTCAGGCACAACTCATGCACTAATAAAATAACAGTGGTATTACCCTGGCACTTATCCTTTCAGTCAAGCACTATTCATGCACTCATCCAATCATCTAGGCAGTACTTCTGAACTCATGCAATCACTCAGGCACTATTCTTGTACTCAAACATTCACACATGATTTACCCATGAACTCATCTATTCTCTCAGGCACTACCTATGCACACATCCCAATGGCCCAGGCAATACCCTTGCACTGATCCTTTCACTCATGCACTACCCATGCACTCATCTAAGCATCCAGGTATTATCATTGCCTTCATGAAGTCACTCAGGTACTACACATGCAGTCATCCAATCACCAAGGCAATGCCCCCACACTCATGCAATCACCCAGGCCATGTGCATGCACTTATGCAATCACTCAGGCAGGACTCTGGCACTCATCCCTCCATACAGGCACTACCCATGCACTAATGTATTCTCTCAGGTACAACTCATGCACTAATGCAATAACCCTGTTATTATCCTTGCACTCAAGCACTACCCATGGACTTATCCAATCATCCAGGCAGTACCTGTGTACTCAATCAATCACTCAGGCATTATTGTTCTACTCAATCATTCAGTCAGGCACTACCCATGCATTTTTCCATTCTCTCAGTCACTACCTATGCACTCATCCAATGACCCAGGTACAACCCTTGCACTGATCTTTATACTCATGCACTACCCCTGCACTTATCTAAGCATCTAGGCATTACCCTTGCAATCATGAAGTCACTCAGGTACAACACATGCAGTCATCCAATCACCCAGGCAGTACCCATGGACTCATGCATTCACCCAGGCACTACCCATCCACTCATGCAATCACATAGGTAATACCCTTGCACTCAACCATTCACTCAGGTACTACCCATGTACTCTTTTTGCACTTAGGCACTACCCATGCACTCATCCAATGACACAGGCATTACCTTTACACTCATCCTTTCAAGCAGGAACTAGTTGTGCACTCATCCAATCACCCAGACAATACACCTGCAATCATACAAACACTCAGGCACAACTCTTGCACTCATCATTTCAGTCAGGCAGTACCAATGCAATCATCCAATCACACAGGCACTGCACCTGCACTCATACAATCACTCAGGCACTACCCATCCATTCATACAATCACTCAGGCAGTAGTGTGACACTCAATTATTTATTCCGGCGGTAGCCATGTACTCATTTTTTCTCTTAGGAGCTAGCTATGCACTCATCCAATGACCCATGCATTACCTTTACACTCATCCTTTCATGCAGGCAATACCCATGCACTCATCCAATCACCCAGGCAGTACACCAGCACTCAAAGAAACACTCAGGCAGTACTCTTGCACTCATCCTTTCACTCATGCAGTACCCATGCATTCACCGAGACACTAAACATGAACTCATACAATCTCCTAGGTACTACCAATGCACTCATGCAATCTTTCAAACACTAATCTTAGACTCAACCATTCACTCAGGCATTATACATACAGTCATCATTTCACTCTGCCACTACTCATGCACATATCAAATCATTGAAGCCATATTATTCCACTCATTTATTCACTTACATATAATGTGTGCACTCATCCATTTACTGAGATACTACTTATGCACAATCATCATCACACACACATTAGTATAAGCAACCACTTTCACTATATACAATTGTTCTAATTTTAACCAGTATAGGTGGTGAGAACTGTTTTTTCAAAAACAATTTTGTATTTTTGTATTTTGTATTTTTCAATTTTTTGAAGGAAAAAAATAAAGTTAAACAGTCCAATTGTGGTGTTTCATTAGAACGAAGAAACACAAGGAAGAAAACTCCCAAAACAAATTAGCACTTATGTGCTTTGAGGTGATTTACGATGCCTTCAATGGAGAGCTCTCCAACACAAGTTTCTGTTTTATGGTTGTTTCAGCACACCTATTTTACACCAGACTGACGTTGGTTCAATAAATGCTTATTGAAGACATCCCCACTGTTTATTTTATCTCTCTGAGCCAAAGTGAGCATGAGAGACTGAGTGAAAAGTACTGTGCTGTTTCCATGATTCTTGAGAGGACAGAGTTGTCATGTTTGATAGTTGCCAGGAACTATTCTCTCCTTGGTAAGAGGAGTTTACAGTGGCTAGCTGGTATACAGGCGAACATATCCGGTGGGGGTGTCTAGAATCAGTCTTGACACCATTCCCATGTTGTCTCAATGCACAAATCCTATATAGATTTAAAGGAACTGCATGACATGGCACTATCAGTGTTGGTTTGGTTCATATTTAATGGTCAAATCTGATTAGTTCAGTTGTGCTTTCTCAGAGACCCCTACTCACATTTACCCAGAGACGTCTAGTGTGGGTTGGAAAAAATCTGCCACAGCTGAGTAGGCATATCCTTATGTTTGGGATGTAGGTTTTAATCAATCTTGAAGGATAATTAGTTCCTATTGTGCATAAAACCTTATCTCAGTTCCCTTGACACTATTTCAACAATGGTTGAAGCTGCAACACCATAACATATGAATTCAGCAAGGGAAGATGAGCAGGAAGGTGCAATAAACATTTCAGAAAATGTTAGGACTGCCCTTACTTTAAAACTTGCAGGCTATGGAGTCACAGCAAGAGGTGGGATAGTAACTTTCATGATTGAGGCACACAAATCATACTGGACAGAGGTATTCTATTTACAGGTCAAATTCCCACCAGCAGATGCACTCACAAAAACATTTTATTTTTACACTGAAGATAAAGTAGCAGAAGTATACTGTCTGGATATTGAAGTACTGCTCACCTACCATGAGCACATAAACTGGTTTAAAGGCGCCCTCCCACACACAAAAGATAACATGAGACTCGGTCGGCTCAGAAGTCCTAACAGCCTACATGCCACATACAGACAGTGACACAAAGACCGTAGCAGACTTACATTCACTACACAAAGAAATATTAAAACTTTACAGAAAACTGACACAGTTCGTTATGAGAACACTAACACTTGAGCCAAAAAGGGCTACACCAGCAGGACAAATTCAGGGGTCAGCAATGAAAACAACTACACGAACACTGAATGCTGCTATGGGTAAAATGCCCACTAAACGTGAACAAATGCCATTCTGGATAGCTCAGAAAAAACACAGTTAGAGTGTTTTAATGTGCAAGCCCTCAAGAAAAACACAGAATGCTGACAATCTACTTGCCAGTGGAGATTTCTCCCCAGATAGAGATTGTACCTCTTAGGGTACAGTTTTCGCTGCCATTTATGCCAGAACTCATGGTATCCCTACTATAGCAGTGATACCAGATTTATTGAGACAGACACATAAAGAGTGTGGAGCAGAACATGCTCTGAACTTAGGGATGAAAGGAGGTACAATCTTAGGAATTCTGATAACATTAAAAAAACCTGACAGGTATCAGGCTGCTGATACACGTTCCTCTCATTCCTTCCAGGGTTCATCAAAAACTCTGAGAGGGAAGGACGGTCAGAACACAGACAAGTACAAAGAACTAAGTCCAGAGATACACAACATAATTTGGACTATAATATCAAAAAAGAAGATGAACCAAAATCAAAACCCCAATTCAAAAAGAAGAGAGTGTCATGTCTTCAAGTAAGAAATGCCAAGGATACTGAGGACTCAACTTCTAAACAGGGAATGGGCTCTGACGATTCTAGACAGCGCAGCAGAAGTAACAATAGCTCGCCAGAACCAGATGGAGATTCTGGTAACAGCGGTGTTGACTTAACATATCACGGTGTAAACGCCTGATACTAAGGTAAGTGTCCAGCACCAGGTATATTACATAACACTCCAAATGGAGGGGGACAAACCCAGAAAAATTAAAGGTCTCTTTTGGGAGAACCTGACTTATGGATATGACATTCTTTTGGCTGAAAAAGATTGGCCACTAAAGATTGTTATGGAGTGCCCTAAGCAAGAAACAGTAATTTTACCAGCTTTTTCCGACCTCGTTCCAGAATCACTAAAACATTCATACTTGCAGGAGTGGGCAGTAGCACTTGCTCCAGCATTATATCGCAACCATGTAGGGTGTGATACTGAGTCACCTCACCATGTAATCTCAGTAAAAACAACTCCAACTCCACATAGACAGTACCCAATAAAACAAGAAGTGAAAACACAATTCAGGGAGATCTTAGACCAACTTGAATACCAAGGTGTGATAGAGAATTGCAGTTAATAATCCTTTGTTTCCCGTAATGAAGCCTGACAATTCATACCATCTAATTTTAGACTACAGACATCTGAACACATGCACAGAGACATTTGCAGTTCAGAATGCACATAGTACCACATTAATGAATAACATTGTGTGAAAAAAATACAAAAAAACTTAGATATCTCAAATGGATTTTCTGCCAAAATATAGCACCTGAAAGCAGATATTTGACAGCATTCTCAGCCTTAGGTTCTCAGAGTCAATTCTGCCGACTGTCCTAAGGGTATAAGAATAGCCCCGGGATGTTCTCAGTGAGTGTAACAGAGTTACATCAAAATCTTGATGAATAGGCATTGTCCTATGTTGATGATATTTATCTGATGGATGAGTATTTATTTAAACATTTGACCAGGGTGAGCAACATCTGTGGGCTACAAATTCAACTTATAAAAATTGAAAATAGCCCACCAGAATGTCCTATTTTTGGGAAACGAGTTATCAAGTGAAGGGAAAATCCTGACAGCTAACTTTATACAAAAATGTGCACTACTCCAACCCCCAAAAACTCTAAAAAATTTACAATCCGTATTTGGATTCCTAAATTTCAGCAGAACATGCATTTTGGATGATGCAGAAAAGGTATAACCTTTCTACGATTTAATAAGACCTGATTTTTCAATGAGACATTGGACACAGGAACACATGGATATCCTACATTCCTTACAAACTGAAATGATAGCTTCCAAACACCTACACACAAGTGTAAATACCACAAATCTAGTGATCCCTGTAATTGCGGGTCAATCAGGGTAAACTTACCTAACCTCCAATGAAGGTGAAACCGTACCCATAGCATACAAATAACACTTGTACACAAATTCTGAAATGCGCTTTGCTTCTACAGAAAGAAATCTGACAGCAGTACAGCCTTCCTTAGTGAGAGAAAGAGCACCGGCACAGGGGAAACAAATATTTGTCGTAACTCTAGTTCTGGCCTTAGAGGCTGTGACAAAGGCAAGCATTTCAAATGCAAAAGCTTTACATCTGTGATGGATACAATGGGCTAATTCTCTCACTGCAACAGATGTAGATTACAAATTTGATTCCACTTTAAAAACACAAGCATTTCTGCAATACGAACAATAGGGTAATACCAAACATGGATCGCAGATTAGGATTAATTCTAGCTGCACACAAGGGTCTGGGTTCTCCACACACAGGGATTACCGCAACAGTTTCTCTACTGAAACAATGCTGTTCGTGGCCAGGTTTAACAAAACAGACAAAAGCGTTTGTCCTTAAATGCGACATCTGTCAGCAGATGAAGGGTTCTACGGTAGCACGTCCAATACAGACACCACTACTAATATCAGTCAGACCTCTCGCTTGTGTCTATTTGGACCACTGCGGCCTTTTACAATCTGATGGGGTTTACAAGTACATCTAGGTGGCAGTGGATTCATGCTCTAGATTCCTGTGAGTTTGGCCTCAGCGCTCGGCTGATGCTTGAACTGTTATAAAAGATTTGCGAGTCTTCATAGGGACATAGGCAGTTGGCACATTACAGTCTGACCATGGCCCCGCGTTTAGCTCTAGGTCTCACAAGGAAGCCATGGGAAGATTAGGTGTTGCATTGCAGTACTCCTCTCTGTACTATCCAGAGGGACATTTGGTAGTGGAGAGGAAAAACCAGGACTTAAAGCGATCTTTAACAGCAAGAGTATTAGGTTGAGGTGGAAGTTGGGTCAATCACCTATTAGGGGGACAGAGGACACATAATAACATGCCAAGAAGTTCCATATGAGGTATCACCCTTTACATAGTTCTATTTGGGACGAGAATGTGGCTACCTGACATCAATAGTGGCAGCACAGTGGTGGATGAAAACCCATTTAACATCAATAAATGCTTTGCTGTTTTACAGGAACTCAATGAATTCCGGGCACTACCAAGCACCGTCCAAGTAAAATGCACTGCCACTGGTGAAGTAAAATCAGTCACGGCAAGACCTGCCTGGATCCCAAAGGTTGCGGATCTGGTCAGAGAAAGGATTGTGGACAAGAAATAATTTGGGCCATCATACAGAAAGCCTGTACCTGTGCTGGCTTTCGAAGGAACAAGAACAATACACCTTCCGCCTCTTGCCGATAAGAAAGGAAAGAGATTTATCTCCATTGATCTGATAAAACCACACTATGTGGCCGATACTGAATAGCAGGCGGTGTGTGCTCTTATGCAGCTGAAGATCTCCTCTCAATACCATACAGGAGGTTTACACGGAAAGACTGATAACATTTGAAGAGTCCTCCATACGTTGCAATGGAGTTACCAACAATGAAATGTAACTTGTTCCTATTGAAATAGAACATCAAAACACAAATGAAACACAGATATCAATTCGGCCTACCACCGACATGTACATAAATATGCCTCTACAGGAGACAACTACCAGTTCAACAATACCTGCTGTTACCAAAGATAGCTCAAACTGCATCGGGCTACTTAATCAATGTTGACACTGTTTCTCTGGATCCAAGTGAACCTGAGTCACCGCCAGCTCCAGTTTCCTGGAAAAAACAGCTTCATAAACTCTAAATCTTTTTGAAAAAGACGTACCTAGTCTCACCATGGCTACAACTCTGGATAATAACTGGAATAATGTTCCTACTATTCTGGATAGGTTTAGTGACTGTCTTTTTCTCACTTGTGAATGGACACTATCTCCCAGAACGCTCACGAGTGTCACATGTGAACTTGGTACTGAAACCTCATACGTCATCTCATCGTGAATAGAGAGACCTGTCCTATGTGAACATTATAGCAGTTCCAGTTCCTGTTGGGATAGTTTGGGACAGAGTTTTATATGATGTATTTGGTCTCACTGAACTTTTAAAAATACCGCATGTATTCAACATTTCTTTAAATGATATCATCACCTCCAGTGCATACTCTGACGATTGGGATTTTGAAACTGTTACTAATATGTTGTCTGATTTAGAACTGTCTGCAGCATTCACGAAAAATAAATGTTTGACAACTTATCTGATTTTGATACCATGTACTGTTACCAACATTATGGTCATCACTTTCTGCATAAAACAAGTGCCCCATGTAATGTTTTCACATACCACCAATGGGAACATTGCCCAACACTGACAAGAGGTAGTTCGCCAATGTTGGCACAAACGTTTGCTTATTTTTCTGGGTTTAATACACCAGATCCACACTTATATTATCATAAGCTTGCACCTACATCTGCGAAGAAAAGTATACTCACTAACACAAAACAGATATACTCTGTATCCTTTATTACCCAACTGTCTGAATAGAGTTTCAACTTATAGAAAGACACTATAGACATAAAATCAGTCTGGGGGACTAAAGAATGGCAGGTTCATGGAACTGAGGCACTATTTTGAACATGCCTCATACCACAACAGATGACTTATCTGAACGACACTGTGCAGCAGACTTCCTGTTTTGGGTTAGCCAACATTAAGGATTTGAACACACCACATATTCACTCACTTTCACACTTGGAGGGATGGCAGAACTATACAGAAAATGGTGAAGGTACACTCGACGGCATCGTGCATTACGTTTCATAAAATTCAACAGACCCCAATTGGAAGGAATGGTTAGTTTGGCCTATCGACACACATAGGTGGCAGTCAAGATTCAGGACTACCACCAAAGGTTTCAGTATCCATAGGTCTGCCATTTCTATATACAGCGTGAATATCCGGGGGTGGTCATATCACACAGTGTTGGGAAGTTATGCCTAGATTGGCTAAGAACCTCAACACTGTCACAGGTGAAACAACACTTGTCCTTGCTCTCGGAAGACATGGATCTTAGGGATTTTTTACTAGGTCCCCGAAATCCACCTCAGAAACGCGTCTTATACACTGTTTGGATGCAAAATATACCAATGCTGCGCACTGAAAAATGTGACCAATTACCTTTCACCGTGGCAGAATCACCGTCCACAGAATGGTTAATTCATGGCCATATAACATTGCAGGTAACAACTTTCCAGTTTTAATATTGCCTAGAACACCACAAGGTAGGCAGGTATGAAGCGATGGGTAGGGAATTCATCCATTAATCTTGGGAATTACCATATAGATTTAGATGCTGGAGTGGGGACACTGAAGTGTTTTTTAGCGGGGCAGACTGTGAGAATTCTTTGAGTGGATCTCTAGTTTGCCAGGATATTATGCTTCCCTGGGCCTGTAACAGTTCAATAGCTAACTTATCCTGTCATTTGAAAGGTTCCCCAGCTGCTGTGATTAATCCAGTGTTCAGGCTGCTCTCAAATGGGAGTTACTTAATGCTGAATGATCAAGGTTGTTGTGGGATGCTTCCAGGCATTACATATCTTGTCACTGTAAGTTCCAGGATTACTTGTTGCATGCAAGTATTGTTTCCACCAACTCACACAGTCAGGAAGGCACGGTTATGGCCTTCGTTGAATGTTTCCTTTATACTGTTTGGTACTTTGAGACGATTGAAAACCACGCTTTTGATCTACAGGTTGCAAGGTCCTCAGCTGAGATACAGGCACTGATATGAACAAATTACACTTTCCATTTCGGAGAAATGGTAGAACGTATCTTTAACATGTCTGATACGAAGGGTATAGTACACTTATTTAAGACCATATGTTCTGGACAGTTAAGCACCTTTCAGACAGTCTTCAGAGTGATTTCAGCTTTCATACACTCCAAATTGAGAAGCGTTTTTCAAGGGCTTCCGCTGATCCAGCTACTGATAGTGGGTATCCTGATTTTTATTTTTCTGCCACGAAATGGATGTCCCAGTCACCAAGGAAATGGAAAAAGCACTCTTGTAGCGACGTTACCCTGATCACATTGTACTCCATCTTCGCACACCTCATCTTCGGGAGCTAAGCGAGTCTTGGTTCCTTCCTATCATTTCGACCAGTCTGGATTGACTGTGTTTTGCCTGTTCCCCACTGCTTGTTCTGCAGATATGAATGCGTGTTGGACCTCTGTCTCAAACTTTCAACAGTTGCACCACCGGACGTGGATGCATTGTGGACTCATTAAAGGCCCACATAGTGCTGTGTCCTCAGCTTATTCCAATGTTGATGTTGGCATTCTTAGAGCCAACACAGAATGCTTCAGCTCCTGTTGGATTGGATACCGGCTCCACTACAGGCACACAGGCTTTGTATGTTTCAAATGCTTCCCCAGCATCGGCTGTGGGAACTGAGGAAGATCATCTTTGCTCGATTGACCTGATCTGCGAGATGTTACAGGGACAGTTGTCTGCGAAGGCAAACAGCAGTGATGTTGCGTCTCACACACAGAACACATAAGCATTTTGCTCTCTGTGTGCTGGGAGGGATTCGGCCTTTTTCCAAAACAACCGAAATTGTAATTTTAAACAAAATGTAGTTTTTCCTCACTTATTTCCTCTTGGTGAGCACCATGGCTTCAGACGTACTCAGTTGATCAGATTGTATACACAAACATATTTTAAGGGATACTGCAATTGCAGGAGAAACTATTTTAAGCTCGATATGATTACATACTGAAGAGGCACTAAGCATAATTAAGCTAGAGACATACACTTATTAAGAGCCCTGATGCCAAGACATGAGATGTAATTATCCCATATATTGGTTCCAATGAAGGGGATTGATAATAAGATCAGGTATGACTTTACATTAAGTGGGTGACTTAATGGTTATGTAAATGAGTAGTGAGTTGACAACATGCTCAAAAGAAATATAAGAAACATGATATCATATACCAGGGGGTGAAATAGAGAGGGTCTGTGTGTTTTTAACCCTTCATTCTAATTTTGTTCTTTAAATTTCATTCAAATTTTACTTTTCATGTTTACACCTTCAGATTTCTGAGATTTGTTAGTAAAGGACTCCGGGAAGGTGGAGGTACATTAATAGTACCTAAGTGGTGAGATGTTTAACCACTATAGCAGGCCAAAGGAGTGCATCACATGTGTTGTGAAGTGGGTATAACACTGGGGTGTGTATGTACACAAATATTGTAAGAAAAGTATTCAATATGTAGCATGTCTAATACAGGTTTATACCTCTTGCAGATTGTGGACCGGACTGCAGCTGGTATCACTATGACCTGATGCCGTTACATTAGAGTATGGTATTTTTCACATGTTTATATTATTTTAACACAAAAAAAGCAGAGTGACTACAAGTGTTTCCTGAGGAATGCCATGAATCAGTAGGTCACACAGGCAGAAACATGTCGACCTTAACTTAATAGGGAATATCCATAACCCTATTTCTCACTTAGCTTTTGTACTTCTAACCATCGGGAACACTTATTAAAGTCAATTTTGTCTCCCATGAGTTAGTTTTAAATCACCTTTTGGTATTTATTTTGCACTCTGCCCCTTACTTCGATATCCATTGGATGATTGAAAACACCTCACGCTCCTCTCCTGAGGGAGAGTTATAGCCCACACTGTGTGCCTTGCGGTCACAGTGTGCAAGAGGGAACCCAATGATGAAGCATGTCACCTTTGGGTGAGTGAGGGTTCTCGCCTTAAACATATTTATGCCTCTTTTCCGACACTTACACTTAGATTATATTTTAAATTTTTGGCCTCTATTTTTCTAACGTCCCGTTACTTTTTTGTGAGTATAGTGTATATGGAGTAGTACTGTGGATGATAATGGCTCCCCTTACAAAACCCCATTAGTGTGATAAAAAATGCAATTTGCAACCCCATTGGGAATCGCAAACAGTGTCTGAGACCTGTCTGGGGAGCCGCTTTCACCTATTTAGCAACAGTTAACTTTGGCATTTGGAGGAAAAAGCACAGAGGAGAAAGCACAGAGCACTTTACTGGCACAGAGCACTTTACCGGCACGCCGTCACTTTAGTGGCACCAGGACCGGACCACATTGCCCAGCAGTCTTTGCGCCAGGAGGAGCCAACGCGCATTGTTTGCATCAGGTGGTGCTCTTAAGCGGCCATGGACTCCCGCAGCGCCCATCCACGTCTGGACGTATCTGGGCTGGGCCAGGTCCCTTGGCTTTCTCTTGGGTCCTGAGGGCTGCGGATATGGCTTAGGAAGTTTCTTCAAACATACCTGAGAAAGGTAAGGAGATGGGAAAGTGAAAAACTGCAATGCCTACTGCAGGGGGTCGCCCTCTGACCTCATCAATTACTAGCTTTTTGACCACAGCAATGGGGGCAATAGTAAATGAAATTGAGTCTGTGGAGGAGAGATTGGGGGCAACTCAGAGAGCTTTAGAAAATGGCACTCCAATAGAGAATACCCCTGAGATTGATCTAGTTGTGGAGCCTGCTGGTGGCGATGGCAATCACAAAATTAAGGGGCAAGAAGTAGGGACCTCAGCATCTAACGGCCCAAATAAACGCAGGAATGCAGCCAATACCAGTAATATTAGTAACCCTCAACAGGGGGAGTTTTCAGACACCTTATGCCCCCCTCCATCTAAAAAATCAAAGGCATGTAATAAGGCCAAGAAAGATGCACAGCCCTTGTCAACATGTAATAAAACCACGGTGCCCCTCCAAAGAAGAGTCTCAAGGGCCCAAAGTTGGAAACTGCTACTGTTACTGTTACCTCCATGGGTCTTAAGGATACTGATCCTACTTGAAATTCAGCACCCTTTACACATTCTACTAGCCCACTATTTAGTCAATCATCAAACCACTTGTTGGGGTTTTAAATAGCATCGATGTGTCCTTAGAAATACTAATTGGTTCCAGTGTCTGGAAGAGGATTTCTGGCTCGGCAACTAATTTGAACACTACTACTAATCCTAATCTTGATATATTGCAGGCAGCACCTCTCCCTCTGGTGCCCCCATTACATAATCCCCTCAGTAATACCTCCCAGACTTCTCAGACTGTAACACAACTAGTCACACAACAATCTGCACTGCTAACAGGAGACACCAACACGATAGGCGCTGTTAGGACATGAACCATAACCTTGCAAAGGGAGCCTGGGGTGCTAAATCCTATCGACAATCAGCATGACACAAATACTCCGGGTAGGCGGAAAAACACCGAGACAATACTCCACCTCTCTCTGGAAGCAACTCCATTTGTTGTCCTTAAAAATGTCCCCGCTTTACCAACCAACAGGAAAGAGGACTGGTAGTAGCTAAAAAATAAAACAGTACATTGGCTGGCTAAAGCAGTGAATTGGACAAGTAGTGAGGATTTGTATCATAATATAATTAACGTTGAACGTGTTTCATGGGTGGGTTCACAAGCAAAAATTAAAATAGGTGATTGTATCATTGTTAATGTAAGGGACAGATCATTAGTGCGCAGGTTCATGGACAAGCTCCCGTGGATTAATACTGCAATGGGCCCAATTGAAGCAGTACCGCTAGGGTACCTTTTAAACCGCGGTCAAATAAACGGTTCGGGCTTGTTCCCCAATCTGCTAAATTGCCGCCTGTATTTGCAATCCCTATGTTTAATTACTTTTCCCCTTTAGATCATGTGGACTGACTGAAACCTCAGGTATTGGGTGCACTTGGTGCAAATGAATTAAATTCAAAATGTATATCCTCTCAGGTTGAGAAATGTGGGGTGGACATTTTATCATCTCTCCCGATTCTCAGGTTAGGTAGTGTTAATTTTTCTGACACCCAAGTTAATGTCACTCCAACCTCGAATGCAGACCCGCAAGGTGTGATACCTTCCGTTCAAGTGTGTGATCAGGACAATTCAATCCTTCCTAATAGGCACGAGACAGTCAGGTTGAATCAGCCTGATCCTCCATTTACTCCTCTAGCGCAATGCAACGCATTATTGCCCTGTGGGCTGGATCCCACTGTACCACCAACTGCTATGGTAGGCACTTGTACAAAGAGAAGGTACGGTAGCCCAAATAACACGCTAATGCATGGTAGCCTTTTTTGGAACATCGCCGGTCTGCAAACTAAACTGGAGTCTAAAGAATGGGTTGATTTTATTGGAAAATATAGCATTGTGTGCTTACAGGAAACCTGGATGCAAGATACTGCACACATAAATGGGTTTCTATTCTATCCATACGCCAGCTAAAGTTTCCCTAGGTGGCCATCACAAAGGGGGCCTATTAACTTTGGTTTCCACGACATTGAATGGCAGACTAGCAAAAGCACTGCTTGATTCACCCCATTTTCAGATAATTAATACCATGCCGAGAAAAAATTTGATTCTGGTTCTTGTAAACGTTTTTCATAATAATTTTAATAACACAAACACTGGAATCGTACAAGAACTGGAAGTTGCACTTTTAAAACATATTGAGGAGATAAATATGGATTTTGTGGTATTGTGGGGATGTGATTTTAATTGTAAATTATGTCCCCTTTCGAAACAATCAGCATGTCGCTAAATAGCCGGGGATATTGATGACGGCTGTCATTTTTACGATGACCCCTGCGGGGATATTTTTAACTCATTATTGTCAAAACTTTCTCTTTTTTTAACCGTTGATCTTATTGAAGCGGAAGGCCATGATTTTGTATCCTATGTAGGGAAAGGCAAAGCCACCATAATTGATTTTATTGCTCTGTCTGACTATTTTAACACACAGTCTGTGACTTTTATCAGACATAAAATCTGTTTTAGTGATCATTTTCCTTTAACTTTGAAGTTTGAGAGCCAATCGAATGATTGAATCACACTTGAAAGTTTGCCTTCATTAATTTGTGATAAAAATAAGGGGTTATTACGGAAGTGGTGTACTATAGATCCCGATTTGGTTTTAAATCAGATGATAAAAAACAACTGAAATCAAGTTTTAACTTGCCTGGAAGACAGTATAAATACTCAAGTTATGATAACATCATTCAAAGCTATAACGGAGACAGAAAATGTGGCATTGACCAAGAAACAAAGAGAAGGACCACGGGAAAATATAAGATGGTTTTACAGTCAATGCACACGCCTACACAATAATTTAATCAAGACCTTAAAAGTCAGACCCCAAAATGCCCTTGAGGTAAAACACTTCTCTGCCCTTTATAAAACTGATAGTGACTCATACATTAGTACTGATCTTCAATATGGGGCATTAACCCTTGCACCACCGACAATAGACGAAGTGGCTTTATCTCAGACTGTGAAGAATAAGGCCTCGGGCCCTGACAGTATCCCGGCGGACCTGTTCCTGGCCAATATTCCCCTGTCGTTCCCACTGTTAACAAACATCTTCAAATGCCATATGGCCCAGGGTCCCCCCGAATCGTGGAGAATAGTGACCATAGTCTCCATCTTTAAAAAGGGAGACAGCTCGGACCCCAAATGCTACCGGCCAATATCTCTGATCGACTGTACCTGCAAGATCATGGGCCACGTAATACTGGAGAGACTGGAGGATTGGGTGTCAGAAAGTGGGAGCTTTTCTGACATCCAATATGGTTTCAGGAGTGGCCTGGGCACAGTCGAACAGCGCCTCAATCTGCACCTGGTCATAGGTAAATATACCTTAGCCAAGCCTGGATCTCTATATATTGGATTCATGGACTTGATGTCTGCCTTTGATTGGGTGCAGAGAGGAAGGCTCTGGGAGAAAATGTTGACTATGGGCATTGATCCGCCCGTCGTGCATTTTCTGGCAGCTATGCATCAAGAAGTGAAGGGGAGAGTACGATTTGGGTCAGGTGGTGAACCTTCTGCTCCGCTAAGGATGGATTGTGGGGTACGTCAGGGCTGCGTCCGTGCTCCCTTTTTATTTTGTTTATCTATAGGTGACCTAGAAAGCCAAATCAAAAAAGGGAACTTGGACGCGCCGCTGGTAGGTCGCAGGTCTCTACCAGCACTGCTATATGCGAACCACTGCGTATTGATGTCCAGAACCGGGATGGGGCCACAGAGGTTTTTAAATAGTTTTAATAGCTTCATGAATGATCTTGGCCTAAAACAAATGTAGCAAAGTCACACATTATGGTGGTGGGCAAATCCCCTAAGGTTTTAAAGACATGCTATATAATAAATGAAAAATTGTCCTATGTGTCAACCTTTTCTTATTTAGGGATTTTGTTCGACCAAAATAGTTCTTGGCGACATTTAGTTGAGGCTAAGATTAGGGGCTTCAACAAAAATGTGGAGCCCATCTTTAGATTCACTAAAAAATTAGGCTCTAGGCCCATCAAAGCGATTACTGATATCTATAAGCCCCGCACGTGTGCTCTTACTCTGTATGGCGCTGGAGTCTGGGGCTCCAGTAATATCAAGGGCCTACAGAGGGCAGAGAACACGTTCATGAAACGACTTTTGACAGTACCCAAAAGTACCGCTGCCACCATTTGTCATAGTGAACTGGGTGTGACCCCATTGTCATTTCGCATACAATTAGCTTCTTTATCGCTATGGCATATCATCTGGGCACAAGAAGAAGCAGTCTTGAATCATGCTCTTGTTCTAGATTGTTTAAAATTGGATCATTCAAGAAAAATCCCCTGGATTCCTTACATTAGGGATAAGTTTGGGAAATTGGGACTGTCAGACTGCCTCAAAAGTGCTTGTAATATAGGTAAAATATTGAGAGCCAGGTTGAAAAAATAATTTTTAACTCACTTGTATTCGGTTAGAGATAAACTGGAGAGGGGTAAAAAAAGGGTCGCTGACCATTCACTATTAATTTGCACACCAGGTATTGCGCCGTACCTCTCCCTATATTTTAATCACACTAAAATGTTTTATCTGATAAGATTTAGGATGGGTACTTCTCACTTACTGGTCTCATAACCACGTGATACACATTGTGATGCTAATTTGGAACTGTGGCCATGCGACTCAAAGTCAGTTCAGTGCACCTTGCATTTTATGTTTTTTTGTAAACTTTATACAGAATCAAGATGTGCCTTTTTGAAACCTCTTTTAAGATTTCTAACCATTCGAAGTGTCAGGCTGCGTTACATTATCTTCAAATGCTAAACGATGAATTCATTTGTTTAATGGTGTATAAGTATATTTCCACGGCTGTTAGGCAACGGAATATTGTTGGAAAATTATCATCTTCTATATTGTCTACATCACCATGAATATGATTTAAGACTTTTTGTGTGGATATATATTATATTATTGCTCAATTTAGGAAGTGCAGTTAATATTCTTACGGAATTTGTGTACCAATGTCTTCTCTATGTTTGGTATTAATCAGATTGAAATGCTGATCTATCCAGGCATTACAGCTCTCAGCGATTGGTTCCCTGCAAAAGATTGATATCCGGTTACTTGTAACCATCATTGCTATGTATTTATCATTAATTATTTTGCATTTCATTTTATTCTATTATGAATTGTCTGCATTTTGTTTTATGAATTGTTTTTTATGATGCTCTCTTTTATGGCTGGCACACAGCCGAATATAAATTTTTGACTGACTGACTGACTGACACTGTTGTACATTCACTTTTGCGAGTCGCAATTCAACGCAATTTGTAACTCACAAAACTGAATGGTCGTACATAGGCCCCCTTGTTCTTTAAGGCTGTTGAAAATGTCATGTATATAGTGAGGGTGGTGCATTTCTTTCAACATTCTCTGTTAAAAATTGGGGAGGGGTAATAGTGAAGAATGTCTTTTCAGAGTTTGTGTGCTAGCTTCACTTGGCATGTAACTTTTCTTTGAGAAATTCTGAATATATGTATGCCATTAGGAAAATGTTTTGTGCTTTCAAAAGGTGTGAATTGTTGTTTTCAGTTTTAGAAACTTATTGATGCATGTGGAGGCTGAGGAGCAGGGCAATGTATACTCTTAGAGAGCCATGCATGCAATTATATATCAAGTATTGATATCTAGACTTATTCAATCACCCAGGTACTACACATACACTCTTCCATTCACACAGTCACTAATTATGAACTCATTGAACTACGCAGGCAACACTCATTCGTTCATCCAATCACCCAGATAGTAGCAATATAGTTATGTGAAGACACAGGCACAAACTATGCAGATATTGAACTATTGATGTAGCCCCTTTAAACCCTGGAAATCATGCAGGCACTACGTAGGCACCACCTATGCACTCATTCAATCATCCAGGCAGTATTGTTGCACTCAACCAAAAATGCATGTACTTAAAAGTTTTAGTGAGGAATATGTACTCTTTTAGAACTATCTGATGAGGTATTTATGTAACTTGTCACACACTGTTTGCATATACTCGGAAGAATTAGTGAGCTATATTCTGTGACATTAATGTGCGTGTGTATATATGGAGTGTTTCCCTAAATTTAAATCTGACACATATAGTAGAAAAGTATTGAACCACTAAATGTACCTGGGGCACAGTTGTAGAGAGGCACATATAAGGGTACTATATTGTGTTTTATGATTTACAGTAGTGAGACACTGTATGTACTTTCACACTTTGGTTGATGTTTATTTGAAAATTTAGTACATAAGGGATAAGGTGATGTTTTAGCGTGTATAAGTGAGAACTGAGAAATGGTGCAACTGTGTTCTAGGAATGGGTGCTATAATATTAACAGGTAAGTAATAAATTAAGTTTTGTGTTTTGTTTTGGGATTGGTACATGGAAGAAAGTGTTTGTAGTTATGTAGGTAGGTTGATTTGTACATTTAAAACTGCAACATAACATAAAATCTATTTTTGATTCATGTGTAAGCTAGTAGAGTAGCTGGTACACGGGCTAGAAAAAAATGCAGATTGCTTGCAAAAGCTCGGAGGGAAAAGGAACAGTATCTATGCAGAACTGAGACTCAAAAGGGGCAAAGTGAAAAAAAAAGTGTTGGATCAAAAAAATGCTATTGGTAAGAGGATAAACTTGGGGGCATATTTACAAGCTGGCGATAAAAAATTATCGCCGCTTTTGCGGCCGTTTTCGGCCGAAAAGCGGCGATAATTTTATCGCCTAATTAGCAAGGCCACATTAACGCGTGAAACCTTGCTTTAGCGTGGAGATTCCTAATGCCCAGCTTTGCATCTCTAATGAGATGCAAAGTGGGCGTTCCTGACCTAACATGACAGGAGAAATGTCGCTAAGGGATTCAGGGTATAGCACCGACAATTCTAAGCGCTACATTTTAAAAAAAATAAGTTTTTAGCCAATTCTGCATTGGACACCCACACAAGTGAGGTATCATTTTACTCAGGACACTTAGGAGAATGCTGTAGGGTAGGATATTTGTGCCGGCACGGTGATTCCACCCAAAAATATGTAGAAAATGTGTTTTTTTTAGTTAAATATAAGGTTTAAAGGGGAATCTGGGTAGGGAAACGTTGGGGGATCCACTCAAGCTATACCTCATTGGACTCCGCAGGGTGTCTAGTTTTCAGAAATGTGTGGGTTCGGTAGGTGTCCCTAGATAGCGGGGAGTCCAGGGTGAACCAGGTAGTTTTGTTATAGGTAATTTTGAAGTCTCAACAACACGATTTGGGCCATTTCCTGTGGCAGACACTATGCCTACCCACACATGTGAGGTAGCATTTTTATTGAGTGACCTGGGGGAATGCTAGGTATTAGGACATTTGTGTCAGTCCGGTGTTCCTACAAGTTTCTCACACATAAATGTGAGAAAAAAAAGTTTTTTTCAACAACATTTGAGGTTTGCAGGGGATTCTGGGTGTGAAAATGTTTCTGGAATCCAAGCAAGCCATACTTTGCTTGTCTCCCCGGGGTGTCCAGTTCGCAGAAATGTGTGGGTTTGGTAGGTTTCCCTAGATGGCTGCCGAGCCCTGGGCCAAACACTCATGGGACCCCCCCTTGCAAACCAGGTTGTTTTGTGATAGGTATTTTGATGTCGCCTCAATAGGTTTGCAGCCCTTGCCCGTCATGGGTAATTGACCCACCTACACGAGTGAGGTACCATTTTTATTGGGAGACCTGGGGGAATTCTGGGTGGTAGGAAATTTGTGGATCCACGCAAATTCCAGAACCTTCCCACACAGAAATTTGAGAATAAAGTGTTTTTTTCCCGCTAAATTTGAGGTTTGCAGGGGTTCTGGGAAATGTTGGGGGACCCATGCAAGCCATACCTTTCTAGACTTCCCTGGGTGTCTAGTTTTCAGAAATGTGTGGGTTTGGTAGGTTTCTCAAGATGGCTGCTGACCCAGTCGCCAAAAACTCAAGGGACCCCCCCTTGCAAAACCAGGTTGTTTTGTGATAGGTAATTTTGATGTCGCCTCAATAGGTTTTGGGCCCTTGCCTGTCGTGGGTACTTGACCCACCCACACAAGTGGGATGCCATTTTTCTTGGAAGACTTTGTGGAATGCAGGGTGGGTTGAATTCTGTGGATCCATGCAAATTCCAGAACTTTCCACCACAGAAATGTGAGGAAAATTTGTTTTTTGGGGAAAAAAATGTAGGTTTTAAAGGGATTCTGGGTAACAGAACCTGGTGAGGGCCATTCAAGTCACCCTGTCCTGGATTCCCCTGGGTGTCTAGTTTTAAAAAATGTATAGGGTTGCTAAGTTTCCCTTGGTGCTGGCAGAGTTAGGGTTCGAAATCTACAGCTAGGCACTTTGCAAAAAAAGGGTCAGTTTTCACTGTGAAAATGTGGTGTGTCCATGTTGTGTTTTGGGCAGTTTCCTGTCGCGGGCACTAGGCCTACCCACAAAAGTGAGGTACCATTTATCTTGGAAGACTTTGGGGAATGCGGGGTGGGTAACATTTTGTGGGTCCATGCAGATTCCAGAACTTTCCACCACAGAAAATTGAGGTAAATGTTGTTTTTTTTACAAATCCTTAGGTTTGCAAAGGATGCTGGTTAATAGAACCTGGTCATAACCAATCAAGTCACCCCATCCTTGATTCCCCTGGGCGTCTAGTTTTAAAAATTTATAGGTTTGCTAGGTTTCCCTAGGTGGCGGCAGAGCTAGGGTTCAAAATCTACAGCTAGGCACTTTGCAAAAAAAGGGTCAGTTTTCACTGTAATATTAAAGTGAGCCCACGTTGCGTTTAGAGACGTTTCCTGTTGCAGGCACTAAACCTACCCACACAAGTCAGGTACCATTTTTATTGGGAGACTTAGGGTAACACAGGATTGTAGAACAACTGTTATTACCTTTTGACTTTTGATGCCTTTCTGCCTTCCAAATGAAAGACAATGTCTAAAAAATAAGTCATTTTGAAAAATGACCTATAATTCTCATGCTAGTGTGGATACTCTCAATTTCGGAAATGTGCAAGTATCTACTGTTTCTAAACTCTATATATTGTGTTCCACTTTCAGAAATACATAGTTGTCTTTCATGCCTATTTTTCCATGTATATATTTTCCCAAATTAATTGCTATATACCCGGTACATAATAAAAAAACATTGCAAGACACTGCTCAAATATTGGCTCTGGGTTCGTCGGGTTCTTGGTGAACCTACAAGTCCTATATATCCCCACAACCAGAAAAGTCCAGCAGATGTAACGGTATATTGCTTTTAAACAGCTGTTATAATTAGATGAAGTTACAGGTGAAAACGTAGACACAAATGGCAGATTTTTCTCAACAAATTTTCAATTTTTCCTATACTCAACTATTAGTTTCTATAATGAAACCTTGAAGGATTTACACAAATGACCCCTTTCTGAATTCAGGATTTTGACTACTTTTCTGTAATGTATAGCTTTGCATTGCAGGATCCATTATTACTTTCTGACCCATTTCTACCATTAACTGGAAGGAGGGTGAAAGCACAAGAAATAGTAAAAATAGGCTATGTCCCAGAATAATGCCAAAACTGTGAAACAAATGTTGGTTTTCTGACAAAAGTCTGCTTGTCCCTGAAAGCTGTGAAAATGGTGATTTCAGCACCACAACCCCTTTGTTGATACCATTTGCAGGGAAAAAAACAGACGCTTTCACCTGTAGCCCTTTTTTCCCATTTTTCCCCCCAAAAACAAAATTTGGACATTTTTTGGCTAATTTCTGGGGCTCCTCCAAGGGAATCCACAAACCCTGGGTACCTTCAGAATTCCCATGATGTTGGAAGAAAAGGACGCAAATTTGGCGTGGATACTTTATGTTGTCAAAAAGTTACAGGGCCCTAAGCGTGAACTACCCCAAATAGCCACAAAAAGGCTTAGCACAGGGGGGGGGAAACGCCTAGCAGCAAAGGGGTTAATAAATATATCACGCTCCAGCTTGAGGCCTGCTGCTTGAGATGCACTCAAACGTCGACTTGGGCCTCAAGCGGCAGCCCAACTTTCAGGTATGGAAATGTCAGCCCCTCAATCTCTTTCACAGCCCCATCACCATACTTGCCTGAAGTGTTTTGATTCCTCTTTTTCAAACGCAATGGGTGAAAAGGAACACGCACACTCCCGTGTCATAACATCAGCATTTCCTTTTATAGCACGCCCCCTATGGGCCGATCTGAATGAGACTGCGCATTGGGCTGTGGGAGATGTGGTCCAGGAGGGATATATAATCCCATGTGGTGCGCATATAATGTTCTGCTGAGATCACTTACAGCTCACAGTTAAGCCTTGAAGAGCAGGCTTCGGGGTGGTGCACACTCGGCGGTAAGGCCACCACCATATATCAAGCTCTAGCTTGAGTCCTGCTGCTTGAGATGCACTCGAACGCCGACTTGGGCCTCAAGCGGCAGCCCAACTTTCAGGTATGGAAATGTCAGCCACTCAATCTCTTTCACAGTCAAATCACCATACTGGCCTGATGCGTTTCGATTCGTCTTTTTAAAAAGCACTGGGTGAAAAGGCACACGCACACTCCCATGTCATAACATAAGCATTTCCTTTTCTTGCACGTCCCCTATGGGCCGCTCTGAATGAGACTGCGCATCGGGCTGTGGGAGATGTAGTCCAGGAGGGATATATAATCCCATATGGTGCGCATATAATGTTCTACTGAGATCACTTACAGCTCACAGTTAAGCCTTGAAGAGCAGGCACTTCCTCAATCATAATTTGGTCGCTCCACATCCAGAGGCTGCTGCATGCACTCCAACAGTTGTCTTTATTGTCTTTATTGCAGCATTTAAGCAGCCATAATGCTATATATATCTATATATATATACATATATATATATATATATATATATATATATATATATATATATATATATATATATATATATATATATATATATATATATATATATATCAACAGAAAAAATCTCCTTTCTTTACAGCACGATTAACACGCCCATCCAATCGAGAGGTTTTATTTTCAGCAGGCATCCCAAGAAAATGATAGCATTACACGTTTCAACCCACACAGGGTCTTAATCGTATGCAGCTATTAGTGTCAGTTGTCATCGGACTTAAATACAAATCAATGGTAAACAGTGAAAAAGGATGCAGTATGCCAATGCCTTATTTCGAAAGCATTAGTCACTAGTGTTTGCAGTTTCATAATTGTAATGAGGGGCCGAAGGCATTTTTTAACAACTGTACTCTTATCAATTTTATTAGTAGTGCATTATTTAAAAGCAATATTCGTGTTTCTGCAATTTCAGTTCCAATAACACATGTATGTATTCTACAGTGACAAGAATGCACCGCAACTGTGCTCCAGAATACAGCATAGCGTCCTTTTTGTTTGTACTCTCCCTGATTTCTGCTATTTCACAAAATGTATATAGAAGATTGTAGCATGCCCACCTTATTATGCCTCAGAGGAATAAATTCCATGTAGGGCAGGGGGCAGGTAAGTTTTTTCTTCCATTAATTCCACCAACATTTGTCCTCACTATTAGCGTTGTTGATTCCCCTCCTTTTTGTAGCTGCCCGCTTTCTTTTCTTTCACTGTTCTTGAAGTGCAGGGGATGACCCCTGCATGCCCTGGCTGCCAGCAGTGTTGTGAAATCTTCAGCCAGCAGGCCACCCAAGGAAATAGTGGCAGAGCCTCCCATTTTGGTGGTGGCACAATCCAGCTAAATACTTTCATACCCAGTGATTGCAGCCGGCGGGCATCCTTCATACATATCCATATGAGCTTTTGACGAAGTGGATGTCCTTCCTTTCAACCCACACTGGGTCATAATCATATGAAGCTGTGAGGGTCAGTTGTCATCGGACTTAAATACAATTCAGTGGTAAACTGTGAAAAAGGACGCTGTATGCGAATGCCTTATTTCGAAAGTGTTAGTCACTTGTGTTTGCTGTTTCATAATTTTAATGTGGGACCAGAGGCATTTTTTATCAGCAGTACTCTTATCAATTTCATTAGTAGTGCATTGTTTAAAAGCAATATTCATGTTTGTGCAAGTTCAGTCACCAGTAGGTAGTTATAGTTTGGACCATTTCTCTATAGCAAAAGCTTTTTTGGCCTGCCTTTATTTTGGCGCCATTTTACAAATCTTCACTAAGGTTTCCCAAAAAGGTGCCCTGGCGATTCTAGTTGTGCATTGAAAGTTTCAGTTGGATCTGTCAAGCGGGGACTGGGAAAAAGGGGTGGTCAAAAAAAGTTTAGACAAGCCTAAATTCTGAACCACTGGATGGAATTACCCAAATTTGGCAGAGATGTAGCTTTTGGGTCGCGGACTACACTTTTTGTTATTTGGTGTACATCTATTCAGTAGTTAGTAAGACATTGAAGGAAAGTCAACCTTTCTAAATCTAGGGTCGAGAAGCCTTCACAAATAATAACAAGCTCATGCAAAGATCTGCAGAGCTCTGATTAGTTGCCAACACTTCAAACAGGAAGTGTTGGGAGCAATCTTAGAACTTGGCTTTAGCCGAGTCAAAAATAAATGCAAAAAGAAAGAAAACGGGGTAGGGTACAAATACCATAATACTCCTAGTCTTGTTCCTGAGGTCCCAGAACGACCTTGGCAGGGCAAAAAAGCTATTTTTTTTATTCATGGTGAAATTTGTGAATATTAATGTGATTTTGTTTTTAAAAAGTGCAGTCTCAGGGGCTTTCTTTTAACACTTCCCCAAGTCGGCCAAGTCCTTGGAGTATGTGTAGTTTACCTATTTAGGAGAGGGGGCTCACAGGGACCCCCTCCTAGGGCTTATTTATGCCCTGTGCACCACCACCTCCACAGCGCATGCTTATATTTTTGTGGGGGGGGGGGGGGGGCTGTGCAGACTCCCCATGCCCCAGGGACCACCACTTCCACAGGGCTTTAAAATTAAAATAGATAGGGGGCTGCGTGGAACTCCTGGGCTCTTGGGACCACAACCTCACTAGGGCTTTAAATTAAAACTATATGGGGCCATGCAGTTCTCCTGACCCCAGGGAACACCACATCAACAGGGCCTAAGATGTTTTAAAAATGAGGGAGGTGGGCTGCTCCCAGGCCATGTATGGCATTGGGGATCACCACCTCCCCAGGGCTGGCCCATGCACAAGAATGGAAGGTGCCCCCCTCTTGGAGTCATATGTGGCAATGGGGACCAACACCACCCCAGGGCCAGCTCCGGCTATGTTAAGGGGTGCCCACCCCAGGACATAGCTGTTTGCTGCGACAGCTCCCACCAAGCAAAAGCAAACACTCTGCTCCCAGCAAGCTGGAGCTGTGAAACTGCTCCTGCTTGCTGGAAGTGACCAGCAGAAACGATCACATTGCCAAAATGCACACAAGGTCACTGGTGACAGTTCTTTGTGCTCCATTACACAGCTGAAGTGTAGAATATGTACTGAACATGTACAATAAGCTAGTGGAAAGTACTCCAATTAGGTGGATATCTTGTGCAAAACTGTGGAGTCTTGTTGGATTAAGTCACCTTTGTTGCCAAGTCACTCATACAGCTACTGACACACCCACACAGACATTTAGACACATTATTACACACCCACTGACAGACCCACTCAGACACACCCACACCTACAAACTCAGACACTCACACACCCATACACAACCCTACTCCAACATTCTCACAAACACACAGACCTACTCACAAACCCAGTGAGACACTTATGTAGCCACTCCCTGACCCACTCACAGACTTACTCACCGACTCACATACCAATGAGACACTTAAGCACTAAGTCACACCCAATGACTTTTCAGTGAATTTCTCTCTCTTCTATCATGTGATCAAGGGCATTGTATTTCCAGAAAAACGTCATGGCGGTGGTGCAGGGCGTCCAATAAATAAATTGAAAATTGCACCAAATTCGGGACTGTGTTCATCATCCTTGGTATACCAGTACTACCAGGCGAGGAAAACTGCATATATATACATATGCACTGAAAAAACAAACGTTACAGGCACGTTTTAGTTAGACTGATATTTAACTTGTACACAACCAGTGAAATTCAGCAGTTATAGTTAGCAATGTGAGGTCATAAGCAGTGCCTTGCGGGGTGCAATTTATGGTTAGCTCAGCTATAACTGCTGAATTTCTCTGGTTTTAAACTAGTGAAATATCAGCATAACTATGATGTCCTTGTAACCTTTGTTTTTTTCAGTACCTTTCTAAGGTATTTTTAATTTAATTTCCTAACTATAATGTCCCTGTATCCTTTGCTTTTTTTAGTAAGCTTTTAAGGTTTTTTAAATGCAAATTGTTAACTATAACGTCCCTGTAACCTTTGTTAATTTCAGTTTCTAAGTTTAAAAAAAAATTCTATTTCATAATTGTAACGTCCATTTTTTTGTATATGAACCTTTAAGATTTTTGTACTTTCTTTCTATAATTGGATATTGTGTATTATATTTGTATAATACACAACTCATTTTTTGATTTGATATTTGTTTATCAGAAAATAATTAATAACTGGTTTTATTTTTAACAATTTTGTAAGTCGGCACAACATTGATTAATTTACTATGGAGATTCTGTCATCACTAAATGTATTTGACATACTGAAAAATACACTTAAAGGCATTTTTTAAATAAAGTGTAACTCTAAACATTCAGTAGAATATTGTTTTAACTTTTCTTTCTGTGGTAAATTTAGAAGAAATCCACTTACACAAAAAAATTTATTCGGACTACCGACGTCACCGCGATGACGTCGGTAATCACGAAGAGTGCATGGTTTTTTAAAACTCTATTTCTTAATTGTACTGTCCATTTATTTGTAAGTGAACCTCTAAGATTCCGTACTTTCTTTCTATAGTTGTATATTTGGTATTATATTTATATAATACACAACTCATTTTTTGATTTGATATGTGTTTATCAGAAAATAATTAATAACTGGTTTTATTTTTAACAATTTTGTAAGTGGGCACAGCATTTTTGCATTTACTGTGGCGATTCTGTCATCCGTAAATGTATTTCACATACTGCAAAATACATTTAAAGAATTTTTTTAAATAAAGTGTAACTCTAAACATTTAGTAAAATATTGTTTTAACTTTTCTTTCTGTGATCAATATAGAAGAGAGCCACTTACACAAAAAAAATTATTCGCGACTACTGACGTCACCGTGATGACGTCGGTAGTCACGAAGAGCGCATCATTTTTACAAAGTGTAAAACATATTTATAGACATTTTGTACAGTATATTTAACAGTAGAGTGTTGTTAGTGCACTATTCAAACTTATATGTTTGTAGTCCGTTTACAGAATAATCCCCTTCAAACACTATTTTCCATTCACGCAAGGACAGCAGAAGTCGTGACGATGTTGGTATTTAAGTTCCCTGCAGACACGTCATGAAAACTGAAAACAAAAGCAGACATTCAATGGTCACCAACACATTCAAAAATAATATGTAAAAAAATCAATTCTGAACATTGCCCTCCACATATTACTATATACATACTTCTTTAAAAGCATGTTTAAACTCATATTTTTTAACTAAATGTCTTTATTAACTATCTTTCAAACCTATTTTCCCTATTTGCAGTTATGCGGGACGTCGTGATAACCTCATTAACTGAGAAGATCATGTTTTTCCCATAAAGTGAAAACATATATATGTGCACATATTACTAGGGGTGGGCGGAATTTGCGTAATCGGAAACAGTAAAAAATCTCCGCGAACACGCAGAAATTCCGCGAATACGCGGAATTGCTTGTTCCCGATGCTTTTTTCCTGTTCACAATCGCTGTTTGCGTGCTCGGGGAGAAATATCTTGCGAACACGCATTTTGAGAACGCGAACAAGCAAAAAATTTCGCAAAGTCGCCCAGGCCTACATATTACTGTATTTTACACGCTAGGGTTTTATTACTGTGCACTTCAAACTCATATTTTTCTATTTTATTTCTAACATCTATCTCTACAACTCTTTGTGTGCCTTTTAGTTCAACTCCAGTCCACACTGGAGGATGGGGGAGCACATCTGTGCATTCCCTGGAGATAGCTATGAACATTGGGTATGCAACCAAAATGACAGAACTCTGCCACTTGAGGGCCCGACTGGATAGACTGGAGGAAGAGGTTTTGACACTTTGCCATTGGGAGTCAGGTCATGGCTATGCCTGGGTGTAAAATTCCACTCCGCTTGCAGAGTTTGAAGAATTCTGCATTTCTGCATTCCAATATCCAGAGTTACTGATAAACTCCACACTCCAAAAGGGAGCGGAATTTCCGGCATTCTTGTCATGTCATTTTGCGTGCGGGGAGCGTGACAAGACAGTATCTGAGAAGTGGGATGGAGCCTCTGACAACGTCTCAGCAATCCAGCTGGGGGGGATTAACTTGTCTCTACAATGGGGGTTCTTGGCCCCCAACAACCCTCAGCAGCCAAAAAACTGCATCCCCCTACCAGTAGTGCACCAAGAAGCCCCTCTGCAGAGTGTTTGAGGAAGGATGCAGGCCTCTGATGACATCCCAACAGTCTGGCAATGGGGGACTTACTTGTCTTATCAATAGGGGATCCTGGCCTTCAACGACACTCAGCAGCCAAAAGGTCTTCATCCCCAACCAGTAGTACACCAGGAGACCCCTGTGCAGAGTGGTTGAAAAAGGGAGCGTGGCCTCCGATGACATCTCAATAATCCGGTTTTGGGGGACTTACTTGTAGCAAAAATAAGGATCTTGGCCCCCAATGACCCTCAGCAGCCATAGGGACTTCATCCTCCAACAATTAGTCTGCCAGGAGGCCCCTTTGCAGAATGATTGAGAAAGGGAGCAGGGCTTCCAATGACGTCTCAGCAATCTGGCTGTAGGGGACCCATTTGTCACAACAATGGGGGTCTTGACCACAAACGACCCTCAGCAGCCAAGGAAACTTCAGCCCCCAACCAGTAGTGCGCCACGAGACCCCTGTGCAGAGTGATTAAGAAAGGGGGCAGAACCTCCTGTGATGTCCCAATAATCGGCTGTGGGGAACTTATTTGTGACAGAAAAAGGTGTTCTTGAAGCCCAACAACCCTCAGCGGTCAAAGGACCATAGGAGCTTCATTAGGAGTGGCCGATCTGTACTTACGGACATCCACAGAATTTCCAGAGGTTTTTGGCAACTCATCAGAATTCTGCAGAGTGAAACTCGGCGATCTCCGCCCAGGCCTAATATTAGCCCCACTAAAAATTAAGATCTGCATTCCACAGCCCCATAACAGACAATACTGAAATGTAGGGGAGACATCTGTGGTTCAGAGGGAAGCCCAAAAAATGGTATGATTTGAAAGTTTAATATATTTGTTGTGCCATAGAGAGGATTCAGGAACTTCTGCAGTGGTGAGAAAGATTTGTTAAGGACCAGGTAAAAAACGTGGAGTGTGTGAAAAATTAGCCACTGAAGAAAAAGGCTAAATTCGGGAGGCCTCCAACTTATGCCAGACCGTTAATGGAATATCGGCGGAGGAACAGAGATGAGGTCAAATTTGTTGTATTAAAAAAGAAGAGTGATACTGTTGAAAGTTCAAAAAATTGACTCCACCCCTATCCTTAGGAGCAGATAAAGAAGACAAGGAAATACGTGCTTTTTGTTTATTCCATAAAACATCCCTAGAGCACTATTAAAAGTTTTTAAAAAATTAATGAAATCTTAATTGGTAGCATGGACAAATACAAATTGATAATGGGGAGGATCACCATTTCAATTGTATCCAGCCTACCCCACCAAGATAAGTATAAGGGTGGCTATTTCTCTAACATATGAATCACCTGTTGTAGGACATCATCTAAAATTAAGTTGAATCATTTTTGCGATTGAGGAAGATTATTTAATCCCCAGACAAGTAACATCATTAAAATTCCATTTAAAACCACCCCTGTCTGCAAACATTTATTTTAAGCAAAACATATTTAATGGAAGAACCTTGGATTTAGTGAAATTTAACTTATAGTCGCATAAGGTAGCATATGAAGATAAACAATCTGTAAAAGAAGGTATGGAGACTAAGGATCCAAAACATATAACAAAATGTCATCGGCATAGGCTGTGAATTGGATTTCAGTGTACTTATGAAGATAACATCTGAATCGGGGAGAGTGTCATAACGAATAAACAAAAGGTTCAAGAGATAGTATAAAGAGTAGAGGGGCAAGAGGACAGCCTTGCCATGTGCTCCTCTAAAGGGTAAAATAGGCGGATTGGGACCTGTTAACAAATACCGAAGTAGTTGGAGAGGAATAAAGCAAGCTTATGAGAGACAGAAACCATGCCATTTAACGGCCCGCACCATAAAAAAACAATGAAGGCGAGCAAAGGCTTTTCGGCATTTAGGGTAATTACAGCTAAAGAGGAGGAACTCTTAGATGCAAGATGTATAATGTTCAAAAAAGCCCTAGAATCGTCAGCCAAAGTTCTACCCTTAACAAACCCAGTTTGTTCAATACCGATCAAATCAAAATCACCTGATTAAGTTGGAGAGTCAAAATTAGCAATTTATGAGAGAGATAGCATGATAGTTAGCGCAAGATGAGGGGATATTGTCTTGCATTGGAATCAAACAAATCATTGCTTCCAAAAATGTGCCACGAGCCTCACTCTGGGAAATGAAGTATTGATTTAAGGAGAAGGGATATGGTTGAAAAGACTGAGAAAAGCAAGAATAAAATTCAGCTGTAAAACCATCCAGACTTGGAACTTCATCCTTAGGTAGTTGAGCTAAAGAAGCCTTAATCTCAGATAAAAATAAGTCTTGATCAAGAAAAGAACAGTCCGGAGAGGGGGAAGAACAGGGAGGAGGAGAATCAAAGAACAAATCCAAGGCAGTGTCGGAGGGAGAGGACTCAGGGGTATATACATTTTTATAATACTCTGTAAAACAGAGCAATATTTCTTCATCTTTAAGATGATTAATACCTTTATCCTCAATGATATCAACTATTTTGGATTTTTGGAACTTAACTTTCAAATAATTAGCTAGCAATTTAGCTGCTCTGTTACGCCCACCATAAAATTTAAAGTTGATCTTTAATAATACACCCAATGCCTCCTCAGTTTTTTAATTGTTGAAGGTCAATTTAGCCTGAACAAGTTGCTTAAGAGTGTCATCGCTATTGGAAGTATAATAAGCATGTTTGAGTTTCTTAATCAACAATTATAAGGATGAAGATTCCTTGAAAAATGTCTTCCTTTTAATAGCAACATAACCAATGATATAGCCTCTGGCAGTTGCTTAAAAGCATCCCACTAAGTGTGAAATGATATGTCCGGGGTAGTGTTAGTATGAAAATATTCCACTAGAAAACATTTAGGGCCAGAAGTATCAAGCGTTTTGCCATTCGCAAATAGGTCGATTCACAGAATCGGCCCGTTTGCGAATGGTAAAAAGCCTTTTGGGATGTATCATCCCAAAAGGCATACGCAAAATAGGGAATCCCAATTTTTGCGATTACCTATTTTGCAAATGCATTTAGAGAATCGCAATTTGCGATTCTCTAAATGCAACGCAGGAAGTGCTTTTCAAATTGTGACCCTGCTTTAAGGAGTGGCAATTTACCACCAACTTCAAGTTGGTGGTAAATTGCAAATACTTAGAAAAATGCACATTTTTACATTTTTGTAAGTGCCATGTCGAGCACATACATGCCCCTAGGGCATGTATGTGTGCCAAATGTACAAACATGCATATTTCAGGGGTGCAACAGGGTGTCCTTTTGGCATCCTTGCACCCTTGAAATTGCATGCACAATTTGCGAGTACCTATCCTTGACATATGGGCACGAGATCACTAAGGGCACCACCAACATGTTAATTAATAAACTAACAACCACCATTTTTAAAAGAGCTTTTCGGTTACCAAGATCTGCCTCACCAGCCCAAGTGAGACTCGGACTGGGACTACAAGACCACCATGGAGTGAAGGCAGGCGCATTTATCAAACTAAGTCATAGACTGCGCCCGCCCAGAAGGGTTCCTTGGAGGCCCGAATATGGCAGGAAATACAGAAAAACCAGACCAGCCATAAGCATCGGCAATGCCTAGACCGCAGTTTACAGTTACTAGGAGTAAAAGACCTCTAGGAATTAAAACCCTCCTTCCCGGTGTTAAAGACTGCTATTAAAAAAACAGTCAGACTGTGGTCCTTTCACTCGGACAGGGCTACACTGTCAATGAGGAAACACACTTGGGCAGTAATCTCCTTTTTCAAAGTGGGTTTTCAGCCACTCTATCTTTCAAGCACATACGCACTTTATTGGAAAAATACGTTTTTAGCGCTGAGGATGGGCGACTGGCCTTTTCTGAAGAACCTCCCCGAATGGCGTCGGCTAGGTTGAAGAACTGAATGCAGGTTGTGTGGTTACCATTCTGAAACAATGAAACATATAGTCTATGCATGCCCCGCGTTGCTTATAGCCAGACGGTCATTGCTGCGAGGACAGTTTATCATGTTGGGAGTTCGATCTTGCCGCCAATCAATAATGACCGCTCTTAACCCTTACAACACCAAGCTAAACATTGGGCTGACGAAATTCACCCACAAAGCGTCAAAACAACTGAAAGCCATATCCACAGCGAAACCCTCCTCATCTTAGTATGGCGGTTGAGTGAACAGACTCAATAATCAAAACTGAGTCCAGAACATCAGAAAGCCAGAGCGATGTCTTCCAGCAGAACATTACTAGGCCATAATGCTCAACCGAATTTTTTATAATTTTAAATCTACAGTTTTTTACATGTATTACTGTCATTTTATTGTTCAATTAAGCTATGTTTTAAATTGTAAATGGTTTGCTAAACCAATCAATAAAGAGTTAACTACTATTGGGTACTCGCAAATTGCGCATGCAATTCCCGTTTATTCCTATGGGCCTTTAGCAATAAATGGGAAGCCATTCCTTATTTGTGACTCACAATTTGTGAGTCGCAAATAAGGAATGTGTAGGGTCCGCAATTTTATTTGCGAATCCTACATACATTGCATTTTGCGAGTCCATAATAGCAAATTGGTAAAATTTGCTAGTAGGGACTCGCAACATACAATGTTAATACAGCTGACCCTTAAAGTGTTCCACAAAAATAGTATCTTTGAGTAGATGATTGTTAAATCATCATCTACAAGATTTAGAGAGTTTGAATGAAAGATCTATATCAATAAAAACCAGTGCGTGATTGGATATAAGTGTGGATCCAATTTCAACATGGATTAAGTTAGTAAGAAGTTGAGTGGTCACAAAGATGTAGTAAATTCTAAATTTTGAGTTATGTGTGGGAGAATAAAAAGTAAATTGTAAATTATCCGGGTTTTATATCCTCCAAGCATCAACCAAACCTCTAGATTGGACAGAGTTTGCAAAATTATTTTGCATTTTGTTAGGAACATATTTAGAGAGAGATTTCCTGTTGATGAAAGTATCCATAATTTGATTATAGTCTCCACCAATGGAAAGATTGGGGTTTGAACAGGTGTGTAGGGTATGAGACATTTTTTGCCAAAACTGTGCATCTAAACCAGTGGGACCATGAATGTGAAGGAGGGACATTGGAATGCCATTGATGATGAGGTGAAGAAGAAGCCATTTGCCATCAGTATCCTTCTCCTCCCTTTCTATAGTTAGAGAAAGAGACTTGTGAAATAGTATCACCACTCCATTTTTTTCTTTAGCTGGTTAGCAATAAACATGACCCACTCAATGCTTCTTGAGAGAATTTATATCACTTTCAGTAAGAGGAGTCTCTTGTAGCATTTCACTCCTACAATGGAGTCTAGATAAATGTGTAAGCGCTCTTTGCTTCTTTATAGGGTTACATTTACTCTTTACATTCCAAGACACAATGGGAGCATTATCAGTCATAGAAGGAAGGAAAAGGCATTGGTGACAACAATGAGCATTCTAACATTGATAAGAGTGTGAATACATTGTGTGGAAAATAGGAAACCACCATAAAGAGAAATTTGCATCAAAAAGAAGTTATAGGTAAAGATAGAAGAGAAAAAAAAAGTCAAAGATAAGGTGGGAGAAAGAAAAAGAAAGCAAGAAACAGCCAAACAAAAATACAAAAGTTGGATAGAAAAAGAGAGAAACATTGGGAACAGAGGAAACAGAGAGCAATGGGTGAAAAAAGAGAGGATGACAAGAAGCCCAGTGGTTCAGCAGGAACAATGTGGGGTCGAGAAACGAGCAAAAAAGAAAGATGGACGGCAGACATAAGACAACCACAAGGAGGAGACAGAGCCACAGAGACCGTCAAAGGATAGACTCAGTTAGGTGAAGAAGGCAGAAGTACTGACAAATGTAACAGTGAAAACTCTAGAAGAGAACAAAGGAAAGGAACCAAGTCATAAGATAAACACCGAGCAGCCACCAACAAATGACGACAAATTATCCATACAAGGTCAAGAGTGGGGAACACATAGGTGCAACACATCTAGAAGAAGTGTCCAAAGAGGGAATTGACACCTATAAGGAGAAAAGAACCGGTTAGTAACAATGTAATTGTGCGGCTAAGCAGTGATGAAAATAAGAGCAAAAAGAAAATTATCTATCCTTGTTAGTTACTTTAAAGAAACATGGTTGCACAAGGCCATATCGAGCGTCCATGACCACAGGGCAGGTCAGAAAAACAGAAATTCCTTGTGAAGAGCTGCAGTAACATGATACACATCGTAAGAGGAAAAAAAATCCGACCACTCCATAACATATATGCTTAGTGGGTGTAAGGGAAAGAGAAACTAGCGCTCCAACAGGAATCCACAATTATATTCACTGATCCAAAACAAGTAAGTACGGTGCTATCATAGTAGGGAATACCACCCAATTCCCTAAATAACTCAATCTAAAATTGATTAGACTAAAACAAGCTATTGATGCACATGCTATATTTTAAATGTAAGTATACAAAATCAGTAGAAAAATGGCATTAATTAGAACTCTTGTTCTTCCTTATTCTTTAATCTTCCACTCCCAACGCGTTTCGTCGCAATAGGGATTAACCCAAGCGACTTCCTCAGGGCTTGAGTATTCTTAATTGTTTGTATTCCTCTAATACGAAGCTGTCATATCTCATGCCACTGAATATCCAAAACGCTGAACTATAGCAATATAAAAATTCGAAGGTACCTCAGATTCCAGGACCTTACAAAACTTGTTTTTCAAAAGTGCTTATAATCCAATCCAATAATGTCCTTCATAATATCAGGAGGTACCCTAGAGTACTGGGACCTTCAGAGCGACACTACTTCCCGAATACAGGCTACGTTTTGTAAGGTCCTGGAATCTGAGGTACCTTTGAATTTATATATTGCTATAGTTCAGCGTTTTGGATATTCAGTGGCAAGATTTCTTTCAAGAATAAAGAAGAACAAGAGTTCTAATTAATGCCATTTGTCTACTGATTTTTTATACTTACATTTAAAATATAGCGTGTGCATCAATAGCTTGTTTCACTCCATAACATATGTTTCCTTTGTCTCGCTGCAGACAGAACCATTAGTAACTCAGTATATACCAGAAAGAGAACGATTATTCCTCTGGGGCGACCCTGTGATGAAGAACCAGATTACATAGGACCAACAAGGTGGGCCCTTTGCAATTAAGGCTTGTATCCTCCTTAACACCAACATTATTTCGAATATGAGTCTTAAAAAAAGGAATCATGTCTTACCCTTCCGCCTTTTCAGGAATGCCACACATTCTAAGGTTATTATGCCTGTTTCTATTTCCCAAATCCTCAGTCTGTTGTTTCAAAAAAGACATTTCTTTAGACATAGACTCTATCTTACTGGCAGCGTCATGAACATCACTTAGTCCTTGCTATACCAAAGTCACCTTAGAGTCCAAATGAAAGCATTATTCTTCTATCTGTTGGAGCGTAGCATTCATCTCAATAACCAAGGGTTTTAATGAATTTTATTTCCTCCATGAGGTCTTCAAGGGTAAGAGGTAAGGAAGATTGAGACTGAGAGGCAGGGCCTTTCTTCTGCCATTCGGTGGATGCTCCAGACTCTTTGAAAGAGGAAGACATTGCCCCAGGGGACACAGAGACCTTTTGACAGGCTGAGGAAGTATGATCAATAAGTAAGGAGACCAGCCTGAGGAGAAGATAAACAATATGCACTTAGGATATACATAAGCGGAGAAAGAAACACTTCCCCAGTCATTTCCAGAAGAGCACTAGTAGGTCGGGCAAGAGATGACCAGGCAAGCCTGACTACGCAGCAAAAGTCAAGTAATAAGGATAAGTAGCAGCAAGGCACCAACAGACTCCTTATAGCTGGCCTTCCCGAATCATAGCTCCATCCAGCATATGAGAGACTTCACCTCAAAGGAAAAATAAAAGTGCCTGCCATGCATATGCCATACATAAAATCAGCCAGGAAGTGGCAGAGATGCGGAGTTCAACATAGAGCCGCCGCTTTAAGAATCCCAAAATGGTGGATATAATCACCAGCCATGAGAGGAATGAAAATGGGGGGTAAAACAAAAGAAAAAAACACTCAAAAAGAGCACAAAGCCGGAAATATATAGACCGACCGCATTCGCCTCTCAACGTTGTGCATTTGCACTCCTGAGAACTGCCAGGTGCGGTGGAAAAAGAAGAAATACGGCTCTAGGCGACGCGGAGAATCAGGAGCCGGCGGCCATCTTGTGAGTGGTTCAGCCCGCCCCTGCAACCCCAGTTTAGATACAGGCGGGATGGTTAGCAAAAGAATGACGGATCCCAGTGTAGACCCAGTATGCCTAGACATGGGTCCCTGGATCACTGTGCCACTGCAGTCAAACTAGCATGGCTGATGAGGTGTAAAGCCCTGAAACCTGTCGCAGGATGCTTCTTTCTGGTCCAGGAATGACCTGGCCAGGCAGTTTGACTGGACTGTTCCCATGGGAGGCAGGGTCAAGACCAATTTGCACATGGCTGGGTTTAAACTGATATGGCATGGGAAGCAAAAAAACAATGGTTTTGGGCCGAGATCTCTGTACTGGAGTGAATGTTTGACATTGTACAGCTTTCTGTCCATCAATTTTTGCGTACCTTCAGTTTGGCAAGAGGGTAAACTATTGCCGTTGGGACTGAGTACTTTCTCTGCCAAACTCTCAATCAGCCCCTGATTCTTTATCACATTGAAGAAAAGGCTGGTGTAGTGGATAATTGAGCAATGCATGCCCTAGATGTTGGAGACAGTACCACAGTGTGCTGTGCAAGCAAGGACAAGCGGTTTTGTCAAACTCTAAAATATATGTCACTCCTAAATATATTACCACTACATGATTTGCATTAAATTATTTAACTTTTTAGTTACTTTAGCAGTGGGACAGTGATTCACAAAAGAATACCTGAATGAAGATGATGCTTTTGGATATACAACAACAGAAACTGACACACAGTAAGCTAAGAATCGTGTTGAAGTGCAGGACCAAAAGCAGAGGTGAACAGACTGCACACAAGAATACCTAAATAAGGCCATACTAAGTGTACTTTCATAAATTTTAAGAATGAAAATATGAAAAAAGGAGATTTTAGAATCTAATGGAACATCTGCAAAGGTATAGTGACAGTCTTCTCCAATCAATTTTGCTTTAGAAATGGCTGCTACTGAGAAGCATGGCTTACCTCGCGGTGAAGGTGGCTTCGTCTTTGTGAGGCTCTGGAGGTCGGTGCGGATGCCGGCAGTGCAACAATGTCCTCCTCACCTAATTTTCAGCTGTGTCGCCCTTTTTTAACTAGGGATGCACAGCTGTTGCGTTTTTCATCTTTTTTAGGTCATGAGGGGGCCCACAGACCACGTTTGAAGCGACTGTTTCTTCTCCCTCAGAGCGGACCGCTATCTTAGCTGTGAGAGAAATCAGCCTGCTATCTGAGGAAAGGATTTGACAAGCTCCTCTCTGGAAGGTGGTTGATATTCCTTAAAGGCAATGGCTATAGTGAAGCACCCTGGTTTCTTAACGGCAGTGTTTCATGCATGGTTTGTTTCTTTACCTTCTGGACTTTCTGACAAAATCTGATTTGCATTTATGCTCTTCTCCCAAGCTGATGCCAGAATTGGGCTACTGTGACATCTTTGACAGGTTTCTTGCTTTTAATACCATTCTGTGGAGACTTTTATTATACGATATGCCTTTCTTTTTTCTGTTTTCTCGGAGAACTTGAAACTTAAAATCCAAAGAGCTCACAGATTAGGGCGCCCTACTACGGCCGCTTCATCTTTCAAGGGACCAAGAGGGGTCATCCTCTACTTCTTGGAGTATACGGAGTTAAGGCAGGTTATCTCAGCTGCGCGTCGTATCAGGAAAATATCATGGTCTGGTAATGCCCTGTATTTCTCCCAGGATTATGCCAAAGCCACAGCTGACAGAAGAAGAGACTTTATGAGCATGAGAAGCTCATTAGGATCCCAAATTGGTCTTTTTCACCTATGCTTTTTTAAAGTAACGCATAAATATCATACAATGACTTATGAGGATCCTTCCCGTTTGCAAAACTTTCTTGAGTCTTGCGGAGCTGATGTTATGGATTTCGTTTCCGCAATATCTACAAAATGACTTATTTTTGTTGTTAAGTTTTGGAGTTGCTTAATTTCCTTTCAGAAGTTATTAGGCAAATTTTTATGCTGATGAGTTGTTCTTGTTGCAGTGTTATTGATTAAGCGCTTGCTGTTTCTCTGTTAAATTTTTTAAAATTTCCTTTTTTATCCTTCAGGTGGTGTCTTTTTGTCGCCGATGTCTTCGTTCCCCATTATTTGTCGCATCGCCTCTCTTCTCGCGTCACATCACCCCCTGCCGATCGGATCGGAATTGATGTCTTCCTCGTGTGGTCTCTCCCTCACCTCCATAAGGTTTTTGTTTAGTATGTTATCCTTATTGCCTGTTTGCTTACCCTATTTGTGTTACATTAATATCCGCTGCATTCTCTTGCATTTCACGAGTTCTTCTGTTTCCTTTTTTCTTCTTTTCTATCTTTCTGCTTCTCTCTTATCTCAAATGGTCTAACTTATCTCATTCTCTGTAGAATATTCTCTTTCTCTTTTCTTTTCAGATTTAGCTATGCGCTTTTTCAACCAAGTTCTGATTATTTTATGCATTTTGCATGTTTACCATGGTTTTGACAGTGGTTTCCTGGAATGTCAGGTGCCTAAATTCTCCTGTCCAAAGACAACGTGTTCTCACTCACATAGTAAAACTTAATACACACATAGTTTTCTTGCAGAAGACTCATTTATCAGACATTGAAAGTGCAAAATTGAAGAAAGGATGGGTGGGTGAGGTTTTGTATTCTTCTGCTCTGGGGAAAAAGAATGGAGTTGTCGTACTTTGTCATAAGTCTTTGAAAATGCAATAGATTTCTATAGAAAAATATGCAGAGGGTGGATGGTTAATACTTAAAATGAAGTGCAATAAAACACCAATCGTTTTAATTAATGTATATGGGCCCAATGCACCTGATTGTAAATTTTGAACTCTAATCTCTCAGAAGCTTTTGTAGTACCCAGGCGACAGTTCTTACCGGTGACTACAATTTACCCATTGATCCTTTTTTAGACAGGCATTCAGCATCGCATTATGTTCCTAAGAAATCGCAGAAAATGTTTGCACAAGCTCTCCAGAGATGTAAATTAACTGATGCATGGCGCTTATGCAACCCCACCCCGAGGGAATACACATTTTTCTCTCCCGTTTACCATACACAATCTCAAATTGGCTATGTCTTTGTATCACATCCTCTCAATCAATCCCTACATTCAGTGTATATTGGCTCATCTTGAAATACGTCAAGATTAGAGGGGGTCACATCTATGTAGCATATGTGGACATGAGGGCAGCTTTTGACCTCGTACCAAGATGTCTATTGTAGGAATCACACAAAAAAAAAAAAGTGCCCCCAGCCTAGTTACACAGATAAAAAGGCTGCATAATGGAAACTATGCTGTTGGGGCATGAATGAGGAACTTACAAAGCCAATCCCAATAGAGAGAGGAGTGAGATAGGGATGTTTACTTGCTCCTACCCTGTTCTCACAATGACGTGGTAAACTGTCTGCAAAAAAAAGCAAACAACCCTCCCAAACTGAACGGGAACTTGGTACCAGCGCTACTGTTTGCAGATGACGCCATCCTGATCTCACAGACTCCAAAGGAACTACAACACATGATGAATGATTTTTACTGATATTGTATTGCAAAAGGCCTAGAAATAAACGCTAGTAAAACCAAGTACATGACCATAAACCAACGTAAGTGTTTTAAAAGTATCTTTATGCTGAGTAACCAAAGAATAGAACACCCCACTAATTTTACTTATCGAGGCATATTATTATATTCCAAATTATCATGGAAACAGCAAGTCAACCACTCAGTATTACGGTTAGCCCAAGGGACAGGGGCAGTCCTTAAGAAGTATAGTCTGTCCTCAAGCAAATCTGTGACACCGGCGCTCGAGCTATATAAATATAAGATCCAGGCAGCAGCATTGTATGGATCAGAGCTATGGGGCATTAGTGACACCAGACAACTGACAATTGGGGAAAATAAATTTGAAAGGAGACTAATGGGGCTGCACCCATCAACGCCACTCATCCCAATATTCCACGATTTAGACATGAAGCGTATAGGGCACCTTACAATTCTGCAACCATTGCTCTATTGGATACAACTGTGGATAACACCCGAACTAGCAGACTGTGACTAGACTGTGCATGTGAATTATTGTCTATTGATACTTGCCTCACCTTCCCTTGGCTAAGATTCAAATGAAAATGGCTTAAAGAGCTAGATCTTGAATCATATTGGACCGATCCACACAGTTTAACATCAAGCCGTAAAAATACATTGAAGGGAATTTACTGGGAACACATACTTAATGTACTCCACTCTGACCCAAGACTAGGAAGGCCAACATCTCAATTCCTCATTATTAAACCAAGTTTGAGTCTGGAGAATTTCTTGACAATGTACAGCCGCACCTAGCAAGAACTCTGTTGCATAAAGTTTATGTACAATATCTTACAGCTCAAGAGCTACACAGCAAACTGGGGAAGCAAGGAAGATTGTTCTTGCACTCTATGCATTAGACGCACTTTAGAGTCTACAGAAAACATAGCACAGATTTTGTTTTTCTGTCCGGCATACGATAGAGCAAGGCGGAAATGGATTCGCCCTCTCTGCAATTCAATGGGATTATAGAAAGTACCAAGAGGCACTGAGGGTATTGACAGCTAGCACTCTACCATTCATTATATTCGCCCTTATCCAGATACTTGATAAAAGTAGGGCTAAAGCTGTGATGTACCAAGGACCAATACACTCATGACTGCGAAACATCTTTGAATTGTATAAAATAATCAGTCACTTCTTCCTTTTATTGTATCACAAGAAGTTTTAATCTAAATTTAAAAGAGAATTTACTGGGGTGGTAACAATGGAATGTCATGCTGGCCAGTTTATATTGTTTTAAATTATTTTATTTGAAACTCCTGACTTTTTTATTGAGACTATGTAATATACGGTTGTGTGTATTTTAGATTGTATTATGAATGATTGTATTACTATGAAACTTTTATGGCCTTTGGCTAAAATAAAGTATTTAAATAGAAATGGCTCCATTCTGATATCCGATCATGCCCCAATTTCTGTCCACTTAGACATTATACCCAAATCTACTTTCCTTAAAAGATGAAGATTCAATAATCCCCTATTACTAACTCTTCTTTCACCTTCTCCGTCATTGCTTTTGCTGAGGAGTTTTTCCTTCTCAATGAAATGGAAGGCATGTCTTTTCATATTGTTTGAGATACATTCAAGGCTTCAGCCCATGATTTTATCATGAACTTCATTTAAGAAAAAAAGATGTCTGTCACAATCCCAATTCAATCTACTTCTTAATGAAATAAAAGTTATAGAACATTCTTATTATGCATCCAATTCCCAACAAATCCTAAATAGGTTAATTAAAGCCAACATTTTTTTTTTAATAAAGTCTCCACTGATAATGCTGCTTCATATCTCCTCAAATCTAGTGCTAAGTATTATGGAGGTCAAAATAGAGCTGGAAAACTCCTAGCTAAGTACCTGAAAATTAAACAAAATAAACTATTTATTGAATCAATTATTGATGATGATGGCTCTTCTCATCACCATGACCAAGATATCTTAACACAATATCAACAATTCTATACAGACCTTTATACACTGGATCACTCACCATTTGACTCTGCAATTTTAAATTACTTCTCCTCATTTTCAAAGACGGATTATTCTCAAGTCAATTACTCAAACAGAGCTTCAACTTGCGTTACTTTCTCTTAAAAAAGACAAGTCTCCTGGGCCGGACAGTTTTACAGCTGAGTTTTATACATTTTTTTCCAAATAGCTTCTTCCTAAACTTTGTTTGGTAATTCACTCTTTCCTCAATATGAATACTTCTTCTGGCTCGTTTCTAGATGCTTAAATATGTCTAATCCTTAAGGGAGGTAAGGATCAACATTTTTGAAAGGATCATCATCCCATATCCTTAGTTAATCTAGATTATAAAAAAACTTCAAAGGCTTTATCCTTGAGGCTAGAAACTCTTCTTCCTGATCTGTTAGGTAAGGAACAATCTGGCTTTGTCAAAGGTAGATTTCTTTCAGATAATAATCGCCTATTTTTTGTATTATTTCTAGATCTGCAAACGTACCCAATTTCTTGGTGGCCATTTCTTGGGGAGCACTGCTCCCTGCTCACATCAGATGGGTAGGGTTATGCATCCCTCATGCAGCTGGGGTGCAACACTTCACATAGACACTCACCCACATGACAGGGGATTTGCACACACACCAATGTCCAGGGGACGAACACATCATTTGGACACTCTCACCACAGGTACACTCAACTCACACACATCTGTGGGTACAGTCACCTGTCACACTGGGGGGACTACAGGATCACATCCAGACTGTAGAAACCACATTCCCAAGAGGATTAGCCAGGCTGAATGTGGCATGCACCATGCAGTGAGTGTCACAGTAAGCACCATGCAAGTGAGGAGTGCAGTCATACACTACAGCATGCTCTGCATGGGAGACATGAGGCATTCCCCCCCCTGGGACCCACTCTGAAGAACATTGCATGTCTGTCACACCTGGACACAATGCCAGAAGTGACAGTCACTAAAAAGGGGCAGAGTCTAAGCTAATGGATTCTGCACTCACCTGCTCCCCTGGTCTCCCATACAGGCAAGGGTACTGTGGGAGGATCACGTCCAGCAGGGCCTGGTTCTCCTCTTGGGTGAAAGGCTGGGCCCTCTCCACAGACCTGGACATGGTGCCAGAGGAATCACGAGCAGCAGCAGTGGTGTGGAATGAAAGGTTGTGCAGGCAAGTGCTCTCTCATGGGGCCTGGCTGCCTTATATTTGCCTTGCTGGCCTGTTTCATTTACAGGAGTACAGAGTGATTGGTCAATCTGATTTGCATCCTACGTTTCTTCCAATCGTTTTAAACCTACCCCAGTGGGTGCCTTTGCATGTTATAAAAATTGAGCATGATGTCAAGTCAACAACCACTTTGCAACTTTGTATATTGTCTCCAACCGACTTCTGCTGGCCACCTGATGGAAAAATTTGAACTTGAAACTGGGTCTCCATGACAACCAGCATGCATTTAGGCCCTTATAATTGTCCCTCATGTGTCCCCTATGTAATTTCACTATACACACACAGGTACGGGGCGTTCCACGCCCCTAGGGCACCACTACTCCAGTGATACTGTCCGTACCCGCGTGTGTAGGGTCTGTACCACCATGGTTGTGCAGCCCTAGGCGTACGCCATGGTGATACGGTCCGTACCTGCGTGTGTAGGGTCCGTACCACCATGGTTGTGCAGCCCTAGGCGTACGCCATGGTGATACGGTCAGTACCCGCGTGTGTAGGGTCCGTACCACCATGGTTGTGCAGCCCTAGGCGTACGCCATGGTGATACGGTCCGTACCCGCGTGTGTAGGGACCGTACCACCATGGTTGTGCAGTCCTGGGCGTACGCCATGGTGATACGGTCCATACCCGCGTGTGTAGGGACCGTACCACCATGGTTGTGCAGCCCTAGGCGTACGCCATGGTGATACGGTCCGTACCCGCGTGTGTAGGGACCGACCCAGTAGATGTGTGATGAGCTGTGTACACATGTCATGTGTCAAGCTGCACTATGTGCCACACATCCCCTTCACACCTTAGACATGTGTGCATGTAGTACAGACTTATTGAGCACTGCATCACTGGCATGGCACAGTCACCAACACCTGCAACTGTCCCCTGATGCCAGGTACACGGATAATGACACCTGACATGTGACTACCGGCTTTGCACGATGTGAGTATGTCATGTGTGTGTCCTGTGTTCCCATAAGCTTGCTGTTGGTGTTCCGTCAAATGCATCTGCCGTTGCTGCATCCAACATGTGCATGTGTGTGGATGGGCATGGCACACTATCATGCACACCAGGACACATGTAGAATCAGAAATAACGTGTGTATGTATGCATCGAACATGGACTTGCGAGACAAGGACATATCTGCGTAGTATCAATGTATGTGTGATCAGTTTTGACATGTACCCCTTCATGGCAAGGTGTGTGGTCTGTCCTTATTTCAGGGACATGTGACCTGTGCCTCTAGTGTTCCGCAACCTGTCTGTATGATAAACATCCTTCTTCTGCACACATGTGGATGTCTGTCACTCCTGTAATGCGTCTGCCTGTTCACTTACACTGGCCCACAGCTAGTCTCATGCCATGTCATGTTGAGCTTGTGAATCGACGTTTGTAGATGGCTCTTGGTAGGAGTGTCACCTGCCTGGCATACGTGTCCAGGGTGGGGAACAACCTTTACAACGCAACTTTTACAACGCACTACCATTACAACGCATTTTTTACAACGCATAATCCATTACAACGCATGACATTACAACGCATGACACTACAACGCATTTTTAAAAACTACCTTTACAACGCATTCCATTACAACGCATACTACCATTACAACGCATACCATTACAACGCATAATATTACACTATACTATCCAACACTTACCCTACTGATGCACCCACTGGAGTTAGAATAGTAATTTTTACCCCTATACTATCCAACACTTACCCTACTGATGCACCCCCTGGAGTTAGAATAGTAATTTTTACCCCTATACTATCCAACACTTACCCTACTGATGCACCCCCTGGAGTTAGAATAGTAATTTTTACCCCTATACTATCCAACACTTACCCTACTGATGCACCCCCTGGAGTTAGAATAGTAATTTTTACCCCTATACTATCCAACACTTACCCTACTGATGCACCCCCTGGAGTTAGAATAGTAATTTTTACCCCTATAGTATCCAACACTTACCCTACTGATGCACCCCCTGGAGTTAGAATAGTAATTTTTACCCCTATACTATCCAACACTTACCCTACTGATGCACCCCCTGGAGTTAGAATAGTAATTTTTACCCCTACACTATCCAACACTTACCCTACTGTTGCACCCCCTGGAGTTAGAATAGTAATTTTTACCCCTACACTATCCAACACTTACCTTACTGTTGCACCCCCTGGAGTTAGAATAGTAATTTTTACCCCTATACTATCTAATACTTACCTTAAATGTAATTTAATATTATGCGTTGTAATGGTATGCGTTGTAAAGGTAGTATGCGTTGTAATGGTAATGCGTTGTAAAGGTATTTTTTAAAAATGCGTTGTAGTGTCCTGCGTTGTAAAGTCATGCGTTGTAATGGATTATGCGTTGTAAAAAATGCGTTGTAAGTGCATGCGTTGTAAAAGTGTGCGTTGTAACGTCATACATCCGTCCAGGGTATATTGCACAGACCTGACTCTGCATGTAGCATATGTGTATTGGCTGTTCAACATGTGCTCAGGACATTGACAGTGTTGTTGTACTGTACTCACTCTTCGTTGTCCCTTCCTAATTGCTGCAGGGCTCTGCCTCTCCCCCGACCAATCCCAGACTTGGCTGCCCTGAGGGAACATGCTACCTCTTCACCCAACGGTTGATTCTGAACTTGACAGCAAGGCTGGCACCACACCTCCAACCGCTACAGAGGTATCCTACTGCACTGACACCCAAGATGAAGGTGATGGCAGCCCTACATTTCTTTGCCACGGGTACGTTCCAACATACCATGGCTCATGTTGGTGGCATGTCCCAAACCATGTTCAGCCGTGTCCTGCATGATTTTCTAGAGGCCATGTTGGTTCACCTGGATGACTTTATACATTTCCCAACTCCTGAGCAATTGACAGGTGTCAAGGGTGACTTCTATGCCCTGGGAGGGATGCCCCATGTCATTGGGTCTATTGATGGGACATATGTGGCTTTGGTACCACCACAGGCACATGAGGTAGCCTATAGGAACAGGAAACATTACCACCCCATTAATGCCCTTGTGGTGTGTCTTGCTAACATGGTGATTTCCCATGTCTGTGCTCGTTTTCCAGGATCATCACACGATGACTACATCATGAGGCGTAGCAGGGTGCCTGAAACGATGCTGCAGCTGCGCAATGAACGAGCATGTCTTGTTGGTGGGTATACTCTGTTACTCCTGTATTTAGCGTCATCTTTCTGTCTTGCTGCTTCTCCTGACCCACTTCTGTCCATGATGTTTCCATGTAGGGCACTCTGGCTATCCCTATCCTAACATGCCATGGCTGATCACGCCTCTCCGCAACCCCAGTACGGCTGCCGATCACCGGTACAACAACGCCCATGGGCAGACCAGGCGAGTGATTGAGAGGACCTTTGGCCTCTTGAAGAGCCGATTCCGGTGCCTCGACAAGACCGGCGGTGCACTCCCATATGCACCGGTGAAGGTCTGCAAAATCTTCCTCGTGTGCTGCATGCTGCACAACATGGCAGTGAAGAAAGCTGTGCCACTCATCCTGGATCCGGATGATCAGGAACATCCACCCGTGGAGGACGAGGGGCTTGGTGACGAGGCAAGTGATGTTGAGGAGGAGGAGGAAGAGGACATCCGGAGTCGGCTCATACGCAACTTCTTTGCTTAGTGGTGAGTTGCAGTGTCTGAGTGTACACGCATTGAGCCTTGTGTGGCATGTGTTGCAATGTGTGGGTCCATCTGCATGTATGGCAAGTGAGTCAGAGGTGTGTATGGATGTGTCACTCGAGTGATGGTGTAATGACTGTATGTTTTACCTGAGACACTATTTTCACCTAGCATGTTGACAACCTTATACGTGTCGAGTGCATGCCCATGCATGCGGATGTGCTTCTTTTGGCTCACTTCTTGTGTGTCTCTCATCCCCAGGTATTTGCGCATGCTGTCTGCTGGTGGCATTGTTGTGCTCCTGCTATACCTCATGAATACAGCAACGTGTGTTGAATCAGCGTCACATGCACGGACATGTCGAAAAATCACCTTAGGGTAAGGGATGCACCACGGCTTTTTGGGTGTGCTATGTGTTTGGAATGTGTGTGCACTGCTCCTGTTCATGTTTGGTTACTTAGCATACATGTAGAATCACCATGGGTCACATGACATGGAGCTGGATTCACCTGAATTGATAGTCACACTTGGTGACAGTCATCTGTAATGTGATTGTGGATTGTGATGAAGGCATCAATGTGTGTGACACTGCCCTCGGACACATACGGGATGCACCGGCTTGACATAGTGTGGGACATCCCCATTAGTGGTTCAATGGTGAATTGCAGCCTCTCCATGAGCAGCACGGGGTGTCTGCCACACACCTGTCACTTGTGTGCCAGTTCTATGGGTTTCCTGCATCTGTGGTGCAAAGGGGGGTGCCAGTGTAGGTTCCACAGGTTCATCCACATGACCAGTGCATCTGTTAATATAGATGCATTTGCCTTCCGGCAAACATGACTAATAAAGGTGTCCCTCAGCCTCCAAGGTGCCTCATCTCTGTCAATGCAGGTCTCTTGCCACTGTGTATGCGGCATGTCTGGCATAGTTGTCACAGATTGTGCATATGAGTCTATGTGTAGAGTAGCAAGATGCAAGCTGGTTATCAGGGATTATGATATGTATTGTGCATGATGTACATGGCTGTGTAGGTATTTTGCCATCTCAGTCCCCACAACGGCCACTTAGCTGCATGTGTATCCATTGTCTGTATGTGTGCCATGTTGGACCAGACACTCCTCCCTTCTCATACTCCTTTTGCAGTGGTCCATTCTGACATGCTTGCGTTAGTGTGCAACTTGTCGCATGGTTTCCAGGACATGGCGCCTGCTGCTGCAGGCCCTGCAGCAAGGGCACACAGAGTTTATAGATTAGCCCTCACACACACGCCTCTAAGACGCAACCCCCTTCCTCCCTTCACCCATTCATTTTGGTGTAATCTGCTTGTGTGTGACACAGTTGCGGTGGCAAAGGCTGGACCGTCTGCACATGCCACATGCACATTGCACGTGCCTCATGTCCTTGCATGTGCCACATCACGCTACACCATGATGTTGAGGCCACCCACCAAGCAATGTCCATCCAATACATCTGTTTCATGCACTCAGGCATGCACTCATCGGCCACACAACACCTTTGCATAATGAGTGTGCAACTCCAACTGCCTACACAGCGCTGGCACGCCTTCCAGGCCTTGTCACACCAACCAGGTCATGTCCCTCCTACTCCCCACAGGCTCTGTACCCCAACACGGCCATGGGAGTGGTACTCCAGGCCTCTGCATGTAGTATGGTGTTGTTGTGGGACACATGGCACAGGTATCATGTCTCAGCGTGTCAGACTACAATGTGTCCAGGATACCCCTCTACACCATGACATGCGCACTGCATCTCATCATCATCTGGTGTCCCATTGCCAGCCAGGTGCTCCTCACCCTCCCCAAAGACGCAGTTCTTGCCAGTTCCCATATTGAATAATGCATGGTATCCATTGGCAGATGGCTGCACATTGGCCACCTGATGCTGGACTTGTACACGACTGAGGTGTTCATCTGCGGATTGTCCCCTTACAGCTGGGTCAACTGCTTGTGTTCCACCCGCAAGGGCCCTGCACAGGCACACAGTGTCCACGCACACAAGCTGGTGTGCATCACGGAAAGCTTGCCCACATGTGCTATGCTGATTACCAACATCTGTACCTCAGGCCTCAGCACACTCTGCATTATGCACAAGGTCCATTGTTCGACCCACCTCAAGGCAAGACAGACCATCCCCCAGGTCAACTTCGACATCCATGTCCAATCCTACCCTGCACTCTAGGGAGAAGTACTTTACAACTCCCATGACATTTGCCACATCCAGGGTGCATCTGCACAGCTCTGCTTCAACATCCGGCAATCCAGCCACATCATCATCCAACAGGGATGGCGGCAATGGATCACTGTCATCTGCAGGATGACCTTCACAATCCATGTCCACACTCAGGATGCAGCCCACGAGCACGCCCCCAACACAACCATGTGGCACTGTCATCCAAGACCCCATTGTGCCATCTCCATGCATCCAACCTTGGCCTGGCCACCATTCTCCACATCCACCTGACTCCTGCTTGCAGGACATAGTTCTCCCACCTGGCTACACATACCTGGGACTCCCACCCCAGGACACTCCACATGATCCCTGACCTCTACACATGACTGTTGCTCTTCAAAATTGGTCTGTCCGCACAGTTGTGCAGGCACCCCCTCAACTGGTTGGGGCCATCACGGGTGAGTATGGTGCTCCATGTCTAAATTGGATGATACATTGTGACCCATGTGTGTCCTGTGCCTGACTCAGACCCCAGGGTATGCATGGTTGGAGTTACTTCAAAACTCAGGCATGGTTTGACTTGCCAACACATGCATGTAGTGGAATAATGCTAAATGACGGCGTCATCTTGTGATTTGTAATGTTTTTATTGGTGGTGGGGTACGTGTTGGGGGGATGCAATTAGGTGCTGTACCGGGGGTATAGAATCCAAAGTTCACAGGGGGAGATGGTATCCTTGCCATTGGAAGTCATCAAAGTCCATGCCACAGTCTTTGTCAACATTGGTCAGACAGTGACCAGCAAGTCCATGTGACAGAGAATGTCATAGGATGAGGTGCTGCTGTAGCGCCAGGGGGCCAGGTGCCAGGCCAGATGACCTGGGAGATGGTGATGGTCCGCTGACTCTCACGGTCTTTTGCGTGGACGAGCCACCTTCCTCCGGGGACCCTCAGATGCAGGTCAGGCTCGCGCCTCCGCCGTCCTCCACTCCCACCACCCCTGCCCACTTGAGCCTGGCCTGCCCTTGTGGGCACGTCAGGTCTCCGGGACCCCTGAGGGATGGCATTTGCAGGGTTGCCTGCCTCCTCCTGGGTGCCCGGGAGCCCTCGTCCCTCCTGGTCAGACTGGCTGCGTTGTGTGCGAGCACGGCTCCGGTGTGTATCCTGGGATGTGGCAGGAATAGGGGTGGTGGTTGGCACAGTTGTACCTGACACAGGTGCTGCAGGTGCTTGGGCACCAGAGGGGCCAGGTTGGTCGGGGTCATCCACGGTGTGGTGAGAGTCGTCGCTGCCGGTGGGATCTTCGTAATGCCGAGCCGGGTCCTGTGTGTCTTCCCCCCCAGTGTTGGGGGGAGATCGACGACGTTGCCCTGTGTGTGAGAGAGAGACAATGTTAGTGGTGTTACATGCGTCATCCATGTTTCATACATATTCAAGTTGGCACAGTTGCTCTTGGTAGTTGGATATGTCTAGCCTTCCTCTCACAGTGCACTTGTGGATGGGTATGTAGCGGGGGTCAGATTGATATGTACTCCTGGTCATTTGGCCTGTCTGATGAGTGTTGGGATGCTTAGTTTGCTATGTATTGGTCTTGTTGTGTCACATATCCATTGTGGGAGTGCAAATTTGCGTTGTGTGGGACCGGCCTCGTGGCGTGGGCCCCCCTGACCATTAGTCCCTCCAACCCGACTCATGCCACCCCCCCTGATCCCTGGTTATAGACCCCCGGCCACCATGTCCCGATGTTCCGATGGCCGACCCAGGGCCCCAGCGAAACCTAGACCTTAGACGCGCCATGCCCGGCCAAGGGAGAGGGAACCCCCCCAAGCAGGACAGGGAGGAGTAGTCTCTATCGCACCTCTGACCTCCTCTCAATGGAGGGTTTCGATCGCCCTCCGGGCCCCCAGGGAGCTGGCTCCCCGCATGCTGGGTGTCTGGAGTCCCTCCCGGCCCTACTTCAAATGATCAAAGAGCCGAGCGACAGGAAATCCCAACACACCGCCCCCCGACGCCAAGACCCCTCTCTGTGAGGACGCTGGACTTCAAAGGCAAGAAGGCGTATAACAGAGGGTGCTGAGGGAACTGGGGGAGAGAAGACCTGGAACTACGAGAGCCCTGAGGACCTGGTCGCGGCTCAAGAGCTCAGTAGTCCGGCTGGACCCGAGACTGCACCGTGTCCCCCGGCTCGAGGATTGAGAGCTGTGCGAAGGACGCTCGGCAGTGACTCTGAACCAAGAACTGTCCCGCAACCCCAACCACCCTGTGCAAGAATTAGCAAGCATATTGTACCGACCAAAGACTACCTTGCGGATCATAAAGGTTCAACGAATCTTAGATAAAGATCTCTGTCTACTGAAACCTACTGTGTGGTGTCTCTTTGTCACGTAGTGCAAGCTCAGCACGTGCGAGGCCAAGTACGAGACCTCCCTTTCTGAAGGGGCCTCACCACCGGTGCTCGGCCTGGTTCTGGGAGAGGCGGGTCACAGGGTGGTCAGGAACGTGTTCTGTAACCCCCCTGGGATCGCCCTTCCAACACGTTGGCTGCCCCAGGGGTGTGTGCTTCTGTAAGGGGGGGGGGTGACCGGGCATGCTGTTGGGTGTGGTGTGATTTGTCATTTGGTCTACCAGGTGATGTGTCTATCCCCTCATGGTGCCTGCTGGCATGACAGTGACCCTCCTCCCTCCCTCTGTCACCCTCTGTCGCCCTCTGTCTCCCTCTCTCTCCCTCTCCCTGCGTCTGTCTGTCACCCTCTGTCGCCCTCTGTCTCCCTCTCTCTCCCTCTCCCTCCGTCTGTCTGTCGCCCTCTGTCTCCCTCTGTGTCCCTCTCTCTCCCTCTCCCTCCGTCTGTCTGTCACCCTCTGTCACCCTCTGTCTCCCTCTGTCTCCCTCCCTCTCTCTCTCCCTCCCTCTGTCTGTCGCCCTCTGTCTCCCTCCCTCTCCCTCGCCCTCCGTCTGTCTGTCACCCTCTGTCACCCTCTGTCTCCCTCTGTCTCCCTCCCTCTCCCTCTCCCTCCGTCTGTCTGTCACCCTCTGTCGCCCTCTGTCTCCCTCTCTCTCCCTCTCCCTCTGTCTGTCTGTCGCCCTCTGTCGCCCTCTGTCTCCCTCTCTCTCCCTCCGTCTGTCTGTCACCCTCTGTCACCCTCTGTCTCCCTCTCTCTCCCTCTCCCTCCGTCTCTCTGTCACCCTCTGTCACCCTCTGTCTCCCTCTGTCTCCCTCCCTCTCCCTCTCCCTCCGTCTGTCTGTCACCCTCTGTCGCCCTCTGTCGCCCTCTCTCTCCCTCTCCCTCCGTCTGTCTGTCACCCTCTGTCACCCTCTGTCTCCTCTCTCTCCCTCTCCCTCCATCTGTCTGTCGCCATCTGTCGCCCTCCCTCTCCCTCTCCCTCCCTCTGTCTGTCGCCCTCTGTCGCCCTCTCTCTCCCTCTCCCTCCGTCTGTCCGTCACCCTCTGTCGCCCTCTCCCTCCGTCTGTCTGTCACCCTCTGTCACCTCAGCCCAGCTTCCTGGGCACACACACTTTGCAGGTATTTCAAAGGCCATTGGCTTGTTCATGTGGCTTTGGATGGACTCTCTCTCACCCTATTGGGCAGAGTGTCTCTGAGTCTGCGCTGCAGCGGCGGTGTGTGCTGACACTCTTTCACAGTGTTGCCTCTTCATTGGCTGCTGTTATGTGCGAATTGGGCCTTCATACCCATGTCATCCTGCGACGCGGCCGCCATTTGCAGGTGACACAGTACAGTGTCGGGACACACTGTATAGCTCTGCCCTAGGCCATATGGGCTGAGGGCATTGGTGTCTGCTTCTGAGTTGCACAATGTGACTTTGGAGGCCCCCCCTCCCGGCATCACGGACATCCTGTCTTGTGTTGGTGTTTTGTGTGGCCTGTGACTTGGCATGGCCTTGCTTGGTGCATGGGGCATGGAGCCGATAGTGGCATGTGTGTGTTGTTGGAATGTGGTTGCGTCCGGTGATGGCTTTGGGGTAGTTGCGTGCATTATCGGGAGTTGGGTTGTGGATGCGGTTCCCCCCATGTGGGCTGATTTGTTTGTGTACTCACCAGGCTCGGTGGGTCCTTCTAGTCCGTGTACTCCCACCGGCGGCAGCGTGTGCATCACCTTCTCCTCCCAGGGATGGTAGTGTACCAGTCTGCGGGACGGCCCACCTCCAGTGATGTTGGCCTGGTTGTGTTCGTCGGTCATCTTGCGGCGGACCGTCCTCCGCAGATCGTACCACCTGGCTTGGCATTCATGCCTGGTCCTTCGGATGGGCGCAACAGCATTCACCCTCTCGATGATCCTCTGCCACATGGCTGATTTTTCTGATACGCTGGTCTGTCTGACCAATGTTCCAAAGAGCTGTGGCTCGACTCTGATGATTTAATTGACAAGGATCTCCAGCTCCGCGTTGAGAACTTTGGATTCCTGTCTGTGGGCATGGTGTGGGGTGTGGGTGTGGATGGTTGTGGGTGTGTGGGTGTGGTTGTGAAGGTGTGTGTGTGAATGTGATGAGGGGGTGTTTGTGAAGGTGGTTGTGTGAAGGTGTGCAAGTGTAAGGTGTTGTAAAGGTTGAGGTCTGGTGCTGTGGGGTCTGGCAGCAGTGGGTCTGTTGCAAAGGCTCATGGTTTGTGTGTGTGGGCCCTTTTTATTGGTCCATTTGTGGGTGTGGCTGTGTTTGAACTTTGGGTGGGTGTGTTATAAGGGGTGGTTGTGTTTTGGGCCTCTGTTTACCTGTTTGGCTGTTGCAGGTCAGTGTATTGGGTGTCTTTGAGCTTGTTGGACGTGTTTTGTGGTGTTGTGCGATTCAAATTGACTCTCCTTGTGGTGTTTTGCAGTGTCCTGGTTCAGTACGTGTGTTTTTCACGTCTGTGCGGTGCGTGCATCAGCTATGTTGTTGTATAGTGCTCACATTTGCTATGGCTTGGTACGACTCGTACATGCGCAGGGCTGGGTGAGGGTGCTGGTGTCGGGGCCTCGGGTAGGGTACGTACAGGCACGGGCAGGGTGTGGGGGCCTGGGGGTACATGCCGTACATACGTGAACCCAGGGTACGATGCGTACATGGGGGGGGCTGTGGGTACGGCGCGTACATACCGGGTGCTGGGGGTACGGTGTGTGCCCCCACCCCCGTATGGACAGTGCATACCCCCACCTCCGTATGTACGGTGCATACCCCCAGCCCACGTATGTAAGCACCGTCCCCCAGCACATACCCCCAGCCCCCGTATGTACGCGCAGACCGTATGTACGCGCCGTACACCCTGCCCCCCCCTATGTATGCGCCGTACCCTCAGCCCCCCCTGGGGGTCTGCACCGTACATAGGGGGGTACGCTCCGTACCTACGGGGGGTGGGGTTCGCTCCATACCTACGAGGTGGGGTGGGGGTCCGCTCCGTACCTACGGGGTGGGGTGGGGGTACGGCGCGGACATGGGGGGGTGCTGGGGTATGGCACGTACATGGGGGGTGTGCTGGGGGGGTGTTCGGCACGTATGCGGGCACATATTTGGGCATCTCCATAGTTGCTATGGGAGTTCGCACCGTACGGTGTTTTTTACATACGGTTGTGCATTCGGACGGACGGGACGGATCGTACTTGCGCGCTCGGACTTCAGTTTCCCGATTCGTAGGTAAAACTGTCCGGGGACGTGTCGGACACTATTTCCGACCCGAGGACGTGTGGGGGAATTTTCCCAATGCGATTCGTATGGATTTTTTAACATACGAATCGTACTTGCCAGTTTGTACGGGACTTGTACGATTAGTACGGTAAAAAAAACGGATACGATTCGTACGGGGGAAATTTGTAACGGATCGGAATCGGCCCCAAGGTTTCATCTATGGTGCAGGTCAGGTTAAAAAAGCTGCATACGCTGATGACATTTTATTATTTATTTCTCAACTTAATTCTTCGCTCCCAGCTTTTATGTCAGAAGCTGCTTCCTATTCATCTATCTCTGGTCATAAGCTAAACCCTGACAAATGTGAAATTCTACCTCTCAATAAATGTACTTTTAGTCACGATTTGTCTTCCTGTCAATTTACATGGCAACCCAAATGTCGTGTATTTCGACTAATATGGACAATCGTGTTCAGTCAATCACTTCTCTAATCAGTAGATGTCATCCTCTTTATTTGTCTTGGTTGGGTTGTTTAGATACGACTAAGATGATGTTGTTCCTGTGATTCTCTTCACTGTTTCCAATATTCCATCACGTATTCCTCTTAAATACTTTAAGAAAAGTAATTCTATATTATCTGATTTCCTTTGGAACACCAAGAAACTGCGTATGTCTCTAGCTCAGCTGAAACAACCTAAAGCTGAAGGTGGAGTAGACTTCCCTGATTTTCCGAACTATCATAAGTCCTTCCTTTTATGAAAATCTTCTCACTGGATTGCACCATCTTTGCTATACACTCCGCTTTGGGTTGATTTAGAACGAGCTTTCTTGTCACCATACTCCTTTTCAGAATTCCTGTCTTTTGTAAAGAAACCTCGGAAAATCTCCAACCCTATTTTCAATACCACTTCCAAAATGTTATATTCTGTAATACATTTTTCACCCACTGATCTCGACTCCTTTCTCAACTCTACGATATGGAATAATTTGCTTATTAATTTGAATGGACATCCTATTTATTGGCATTCCTGGAGGATTATGGGAATGATTTGGTGCACCAATTATTCGATCAAGATTATTTACTTACTTTTCCTCAAGTACAGAACCTTTTCAACCTTCCGTCTACTTCCCTAACTAAATATCTTCTTCTACAAGAGATTGTGGTTCAAGTCTGTAATCATTTCAAATCCACCTCATCCATTCAATCTCCATCACTTACAAAATTATCTGACATTCTACCTGCGTGCCCTAAAGCATCACTTATTTATTCTCACTTACTTGATTCACATTTTGAGATCCAAAATCATGATGGAGCTTAAATGGGAAGAAGATCTTTCTACCACAATATCTATACCTTCCTGGAAACGAATCAGGCTATAGATTAGGAAGTTCACCTGTGCTTCTAACACTACACAAACACTTTTTTTCATTTACAATAGACTTTTTATTACACCTCATTTCCTGCACAGGATTGACCAGGATATCCCTGACACTTGTTGGACTTGCTCGGCACCACAAGCTAGATTTGATGCATTTACTCTTCACTTGCCCCTTAGTTTCAGCTTTCTGGTTACAAGTTTGGGGCCAAATTAATCATATTTTTCAAAGCAACATCTCTTTTTCCATCTCCAAGGTATTTCTATGTAGTGTATCAGAGGACTGGGCTAATGCTTCCTTTCATATGCCTATGTTAGATCTGTTATTGGCACTTGCTTTCCTACAAATAACCCATAGTTGGAAAGATTTTACACAACTATCTTTTAAGGCATGCTGGTATGCAGTTTGCCATAATCACTGATTGGCTACTGCTTACATGCACCCTTTATCTCTTGTGTTAAAAAGAAAAGCCTTATTGACACCTGTCACTCAATATCTAGATTACTCCGCTATTACAGCTTTTGCCCCCCCCCCACCTATTTCCCAGGACGTTTTACAACCTCCCTGACTTCCTCACAAAAGTTTTCTAAGACCTGTTAATATGAAATATCTCCTTATATTCTCTCAAGTTTGTAAATTTGACAAATAATCAGACTGTAATGTCCTGTCTAATAGGCAATTTACTTTGTTCTCTCTCTCTTCTGTGTTTCTTATTTTTATCTTGCCCTTTCTGTAATTCTTGTTAATTTGCTTTGTACTATTTTATTGTATGCGATTTTAAGTTGAATACAATTTCTCTTAAAACTTAAAAGAAGTGGCAGCTACTAGCAGGGAACACATTTTTTTAAATGAAAGCCTTTGGGTAGGCCACTGCTCAAAGTTTGTGCATCATTGCCTGATAGAGTATGCACAAGAAACCGTGAAAACAGTATGTTACAGCTGAAAATGTTAGCAAAAATGAGGCTATAGATGCTTGCACAGTGAACTTGCAGGCACTCAACCTCATGTCCAAGCACACTGTTCAAAGAAAATTGCAGCTTAGTAGGTACAAAAAGGTAGGAGCTCATGCAATGAAGAACTACAACCACAATAGTGAAAAGTCACCAAATTGTAGTACCGCATGCTGCCATTTTGTTGTTCATCAGAGGACGTGAGGAGGACTTTTATGCAGTGGTTTGCACAAAACAGAAATTGTATGTTGGAATACCCACCTGAAGGATTTCAGTGACAATCCAGATGTCATAGCGATAATGGTATGATAAAAAAACAAGGGAATAGAAATGGAAGACGCACAACAGCATTAAATGTGGTGAAATTGAAGCCTTTAAGCATGATCACAAGTACAGGGTTTAATTCCGATCCTTGTGTAAAACATGTATAGGCACAGGGGGTCTGAATTACAAGTTCTCTGATAATTATCACACCCTCTGATTATAACCCTGATAAATTCCGACAGGTCAAACATGCATAATTTTATGGGGGGAGGGGTGCAATGGAGGGGGGGGGTGGTTGGCCCATAAAAATGGCAGAACATGCGGAATACGGTGTGTTATGTAACGATTCTGCATGTTCTGCCTCATTTATTTATGTAAAAAATATTTTATTGAATTTTAAGTTAATAAACAGACAATACAAAAAATAGTACAATACAAGTACCTAATATGAATATGTGACAATTAACAGCCTTAATAAAGTTATAACAGTTACAATATATTAATACATTATTGTAGTAAATTAAAAAGGGGAGGGGGGAGAACAAAGACAATATACATAAGTAATTGATAATCATAAAATAGAACTACTATCAGATAAATAATATACAAGAATATTGATGAATACTAAACTTATAAAGAATACATTTTAAGAAGATAAATAATTATCAATAGGTTTCCAGAATAAATGAAAAGATTTACAATTATGAATAACACCATTCAAGGTTAAGTGTGCTCCTCTTCTTGTAAAAATAACCCAAGACCACCAAGCATGAACAGATAGTGATGAAACGTCTTTCCAGCATGAGGAAATAGATTTTAAGGCAGCTGATAATAGAAAATTAAAAAGCTTACATTCTAAGTCAATTAATTTATGAGAAAGAACAACAGATTTAAAAATTAACAAATTAAATGTTAAATCATCTTGAATATTAAGTATGTTTTTTATAACATCCCAGACATCAGTCCAAAATTTGAATATAAGAGGACATTCAAAAAGCATATGTTTTAACAAACCAGTATGTAAATTACAATGCCAACATTTAGAAGACGGGATGAGTTTAGCCTTAAACAATCTTAATGGAGACCATAGACAATTATATAAAATATAAGAGTTTGTTTGATAAAGCAAAACAGGTAGCCATCCTGAAATACTATTAAACCAAATAGTTTTCCATGTTTCGTAGGATAAGGAAATGAGAGCTCATTATTCCAATATGACAATAACATATTAATATTGTCACCTTTAAATGTAATCATCTTTTTATACAGACTAGAAACACCATGCGGTAGGGTGGAAAGGGTTTGAATATAAATCAATAAATCAGATTTAGTACTAAGAGGTATAGAATGAGGAAATGAATCTAAAATTGAATTGCATAAATATTCATATTTGAGTAGATCAGAGAAAGGTAAATTACATTTCTCCTGTAGAACATCAAAAGTTATAAAAGTATTATTATAGTAAATATCTTTGAGGTAAAAAATACACCTCATATTCCATGAATGCCAAATTCTAACATTTTTAGTACGTTTTAAGTTTGAATTATACCATAACGACATGTCTTCATTAAAAGACATAGGTGATGGAAAAATTAAATCAAAATCATGTAATATTAACTTAGTAGATTTCAGAATAACAGATCTATTAAAAAATATTGATGTATTGGACATAGTTAATAAAGAAGGTAAGGGAAACAGATCTATTAAACTCTTTTCTATAGAAAGCCATGTAGGGGGGTTAATCAATTGAGAATGATTGAACCAAAGAGAACTTTGCTTTAAAATAAAGGCTTAATGATAACAACAATAATCGGGTATACCAAAACCTTCATTGCATTTAGGCAAATTTAGTTTTTTATAACTAATACGAGGTGCCTTATTGCACCAAAGAAATTTAGTGAGAAGTCGATCAATATCTTTATAAAACTTCATAGGAAATTGGGTAGGAATCATGGATAGGGAACAGAACGTTTTTGGCGCTATAGTCATTTTTATTAAGGGTGGGCGTAGTTCGCGAAGTAGCACTTCGCGAAGCTACGCAAAGTGAAGTTCGCACTACGCGAGCTACGCGTAGCACTTCGCGAACTGCGAAGTAACATGTTCGCACTGTGCAAGATGTTGTTTTCAATGATTGCACAGTGCGGACAAGCAACCGGCACTGTGCAATCATTGAAAATGGCATCTTGCACAGTGCGAGCTGTAGTTTTCTGCTGCTCGAGTAGATTTTTCCTCGAGCTGCAGCTTTCTCAACGCGAACTGGTAGTTTCTCATCGCGAGCGGTCGCGAGCATACGCGACCCCTCGCAATGAGAAACCTGACCTTCTCGCGTTGGGAATCTCGCCGGGAGGTTTATTTTCCATGCTCGCGATCGCGAACAAGGAAAAAGTCTCGCCAGGATGTCATTTTGCTTGCTCGCGGTCGCCAACTTGACGTTGAGGACCGCGAGCAAGCAAAAAATGACCGCAGCACTACGCAACACTACGCTACGCGTGTTCGCACTGTGCTACGTGCAGTTCGCGTAGCGCGAAGTAGCGCGAACTTCGCAAACTACGCGAGCGTAGCGTAGTGCTTCGCCCAGGCCTAATTTTTATGGAATCCATTCTAACCCACCACAAAAGATGAAGTGGAGACCATTTAGATATTTTATCCTTAATATAACTTAGAATAGACTCACAATTTATTGAAATCGTAGATTTTATAGTAGATGAGTATGAAATACCTAAGTATTTAAATTGTTCTCTTTGCCAAATTATATCTTTCATGGGTAACATATCTGGGCTGCAATGAATATTTATAGGAAAAAATTCTGTTTTATTAGTTTTCAGCTTATAACCAGAAAGTATGGAATAAGATAAGATTATTTCAAATAAAGGAGGGAGTGAAGAGATAGGATTACTAATAAATAAAAGTACATAATCTGCATATGCTAGCATTTTAACATTGACCTCCTTAATATTAATACCATTAATATCATTACATTTCCTAATTGACACAAGCAAAGGTTCAATCACAAGAAGAAATAGAAAAGGGGATAGGGGGTAACCTTGTCTGGTACCTCTGAAATGTGAAAATAGGTTAGAAATGTGGCCATTAATAAATAAACGGGCTGTAGGAGTAGAATACAAAGCAGATATCATACAAATAAATTAATCACCAAAATGAAATGCAAATAAAGTACGGAATAAGAACTGCCAATGAACTTTATTGAAGGCTTTTTCAGCATCCAGTGCTAACACACCTGCTGGCATAGATACATTTATACCTTGTTCTATAACATGCGATAATGTTCTTGTATTATTGGCAGAATATCTATTTCTCATAAACCCAGATTGATCTGAATGAATGATAGAATCTAAAACAGAGGTTAACCTGGTAGCAAGTATTTTGGCATATAGCTTACAATCTTGATTTAATAAGGTAATAGGGCGATAATTTGAAACTAGTGTAGGATCTGTATTGGGCTTTGGCAATACAACAATTAACGCTTCAGTAAAAGGGCCTGTAATAGTCCCTGTAGCACTAAAAAAGGTAAATATTTTAAATAAATGAGAAGTAAGTTGTGTTTGAAAAATTTAGTTGGGATGCCTGCAGGTCCAGGGGATTTTTTTTGCATAAGAGATTTGATAGTTAATCGAATTTCATCTTCAGTATTGGGCAGGTGTTGGAAATGGCCCTTTTTGCAGGGGTATCCCTAAACATTTTGCTTTTTCCTCCTATTTTTTCCTGACCTGTGTGTGTTGGTTTTATGACTCTGGGCACTTTTCCACTGCTGATCAGTGCTAAATGTGGAACAATTTAGCTCAATTAGAACATAGTTTATAATCTAAATTTAAGTAGAGTTATGACAACACCTTATTGAGATACACAAATGACTGCATTTAATCGTTTGAGCATAGAAAAAGGTCAACATATCAACCTGTTCGACAGACAAACGCATGTCAAAATCATCATTTTCAATTAATAAGGAATTCTTGAATTAGGAATTCTTGGAAGCGGGGTCTTCTTCAGGACCAGTGCTGGACGATATGTGGAATGGGCCCGAACGGCTCCATTCGATGTTGAAAAACCGGTGCATCTGTCAGATGCTGTTGACGCTGCCCGGGAGCTCTGGTTACGTATGAACCACTGCCCACTCTGATTCTTCAGATACCGATAAGAATAATCTCAGCAATAGCACCGGTTTTTCAACATCGAATGGAGCCGTTCGGGCCCATTCAACATATCGTCCAGCATGAGTCATCCCTGCTGATGTCGGTGTAAGTCCATCTTCTCTACCCCCCACTGGTCCTGAAGAAGACCCCGCTTCCAAGAATTCCTAATTGCTGGCTCAATTAGGGGTCGAAACGTCGACGACTTTTTCCCTTTGTTCAATACATGAGACTGACAGTGATTTTACAACTGCTTTTTTTGTTCATGTTATTGCATTTGTGTTATTGCCATTCAAGTGGCAGGTTAGGTCTTCAAATTGATTTTGGATGTTCTTAAACACACGACCTTCCCCTTCACATTGTCTGCACTTATCCCTATTTATGTTGCACTTTTCACCTTACTTACACCCTTATTAATTGAAAATGATGATTTTGACATGCGTTTGTCTGTCGAACAGGTTGATATGTTGACCTTTTTCTATGCTCAAACGATTAAATGCAGTCATTTGTGTATCTCAATAAGGTGTTGTCATAACTCTACTTAAATTTAGATTATAAACTTGCGTTCTAATTGAGCTAAATTGTTCCACTGTGACTGTCTTTTCATATACCAATATATACACCCGAGTCCAGTGGTCTATCGGGTTACCCCATTGATACATAACTGATCAGTGCTAAAGTGCATATGCTCTCTGTGTAAATTGTGTTTTGATTGGTGTTTCCATGATTGGCCTGTTTGATGTATGTGTCAGTCCCTAGTAAAGTGCACTGGGAGGGCCAGGGCCTATAAATCAACTGCTGTAGGTGGGCTGCAGCACTGGATTGTGCCACCCACACAAACAGCCCGTAAAGTGTAACTCTGGCCGGCCATTGCAGAGCCTGTGCGCAGCCTGGGGCTGACATGTCGACTTGGCAAGTGCACACACTTACCAGTCCCTAAACCTTCCCTTTTCTACATGTTAGTCACCCCTAAGGTAGGCCCAAGGTACCCCTGTGGGCAGGGTGCATTGTATCTGAGAGGTAGGACATGCCCTGGTCTGTGTCACATGTCCTGATAGTGAATTACAGCCTATTAAGTATGCTGAACTCAGAATGATAAAATACATCTTTTAGTGAAGTTGGTTTTAACATTCTGTTTTTGAAAATACCACTTTTAGTAAGTAGGTATTTTCTTGTCTAACCATCCAAACCTGCCTTTGCTAGGTTGTGTATTCCCTGTCTGGAGTTTGAGTGAAGGGGCTGGGGAATTCCAGGAGACAGGATGAGTCCGCCCAGTGGTGAATAGAGAGATCTGCATCTAGATGGGAGGGAGGAGTTGCTCCTGGGACCTGAATAGGACTGTGCCTGCCCCTCACAGTGCTGGCTCCACCCCCTGTGGTGCGTCTGATGTCTCTGCCTTGCACTGTGAAAGGAGAGAAGGAATCATGTCAACAAAGTGCTCCAGGGCTGTGCCTTTTCTCCACAATGCTGGCTCCACCTCCTATGGGGTGTCTGATGTCTCTGCCCTGCACTCTGAAAAGAAAGAAGGAGTCATGTAAACAAAGTGCTCCAGGACTGACCAGAACTGGTTTGGACTAGGAAAAGGCCCCTCTGCCCGCAGAGGACAAAGGATTTGCTGGTATAAATATTGGGGTCCAGACCCCAGAGATTTAGATTACTTCTGAACTAAGGAACCTGCCAGGAAGAAGAACCGGGAAAGCTGGAGGAGGAGTACTGCCCCTATGCTGTGTGTTGTGGGGTTGGCCTGCAGTGGTTGCTTCTGTCTTGGATAGGGAAAGGAGTGGACTGTACTTTCGTCATCCTGCTGTTAGAATTTTCTCCAAGGGCTTGAAGTAGAGCTTGCCTCCTGTTGGAAGTCTCAGGGATAGAAAAGACTTCACAGATCTCGTTGGAATCAAGGAACCTGCCAAGACCAAGATCTGGAAGAGCTGCCAGGAGGAGTACTGCCTCTTTGCTGTGTTGTTGCTTTTCTGGGTTGGCCCGCAGCTGCGGCTTCTGCCTTGGGCAGTGAACGGACTGGACTCAACTTTCTCTTCTTGTACTGAGTATCTCCAAGGCCCTGAACAGAGCTGGCCTCCTGTTAAGAAGTCTCAGGGACTGCAAAGACTTCACCAACCTCTGGGTACTGCTCCTGGAACCGCTGTTTCAGTTGCCACAGAGAAGAGGGAACCGTGACCAACTCCGTCACTAACTCTGTCGCTGGCCTTGTGTCCTGAAGGCACTGCAGGCTGCACCGACTCGCCCTGCACCTCAAGCCTTGGTCTCACCGACTCTGTCACCGAGCCGCTGCATGCACCGCATCAAGAGACACCGCAACCTGCATCGCCTCGCTTCACTTCGCTGGCCTGGGCTCACCGACACGGTCGCTGCTGGCTCGACACCTGTGACCGACTCGTCAAGCACAGCTGTCCGGCTCGGCCAGCGCCAATTGCCGCCAACTGGCTCTGTCGCTCGCATTGCAACTTGCCAGCACCGCATCGGGCTCCGTCTCACCCTGCACCGTAAGCCTTGGTCTCACCAATGCCGTCTACATGATTTCATCACCGAGCCGCTGCTCGCACCGCATCGAGGGACACCGCACCTTTCACCGCTTCCACCTTGTACCGTGACCACGACGAACACCACAATCGGCTCTGTCACCTGCACCGCAACCTGCCAGCACCGCATCGAGCACTGACTCGCCCTGCACCGCAAGCCTTGGTCTCACCGACGCCGTCTGCATGATCGTCACTGAGCCGCTGCTCGCACCGCATCGAGGGACACCGCAGCTTGCACCGCTTCCATTTTGCATCGCAACCGCGATGGATGTCAAGACCGACTTGCTCACCCGTGTGAGCCGCACTAAGAAAGGTACTGTGAATGAATCTGTCCCACTGTTGCTGGCCCGTACAGACGCGGTCAGCGGGAATTACGAGACTCTGTTATTTTCAGCATCGTGGTAGGCTCGGACCGAGCTACCAACTCGTACGAACTGTGTTTTTCAACGTATTTTGCAACTTGAAGACATTTTGAGAAGTAACAATTTTTGAGGTACTGTATTGTGGATTTTTATCGTATTTGATCTTGTTTAAATAAAAATATTGGATATTTTACTAAAACTGGTGTGGTGTCCGTTTGTAGTGCTTACATTGTATTACTGTTGGTTTTGTGCAAATGCTTTACACACTGCCTCTAAGATAAACCTGACTGCTTGTGCCAAGCTACCAAGGGGGTGAGCAGAGGTTATTTTAGAAGTGTAACTCCCTTGTCCTGATTAGAGTGGTGGTTTCTGCCTGGCTTGGGTGCAAACCTTAGCAAACCAGAAATCCCATTTCTAACATGCAGGTCTAATTTATTTTTAGCTAAATGAGAAATTTTGGGTAATCAACATATAGATTAAAAAGAATCAATTGAAGAAGAAGCAATAGAATTAGGTTCATTACATAAATTAGTGTAATAATTTACAATTTCATTAACAATTTCATTCGGTGATATGGCAATTTTCCCATTGGTACCATGAATCAAATTTATTTGGGCTTTATCTTTTTTGATACGTAGATAATTAGCTAAAAGTCGTCCAGGTCTGTTAGCATTAACACAAAATTTTGCTTTGGATTTGGAAAGTTGAATACCAGCTCTTCTACTAAGAATGGAATTAAATTAATATCTGAGTTTTTGTAATTTGAACTTATATTGAAGATCATTAGAGGTAATAAAAAGCCTCTCAAATTTTGCAATTTGCTTATCCAATTCTTTAATTCTTACATTAAAGGTTTTATTTTCATATGCCATGAGAGAGATAGAAGCACCTCTAATATAAGCTTTAAAGGCGTCCCATCTATTCACCAGGGAAGTAGAACCGTCTGGGTTAAGCTGAAAATAATCCTGTATAGCATCTAGTATTTTCAGTTTGTTTTGTTCATTAATAACAATATCAGTATTCATTCGCCATCTAAATTGTGATTTTAAATTTGTATTAAATTGTAAAACAAAAGATATTAGAGCATGATCCGATATATCAATATTACCAATGTTAGGAGAAACCACAGAATTAAGGAGTTGCCTGGAAATTAATAAATATTCAAGTCTAGAATGTGAATTATGAGGGTTAGAGAAAAAGGTAAACGCTTTTTCCGTAGGGAAATGCAATCGCCAAATATCAATTAATTTTGTAACTTTAAGGAAAGATTTAAAAATTAGAAAAGCTTTTGGAGGTCTAAATTTAGTGGAGGATGATCTATCCACTAAAGGATCAGAAATTAGGTTAAAGTCTCCTCCAACTATAAGAGGAACGTTACCTAATTTTAGTACTTCAGTGGTTAAATTAGACCAAGACAAAGGATCATCAGCAGTTGGACCATAAACATTAATTAAAAGCATATCAGAATCATAAATTTTAACTTTAACTATGACATATTTACCTTCTAAATCTGATGATTTACTTAAAATTTGACCATGTAGTCTTTTAGTGAAAAGAATAGCAACACCATTTTTTCTCCCTTTGGCAGGAGAAGAGACAATAGTATCCACCCACTTTTTTTCAGATAATCCAATATTTTGTCTTCAATATGCGTTTCTTGAATAAAACAAATATCTGCTTTACAGCTTCCTAAATAGTCTAAAATCTTTGTATTTTTTACTGGATGTCTCAAACCCTTAAAATTTAAAGAAGTAATTTTAATATTATGAATATTAGTCATAGTGAAATAGAGAGGAAGAGGAAATAATGTTTAAGAAGAGGAGAAAACGTTAAAGAAAAATGTAGGGAGTATCAGTAGTTCGAAAGCAATGTAGAAGGAACAGGGGGAAAAAGAAAAGAAACAGACAACCATAAAAAAGATGACCATACATAAACATTAATAAGAATTTTGAGACGCACACGTTCTTTACAAGCATGACCAACCCATTGGAGCCCAGCTTGGACAGAGCTAGAAAATTAGACAGAAATACATGTTAAGACAATATTTAAGAAGCAGAATCATGTGTATCCATAGAATGTTGTGAGAGCTGTGGATGTTGTTCCAGGAATAATTTTCAATATTCCGGACATTGGAAGGACTTAGAAAAATCTTTCCAGAAACGCATTGTTGAAGGATCAAATAGGCCATATTTAAAACCAAGACTTCTCAATTGAGGATGACAATCAGTTAATTCTTTACAAATCTTGACAGTCTCCTTGGCAAGTCTTGGTGAATAAAGATTCTGTTGCTATTAACTAATAAAGATGGTATTTCCCGTGCTGCTTTCCTCATCATGATCAAATGATGGTGACGCAGTACCTTAAAAATCATTTGCCTTGGCTTAGCATGTTGAGGATTGCAATGGGATGGAATCATATGCGCTTTATCAATTTCAAATTCCACCAGAAATTTGATGTTTAAAAGGCCAGGTAACAAATTTTTCAAGTATAACCTGCAATTAGAGCCTTCAACCTCCTCTGGTAAACAAAAAATACGCAAATTGTATTGCCTGTTACGATTTTCCATATCCAGAAAAAGAATAGACATGGGGAAAGATTTTGCCACAAGTGGTGTAAAAGCGTCAATCTTTACTTTATTGTCTTGTATTTTAATTGAATTATCTGAGACTTTCATCGACATGCTGGCCATATCCTTGAGTAAGTTTTTAATCTCTGACGCAATGGTATCAGTATTTGCACGCAATGCATAAAGCTCGTCAAGAATTAAAGCCAAGGATGGCTGACTGGATTCTACGACTTTAGATGTCACTGGAGGAGGAGAAATCTGATTCTTTCTCTTATTATTGGGATTTTGTACATTTTTATTATCCATTTTCATATAATAAAAGTGAATAGGAGTGATTAAATGTCATGTACAAGTGAAAAAGATGGGTGCAGAAATTACTTCACTGAAAATGCTGGTGCAGCAGCTAAAATAGACTGTGGGGGTGGTTAGGCCAAAGCCAGGCCCTTTCCTGAGTAGAAGCTCCACCCCCCTGACAGAAAATCTGGGCAGTACCTTAATGCAGAGCTCGAGGCTGGAGCAGGAAGAAGGAAAAACACACTTTCGACGTCTCAAACCCCAAACCAACAGCACCACAGCAACAGGTAAGGCTTCATAAGGCTGCTACATTAATTTCCAGTAGATTCTGACTGTAAATGCGAAGTTCGGCGATAAAAATGGGCCCCTTTGTCACGGAGCTCACCGGAAGGTGGCCATCTTGTCTTCACGCACTTGCGTGTCCCTGTTCTGCATTTTAAAGGGAACTCCTTGTAATAGGCAATAATTATCGCACCGTCTATATTTGATAAAAGGGGTATTGGATTTTAAAAGGTGGGATAATCGCCTTTCTAGCTAGGCACTCGTAATCAGGGCCTAAATGTTCCTGTTTAGTAATATATTGTTTTCAATGGACATTAATTACAATGTTAATTATGGTTTCTGCACCTCTGGTTAAACGTTTAGAACTTGCTAGATGACATGTGTAACTTAATTGCCCTAGACCATGAACCCACTATTTCCAAGACTGTCTTCATTTGACACTTGAGGTTGGAAAAAACAGTTTTCTGGATCAAAATGATATTGTATGCCATGATGATGTGTTTGGTGCTGTACTATCTCATTCAGTGATCTACAGAATTTGTACAATATTTCTAAAATGAAAAAAGAGCTCTGATGCTCTCTCTCTCTCTCTCTCTCTCTTTGCACATAGTAAGCATGATAAACGTAAACCAATCTTTCAACTGTGTAGTTCAGCAAGATGATTGTATTAGCCCACAGATATATGCCGAAACGTGCCCTCTTTGGACACTGTTGATGTTCATAGTTAGTTGAGCTGTTCTAAGTATGAGAAGAGCCGAAAGAGCACAAATTGCCCTAAGCAGAACACAATCTACATCTCGCCCTAGCATATATGACAACTAAAGAATTCGAGCATAGAGGCCAAGATTGCATGCTTACCGGTGGATAGTAATGAGTGTTTGCGTTTTCCTATAATAATTAAATAACATACAATGGGGCATATTCTCAACGCCGAGTTAGCAGCACTTTATGTTATGTTACTGTTAGACCTGGCATCTTTGGCGTGGTTTCCCCTGACATTTTGCCTCTACCTCCTGTATATTTGACGCTGTGCTGGATTTCGTTTTTGCTGGTTTAGATGCTTTGGGAACTTTGCCACTACTGATCAGTGTAAAAGTGCAAGTGCAAGTGCTCCCTAGGTAAATTGTTATATTGATTGGTTATCCCTGATTGGCATATTTGTTTCACCTGTCAGCCCCTAGTAAAGTGCACTGAGTGTGCCAGGGCTGGTGATTCAAATGCTACTAGTGGACCTGCAGCACTGAGTGTGCCACCCACAGGAGTAGCCCTAAAATGGTGTCACAGGCCTGCCACTGCAGTGCCTGGGTGCAGTTGCTAACTGCCATGCTGTCCACACTGGCCAGGCCTAACCCTTCCCTTTCTGTACACATTGGACACCCCTATGGAAGGCCCTAGGTACCCCCCTGGGCAGGGTGCAGTGTATGTGAAAGGTAGAGCATGTATTGGTGTAGGTGACATGCTCTGGTAGTGAATTACAGCCATTTTCGTTTTTCACTATTGAAAGGCTATCTTGCCCATAGGCTATAATGGGGAATGCTGAGTATAATGTTTACCTGCATATCTTCCCATAGGAGCAAGATAGAAAGCTAAAGTCTGGTATCCCTGAAATCAGAATTTAATAACACATCTTTTAGGAAGGATGGTTTTTAAATCCTGTGTGTGAAAACAGCACTTTTAGAAGGTGGCTGTTTTCCTTTTCTGCCCTTTCTGTGTGCCTTGGCCTGTTTGTGAATTAACTGTCTGGTTTGTGAGTGACAGGGATAGGGGTGGCTCCCAGAGGCTGGATGAGTCAGCCCAGGGCTGAATAGGGAAATTCCCCTGTACATGGGTGGGAGGGGTAGCACCTGGGCCTGAATAGGGCTGTGCCTGCCTTCCACAATGCTGGCTCCACCCCCTGCTGGGCGGCTGACGACGCTGCCCCTCTCTCTCAAAGGAAATCAGAAACCAAGTAAACAGAGAGCTCCAGGACTGGCCAGAACTTGTTCTGACTAGGCCAAGGCCCCTCTGCCTGCAGAGGACAAAGGATTTTGGGGTATAAGTATTGGGACCCAGACTATAGAAGATTAGATCATCCTGGAATCAAGAAGCAACCTCTGCCAAGGAGAAAACTGGAAGACTGAAGAGGAAGGACTGTCCTGCTGTGTGTTTGTGGGCTGACCTGCAGTTGCTTTGCTGCCAAGGAGAGGGGATGGACTTTGCTGTTGCGGTGTCCCCTTGCTTGAAGAGATCTCCAAGGGCCTGAGAAGAGCTGGCCTCCTGTTAAGAAGTCCCAGGAACAAAAGGACTTCACCCCCAGCTTCCCCCTGAACTCTGCTGAGTGAGTTCTGCCCTTCCTAGGGTGCTTGATCCAATTGTGGTGCCTGCTGTTGGGAAGCTGACCAAGAAGAAAGAAGCAAAGGATCTACACTTTTTCACGCAAAGCCGGCTTAGCGAGAACATTTCCGTCAAGCCAGATCAGCGCTGGTGAAATCGTCGCCCCGCTCGTTAGCGGGCCGAATTTTATCGCTGCGAACATCGTCGCAGAGCCAGCCAAGATCCCCGCTCCGCTCGTTAGCGGGCAGAATGTCATCGCTGCGAGATCGTCGCAGAATCTGCCACCGCTGGGTGAGAACGTCGCAGAGCCAGCCAAGATCATCGCACCGCTTGTTAGCGTGAAGAATTTTATCGCTGCGAACATCGTCGCAGAGCCAGCCAAAATCATCTCAACGCTCGTTAGCGGGCAGAATTTTATCACTGCGAATATCGTCGCAGAGCCATCCCAGATCATCGCAGGTGAAATTGTCGCCTCGCTCGTTAGCGTGCCGAATTTTGTCGCATCGTGCCTTAGTGAGTAAATTTCTACCGGAAAAGCTACGCCTTGGAATCCATACAAGTATCACCTCACTCCCCATACAGACCGGATTCGTCGCCCACGACCGCTGCGTGCAGCGGGGTTGCCCAGAGTCTCAGGACTGACGCTGTTGCTTGTTTTTCGATGCCTGAGCGCCGCTAAGAACTTTTATCGCATCACCAGGTACTGTTGGCTAAAATTGACGCTAAGCTGGACGATTTTGTCGCTAAACTAAGAACTCTTTTTGAAACCATATTCTTGAACTGTGTATGACGGATTTTTGTCGTTTTGGTCTTGTGTAGTTCATATAAAAGTACTTTATTTATCTACACTGGTGTGGAGTCCATTTGTGGTGTTTTCACTGTGTTACTGTGAGTGTTGGTACAAATACTTTACACATTGCCTTTGATAAGCCTGTCTGCTCGTGCCAAGCTACCAAGGGGGTGAGCAGGGGTTATCTAAAGAGTATATCCCCCTTACCCTGACTAGAAGTAAGGGTCCCTATTTGGACAGTGGTACCTACCTCTGCCAACTAGAGACCCCCAGATCAAACAGTTACGTTATGTTATATTATGTTATGTTACCTGAGTTTATATAGCGCACAGCTGCCTCAGCAAAGAGGCGTCCCGGCTTTGCTAGCAGCAGAAAAGACCAATGGGCTAAGAAACAAAACAGGCAAGCGCAAGGAATGGGAGAGGGCTAGGCGGAGGGGAAAAGAAAAGTTTTAATAGCTTTCCTGAAGTCCAACAGGCTACGAATCTGAAAAGGCAGAGAGTTCCATAGCTTGGTTGCTAAACAGCGGAAGGATTGTCCCCCGGCCCGAAGACGCTCGGGGGACTCTAAACAGGTGCTGTCCCAAGGAGCGCAGCTGGCGAGTCAGGACATAGGGAACTAGCAGATTAGCTAGAAGGCCGTGAGACGCAAGCTTCAGGATCTTAAAAGACAGACAAAGGGTCTTAAATTGGATCCGTTGGCCATGGGTTGCCAATGTAGCTGCCGGATGGCACCAGTGGAGGGGCAACTAAACGGAAGCGCCAACAGGGCTCTGGTGGCAGCATTTTGGACACGCTGCAAGCGCATGACCTCAGCCTGATTAGCCCTCAGAAGGAGCGAGCTAGCATAGTCTAATCTAGATAGAATGGCTGATTGAACAATCAGCTGGCATGTAAGGGGATCAAAGATCCTCAACAGGTCCCCGAAGGAGACCGAAACAGGTGCCGGCATCTTGCTTAGTGTGAACTTGAAAGCTGAGGGTAGAGTCCATCCATACCCCCAGGAACTTTTGGCCACCAACTTAGGGGTGGGAACGCTACCAAGAGCAGTTGGCCACCATTGCTCACTCGAGAGACTCCTATCCTTCCCCACCAGCAACACCTCTGTTTTATTGACGTTCAGCTGGAGGCAGTTGGTGGTCATCCACTCTGCTACGGCGGCCAGGCCACTCCTAAACCTAGAAGCATCCTGCATGGAGCCATCACCAACTGCGTATCGTCTGCATATGAAACCATGGTGAGACCCTGGTTCCTCGCCACCATTGTGAGAGGCTGAACATATAGATTTAACAATACGGGGCTCAGCGCAGAGCCCTGAGGCACGCCCTGACTGATGGAATGAGCCTGGGAGAGTGGCAGCCAAAGTGGCAATCGATTTATCGCCCGATTCACAAGCTGGTGCTAACAGCCGATATCGCCAGTTTTCCTGAGATAGCAGCAGAAAAAAACATCGCCACGGATGACACCAGCAACTAACGCTAATGAGATGCAGAGTAGGCGTTCCCGTGCAAAAAGCCGCTACAACACCACTTCGCAGCATTCTCAACGATCAGCCAGATCGGCGATAAGACCTCAATACATGTGAAAAGGCAGGTTAGCAGCAGGGAATTAACATCTGCTCTTTCCTGGTATTAAGTCGGACGATAACCTGCACCAGAAATGGGAGCCCAGCCCACAGCCACACCAGAAGAACAACAGATGCCATGGAGCTACTGATCATGCAGCTCGGAGCCCCAAGACGGCCACAACACCCACCGCCACCCCACCCAGGCCCGCTGGAGCCCCCTCCCCTGGACTACCACGGAGGCAGCACTGACAAAGACAGCGGACATTCAGAAAACGCACCAGACTCACAGACTTAACACCAGAGGATATCATTGCCCACTACAGGCTTAAAAGGACAACCATCCTCCGCATCCTGACCATCATTGCCCACAGGCTGATGGTAACAACACAGCGGACAACCAACATCCCTCCACAGACAAAGCTGCTGGCTGTGCTGCACCTGTTGGCCTTTGGGACCTTCCAACCAACAACTGCCAAAGTCGGAGGAGTCTCACAGCCAGCCCTATCCAAGTTCCTCACACCTGTCTTGGATGCCATCATCAGCTTAGTACCCCCGCACCTTTACTTCCCACACACTGTGCAGGAACAGCTGGAGACCAAGCAAGGCTTCTACGCCATAGCTGGCTTCCAGCACGTGTTAGGGGCAATCAACTGCACACATGTACTCCTCGTGCCCCCTGCCACCACTGCACACAATTACCGCAACAGGAAGCACATGCATTCCATTAATGTGCAGGCAATAGTGGACCACCTGGGACTCTTCACCAATGTCATTGCCAACTACCCAGGCAGTGTGCATGATTCCTTCATCTTCCGACAGTCCATCATCAAGCAGCGCTTTGAGGCTGGCACCTATGGGAATGCATTGCTCGTTGGTAAGTACCAAATGAACACACCACACACCTCAACTCCACAATCATGCAACTCACAACTCTGGGAATGCACATGTTACAAACTCACATACAACATGCCAAACAACATACCCACCTACCAGACACAAAAGCACAACTTACTATGGTAACCTGGGCTAGCCATGTACACAAGCCATCAACGGCATGGCACCTCAGCCACACAATAGCAGAATGTTCAGAGAGGTGGGAACCAGGCATGTGCGAAGGAGGCAAGTGACCCATGAATGAAAATGTACACAATGCCAAGTGTGGCGTGGATGTGCTGGCTAGACTTCAGTACGCAGACCACAGACATGTCCATGTCGACATATACTGCTGGTGTTTTGAGTGTAGTGGACAGTGGATGCACAACCATGTTACCCCAGGCAGTGGGGAAGATTGCGGGAAAGTAGCTTGTTACGTCTCCCCCTGTAAGCGTGAGCAGAGTGGGCTGGCCCAGCGTACGCCAGGCCAGAGTAGGGGTGTGAATAAAAAGCCTGTTGCTCTGGGCGTGGTTCTCTTCCGGAATGGCCAACATGTCTGCCAGGGTGGTGCTGCTCAGCCTGCCACAAGGCCAACGCCATGAGCGGCAGTGCCTGCGATCCTGTGCATCCTGCTGCACCCCAGTCCACTGGTCCCCAGACCCGTCTTAGTCGCCCCTGTGCAACCAGGCCTTACTGCTCACCTGCCGACACTGGTGTGTGTCAAAGAGGGCTCACCACGTGCCGGTGCAAGCTCCAAGCCCGAGGTCCACGACCTTGGCAGCCTCCTCAGACCATCACAGCCTCCGCGACAGAGGCCCCCAGCACTCCTTTCTCATTGACGTACTCCACCACTGCCTCTGGCCTACACTGCAGTCCAGTAGGTCACACGTTTGGAACTTGAGTCTTGATTTCATGATGGCCGAGTTCATATGTTAATGGCAGCATTTATATCACTGTTCTCCCTTCGATCTGGTACCACCAACTCTGTGCATCGCAAGCCAACAACACATGTCTGTGGGCCCTTGCTGACTACTGCCTTCCGCCTACACTGCAGTCAAGTAGGTCACACATTTCGAACCGAGTCTTAATTTTTTAATGACAGTTTATCCCATTGTACATGCCTTATCGCAGACTGCATCCCCTTTCAGCTCTGGTGCCACTAACTCTGTGCACCGAAATTCATGGACACTCTGGTTGAACTTTGGTGGCCTCTGAGTCTATGGCCTGGGGGTTGTCTTCATCATCATGTGGCTGATACTGACTTGGTGTTAAACATGAGTCTGTAGCATTCATCTCCTCCAAATTGCCTGTTTCAGGTTGGTTCTGCCCTCTGCATTATGCCCTGGAAGAACACATTCCACAGTCCCCCGAAACACTTCGCGACATTCAGCTTCGACATCGATGAGGGCCCGCTCAGCTCTTGAGACCCTACCTCAGTGCACCGCAAGTCACTGTCCCATGTCGGTGTGCCTGTGCCGGCCGCAGTGCATCTGGGGCCACTAACTCTGTGCAGCTCAAGTGATGGAGCCTAGCTGTTTGAACTTTGAACTTCTGATTGTCTGATCACTGTTGTAGTTGTTGCCAGCACCAACCACTCCCTGAGTGCTGGCTTACACTCACCCCACACCCATCCAGCACAGACGTCACTGGATGTGTGACCCTGGCAATAAAAGAGGCTGGCGCACGTGCCCGGAGCCAGTTCCACAAACTATCTAAGTGTGTCCGTGTGGTCATGATGTATGCATGAGGACCCTGGGCCCTACCACATTACATTATGCTGTGTACAGTGGTCGCAACCATGTCACCTCAGGCAGTGGGGAAGACCTGGGACATGTAGCGGTGTCGTACCCCCTGTAAGCGTAAGCGGAGTGGGCTGGCGTACGATAGTCCAGCGTAGGGGTGTGGATGATCACCCTGGGGCTCTGGGCATGGTTAAGTTTTGGTCTTGCCAAGGAAGTAACTAATGGGTGTGTCTCTGTTGTAGTGTCAGCACCACCCATCCCACAATGGACAATGTTACAGTGTACCATGCCCCAGGGATGCGGACTCGGCCGAAGGGATAAATGAAGGAGCCCAAGCTCACTCAGGGTCCAGGATCATAAATGCCAACTGTTGTGTGTGTCGCTATTACCGCAGCATAAGCCAAAGGTCTACCCTCTACCGCATCGCAAGTTCAGCCATCCATGAACTCTACATCTGTGTCCGCCCTATCCTTACCATAGGCCTACACACAAGTGGCCGCCCACCTTCAACGCACAACATCACAGTATCATCACAGTGTCGTTGTCAGGCTTGGGAACATGCGCAGACAGGCATGACAATGGTGTGCCGAAGGAGTGCAAGTGATACAGGGGAGGGAGAAGCAGCAGTGAGGCTATGTAATACAAATTGATGCCACTCATTTGCTACAAGTAGTACATGTCAAACAGGAATCACTAAGTCACTCATATCACACACCAATAAACTAGTGAGCCTGCCAAAACATCATGCAGAACCAACTATTGACTCATGTCTCTCTGCACTGTCACAGGTGATCAAAGATATGCAATCTGCCCTTGGATGATGACACCCCTCCGAGCCCCAAACACACAGGCCCAGAGGCAGTTCAATTGGGCCCACAAACGCACCAGGGGCATCGTGGAATGCACATTTGGTGTGTTGAAGTCCCGTTTCATGTGCCTGGACATCACAGGTGGAAGGCTCCTGTACAGCCCAGACAGTGTGTGCAAGGTGATCGTTGCATATTGTGGGTTGCACAACATATGTGTATGCACCAATGCCCCATGGCTTCAAGTGCCAGATGCACCGGACGATGATGAGGAAGATGAGGCAGGTGGACCACATCCCACTGCAGCTGCAGCAGGAATAGCCCATAGGAACACCATCATTGACAATTTCTTCACATGAGCTCGTCACATTGTGACAGTCCTTAGCAATCATGGGACAGTACAAAATGACCACAGGCACAGCATGTGCAAACAAATTCATTACAACACACATTCCCTGAGTGCATGTCACTCCTCTGTACAAGCACATCACTCTGACAATTGTAAGTGCAACATGTAGTGCTAACAATCTCAGAAATTGAAAATCGATGGTGGGTGTGTCACCTCTGTACAGAGAGGCTGTTTAGGGTGTCACATATTCGAAATGCCATTTCTGTGAGTCAACGATAGTACGGAATCCCACTCATTAGGTTTCACATGTGTCCCAAATCATTACATATAGGCTGTCATTTGTGAGCTACAATTGACAACAGGGCTTCTTTTGGGGTCAAATATGTACCACCATGATGCAGGGATGCACCCAGTGACTAGAATCCCACAACATGAGCAACATGGATGTAAGAGAGAATCACTGCCCCTACATTTGTCCATGCTTTCATACTTGATTCATCGTAGACATGCACATCTGTGTGTATTAGAATGTATTATTCATGTTCAGTGGAGTATTGAAGCTGTCTTAGTACTGGGCCATGCAGACAACATTTTACAATGTTGCCCCATGGAGGGCCAGCCAGAGTCCTTTAGGGATTGACAAGTTACTCGGAAGGGGAAGAGTCCAGTCCACAGGCTGATTGCTGTGTCATTGTTAAGCAAAGAAAATATGGCAGTCCATTTCGAGGTCCAAGGTTAGTGTCGCAGGGTGTATCTGGGAACAGTGGAAGGTGTTTTTCCAGGGCATGATGCAGAGGGCAGAACCAAGCAGAAACAAGCCATATGGCGGAGATGAGTGCTACTGCTCCCTTCTTACCACTAAGGCAGATTCATCCTCATCTTCGTCCTCTGACGTTTCATGTGCCTCACATGTGGGTGGTGGTGTTTGGTCTGCAGCACTGTGTGACACTGACACTTCAGGGGCCGGAGATGTGGATGTAGAAGTAGCAGCAGCATTCATCTGTGCAATGTCTTGTGGCATCACTCCCATGATGAGGATCTGCAGGGCATGGAAGATCCCATCTACAGCTTTCTCATGTGCAGCCGTGGTAGCCATTCTTTGCACCTTCATCCGCTCCATGTTCTCCATGACCCTCCTTATGTTTCCCAAATCACTGATGACATCCCTGTAGCCACTCTGACTAGACAGTTGTTGTTGTCTCTGAGTCATGACTCCAGCGACGCCAGCCATGGATTGTTGGAGGGCATGGGGTGGACTGTGGGTGTCCGTTAGGGAGTGTAAGTGGTCCCTGATGCGACTTAGACACCGACGTATGGCATCTAGTTTGGCTGCCATGAGGTCGAACCCCACCCGCACCTGTTCAGCCAGCTCTTTCTGACAGTCTAACACATGGCGTTGGAATGCCATGTGTTCTTCGGTGAGGTGCTGGGAGCCAGACGTGAAGATGGGTGCTTCCTGCTGTGTAGTCATTGCAGGAGGTGGGCTTACCTCGATGGTACTGGGCTGCCCTGCTACTGGAGGTGGGGTGCGGAGGATGTCCATGAACCATTGGGGTTCATCGTAGTCGATGTCCTGGGGGTCATCTCCATCATCACTGACATGATGTAGGGTCTGTTCTGCAGGAGGCGTTGATTGTCCCTCTGCAATGTAAAGGGGAGATGCAGTTTCACAGTGTGTTCTATGTATGCTGATGCATTGGCGAAGTTTGGATACAAAATGTATGACAATGTACATTGTAACTGTTTGTGAGAAGATGCCTATTTGATGCGGGACAGTGGACACTTGTACTACATCACGGATGTGAGGTTGTACTCGTACATTGTCATCTCACAGTTTCCTGCTATGCCAGATGTGATTGGCCATTTTGTACACATGCGGGACCAGTTGTGTCCTGTGCTCTGTTGTGAAAGTGTAGCAGTTTGTACCACATTGTTGTCAATGTTGAGGTGCTCTTATTCTTATGTGTGTGGGCTGCATTGTGGGTAAGTCGCCCCTGCAGCTCTGATTTGGCTGCCCCTTATCCCTCTCAGGCGGTGTGCCTTTGACTTCTGTGCTTCTAGTGCTGAGATGTTGTGACTCTTGGGCATGGTTTGTCCGCAGATGGATTGTTGACGTCAGGGGTTGTTTGGGCACATGGATGTGTCAGAGTGTGACCTGCTCCTTTCTGGATGTGGTCCATACTCAGCCACCTCAGTGTCGTGCCGTGCACAATGTCATGATGATTAGACTGCAGCCATGCTAAATGTCATGTAGTGTCACTTGCATTGTCACTGTGGCTCACAAATATGCATCTTTGCTGGGTTTTGCATGTGTGCATGTGTTGGTGGTGGGATTGGTGATGTGTGGGGTGAGACCCCTTTGGGCACATGGTGGATGGAGGCCTACTTTGTGTTTGTATGTGTGCTGCTGTGTGGCACAGGGATCAGGGACATGATCCAGAGTAATTGTGGGTTTGCAGTGTGCTCTACTTAATTGTGCATGTGTGCCATTGTGACCATCTGCCCCCGTCCCCCCAGCACCTGGTCGGTACTAACCCTGTTGATGTTGTGTCAGGTCATGTTGAGCAGTGTCCGTATACCCAACTCCTGGCACCGTACCCGACTGATGACTGTGGCCACCATTTTCTCCATGTCATCCACCTCCTTGTGTGCCGCTGGACCCTGCCTCCAATCTGCGTTGCTGCTTTCATGTTGGCATCGAGTTTCTTCTTGGTTTTGCCCTTCACATCATTCCAGCGCCTCTTGACCTCTTCCCTTGTCTTCCTCAATGCTACAGATGCATTCACATGGTCCAAGATGGTCTGCCATATTTGCGTCTTTGTTGCCAATGACACGTTGAAGGTGACGAACAGTTATTGGTAGTGTTCTATCCACTCCGTAGCAATGACCTGTTTTCCTGCGGACTGAACCACGTCTTCCTCTTCTCCTTGGCCTTCCCCGACCCCGAGGTTCCTTGCTGGTCGTCTGTGGGGCTTGTAGGGTTTGTGTTGTCCTCTGCACTCGGTCCGGGAGTGTCCATTGTGCTACGCAGTTACATTTATTTTATTAAAAAAAATCTCTTTCCTTTTATAGTGCATTTTCCCGCATGACACGTGGGAATTGCAGGCCTGTCGCTGGTTATCGCTGATTTTTGTATCGCGATTTGGGACATCAACACTTTTTTCGTGTTTTGCATTTTTTAGGTGTCACGTTAATTTTAACGCGGTCATTTGACGCATTATCATGAGACTATCGCATGGTACCGCCGTGTTTAGAATACAGCGTTAACACGGTGTTATTTTCCCGCAATAGACTGCGATGTGAAAAGTTGCTTTAAGCTAATTTTGCAATAATTATCACACGTTCTTGAGAATATCCCCCAATGTTTTTTCCACATTTGAAATCTAAATGTTTCAAATAAGAATGGAGAAATCCCAGTTAGCCCCTTTTCTTATTATGAATTCAGCAGTAATCGTGCAAAATTAGTTTCCGTTTTTTTAACCACTTGCAAAACCTGAATAATTTTTTGCAACTGTGTCAAAATATATTTTCTCTTGTTCAGCCCTCCTGCGCAAAGTGCATATAATGCGTATTAGAGCAATTTAAATTTGCTTCTTGCCCTATTAAGAAAGTATCAAAAACGTTGATAAAGCATTTTCCACATTTTTGCCTATGAAAAGCAGACTAATTTGCCTTGTGAAACCTTGCTTGCAATGCAAACAATGAACCCATCAAATAACAATGAAATCTCAAGATAAATTTCATTAGTAGAAGCCACTGATACAGTCCACTGACTCCCAGCACTGAAGAAGGGTGAGGCCGACTGAGCCTTTTGTCTCATTGTGCAGACTCTAGGGGACTGACAGAAGAAATGTAGACTGTCTGTGATGTACTGACACCGGCAGTTCACAGAACGAGATAAAAACATGCGGCACACACTAACAGAGACTGTCTCTAGAAAAATGAAGTGTATGGAAATATACATAAACTTTATGTGAAGTCAGTGATTTCTATTTCAAAGGAAGAATTGTTACTACAAAACACCCTACCTACACAAGACATCCACGATTTTATAGACTGGCAATTTAACATTCATGCAGTCCTTTGATATAATGCATCATCTTTTCTAGAGATAAAATGATGTCAGAAAATGTTGCAAGCAAGGAAAACAGACTTGTCACATTTTCCTTGGCCACATCTCTCCTTCTAACGCACAGATCATAAATATTCTATGAGCAAAGATGATTAATCCCCTACGGGGTGCAGACTAGGACATAAACCTGCTGAACGCGGCAGGATTCTTTCCACTCCTTCTATTTTGCAATCCAGTCACATTTCTATCTGTATTGTTGAAGGGCTTTTTCATGCCCTTAGTACAAGAGGGAGGAACACATTTAGCTTGTTAATGAGCGCAACTTTGCTAATTTATCTGGGCGATTAAATAACGAAGTAGATAGTAGTACTGAGAACAAAATTAAAGAATGAAAGTGCAATCAATGCCTTATACGTCTGGCCAAAGACAAATGACATTAAAAAAAACAACACCCCCCAAAAAAACGAATCAGCCTATCAAAAGCCATCCTCTTATTTTATTCCTTGATTTATAAAGCAAAACTTGCATGAAAAATTAAGATTACAATATTAATAGTGCATAAGACTATGGAATGTATGAAGAATGAAGAAATGCCGGTAACTAGGTTTTTAGGGTTAATGCATTAACAGCACAAATAGAATAACAAGCATTGGCAAATGATAAAAGCTCATTTCTCGTTGCAGAGACCTAAAAATAACAATTCAGCTTTAAATATGGTAAAAGTGCAAGAGGGAGAGTTGGCCACTTACCATAATATGCAATGTCATTTCTAAACTCATATAAACAGGTAGGAATTGCAGATATGTGATGGAGCAACACTGTGAAGAGCTTATGCTGTTACAAACCATTGCCCGCTATGCAATGCTATGTAGTTGCTGGCACAATAGCAAAATGCCATTATGCCCTTATAATATTTGCTTACAATTTCAGAAAATTGATATGGCTTTGTGCAGATACAATAATTAACCAAGTGCATATACGAAGTCTTACATGCGATGATGGGCACACATTCCTCTGCAGTTGCACATCAATTAGGCAAACCTAATATGTTTCCCGCTTTCCTTAGTGACACTAAATTGACACAGGTAAGACAGCTGACTTGTTCCATTCTAGTGTATGTTTGCTTCTAGATAGCTTCAAATTCCATTGCATGCACTTGGCACCATGTGTTGGATTATAGTGAATTAAAGCTTTGCTCACTGCATCTTTGCCAGTCGGCACCTGTATGTCTAAAATTCCATTGAGTTATAAGATCTGTGTACATGTTTTAGAATGTGCCTATTGTAACATGATAAACACTTCCCCTATGATACAGAGCACACACAGTATGTGTCGAAGAGCAGAGCCTATCCCAAAGTTAAGTCGAATCTTGTGTACAAAAGGACCTTACTAATGGAATAATTGCACACGGTAATCATGCATATTACAGCAGTAGATTTAAGGATTTCCAGATAAATCTGAAAATTATGGATAATCAGTAGCAGCACAATCTGTTCACAGGATGCGAGTAAAGCAACTTATCCAAACTTACTCCTGGTGATAAGGACTTGCCTAAATAGAAAATCTGGTAACTAGTGGCCCAAATAGTGCACCTAAACAGGGCAATTTCTGTATAAATATGCTTAAATACCACAGTTTTACAGGTATCTCTGAAAAAGACCTAAAAGTGTTCGAATACTTTCATACTGTTTCTCCACAAGATATTGGGTATTTCCCCACAAAGAAATCTGAAAATATGGTAGTTATGGTAGTTGAGAAGCATTAGGTTGTACAGGCAACTTCAAATAATCCGAAAAGGCAATTTGGCATCCATTTTGCAAGATATGTATAGCATTTACCTTTTCTTATTGTTTTTGCCTTCTTTCATTTACCCCACTTTACTTTCCAAGTTCTTAGTTCCGTATTCTGACTAGAATATAGTTGGAAGCCTCAAGGAGGGAAGATGGAAGGTTATTCAGATCATAGACCCTATGGTCATGTTCATTAGTCAGCCTCAGATTAGGCAAATCCAATAACCTAAACACTTTAGTGACTGGAAGGGTATGTAAATATTTCAGTCTCAAGCTAAGACAACAGAAATATTGATGAATAAAAAGCAACATCTATATAGGAGACAAATGTTTCCAGATCAGTCTTGTTGACAACCATGGCACTAACCCCTCCTTCGATTGCATACCCTTTTTACCTTTTCGTTCTACTTTCTATGTATTACCAAATTCATTCACCATCTGCGCTTCCTGATCTGTCCCCATATATCTCTATCTACTTCCCCAGTGAGACTCAGCAGCCTGCTCCACAACATCAGATTGTTTTATCTCATCCTCATGATGTGCTGTCTCTTTTTTTATGGACATTCTCGTTGCTTACTTTCACACATTGGACTTCTTCCCACGTTCTTTGAGCTTTTTTTCCATCTTAATTTTTTGCTCTAAATAAATACTGTTTATCAATTTAAATGGGCTCATAGTTATCCTGCTGAAACTTCATTGTTTTATTTTCTTTGTACTAATTTATTCACTAATCCAACAATTTGGTTAAAGCACTATGTATATTTAATAATGTTGCTCAATTATGATGTTACCTTAACTAAATGAAAAGACAAGAGGCATTTGGCAAAACAGCAACAAGTTGGTTTAATTAAACTCAGCGGCCAGGAGAGTATCAACAGAGGCGTGTCTGAAGGCAGTCTCCAAGTACAGAAGTTTGGTCCACATATATATTCATTTTGTAGGTAGGAAAAACATTTTGACATTCTTTGAAAGTATCCTAGTCATAAATAACAAGAAAAACTATCAGATAAGGGGCACACAGATGGCTCTCGACCTCGGCGAGAGCTAGTGTTGGCCAGTATATGCATGTCTAGATGTCCGGTGTAGTGAGCGGGTGATCACCTTGTGTGGTGTGCATGTTGTGTCCTGACTGGCTGAGTGTTCCTAACTACATGTGGCATCTAACTTTTGTGGTATTTTGGGAACGTGAGTCCTCGGCTGAGCGTGTTTTTTATTGGAGCCAATCTCCTAGGTCCTGTTTGTGGAGTGACTACCTATCTGTGGGAATGATCAGGGATTTCCCTGGGTGCGTGTTTGTCTTTGGGCTCAGTGTAACCCACCTGTGACCTTTTAGTCGATAGGCTTGGGTTTGAGTCACAGGGCCTCACTGACCAAGTATCTCTGACTTGGGGTTGAAGAAGAGGTCATTTCGAATAAATCAAACAGCAATGATACATGTTCTTGAGTGTGAGAACGTGTAACATGTCACTCATTGATTGCATATTTACTGATATTCGCATTATTATACGTATAGTTCTTACATCGTACATCAAAATTGCATTCACTGATATTGACGGCATTATGCAGGCATAAGTTACAGTATTCATCGACATTGGATTTACTGGCATTGAACTCACTATTCGTGCATGGGTTACAGCGTGCATCGATATTTAATTTACTGGTATTGACATCATTGGGCACAGATAGATTATAGCGTGTACTGGTATTGCATTTATTAGTACTGCTGCTGCTATGCGAGGTGTACACTTCATTATTTTATTTATCAATCTCAACATTGCCCCCTTCTAATAGAATTTTCAACTACATCCTTTCCGTTTATATGTCATGAGAGTCACATTATTTGAAATGGTGTGCGTTGCTGTGGTGTCTTTTATCCCCTCCTTAGCTATTTTCATTCTACCTAGTTTGCAGACTGTGGGCAGATTTACAAGCCCTTGCATCACGAGTGCGTCACTTTTCGTGACACTCCGGCGGCCCCATATTTACAAGGACAGGAAAAGCCACCCTGTGTGACTTTTCCTGTCCTTGTGAATACAGCCCTTCACAGGCAACACTTTGTGTGAAAGGGGTGTTCCATGGGTGTTGCTGCGGGTGTTCCCGCGCAACAACTATTGAACCTGACACATTTCCAGATTTATGAGGAATCATAAACCTAGAAATGCGTTAGAATGCTACGCCACCCTAGGGGTGGAGTAGCGAGGCGCAATGAGGAGAAATGTTTTCATTTCTCCTTGTTGTTTTCTCTTTCAATGTGTGCTGCATTCTACAGCACGCATTGAATGGGGAAAATGCCTGTAGTGATTGTTTTTGTGCAGGAAGGTGCTCCTTCCAGCACAAAAACAATCTACCCATGATGCAGGCATCCTTGCACCATGGTGCAAGGGTGCCTGTGCCAGCACATGGCAGCTGTTTGTGTGCCAGCGCAGGGGAGAGCACAGGAATGCGACATCTTATTGTAAATATGTTGCATTCCTGTGCTTTGAAAGGGATGCAGCGTGGCGCAGCCAAAGGGCTTGTGGTGCCGCGCAGCGTCACCTTCTTGTAAATCTGCCCTGAGCTTTTACAGCAGCAAACCCCACTTGCAGGAAACCAAATAGTAGTAGTACACCCATGACAACAGGAAGCTGCAATGTGCACAGCAGTGTCACCCATAAGGGGAGCCAGGTGAAAAGACTATGAAACCATTCCTGCTCAGGGACACTCCCCTCCTCCTTCATGTCTGTTTGCAGATGATGCAGTGCTCGGATGACAAGAGCCAGCGTCCCATTGTCAGTGTCGTGTCCAGGGATAAAAGTACAACAGGAAGCACTGACATTGGAACAAAACACTCCCATCCATCGCAGTCATCAAGTCCAACACATACCAATGTTGGATCACCATGAGACATATGGCTCTCAGTTCTTCCCTGATAGCATTAAGGCTAAGATCAATGTCATTTATCATCTTCAGCACCTCCCACCCGGTGATTTGCAACCAGCGGTCATTTGGTTTGGTTTGAACAGTGAAGAATAGTATGAACCCTCCTGCGTTGATTTGAGTGTCCATGAACAGTCTGAAGTCTTCTGAAATGTCCTTAAACTGAGCCCAACCAAAAAAATCAGCAGTTCTCTTTCGAACTTGATGCAACAGAGTTTTTTCCTTCTGTAGCAGATTGTCAGGAGTCCACGGATGGCAGGGCAACTGATTGGCCTCCTGATCCCACTGACGAAGTACTGTTGCCTTACATGCAGGCTGGTGTGGAGCCCTTTAAGGGACATCCATCAGAGGAGTCCCCAGAGGCGTAGCCTATGATGTTTCCCACGACGGCCCTATCAGAAGAGCCGCAGGACGGAACAAGAGAGGAGAACACCCGGACGTATGCGGAAGGCGAATCCCGGTCAATAGAAGAGCCAGAAGCGTGGAGGTTGCAGAGAGCGGAAGAACTGAAGGGAGACAAGAGAGGAAGTGCCCCCAATGAAGACGTCAAGCCGGGAGGCCAACGAGACCGCGTTCCACCTGCCACCCTCCAGGAGGAGGGTGGCTCAACAAGGTAAAGGCAAACTTCAGGGGTTTCCAGGGCACGGGTAGGGGAGGGCAGTGATTGTGTGGGAGGTCACAACAGGGTCCACACGGTGTTGGCGTCTTGGTGTTTCGTCCCTCACTCCCGCTACCCTGCATCAGGAAGTGTTTTGCTTCCCCCCCACTGATCCTGTTATCATTTTCTTTCTGTTTTCGGTTCCGGTACCGGGACCTCGGAAGTACGGTGAAGCCAGGACGGCCTTTCCCCGCCCCCCTTCCTCTGGGAGACAGCTGATGAAAAAGGGAGCAGCCCCAACCAGGGGGAGCCTTGTGTACTGGACTGTAAAAAAATATCCAATAAAGAAACAGTATAGCACCATATTCTTAGTCTCGCTGGTGTTTGGTGCTCCTATTCACACCTGCTCCGTTACACGGATGTTGGAACAACTCAGACAGATCTTTTTCAGGGATGAACAGGCTAAGGCTGTGTATGGTCAAGAGGTCAGAGAGGCCTCACCATCTGAGAATGAGTTGGGCATAGGCAAGGTCACTACCATGCCAGTAAAAATCCATTTGCATGGAGGTGCACCATTTTAAGTTCAGTATGTGCAACACTGCTTCACAGTTGACATTAATCCCGAGTGTTATCGTCCCTTTGCCTCTGAAACACAAAGAGTACTGTGTACATTTCAGTTCAGTTAAAGGGTTGCCCCTTCCCTTCCAACCACTTTGTCATAAGCCACCTACCTGGACCCCAGATTATTCCAATGGGGTGCTGATGCTAGTTCCTGAATCCTCCTGATACTTGCCTCGGCTTACAGGAGGAGACACTGCTCTGGTTGCAAATCGCAGGGGTGAAGGAGTTGGGATGGAGAGAGTTTGTAGAGTCAAAGATGTGCTGTGGCTCATCTACTCAACAGCAACATTTCTGCAGGCATTCACACCATTCTGATGAATGGTACTGGCTGGTATGGTAAGACCTGAGTCTAGTATTAACTCTATTCTTAAGGTATCACCTTATGAAAGTTTTTCAAATCCCAACCAACCTTAAGTTTTGGTGTTTTTTTGTTCTCATTTAAATTGTCCAATAAAGGTTCCTTTAACACAATTTAAAAAACTATAGTGAGTATGATTTCAGCATCAAACCCACAAGCCAATTTGGACGGGGTTAGCTTCACCTAAGTCCTCTCTGGCAGAGCCCTGCCAACAATATGTACAAGTCGAACAAAAACACTGGTTACCTTTGTTTGCAGCATGATGTTGTGACTGAGCTCGGCATGTAGTTAAATCAAGTCTGCTAATACACCTCTCCTTTTCTTCTTGTTCTTTTTTCAATCCAGGTGTGAGACTAATGCAGGACGTTCTTTGCGTTGAGGTCAAATCAGGAGGATCAAGGGAGCTGGCAAGACAGAGTCCTGGAAGCCGGGAAACAGGTAAGTGGCAGGCGAAGAGGCTGAGCAGAGAGGAGGAATGTGGATGGTCTTTAAATAAGACTGCTTTAGAACATTCATAAAGGTAAAATTCAAATTGTTTGTAACAAGGAACAGGTTCAGATAATTAACTTGATGAGGCTGCCTTCTAGAAGGTGCTTTAGAATGTTCACAAAGGTCACGTTCTCATTGCTTACAGCAAGGAACAGGTGCAGATGATTAATTTGATGAGGCTGTCTTCTAGAAGGTGTTTTACAATGTTCACAAAGGTAGCATTTTAATTTCATATAGGAAGGGACAAGTGCAGGGAATTAATTTGATGAGGGCTGTCTTCCGGAAGGTTCGCATTGACATCATCTATGCCAGTTGCTTGATGCTTATTCTGGTGGGTTTTCTGGATGTTTACATGGCGTCTGAAACTTGACCTTGCATATGCATGGTAAAACATTTGTAAAAGCTATTAAGCCTTATCAAATAAATCAGGGAACACCAGCATCAGCTAGCTATTACCAACAGCACGTAATATGGTCAAAAGTCAGGGTACAAGATGCTTATTCATTCATCAGTGTTAGGGGACATGATATGAGCCATGCCAATATAATATGATAGTCAAGAGAAGTGAGCTGTGGCAGGAACCCTCACACACATGTAGCTATTTATCTCAGTAGTCTAGATTTTGTGGCATGGGGTGTCTGTGCTGGAGTTCGACCCCATCCCATAGGACACCTTTCACCTAGCGTAGTTGAAGTAGAAAGCCCTACACTGGAATTTCATAAACAAATGTGGCCCCAAACACGTTAAGGACCATCTGGGGATCACAGACAGAAGTAGGGGCAGACTCCTTTTTAAACTGGATCAGTGGTTTTGCTACCTCTAAGAACCTCTTTTCTATAAATTCCCAGGGACAAATAGTATCCTCCCCTACAGTGCCCCATCTGCAAATTATGTCTACCTCTGTTTGAATGTTGCTAGGTTGAGTAAAAAGGTACAGTGCTGTGGGATTGGCCTTGTATCAGGAGATGTTTACTACTGTTTTATGAGTCTCTTCTCTACTGGGTTGTATCTTTGCCCTAATCCTACAGAGATACAGGTGGATGAGGCATTTGGCTTTCTCTGGGCTATCTGTTGGGATAAGTAAAGTCTATCTGCACCTGTGGCATGGGGTATCAGTGAGCACAAGTAGCATGATCTATATGTGGTGTGCGTGCCCACTGTGGTCATCTGCTAATACCATGTCCTCAGGCAGGTCACCCCCCCAGCCACCACGCGGTCTGTGCCCCCTCCCCCGTTTTGCTTTTTGTGTCCCTCTGCCCCGATTTCGCCTCTGTGTCCTGTCTCCCGTTTTACTTCTGTGTCTACCTGTTGCCCATTGCACTTCATCTCCCCCACTGCTGTGCCTCTGTGCCCCCTCTCCCCCGTTTTGCTTTTGTGCCCTTTTGCCCCGATTTCGCCTCTCTGTTCTGTTCCCCCGTTTTACCTTTGTGCCTTTCTCACTCCCGCCGCTGCTTCCCTGCGGCCCGCCCCCGCTCTTCCCATTTGCCGCCCGCTCCCGCCTCCCAGCCGCTCCTCCCTCCCACAGCCCTTCAAATGGAGGCCGCGCAGCGGTGGACGGTTCAGCGGCCCGTCTGTGCCCGTCCGTGCCTGAACCGCGCCCAGCGCCAGAACCCCTGGCCTCCACCGGAGACAGGCCACTCGACTGAGGTATGACTCCGCCGCCCACAACGCACTCAACACCGGACGACCGCCCGCCTGCTACCAAGCCACCCCGAAGCACACCCACGGACCCTTCACCTGTCAAGCCTGCAAATACACCTGCCTCCGAACCTGCAGACCACCCGCTGAACCTTGCAACAACAACAACCACCTCAAGTGCATCCTTCTCAACACACGCTCCGTCCACAAGCACGCCGTCAAACTATGAGACCTCCTCGACACAACAGCACCGGACGTCGCCTTCCTCACAGAAACCTGGATGAATTCCTCCTCGGCCCCCGACATCACCATAGCCATCCCGGACGGCTATAAGATCACCCGGAAGGACCGCATCAACCAAACCGGAGGTTTACATCGTCTACAGGAGCACCATCAACATCACGACCGTCACCGAAGACACACTCTCAGCCGCCGAACACCTACACTTCCAGATTCACACCGACCCCAAGACCACCCTTAGAGGAACGCTCATCTACAGACCCCCGGGCCCACGCACACAATTCACCAAACCATCGCTGACTTCATCAGCCCGCATGCCCTAGCATCTTCAGAATACATCCTCCTAGGGGACCTGAACTTCCACCTGGAGAAAAACAGTGACAACAACACCTCCACCCTGCTCGACAACCTCGCCAACCTCGGACTCAAGCAACTGGTGAACACCCCCACCCACCTCGCTGGCCACACGCTCGACCCCATCTTCTCCGCCAGCAACCACGTCTCCTTCAGCCAGTCCACTGAACTACACTGGACCGACCACAGATGCATCCACTTCACCTTCAAAAAGAACACAGCCCACCACTGCACGCAACAAATACCCCGCAGATGCTGGAGCAAAATCACCACAGACCAGCTCCTCTCATCGCTGAGCCAGAACCCGCCAGCCTACACCGCCGACACCAACGACGCAGCCCACAATCTCGCACAGTGGATCACCAACTGCGCCGATGACCTCGCACCACTGAAGAAACCCCCAGGCATGACCGGCAACAGGAAAACCTCATGGTTCACAGACGCCCTCAAAGAATACAAGAAATCCTGCCGAACCCTCGAAAAACCTGGCGCCACGAACAAACTACAGTTAACATGACAGCCCTCAAGAACGTCACCCGCGAACACCACCAGCTGATCCGCACCACCAAAAGGATATCATTCAAAGAACGACTAGTCAACAACACCCACAACAGCAAGGAACTCTTCAACATCATCAAAGAGCTCTCCAACCCCAGCGCCAGCAACAATGACATCACACCGTCACAAGAACTCTGCAACTCCCTTGCCACGTTCTTCCACTGAAAGATCGCAGATATACACAACAGCTTTGGACCCCAGACTCCGCCTTCAGTCACCGAACCAGTGACCCCCACCCCCACCCTCAGCGCCTGGACCCCCATCAGCACTGAAGACACGGCCAACATCATGAACTCCATCCACTCCGGCTCCCCCTCCGACCCATGCCCCCATCATAACTTCAACAAAGCCAACACCATCATCGCAGCCCATCTCCGTAACATCATACACATTTCATTCGCATCAGCCGCCTTCCCCGAGAGCTGGAAGCACGCAGAAATCAACGCCCTTCTGAAGAAACCCACAGCGGACCCCGAAGACCTCAAGAACTTCCGCCCCATCTCTCTTCTTCCCTTCACGGCCAAAGTCATCGAGAAGACCGTCAATAAACAAATGACAGCTTTCCTCGAGGCAAACAACTCGCTCGACCCTTCCCAGTCCGGATTTCGAGCCAACCACAGCACCGAGACAGCCCTCACCGCCGCCACCGACGACATCAGGACCCTGATGGACAATGGAGAAACAGCCGCCCTCATCCTCCTGGACCTCTCGGCAGCCTTCGATACCATAGGCCATCACACCCTAATAACCCGCCTCTTCAACACCGGGATCCAAGGAAAGGCCCTGGACTGCATCTCCTCGTTCCTCTCCGACAGAACCCAGAGAGTCCGCCTCCCTCCCTTCCGCTTAGAGGCCACCGAGATCATCTGTGGCGTACCGCAAGGCTCATCGCTCAGCCCAACCCTCTTCAATATTTATATGAGCCCCCTCGCCGCCATCACACGCAAACACAACATCAACATCATCTCCTACACCGACAACACCCAGCTGATACTCTCCCTCACCAAAGACTCAGCCGCCGCCAAAACCAACCTCCAGGAAGGAATGAAAGATGTTGCAGAATGGATGAAACTCAGTCGCCTGAAGCTGAACTCAGACAAGACGGAGATCCTCATCCTCGGACAATCCCCATCCGCCTGGGATGACTCCTGGTGGCCCACAGCAGTTGGCTCCGCGCCGACACCCTCGGACCACGCACGCAACCTGGGTTTCATCCTGGACTCCTCCCTCACGATGACCAAGCAAGTCAACGCCGTCTTGTCCTCTTGCTTCAACACCCTGCGCATGCTCAGGAAAATCTTCAGGTGGATCCCCACCGAAACCAGAAAGACCGTCACCCAAGCCCTTGTCACCAGCCGACCGGACTACGGAAACGCCCTATACGCAGGAACCACCGCCAAACTTCAGAAACGACTACAACGCATATAGAACGCCTCCGCACAACTCATCCTCGACATCCCTCGCCACAGCCACATATCCGCCCACCTGAGAAACCTGCACCGGCTCCCCGTCAACAAGAGGATCACATTCAGGCTCCTCACCCACTCACACAAAGTGCTCCACGACACGGGCCCCGAATACCTCAACAACCGCCTCTCGTTCTACACTCCCACCCGCCAGCTCTGCTCCGCCAGCCTCGCCCTCGCCACCGTCCCACGGATTCGCAGAACCATCACCGGAGGAAGATCGTTCTCCTACCTGGCAGCCAAAACATGGAACTCCCTCCCCGCACACCTACGAATGACCCAGGACCATTTCACCTTCAGGAAACACCTCAAGACCTGGCTTTTCGAGCAGTAGCAGCACCCCCCCACAGCGCCTTGAGAACCTCACGGGTGAGTAGCACGCATTATAAATGTATTGATTGATTGATTCATTCGTGTTGTGTAGGAATGTGCTGTGTAGTGCTTGTGGGATGCTAGCATCGGGTTCACTGTAGGTATACATGAGGTGTGAGAGGTGTGAGATGTCACTACGCAGAATAGCAAAGCTGGTTTTGTGGAGCTAGGCACATTTAGGGATTGACTGGGCATGCAAGCACTCCAGCGATGTACAGTGTATATAGCAATACAGTGGTTCATAACTTAAAAACATTTGTCAGCTTTAGGATGGTCTACCGGGAGATGTCTGTCATCTGGGCCCCCAGAGGTGTCTTGCATTGTCCTGGTGAAGGGCAACAAATGTATTGTAAACAACCGTATTAAGGTCAATATGTAGTCTATGCTCCTGAGTGGTTGGCTTGTAGAAGTCTTTTTGGTGACTGTGACCATAATTTCTGTTGGACGCCTCGCCTGAAGAGGTGGCAGCTGCTGCAATGGTGGTGCACATGTAATTAAATCTCCGATCTGCAGGATAAGAGCTGTGGGTTGTTTGTCAGCTTGGAAAAAGCACATTGTTACACAGTTTTTAGAACAGTTTCTGATGTTATTTAAACAGGTATATACTATGTCTTTACTGGATTGGGAGGCTACCTAGGAGGGTGCTGAAGAATGGTGGTAGCATTTTTGGGGAATGGTGAATTCTACATTTCTCTTTAGTTTCATTTGTAGTTGCCCACCCCACCGCTTGCTTGGTGGGGACATAAATATTTTTTTTGAGCAGCTCTCTAAAGGTGTGCTATTTTAATTGGTGTGGGAGGATCCTTGTGACCTGCATCAATCAATCAATCAATCAATCAATCAATCAATTAATCATTTGTAAAGCGCACTACTTACCCGTGAGGGTCTCAAGGCTCTGGGGGGTGGGGAGTGCTGCTACTGCTCGAAAAGCCAGGTCTTGAGGAGTCTTCTGAAGGTCAGCAGGTCTTGAGTCTGCCATAGGTGGGTGGGGAGGGTGTTCCAGGTCTTGGCGGCGAGGTGGGAGAACGATCTGCCACCGGAGGTTGATCTTCAGATACGGGGGACTGTGGCGAGGGCGAGGTCGGCAGAACGGAGATGGTGGGTGGGGTTGTAGAAGGTGAGTCGTCTGTTGAGGTATGCTGCAGTGCCTTGTGTGCGTGGGTGAGGAGCTTGAAGGTTAGCCTCTTGTTGACAGGGAGCCAGTGCAGGTCTCTCAGGTGGGGAGTGATGTGGCTGTGGTGAGGGATGTCGAGGATCAGGCGTGCAAAGGCGTTCTGGATGCGTTGAAGTTGTCTCAGGAGTTTGGCCAAGGCTCCTGCGTAGAGGGCATTTCCATAGTCCAACCTGCTGCTGACAAGGGCCTGGGTGACCATTTTTCTCATTTTGGTGGGGATCCACTTGTAGATCCTGTGGAGCATGCGGAGGGTGTTGAAACAGGAGGAAGAGACGGCATTGACCTGCTTAGTCATGGAGAGGGTGGAGCTGAGGGTGACCCCTAGGTTGCGTGCATGGTTGTTGGGTGTTGGAGCAGTTCCCAGTGCGGTCGCCCACCAGGAGTTGTCCCAGGCCAAAGGGGTGGATCCGAGGATGAGGACATCCATTTTGTCTGAGTTCAGTTTCAGTCAGCTGTTCCTCATCCATTCAGCGACGGCCTTCATTCCTTCGTGGAGGTTGGTTTTGGCGGTGTGGGGGTCCTTGGTGAGGGAGAGGATGAGCTGGGTGTCATCGGCATAGGAGAGGATGTTGAGGTCGTGCAGTCGGGGGATGTGGTCGAGCGGTGCCATGTAGATGTTAAATAGCGTTGGGCTGAGGGATGAGCCCTGGGGTACAATGCAGATGATTCCGGTGGCTTCGGAGTGGAAGGGGGGAAGGCGAACGCTCTGTGTTCTGCCGGAGTGGAAGGAGGTGGTCCAGTCCAGGGCCTTCCCTTGGATCCCGGCGTCGTGGAGGCGTGTTCGTAGTGTGTGGTGGCAGACTGTGTCGAAGGCGGCTGACAGGTCCAGGAGGATGAGGGCCGCTGTTTCTCCATTGTCTAGCAGGGTCCTGATGTCAATGGTGGCGGCAATGAAGGCCGTTTCGGTGCTGTGTTTGCTGCGGAACCCGGACTGGGAAGGGTCCAGGATGCCGTTCTCCTAGAGGTAGTGGGTCAGTTGTTTGTTGATGGTCTTCTCGAAGACCTTCGCTGGAAACGGAAGCAGGGAGATGGGCCGGAAGTTCTTGAGGTCCTTGGAGTCCGCCTTGGGTTTCTTGAGTAAGGCGTTGATCTTGGTGTGCTTCCAGCTCTCCGGGAAGGTTGCTGTCTTGAAGGAGATGTTGATGACTTTCCGGAGATGGGGAGCGATGGCTGTGCTGGCTTTGTTGAAGATGTGGTATGGGCATGGGTCTGATGGGGATCCGGAGTGGATGGTGTTCATGAACTTGATGGTGTCGTTGGTGTTGGTCCAGGAGAGCAGGCGGTTGGTGTGAATGGTGGTCGTGGGGGCGGAGGTCTCAGTGGTTGTCGGGCGGTTGTGGTGGTGAAGCTGTCGTGGATGTCTGCGATCTTGCGGAGGAAGAAGGTGGCCAGCGAGTCGTACAGGTCTTGCGTGGGTGGGATGTCATTGGTGATGGAGCTGAGGTTAGAGAGTTCCTTCACGATGTTGAAGAGCTCTTTGCTGTTGTGTGCGTTGTTGTCTAGGTGGTCTTTGAAGGAGGCCCTTTTGGCAGATCTGATGAGGTGAATGGTGTCTGCAGGTGGCGTTCTTGTGGGCTGTGTAGCTGTTCGGTGTTTGTTCACGGAGCCAGTTTTTCTCCAATTTTCGGCAGGTTTGCTTGGAGGCCTGGAGGTCTTTGGTGAACCAATAAGGGAAAAGGTGAACACCGGGCACAGTGTCGGGTAGATACTAATTGCAAATTGACTCCCAATTAGACAAAGCTATCTCACATTCCACTAACAGTTAGCAAAATATGCCTAACACACATAAATCTAAAAATGGATAAACAAACAGGCTAATAAGTGCATGATATATCTCTTTAATTAATACAAAATATAAATATATTTTTTTTGTTTTTCGTTTTTCAATATATTTTTTTACAATGAATTGTTTTCTTTATGTCAACATATATATTTTTGGACAGCAATATATCAATACGCCATCATGTTACTAATATATATACAAGTTAATTCCTATATACAATATGTAGGTTCTGATTAAACTGTGATTAGTTTTTCATAATAAGTTTACATAGCCTGCTGATGTTATCACAATAATTTCTCATTTCTTTTACTTTGATTATTTTTCCTCACACATTCAATAGACTGAAACAATATTCAAAAAACAGTGAAAACTTATTTTTATCAGATTTATACTCAATTGATGATAAATGAGCACATAGGCGGTCGATTGACACAACGCGTTTCGGCTAGGCCTTCGTCAGGAACCCACTCTGAGTTTTACACCTTTTTCCAATTGGCTGTTCTCGTTTTTGACCTCGGTTAGTAAGTTGAACCCAGATTGTATTCTTATTTTGAACGACGATATATGATATTTTGACTTTGCTCAAACTGTGTTCTTCTGGATATCAGTATGACTTCCAATAAAACATATATATGGCGGAGGATTGCACCTTCTTTTCTGTCTTCACGGGAGGGATCAGATCTTGTTCGCTCTTATCTTTTCGTTCTATTCATGATAAATCTTTTTCGTTATCGTCTGTCCTGGCGATATCTATTCTTCCGCGTCTCGCGATCTATTCCGTTCTCCTCCTCTCTGTTGGGCTCCGCGTCCTCGTCTGGTTCAGCAGTGCTGTGTTTGCTGCGGAACCCGGACTGGGAAGGGTCCAGGATGCCGTTCTCCTAGAGGTAGTGGGTCAGTTGTTTGTTGATGGTCTTCTCGAAGACCTTCGCTGGAAACGGAAGCAGGGAGATGGGCCGGAAGTTCTTGAGGTCCTTGGAGTCCGCCTTGGGTTTCTTGAGTAAAGCGTTGATCTTGGTGTGCTTCCAGCTCTCCGGGAAGGTTGCTGTCTTGAAGGAGATGTTGATGACTTTCCGGAGATGGGGTGCGATGGCTGTGCTGGCTTTGTTGAAGATGTGGTATGGGCATGGGTCTGATGGGGATCCGGAGTGGATGGTGTTCATGAACTTGATGGTGTCGTTGGTGTTGGTCCAGGAGAGCAGGCGGTTGGTGTGAATGGTGGTCGTGGGGGCGGAGGTCTCAGTGGTTGTCGGGCGGTTGTGGTGGTGAAGCTGTCGTGGATGTCTGCGATCTTGCGGAGGAAGAAGGTGGCCAGCGAGTCGTACAGGTCTTGCGTGGGTGGGATGTCATTGGTGATGGAGCTGAGGTTAGAGAGTTCCTTCACGATGTTGAAGAGCTCTTTGCTGTTGTGTGCGTTGTTGTCTAGGTGGTCTTTGAAGGAGGCCCTTTTGGCAGATCTGATGAGGTGAATGGTGTCTGCAGGTGGCGTTCTTGTGGGCTGTGTAGCTGTTCGGTGTTTGTTCACGGAGCCAGTTTTTCTCCAATTTTCGGCAGGTTTGCTTGGAGGCCTGGAGGTCTTTGGTGAACCAACTGGCTTTCTTACTGGTGTGACTGTTGGAGGGTTTCTTGAGTGGGGCGAGGGTGTTGGTGCAGTTGTCAATCCACTGTCTGAGGTTGCGGGCGGCGGTGTCTGGATTAGTGGGGTCGGCGGGTGGGCTCCGGGCAAGGGTGGTGATTAGCTGGTCTTCGGTGACTTTGCTCCAGCATCGGCGAGGCATCTGTTGGGTGCGGTGGTGCATGATGGGCTTCTTGAAGGTGAAGAGGACGCAGCGATGGTCGGTCCAGTGGAGATCGGTGTTGTGGTTGAAGGAGACATGGAGGCTTGCAGAGAAGATGGGGTCAAGCGTGTGGCCGGCGTGGGTGTAGTGATGAGTTGTCTGAGTCCGAGGTGGGCTAGGTTTTCGATCAGGGTGGTGGATTTGGCGTTGTTGTTTTCGAGGTGGAAGTTCAGGTCCCCGAGGAGGATGTAGTCCATGGAGGCGAGGGCGTGTGTTTTGATGAAGTCGGCAATGGAGTCGCTGAACTGTGGTTGGGGTCAGGGGGGTCTGTAGACGAGGGTCCCTCTGAGGGTGGTGTTGGGGTCGGTGTGGATCAGGAAGTGCAGGTGCTCGGCAAGGCTGAGGGTGTCATCGTTGTTGATCGAGACTCTGAGAGTGTTCCTGTGGGTGATGGCAATTCCTCCTCCTACTCCGTTGGTGCGGTCCCTGCTGGTGATCTTGTAGCCTTCCAGGATGGCTATGGTGATGTCGGGTGCCGAGGCGTGGTTCAGCCAGGTCTCCGTCAGGAAGGCGACGTCTGGGGAGGTTGAGTCGAGTAGGTCCCAGAGTTCAATGGCGTGTTTGCGGGAAGAGCGGCTGTTTAAGAGGATGCATCTGAGGTAGTTAGGTTCTTTCCTGGTCGGGGCTTGGCGGGGCAGATGCTGGTGAAGCTGCAGTTCCGACAGGTGAAAGGTCCGAGGGTGCGCTTCGGGGCGGCCAGGAAGCAGGTGTGTGATTGTCCGGTGTTGAGTGCATGGAGGGTGCTGGCATCGTAGCGGTGTTGGGCGTCGTGGTATCCGCGGGGGCCAGGGGTTCTGGCACTGGGCGCAGTCCAGGCGCGGACGGGCGCAGACAAGCTTGACTTAGGCACACCCTCGGTGCGCCAGCAGCGCACCCGCTGCAAGCGGCCGCCATCTAAAGGGGAGGTGGTAGGGAGGAGCAGCTGGGAGGCATGAGTGGGGCGGTGAATGGGCAAGCGGGGGGCAGGGTCGCAGGGAAGCAGCGGCGGGTGAAAGCGGGGGTACAGAAGGAAAAATGGGAACAGAGGAAGAACGGTGACCTCGACAGAAATGGAAAAGAGAAAACAAATCACACACAATGCAGTAAAAGACGAGTAGGCAATAAATCAAGCAGGCACAAAATACAAGGCTGAGCAGGGGGGAGCGACAAACTTACTGTAGCGGCAGCACAGGGCAGGGAGACACAGACACACGGGTGGTGCTGTGTGGCATGGGGACCGACCTGCCTGAAACCAGGGTCTAGGGTCGCTCCTTTCACTGCGCAGCGGCTGCCATATAAGGGGAGGTGGGAGGGAGGAGCAGCGAGACGGCGAATGGGCAAGCAGGGGTGGGGCCGCTGGGAAGCAGCGGCGGGTGAAAGTGGGGGTACTGAAGGAAAAATGAGAACGGCAGAAGAACGGTGACCTCAACAGAAATGGAAAAGAGAAAACAAATCACACACAATGCAGTAAAAGACGAGTAGGCAATAAATCAAGCAGGCACAAAATACAAGGCTGAGCAGGGGGAGCGGTGGACTTACTGTAGCGGCAGCACAGGGCAGGGAGACACGGACACACAGGTGGTGCTGTGTGGCATGGGGATCGACCTGCCTGTAACCAGGGTCAAGGGTCGCTCCTTTCACCGCGCAGCGGCCGCCATACAAGGGGAGGTGGGAGGGAGGTGCAGCTGGGAGGCGGGAGCGGGGCGACGAATGGGCGAGCAGGGGGCAGGGCTGCAGGGAAGCACCGGCAGGTGAAAGCGGGGGTACAGAAGGAGAAATGGGAGCAGAGGAAGAACGGTGACCTCAACAGAAATGGAAAAGAGAAAACAAATCACACACAATGCAGTAAAAGACTATTAGGCAATAAATCAAGCAGGCACAAAATACAAGGCTGAGCAGCGGGGAGCGGGAGCACAGGGCAGGGAGACACGGACACACAGGTGTTGCTGTGCAGCGTGGGGAGCGACCTGCCTCAAAGCAGGGTCAAGGGTCGCTCCATGGGCTGCAATTATTTGGTGGTCTGACTGTTTACACGTGAGCATTTCTCTGGCCTCTGCACTTAGTTCACACTGAGTTTCTCTCTAAATCGTGGTTGGGTTATTGGATTATGCCTTCTTTGTGGAAGGGTTAAGAATTTTGGGATGTTTTTAGGCTGCCTTTATGTGGGTTCCGGTGTGCATTTACCTGTGGTCTGGGTGTTACTACTTTTAACACAAAACACCAGAGGCAATCACAGGGTCATTTGTGGGCTTCCGTAGAATCCTGCTGAGAAACGACTGGGATCTGGTTTGTTTCCTGTGTTTACCGAGGAAGGTCGGGTGTACTTCTGAGACTCATTGTGCTTGGCCCCATGCGGGTGGTTTAAATGGACACAATGGATTTTCTACTACAGACTGGGATTGTGTGATTGTGTTTCTTTGGAGTTTTAAGGGCATGGATGCCCTAAGGATGTTGAGGAACCCGTCTCCCTTCCGTCGCCCCCTCTGCCTTGGATTTAGGATGCCTTGGGTACTCAGTAAAATGCTATTCCCACTGCTTTGGAGGGGCTTGACATGATTAGCAGACTTTGTATGTGTTTGGAAGCATTCAGGGAGAGGTGGCGGCAGAATGTCCTGCTTGTGATGAAAGTCAGGTGCGTGGATGGGACTTGTCATGCTGTGAATAACAAACTGTAACAGCTAATTGCACAGGTGAATTTCCTTCTTGACTTGATGCAAAATGTGTGCATGGACTACAGATTTCTGCGGTTCATCTCAACACCACAAGTACCTGAGCAGTGCCTCGTTTTGGAGCTAAAAAGGGGGTCTCCATGCCGGAGGCCTAAAATATTGAAGAATGGGGCCCTTTCAAATCTGGGGCATGCCCTAGTGACTTGGGCGAAAGGATCCGGGCCTGCTTTTATGCACTGGTCCGGCCGGTCTGCCCCCTTGTCAGACTGCCCTTCCCCCTGTGTGTGGCCAGCCAAGCCTGCCCTGGGAGACTAGCAGCAGAGTGGGGCCTAGGCCTCTGTAGGCACCTAAAATGGCATACTCAGTCTGGATTTCCGGTTGAACGAACATAAAAGGGCCTTGAGTTTTTCTGAACGCAAGTAAAGGCTTGAGTTCTTCCTAATACTGTGTCACTATTTTCTATTGATGCATTGAGTGGGTATAAAGTGGATGTGTCATATTGGAGGTTTGCATTTACTGATAAGGCGAATGTGTAAAGGCAGTATCTCCCCAAACAGTTAACCCTCCTTGCTGTGGCCCCAGTGTTTGTTGGGCTGGGTTCCCTGCCTGCTGCTGTTATTGTTGCCACATGCTCTTCCATCTCTGCTGTAGCAGGACACTGATTGCCTGATATCTTGTGGCTCAATGGAAGCTGCAATGGCATTGCTCTGGGATTGATTTTGTGAATGGGTATTCTGTGTGGGCTGTCCTGGGATTATGCCTTTTTTGTTTGTGGTATGCATTTAAGTGACAATAGTCATCCATGTATTTTTTCAAGTAGCAATAGTAACATTCTCTGCCATCTAGGCGCTGCAGACCCTTTTGCCTTCTGGTAGAGGTCCTCTGTTTGATCCATCTGTGGCTCTGTGGCTGAGTCCTCTTCCAGCCAGTTGCCATTTGCAAGCTCATGGTCTCCGGGATCTTTTGGAGAGCGATCTCAGCTGCTACTTGGTTACCCCAAGGGGGGGCCCTGTGTGGGGAGTGGAGTTTGTAGTATGCTTGCTTTGGTCCCTGGAGCCTTCCTTGTGTGGCAGATGAGGATGCCTCTTTGGGGTGTCGCTCCTTGCCATTTGTGTGTGTCAGACTTCTTTCAAAGGTAATTTGCCATGGAATCACATTAGATAGTAGATAGTGCACTTTGTATGCCAGCCTGTTTGCCGCTCTAATCAAGAGGTGGTGTGTTCAGCCTGCCCACTGCCAAGCTAATTTGCATACCTCTAGGAGGGTTCCTGTATAAACCAGGACTGTCCCCTTGACGGGGCTCGACGGACTGGGATTATCCTGGCTAGCGTCCATGTAATGTGTGAGCCGACTGTTGGTTTGTGTACTAGAGGAGAGTTTCCAGGAGAGGATCATGCCATAGTCCCGTTCTCAGTGAACTGAATGGTCATTCTTAGCTCACACAATAGGTCCCGCCCTAATATTTTGAACGGCGAGGAAGGATAATGTAGCAGTTTTTTCCGCAACTTATGTTCCCCTATTTCAACCTCGAGGGGCTCTTTGAGGGGGACCTCAGCCACGGAAACCGAAGCGTCTTTGATATGGGGCCGGCTTTTTCCCACAAGCATGACCCTTCTGCCCCATATTCACTAAAAAGTGGTATGTTGTTTCGCCTAATAACATCCTGACTTTAGGGCCCTCCTCAGGGCTATCTCGAGCTGATAATGAGGTGAGGTCGAGCACCTGGGGGATCCCTCGCAGGTGCCCCCTTTTTTCCCCCTTGGTTGGCAGGTCCCACTCAGTACTTTCATCCTCGGTACTGGACCCCGAGAAGCTAGAGCCAGTTTCCTAGATGTCACTAGCTCTGGAGTAGTATAAATTGCAGGTTGTGGTCCCATAGATTCAAGTAGGGCTTCTCATTCAGCCCTCTTCTGACCTGTATATCTGGTCTGTATGTGTGTCTTTGTGTGCCCAATGATGTTGGTATTGATAGTTTCACCCTATGGTCAGGGAAATTAGTATGTTTTGGAATGGGCGTGCCATTCGCAGCAATCTTTTCCTAATTTCCAGGCCTGTGTGGGGAACCTAACTTGCATATGGTCGAGTGGAGTCTCCATGATGGGTTAGAGAACTAGTTTTAAAAGATTTTGATCATCTTGAGATTTTAAATTATTACAAATTCTGCTAATTGTGAGGAAAACAGGGTGCATGGGGTTGTACAAGAAACAATCTACTGGTTACGGGGTCTAAAAATCTGATGTATCAGCACACTTTTAACAATTTGTCAATTACATATGCAATTAAATACCTGCAGCAAAGTGTAATGTTTAATTCAGGACAATACAAGATTCAATCAATCAATCAATCATTTGTAGAGCGCACTACTCACCCGTGAGGGTCTCAAAGTGCTTAGGGGGTGGTGGTGGGGGGTGCTGCTACTGCTCGAACAGCCAGGTCTTTAGAAGTCTCCTGAAGGTCAGCAGGTCCTAGGTCTGTCGCAGGTGGATGGGGAAGGTGTCCTTGTCTTGGCGGCGAGGTGGGAGAATGGTCTGCCGCCGGTAGTCATTCTGTGGATGCGTGGAACGGTGGCGAGCGTGAGGTCAGCCGAGCGAAACTGGCAAGTTAGGGGTGTAGAAGGTGAGTCGTTTGTTGAGGTATGCTGGTCCGGCGTTGTGGAGTGCTTTGTGAGCGTGGGTGAGGAGCTTTAAGGTGATCCTCTTGTTGACAGGCAGCCAGTGCAGGTCTCTCAGGTGGGCTGCGATGTGGCTGTGGTGGTGGATGTCAAGGATGAGGCGTGTGGATGCGTTCTGTATGCATTGGAGCCTTTTCTGGAGTTTGTCCGTGGTTCCCGCGTAGAGGCCATTGCCGTAGTCTAGTCTGCTGCTGACGAGGGCCTGTGTGACGGTCCTTCTGCTTCCGGTGGTCATATATCTGTAGATCTTGCTAGGCATGCGGAGGGTGTTGAATTAGTTTGACTTTTAGCACTGGAATAGCAAATATGAAATTCTGATTTGTGGAGAAATAATTGTTACTTCATAAAACGCATAAACCTGCTTACGTGGCACAACATTGAACATTAAACACAATTTGCAAAAGTTCTACAGCACCACAACATCAATAATGTATAAAATGGAAAAATCTAAAAGAAGCTAAAAGAGAAAAGAATTGACAGAACAAATGGTTACTTTGTCAAAAAAAACTTAGTCCCCTCCTAGTGCCTCCAGTCTGAGGAGAAGGATGTTCTGTGAAGCACACGGAGCTAAGGGAGCTCGATAGTTTGTCACCATCAGTTTGGCGGAAAAAAATAGTAATGATTTGTGCTGGGACTGAAAAGGACAGCTAACAATTAACCACACTCTTTAGCAAGACACAAGGTATACCTTATTCACCAAGGTCCGAATTTGTTTTCCTAATGTCTGAATTACACCCTATGTCACACCCAGGGGTAGTGCGTACCGACTGCCTGATGCCCATTATTCTGTAATGTCCTCGTACCGAGCCCAGCCAAAATACTCAGCAGTTCTTTTCCTTAGCCTGATGCAACAGAGTTGCTTTCTTCTGTATGGGATGTTGAGGCAATTCAGATAGATCTTGTACAGAGATAACCAGGTTTGGGCTGTGCATGGTCAATAACGGTGCAGAGGCTGCACCATCCAGGGATGTGCTGAGTGTAGACAAGTTCCCACATTGCCAGTAGTAATCCATCAATGTGGAGGTGCCCCATTTCAGGTCCGGTATGTGCATTATCATGCCGCAATTCATATTGCTGCCCAACGGTATGGTTCCTTTGCCTCTAAAACATAAAGAGTACAATGTAAGTTTCCGTACAATGAGGGGTTGCCCCTTCCCCTCCAACCATGTATATCTATTGATCTTGCTATCCCATATTTTATGGCACAGTGTGTCTATGCAGGTGTTTGACCCCCTCCCATGGGACTCATCCCCCTACGTGATTGAGCTGAGTGGCCCTACACTGGAATTTCATGTCTGGGGTCTTTTTGTTGTTATAGAGGTGGCATCAAAAGATGTTAAGGGTCGCCCTTGAACTGCAGATGGATCCGGGAGTGGACATGTTTGTCCATTGGTGCGGTGGTCTTGCTACCTCCAGGAATCTCTTTACTTCAAAGTCCCGTGGCCAAACAGTGAACTACCCTATGGTGCTTTTTCTGCTCATCCTGTCTACTTCAGATTGGATATCACTTTCCTTGGTGAAGAGATGCAATGCAGTGGGGTTGGTATCAGTACAGGTGATTGTTACTAGTGTCCTACGGGAATCTACTTTATTGGTTTGGATTTTTGCCCTGATTCTGCATAGGTACAGATGGATTAGGCAATTTGCGTTTTTAGGGGCTAACTCCTGTGATAGGTGAAGCCTGCCTGCGCCTACGGCATGAAGTATCAGTGAACAGACATAACATGACCTGTTCATAGTTTGTGTCCCTACATCAGTAATGTGTTGATACCAGGTGCTGTATAGGAGTGTGCTGTGCAGTGCATGAGTAAAACTAGCATTTGGTTCAATGTAGGTGTATGTAAGGTGAGAGAGGTCTCTGCACATGAGATGCAATAATATAGAAGTAGTGCTCATGAGATTAGGCATACTTTAGGCTCCAGAGGGGCTTGAGAGCACCCCAGCTGGAGAGAATGTGTACAAAAATACAAAAAAATCAAACTTAGGAATCATTTTGTAGCTGTGGGGTCCTCTTCTTCTGGAGAAGTGTGGCTCAATGGTTAGAGTGGCAGACCTCGATGCAGAGCACTGGTCCGGGACCAGGGTTCGATTCCGGTCGCGGCAGGTTCTCGGGCTATAAATTCCGTGGACCGGTTATTCTCGCCTCAGTGCCTATTCTAATCATGGGTCCCACGCTGCAACTCTGGGCAATAGCTTGCTTAATCTCCACAACGGCCCCACAGCGCTGGGGATGCCTGGCTTTACCCTGGGGATGCCCAGGAGTGGACATTTCACAGGGAAAGCCAGGAAGGGTTCCCTAGCGGTATGAATACAGCGCCGGGAGACCCCGGTCCGGGGTAGCTGTGCGCTATATAAGTACTAGCACATTTACATTTACATTCAAGGGTGATGTCTGTTGTCTGGTCTGTCGTTAGTTGGTTATTGTCTGTTGTTTGTTGTCCAGTGTTTGTGCGCCCAGAGGTGTCTTGTCCTGGTAAGTGCAGAAAAATGTCTTTTAAGACGAGGCTACAAAAGTCAGTTTGGAGTTTGCATTATTTTCGCTATTGGCATTGTAAAACAGTCTTTGAAAGCTTTGATAGAAGAAATGGCGGACTGCAGCTGTGTTGGTGCACTTGTAGTTTCGATCGCATACCTGCAGAATAAGAGCTTCAGGTTGTAGGTTACCTTGGATAAAATACAGTGTTAAGCAGTTTGAGGCAGTTTTGGAACATTCATGAATTTATTTGTAAATGGTACGCTCTATGGATTTTACTGGAGGGAGAATTTTTCTCAACTGAATGGAGGTGATTACATTTTAGTGGATGTCGGGGTTTTAACCTGGTTTTATTAGGTGCTAGAATGCTGGGGAAAATGGTGACTTTTAAACTTTTCTAAGGCTATTCACATTATGGGTTTTTCCCCCTCTCCCTGGCACAGTGGAGACATTACTCCTCCTTGCAGGCTGCTTTGTTTAAAGGTGTGATCTTTGTAATTGGTGCTCCGGTGTCCCTTTGACATGCATGAGCAGCGTGCAATTGTGAAGAGAGGCAGATGTTTAATTTTAAGTTAATGTTTCAATTGATATGTGCGTGCCTCTTGGGTCTCTCTACCTGGCATGAAACAATTGTTCTTTCTGATTGGGATGAGTTACTCTGTAAAAGCCTTCTTCTGGAAGGGTCGAGAATGTTTGGGCTGTTGTCAGGCTCTTATATATTGGTCCTTGGGGGCTGTTACCTGTGGTTTTGCATTGCTAACTTTAACAAACTATAATGGAAGTTGGGTGTGGACCCCCATTGGAACCTGCAGGTGAAAATGACGTGCTATGTTAGTTTGTGATATTTTTTCGGGAAGAGTCAGGGATCTCATTGGGACGTTTATGTGTTTGGCCTGCTGGAGGTGGTGTTACTGGATTCAATGGATTTTTCCAATGAGATACTGTGGCCGGCATTGCCATCGCTGGACTTAGACGATCATGAGGTCCAGTGAATGTCATTTTGGCCAGCTGGACACAGTTGATGAGCCTATCCCTGCACCCGGGGTAATGAGCTATAAAAGTCATTTGTGAAGACACTTTCTCTCCCATCCCTGCGAGGTCTGGTTTCTGCCCCTGGAGAATGTGCCTCAATTTGAAACTATAGGATGGCCTCAGTTTGGCAGTAAACCCAGAGGCAGTTGAGACTGAAGTAGCCCATCTAAAGTTGGGCTCGAGGGAGTGGTCCTGGGTGTCTGTCTTTATGCACGAGTGGGGGCCTGCCCTGCTTCCTTCATCAGACTGTTGTCCCCTGGGAGCATGGTCACCCAACCCTTCCCCAGGGGAATATCAGCAGAGGGGGCCCTGGGCCCCCTGGGGGCACCAGTATGATGGACTCTAGTGTGGATTCCCAATCGACAAAACACAGCTGTCCTGAAGACCGGCTGGGGAGCAGGGTAAGGAAGTGTGACTGGGAGTGATGTGAAGGGTGTAGGTCATTTCAGACAATAGTTTGGATTTATGGCATGCTTGCACCCTGTAATTTTGCTAGGGCATTGTCATCACATACAGTCACCCTGCTGTGTCGTAACTGGGAGTCCAGCCCCTGCTGGACTGAACTCCCTGCTTGTTGCAGTGATTATCATGTGTTTGGCCACCCACCTGATGGGGTGGGTGCAGCCTGATTTCCTTGAAGCGGATTGGGTAATGCAGGTATGGAATTCTGAGATTGGTTCTGAGGGGGAATGCTTTGGGGGGCTGTCCCTGTATTATTCCATTCTGGTCATGGTATATTTTTAGGCGGCACCTGTGGGACATGTGACCCATTCGATGACAGTAGTGGCACTCTACGAGGCCGGCTTGGGCCCAGCCTCCCGTACCTCGGCCCCTCAGACTGGGCAGATACACTCTGGGGTCCATATGTAGAGCTCCCAATGAGCCAGGTCAAATCTGGATGTTCGCGGCTAATGCAGCTCCCTCAAGGGCAGTGTTTTTTAACTTCTTTTGGACCAGCTTGGCGGTGTCTCTCTAGGCCTGCTCCTGCTTCTACTTGTCCTTCTCCTGTCTCTTCCAGCAATATTGCAGTATGCCGGCCTGTATTTCCCACCAGAATTTGGTGTCTAGCCCTACAACGCGACTGAGTCCTGTTAGAAATGGGATCTCTGGTTGTCTAAGGCTTGCGCCAATGCCAGGCAGAGACCACCCCTCTAGTCAGGGCAAGGAAGTTACACGCCAAAGATAACCCCTGCTCACCCCCTTGGTAGCTTGGCACGAGCAGTCAGGCTTATCCCGGAGGTCATGTGTAAAGCATTTGCGCACGCACACAGCAACAACATCCCAGGCACACTACAAAAGGAACTCCACACAAGGTTATATATAAAAATAGCCTTCGTATTATCATAACACATTAGAATAGTAAGCACACATTATACATGGTGCCACTTGGCACTAGGTCATATTTACAAGGGATTATTTACACCTGACAGGGCCAACTGGACCACTGTCAGTACCATCACAAGGTGAACTTAGTAAATGTAGAATTTATCATAAACATAGAACACAACCAGTAACTACTGGTAATCACTGTACTTAGCATTGGCCTGTAACATAAACTACATTATGCACAGCAACACATCAGGCGCGAATTACATTCTGTGCCAACCTCACCAGCATAAACACATTATGCAATTCTCTCAGAAGTCTAAACGCATTAAACCCTAACATCCTAAGTATAACTACATTAGGGGCTTAAATCACACAGTGGAACATAATCTCACTAGCATAAACCATGATATGCAAAACAACCTCATACTCATAAAACACATTTAGAGGTATAACACAGGGTGCGTAAATCATACTAAATGAATTACATTTCCTAGCACCACATCACATTAGGGCCTGGCGCCCTACAACCCTCACAGTCCCCCTGGCCAACTGGCCATCTCAAAAAGGGGCTCAAATGCCCTGTGTCCCGAAAGTCAGGGCGCGCTGCCTAAGCAGCGAAAGTCAAGGGTGCGCCACTGTGCAAACCTAAACGTGGCAGCTGCCCACTACTTGCTGGGCAGCTGGGGATATCACCTGAGGGCCTAAACATTGTAGCTGGCACAAATTGCTGCGCAGCTGTAAATCTGAATGTGGGCCTGGGCGCGCAATGTGCCCTCTGACAAATATGAGCAAAAGCTGGAGCCCTAAAACAATCATACCCCCAACACGTGGCAGCTGCCCTCTGCAAGCGGGGCAGCTGGGAATATGAAAATGAGGCATGGGCTCTCACGGGGAAGTACGGGCACCACTGGCCTTCGGGACCCCCACTAGGGCCCTTTAAACAAATAGCCCTTCGTTGGAGTGGTCCGCTGCCTGGCGGGGCCACTCGGGAGGAAGTGTGGGCATTGGCAAGCACCCACACGGTGCACATTGGAGTCCCGCTTGGGGACTCTGAAGTGACGTACACAAAATGCCCAAGACATGGCAGTGCACTGGCGTTGAAAATAAAATATGCCCTTGATGGAGTGGCCCGCAACGGCGGGACCGCTCAGGACAGGCACTCGCTAGTGCCAGCATGCAGCCCCACTCACTGGGCTTCTGTGCAGAGACTCCATTTCCTCTCTTCTCTGCGGCCTGCATGGGGTTCCCATGTGGCGGCCTGTGGGGGCTCCCTCAGCATACGGGAGCCCTGTAGAATCAGACCACCTCTCCATTTCACCTGGGCCCCCTCCTGGGACCCGGGACTTCTCAGGACTTCGACCGCTACCGCGGGGCTCTCCCTTCCTCATGGGAACCACACATCAACGAGCCAGAACGGCATCTTCCGGCCGCTTCACAGGCCCCACCCATGTCACGGGCAAGGATGCCTGACTTCCTGGTTTCAATCGGGCCGGTGGCGGTGAAACGCGGGGTGGGAACCCACTTAGTTTATAAATCAAAAAAAGGCACAATGAGGGGTAGTCTCCCTCCGAATTAGAATATAAAGCAGGGTGGGCTCCTGCTATTTAAAATATAAAAATATTGCGAGGTGGGCACCCATGAGCTCACAAGAATGCGGGGTGGGCACCCGCCATCGAAAATAGCGATATAAGCGGGGTGGGCACCCGCAAAGCTCACAAGGAGGGGGGAATCTCTACGAGGGGGATTCCCTCAGCCTGGGCAGCAGCGCAGCGCTGCTCAGTCCCCAGGCTCTCCCTCTCCAAGGAGAAAGCTCCAGACAAAGCGCTCCCAGGGCGCTGGAAGGCTGTATCAAGCCTTTGGCAAAGTCAAAGAACAAGCAAAAAGGTCCAAGAAGTCCTGGAGGCATCAGGGGGTCAATGTTGGGCCCAGGGGCCAGAACACAGGGCCCTCCAGCAGGGATGCAGCCCCCATGGCGGTCCCTCCTGGGCCCCACCAGCAGCAAGCCCCCCTCTGTCAGCCCCTATATTTATACAACATTTTCCCTTTGTGACACAGCACAGGGCTGGGGGAAAAACCAGATGCAACTGGTTTGGGGGAGCTTTGGAGCACTTTGTTGTGCTCAGCTCCTCTCTCCATTGTCAGGTGGGGGCTAGCTGCTCAGACGCACCACAGGGGGCGGAGCCAGCAATGTGGAGGGAAGACACAGTCCAATTCAGGTCCCAGGTGTAACTCCTCCCTCCCATCTACATGCAGATCTCTCCATTCACCACCGGGCAGACTCACCATGGCTCCTGGAATTCCCCAGCCCTCTCAGCTCCTGTCAATCACAAGCCAGACATGCACTTCACTTCACATCAGGCAGGCAGACACACAGTACACAGAAAGGCCAACTTTTAGAAGTGGCACTTCTCCACTAGTCACCATAAATCTGCGCACACCATTGCGCAGCATTTATTCTCACGAGTTCGCACATACTAAATTCGACCCTGCAGTCCTCTCACATCAGGAATTACCATGGACACACATATCCCCCATGCATTCCTATGGGAGGGCAGGCCTATCTCACCACATGCACTCAGAGAGCGCACGCAGTTTACACTGGGCCACAGTGCTAAAGTGCGCAGAGGCCAAAAATCACTACCAATATGTCAGAGTTTAAGGCAAAAAGTTCAGGGGTGAACCTGCCAGAAGGGCCAAGTCCAACAAGTCCAGTCTGGATTTCTGTGGGCAATCCCCTCTTGAGGATGTTGTAGAACAATGCAACCTGGGGACCCGTGTCAGTCCAGGGATGTCATCTCTCCTGCCCCCAGCCTTCTCTCATTCTGTCACAGTCATGGTTTTTTCACCAGCTTTCATTCTCTGTGCCATTAATCCTCCTACATCTTGGCAGTCAGGGAACAACTCCCTCAGGAACGTCCAGATCAGGTGTCTGAATGAATTGAATGCAGCCTTGTCATGCTCCGTATTGATGAGCGTGAATGGGGGCTGCAGCCTCAGAAGACCCCTGTGTCAATCTCCTCACTAATGAGGCTGATGAGCAGGCTTTTGATGTAGCTCTAGCTAAGTTTATACACACAGTGTTCTTTTAAAATCAGGAGATCCATTTCACTGCCCAATCCATAAATGTGGGAAGTTTATTCCTCATCCTTCTTTGTCTAACTGTGCCCAAGGCATGTAGACGGTTGTAGCTGTGCCTTTCTGCAGTAGTGGACAATCCTGTTTCGGTCAGCTCTGTTGGTTTCTGCTCCACGTAGCGCTCCCTTCATCTAAAACACTCCTGCACTTAGGGGTAGTTCCATTTTGGCTCACCCCCTCCATGTCGGATGCAGTATTCCGCAATGGCCATATCCTTGGGTTCAAAGGATCCCTTTTGTGGCCAAGGACAATCAAACTGGCAGCTTTTTCTTTCAGTCCAGCAGGCCTTGTAGATAACAACAAGGGAATGAGAAGGCCTTGCCCTCTTCTCTGGATATTATCTCTGTAGGGGTTGGCCTTTCTGACTAGTCCATTCAGGGGCAGTGGCAGACATCCTCGCTCTCCTGGTGCACGCATAAAGGTTCCCTGTTGCTCCTTCTACGTCTCAATTATGTCTCTGCCAGGCTTTCCTGACTACTTATTTCCTGGTCAGATTCTCTCCTATGTAGACAGCTCAGTGATGTATGGGCAGCTGTTAGGGTTCTTCGTCTCAACTCATCCCTGGGCCCATCTCTATATGGGGCCCCAGGCTGAGCTCCTGTACCTTCCTGGGGAGGGGGAGTTGTCCCCTCTCCTTGCTGAGCTTCCCAGGTGAGAGCTCTCTCTCGATCCTTATTTCTCGTCTTTCCCCTAACTCCCACCTGGGTTGCCCCCTTCTCTCTGTGCTACATGCTGTTCTGCTAGGCAATGACTTGGCCTCAATCTCACTCCCTGATACTTTTTCCGTGCCATAGGCCTGCCTTGGTGGAGTGTAGCCAATGGCTCTCCCTTCAGAGTCACATTTTACAGGGCTGGAGCTCCTTTCTTCTCCTCAACTGGTGGAATGACCTTCAAGGAGTGCCACAAACCTCCCTGCAACCTTATGGAACCCAGTGGCATGCTGAGGGGTGTGTGCTCCTTGTTCGGTTTGGACCTGCTGGGTCATGGCCGATGGGTCGAACCCCGAGGGGGCTGGCTACCGGTCTGAGCCAGGGCTGACGGTGCCCGGGCTGGTGGAACCAGGGATCCCCTTACCCACCAGGTAGCTTGCTGCCCTGGAATGGGTTCAACAGCCTCCCTAACTTGTGGATTGGTATAACACAGCATGGCAGCAACTGGGATGGCCGACATTAAAGCAAGCATATCCCTGCCGGTGTTTGGTGGAGGAGGTACAGATGCCTTACTTATGGGTTCCGGGTTGGTCTTGTAGGCTGGGGCCACCTCGAAGATGGCCCAAAGTTCTAGTGGGGCCTCCCACTTGGCATTCTTTTGCCCTGTATACCGGGTCTGTTTGTGTGTCTTAGTGCGTTCTATGGTGTTGGTATCAAATGTGCCCGCCTCAGGCCAAGGAATTGCATCGGTTTTGGAATCGATGTGCCATTTGCAGCAGTTTTACTCTAGCTTCCTGGCCAACGGTGGGGAACCTGTCGTGCATGTGTTCTAGTGGAATCTCCATGAAGGTTTGAGAAGATTGCTTTTTTTAAGGTCTTTGCAAAATGTTGATTGTCTTGAGAGTTTTTTTTTTAAATAATCACAATTTTGCTCAAATTTTCGGGATGTATTTACACATGGTGGTACCAAAAACCAATCTACTTTGCCATGAGCTTGAAGAAAACTGATGCATCAAATGAATTGATTAATACTAAATAGAGACTAAAATGCAATGAAATAATAACAACCTATCACAAAAGTGCAGTTGTTAGTTCAGTGCAGTACGAGTTGGTTTGTAGCAATAAACTAGCAATTAAAAACCTTTGATTTGAATAACTGTTGTTATTGCCTAAAGCATAGACTTACTAACGTGACATAGCATTTTAACATGCAGCATGATTTGCTAAATTTCAACAGCTCCACAACATCAATTAATGCATAGAAATTGAAAAATATCTAATAGAGACTAAAAAGAATAAGGAAAAGATTGTTATTTTGTCCAAAAAACCAGGCCCTCTCCTTGTGCCTACAGCCTGTGGAGAGGGGACCCTCTGCGTAGTACGTGGAGCTAGGTGAGCCTGATAGTCTGTCACTATTAGCTCTGCAGACAAAAATGTGCAATGATTTAAGTGGAGAAAAAGGAATAACATGATAAATATTGGGTTCCTGTGGCCTGACGCAAGCTACACCTGATTCACTAAGGTCCGAATTTCCCCACATTTTTGAAATACACCCTATATCACGCCCAGGGGTTGTGCGCCCAGCGATCGAAGTGGAGAGAAAAAGGGGAACACCTCTCACTTCTTTTAGATGATAACAGTGTGGAATCAATATACTAATAAAACTTTTGTTGCTCTATATCACTCCCAGAGCCTATGCGTACCAACTTGGCACCACACCCAGCAGTCCAAGCTATCCCTTAATGTCACCCAGGTATGAGGCGTATCCTCTGATCCACACACAGAGGTTCAAGTGATCCCTTGCAAACACCCAGGCAGGAGGGGAATCACGTTCCACGCCCAAGGTCAAATTATCCCATAATAATACCTAGTACTTCATGCCCAGGTCGGGTAGCTACCTTTGCCTTCATCTAGCATGCAGACTAGGGAAAAAAACAAAATTGATCTACTCGCTTGTCCTAGTTTACCATACCCCACATGTTGGAACTAAGAATCAGATATAGTCTCTTACCCTATGACGGCTGTCTCCAGATGGACCTACACCCCATGGATTCAGCAGAGCTTCTAATCAATGATGGCGTCTGCTTACCGATCTTTTTGCGCAGATGTGAATCAGTTCAGGTTGGGGTATTTCATTCGAGAGCAGTTAGGCACGATTAACCAATCTCTCCTGGCTGGTTTGCCAAAATGTTGCTCGGGCATGAATTTACCTTAAATAAATGAAAAGAGGCGTTTGGCAAAACAGGGACAAGTTGGTTTAATAAAATGCTGTGGCAGGAGGAACTTCAACAGTATGTCTGCTCAAAGTCTCTTGCGGTACAAAGTTTTCACCGCTGTTATATACAGTTCATGGTGTACAGTAAACAAGTATTTTTGTAGCTGCTACCCATCCGAATTTAGCATTTAATAAATCTACCAAGGTTGCCCAATTATTCCCTCTGGCAGCATTCAGCCTAGTCACAGTGAAGAATATTTTACCAGCCCAGCACCCCTTACCCTGGCTGTGTCACAGCAACCTTATCTTAAAAGGCAGACACTTGTGGAAAATATGCGCAGTCCAATTTACCATGAAATTAATGGGAGTGAGACTCAGGTAGTGAGAAAACCAACATAAAGATCCTAAACCGGGTGATCAAAAAAATCACAAAAAATCCTGACAGACTACTATTTGCAACACCTACCATAGGCCAAGGGTAGTTATTGAATCTCATGGTAAAAATGGCTATCCAAAGCCATGAGTGAATGCCAATAGCAAGCAGTGGCCACTATTCACTTCTACATCTGCTTTTTGAGCACAGCAAATCCTAGCATCAGCAGTACAGTGACTCCTGGTATCAACACCACAGCAACTACTGATATCAGTTATTTTACCATTGATCACCGCACTGACTTCTGGAACCAGGACAGCATCCGGTAGTATCACCACCCTAGAAGAAAATGAAGAGAACTGTAATTTTCTTTGGTGTATATGGAAAGCATGTGATGTCACACAAACAAACAAGATTAGGATTAATGTAACTAGGGGAAAACATTGAAGCCATACGTAAGTGAGGTAGAGGGCAAGTAGAAGCTAAAAAGGTTTGAAGGAGGAGCTGACTGAATTGGTGACAGATATTATCTTGCTTGCTAGGTCTGACAGAGAGCACAAAGTAAAAAAAGAGAAGCCGATAAATGATACCTACTAAGAGCAGAAGGCAGTGACCGAGAAAATATTAGATGTGCCATAAGAAAATATGCAGTCAATCTCTTTTGGCTGTTACTTTCGGCTTTTAGATTCAAGAAGAAAATGAGAGATGACAAGAAAACATATTGTTAGCAAAAACACATCTGCCCTTAGTAAAAGTGTGCTTCTCTTCCCATTTCTGTTGGCCACTTAGGTATCTTGTCATGTTTTAGGATCTGCACTTTGTTTTTCAGTGAGACTTTTGAAATGAAGGGCTAACAAGTCCATGCATTTTGTATGGCTGTCTTATGGACTTTAGGTACCCTGATTCATAAAGATCTCTCTGAGTGCTACAAGATTATCTGTCATGTATGATAAGCTGACAGACAGTATAGACCCTCAGCGGAAGCTGTTGCTGATCACTCTTTTGTAATTGAAAGCAAAGCTTGCGCTGCAGAAGCAACAAGAAAGGGGGAGCTCCTCATCACAATATAAAGCAATGCCTGACTTAAACAAGGATTCTTGCCATCTATACAATGTTCGGACACTCTACTCGGAAGTATAGTGCTGTGGCTGTGCTGTGCTATTAGACTAATAGCCAGTGGCTTGTAGGTAGTAATCAATTCTGGGCAGAACTGCCCTCTGTATTTGGCAGCATTGCTAAGTATATGGTAGTTCTGTGGGTGTGGATGATAATGAGGTTTTGTGTATCAGGTATGAAGGCTGTGAGTATTCTTAATCTGAAATGCTTGCTATTTCTCTATACAGAAAGACTCTGCCATGGTAACCAAACTCATCAACCTAGGCCTTATTTATAAAGGGAGTTACATCACTGTTTCAGCACACAATGTGGCGCATTTGCGACCCAAGCCCAAAATGTGATTTATGAAACCAATCAAGGCCACATTGAATGGCCCTGGGTAGCTTCATATATCTGGAGTAACGCAACTCAATTTGCCGCGTTGAGTTATTTCTCCCTTCCTGCCCGGGAAGAGGCATCAGAATGCATATGTATGTAGATGGGTACTTCCGACACACCTAGCTTTCCTGTGTTTGTGGCTCTCTGGCAGGAATGCACAAAGTGTAGCTTTCATCCACCACAGACATGTATTGGTGGCAGGCTGCAAGGTATAAAAGAGGTAAGAGCAGAGAAATGTCCACTTTCTAAAAATGGCATTTCTAAACTGGTAATGCCAAATCTACTTTACCAGTGAAAAAGGATTTGTCATTATCAACCCAAAGGTATAAATCATGTAAAAACTACTCCTCTCTTATCAGGAATTACAATTTAAAAGTGTATTAAGGAATTTCCAATGTTAATCTATGAGAGGAGTAGGTCTCACAGTAGTGAATAAAGATTTTGGGTGTTTGTCACTACCAGACACTGAGGAGGAAAGCAAGATGGTAACAGTGTATGTTCACCGGGGGCCATGTTCCCACCTCTGTTTCCTCTTTCCCCTGTCTGCTTACCGTATTGAGGGACAAGGTGCCGTCCAGCCCTGATGTTACTGCCCGGACCCGCCTGGCACCAGCTCTGTCGCCCGGCACAGTATGGTGGTTAAGCCAGCATCCTCTTGCACTGTTGATGGGTCGAGGAGGCGTGTCAATGTGTTGGCTGTGCTTCTGGAGTGCCTGAGCAGGATGTGCTGTGGCACACTCACTGGAAGAGTCTAGGGGTTAGTCTCTTCCTCTGGATTAGACTCTGCCTGGCAGTGCACATCATGGCCCCCAAGGCGGCCAAGTATTCCAAGGAGAAGGGAGATCCGCTGTCCTCCTCAGTGTGGGCTGCTTCACTGGTACCGGGATCAAGACAGGAGTCTCACCTAGACCATGCCGGGTAGAGTGCAGGTAAGCCAATTGACTCTTGCTCCACAAAAAATTGGCAGGAGATTGTGGGTGCCGTGAGAAGAAGGAACCTGCCCGTTCATTCTCAGGTTGTGGCTAAAAAACCTGGGACACTCCTGGTCCCTGATGAAGGGATTTCTGGCTCCAACAAAGAAATCCAACCTCCAACTCAGCAAGCAATCACTGATTTTTTTATGATTAAGGACACAGTGGGGGGCCGGCCCCCCCAGGACATTGTTAAGAAACTTGATATTAATAAGAAAAAGGTTCTGAGCGCTGGCCAGGCAGCCGATGACTTGTCTGGGGGGCCCATGGTTCTACTAGAGAAGCCCAAAGTGGCAGATAATGCAGCATCTTCTTCATGGACATTGGGCAGCCCTCACAAGGGGTGATAGGCAAACAGGGAGAAGCAGCTTGTAATCCCACCGAGACCATTCAGGTGACCCTGGGCAAAGAGTGCAAGGCTATGCATTCTTCTCAGTCTGTTACCTTGGGTGGAGCCAAGGGTGGTGCTGATCACAATAGAGACCATTCCGATTTTGCAGCTGCAGACCTCACATTTGATGGGGTTGACACACTTTTCTCCCTCACGGACGGCTCAGGCTCTGAAGACTCCAATTCTTGTCTCAAAGTTTTTATATCGAACTTCATCAGGAGATATTGAGTCTGTTTAAGGAAGTTATAGATGGGGCACTTCCCCCAGGGCCCTTCAGTACTGTAAATGTATTATTTTTTTTAAGGCAAGGATCCTACAGCTTTGGGCTCTTATAGGCCCCTTACATTACTAATTATTTTAAGCTTTAATTTAACATTTTCGCCAGCTGGCTAGGCAGTGTAATACAGTGACTAGTGCCCGCAAGGCAGCATAGGTTTATACCAGGGAGAGGGACATCAGATCACGTGTGGCGAGTAATTTCAATGTTTGACACCACCGAGGTCCTTGCGAAACCCATGGGGGTTGCCCTGCTTGATGCAGAGAAAGCTTTTGACAGGGTGTTGTGGGATTACCTCTGGCAGATTATGGAGGCTAATGGCCTGGGGGCCCCTTTATTTAAACAATTCTGGCAATGTATTTAAATCCTATAGATTGTTTACAAATAATGGGAGGCAAGTCGGAGCCCTTTTCTATCAAGAGTGGAACAAGGCAGGGCTGCCCTACCTCCCCTCCGGTATTTGTATTAAACATTGATCCCCTTCTTAGGAGGTTGGAAGCCTCATTTGGACATCTGCCTGTCAGTCTGCGTGGCTAGGATACTAAAATTCTGACCTATGCTGATGTCATGGCTATAATCACCAGTGACCCAGACAGGGCTGTGGAAAAAATAGCAAACAAATTTGGGATTCAGTCAGGGGTTTTGTTAAACAGAGCTAAAACTCAGGTATTGATAAATAGACACACGTCTGCCTTTGATAGCAGGTTTGTAGATAAAGCTACATATCTGGGAGTCAGTGTTACTGCCAAAGTGGAACTTAAAGTTGATTTAGATCTAATCTCTATTATTGAAAAGATTAAGAAGTATTTGTGCCGGTGGGATAATCTGAAACTCTTAATTATGGAGAGATGCAATCGTGTTAAATGTTTGTTTCTGCCAAAGTTATTGTATGCTTTTCACACTGTTCCTCGGAATGTTGATAATGACTGGTTTAAATTAATTGAAAGACTGGTGGCTAGATTCATCTGGACCTACGGGAAGACCAGGAGGGCTAACACATTCTGATGCCCACCTAGAGACAGGGGGGCTGGGGGCCCCCAATTTTAAAATATACTATCTAGTCGCAGCATTGCAATATTATGGCCCTTGATTTAATAATAAGGGAACTGAAGAATGTATGGTGGGCTATGTGCCCTCAATTTATGAGCTGCTGATTGAGACAGCCACTAAGGGCTGCCTGCTGAAGATGTTTGAGTCGAGCTACTTCAAAATAACTCAATTTACAACTCTGATCGCTACATTTCAAAACTGGGCTGCTGTTCAGAAAAAACTTGGGGTGGGAAGATATAGTACGTATTCTCCCCTACTTAGGAATGATCAACTCCCCGGAATATCTCAAGACAACTGCTTAGCTAGATGGAAACAATGGGGCTTTGGCAGGGTTGGGGGTCCTACTTGTGGGGAATCACTGGCCCGTCAATCTTGCAATTATATGGCTGTCTGTTGGAGGGGGTCCCAGATGATCTGGATAAGCATAATGAAAAATAGTGGGCAAGGGTCGATCTGTCGGACTCTGGCCTCCTTAATTCACTTGAGCTTGGCGGGTCAATTTTGTGCTCATCAAACCTGCAATCACAACATTATAAAACAATATTTGATTTGCACATAACACCTGCAAAAGTTGCTAAATGGGGCTGGGTTGCAAGGATTCACTACCCCAGATATTGGGCATCAAATGCGGATCTGGTTCGCTTGTTCTCCAAATACCACAGCATATAATCACTTGGCTCGGAAATTGTAGGGTTTTTAGGTGAAGTCCTTAAAGTGAATATCTCCCCGTCACCTCAGCTTATGTTGTGAGGGATGGATGAATCAAATAGAGGGGTCGGGCAGACCAAATCTTTATAGCTATGTTGGTTTTTAGGCTCTGTGTGGCTTCAGCTCGGCATGACCCTTTACCCCCGACCTTTCAGCAGTGGAAGGGGCGCTTCCTACATGTGTACATTCTAGAAAATGTACTTTATGAACAAAAAGCCAGGACAGCTAGAATTGAAGGGAGAAGGATTTGGAGGCTCCTCTTGACCTGGGTAGGCACAGGTGGTTTTGGACTAGTGCCCGGAATGAATTTTTCATCTGTGCCAATCTTCTGTTGATTTCTATTTTTTGTTAATTTAATGCATTTGTCAATATGTAATGCATTTATGTAAACTTGCTGCTGCAATTTCATCAACAAAAAATTTAAAATAAAGAAAATAAAGGACATAAAAGACATAAGGTGCAAGTCCTCCCTTTTACTTAAATAGCACTTTGCCCTTAGATCTACCTAGGGCCTATCTTAGGGGTAACTTATATGTCATACAGACACGCCGTGGAGCTCTGGAACCTCCTCGACACAACATCACCAGACGTCGCCTTCCTCACGGAAACCTGGATGACTGCCTCCTCAGCGCCCGACATCGCCATCCCAGACGGTTACAAGATCATCCGGAGGGACCACGGCAACCAGACCGGAGGAGGCATCGCCATCATCCACAGGAACACCATCCGCATCACGAGCAACTCCGACAACACCCTCACAACCGCCGAACACCTGCACTTCCAGATCCACACCGACCCCAAGACCACCCTCAGAGGCACCCTCATCTACAGACCCCCGGGACCACGCACACAATTCAGCGAAGACATAGCCGACTTCATCAGCCCGCACGCTCTCCCCTCCGCTGACTACATCCTCCTCGGGGACCTCAACTTCCACCTGGAGAACAACAACGACCGCAACACCACCACCCTGCTGGACAACCTCGCCACCCTCGGTCTCAAGCAGCTGGTGACCACCCCCACCCACTACGCCAGACACACATTCGACCCCGTCTTCTCCTCCAGCAAGGACATCTCCTTCAGGCATGCCACCGGACTCCACTGGACGGACCACAGCTGCGTCCACTTCAGCTACAGAAAGAACACGATACACCACCACCAGCAACAGGTTGCACGCAGAAGATGGAACAAGATCACAGCTGACCAGATCGCCGCTTCCTTGAGCCAGGACCCCCCCGCCAGCTCAGCGAACCCCAGCCAGGCCGCCAACAACCTCACGAAGTGGATCAGCAACTGCGCAGATGACCTCGCCCCACTAAGGACCCCGCCCAGCAGACCCGGCAGTTAGAAAGCACCATGGTTCACAGACGAACTCAAGAACTCCAAGAGGAACTGCCGTGCCCTCGAGAGAGCCTGGCGCAGAGACCCAACACCAGACAACATGACCTCCCTCAAGCTTGCCACTCGAAAACACAACCAACTGATCCACACCACCAAGAAAACCGCATTCAAGGAACGACTGGACAATAACGCCCACAACAGCAAGGAACTCTTCAACATCGTCAAAGAGCTCTCCAACTCCAGCGCCAGAAAAAACGACATCACCCCATCACAAGACCTCTGCAACTCCCTCGCCTCCTACTTCCACAACAAGATTGCGGACATACACAACAGCTTCAGCACAGAGCCGACGCCCCCCACGACAGCACCTGCACCCCCCACCACCACCCTCCGTGCCTGGACCCCGATCAACACCGAGGAAACCCTACGCACGATGAACTCCATCCACTCCGGATCTCCAACCGACCCCTGCCCTCACCACGTCTTCAACAAGGCCGACTCCGTCATCGCACCCCACCTGCGGGACATCATCAACACCTCCTTCAACACAGCGACCTTCCCGGAGAGCTGGAAGCATGCCGAACTCAGCGCTCTACTGAAGAAACCATCAGCGGACCCCACCAAACTCAAAAACTACCGCCCCATCTCGCTCCTCCCATTTCCGGCCAAAGTCATCGAGAAGACCGTCAACAAGCAGCTGGCCGCCTTCCTCGAGACGAATGGATTCCTCGACCACTTGCAGTCCGGCTTCCGGGCCAACCACAGCACCGAGACCGCCCTCATCGCTGCCACTGATGACATCCGAGCCCTGCTCGACAACGGGGAAACAGCGGCCCTCATCCTCCTGGACCTTTCCGTGGCTTTCGACACTGTCTGCCACCGCACCCTAGAGCAGCGCCTCAGCAACGTCGGAATCCAAGAGAAGGCACTAGAATGGATCATCTCCTTCCTCGCCAAAAGGACTCAGAGAGTCCGCCTCCCCCCCTTCAGATCAGAAGCCACCAAAGTCATCTGCGGCGTTCCTCAAGGCTCCTCGCTCAGCCCCACCCTCTTCAATGTCTACATGAGCCCCCTTGCGGCCATCGCACACCAATACAACCTCAACATCATCTCTTACGCCGACGACACCCAGCTGATCCTCTCCCTCACCAACGACCCCGCCACCGCCAGAGCCAGCCTACACGAGGGGATGAAAGACGTAGCCGAGTGGATGAAGAACAGCCGCCTAAAACTGAACTCAGACAAGACGGAAGTCCTCATCCTGGGATCTTCGCCCTCCGCTTGGGACGACTCCTGGTGGCCCCCCGCCCTGGGCAGCGCACCCAAACCAACAGACCACGCACCCAACCTGGGCTTCATCCTGGACTCCTCCCTCTCCATGACCAGACAAGTCAACGCCGTCTCCTCGTCATGCTTCAACATCCTGTGCCTGCTACGTAAGATCTTCCGGTGGATCCCCACCAAGACCAGGAAGACGGTCACCCAGGCCCTCGTCACCAGCCGACTGGACTACGGCAACTCCCTCTACGCCGGAACCACTGCCAGACTCCAGCGAATCCAGAACGCCTCAGCAAGACTCATCCTGGACATCCCCCGACACAGCCACATCTCCGGACACCTGAGAGACCTGCACTGGCTCCCGGTCAACAAGAGAATCACGTTCCAACTCCTCACCCACGCACACAAAGCCCTACACAACCAAGGCCCAAGATACCTCAACAGCCACCTCAACTTCTACACTCCCACACGCCAGCTTCGATCAACCAACCACGCCCTCGCCACCGTCCCCCGCATCTGAAGAGCCACCACAGGAGGAAGATCCTTCTCCTACCTCGCCGCCAAGACGTGGAACTCCTTCCCGACTCACCTCCGCCTGACCCAAGACCACCTCGCCTTCAGGAAGCAGCTCAAGACCTGGCTGTTCGAGCAGTAGCGGACCCCCCCTCCCCATCGCCTTGAGACCCTCCGGGTGAGTAGCGCACTATATAAATGCTGTGATTGATTGATTGATAAAAGGGGAGTTTACAGCTAGGCAATTGTTTTTTAAATACCAAGTAGAAGTGTCAGTACACTGCACACAAGGGTCCTGCAATGGCATGCCTAAAAGAGGTTTGAAAGGCTACTTATGTGGGTAGCACAATCAGTGCTGCAGTCCCACAAGTGCAAAAACAACAGTTGATGGACAGAATGCAGAAAAATGTCATACATTCACCCCAGTACAGAGATCTAGGCCTCAATCCATCGTTTTATTGCTCAGCATGCTATTTCAGTTTGAACCCAGCCATATGCAAATCAGTCTTGACCCTGTGCCTCATGGGAACAGTCCAGCCCGAACTGCCAAGCCATGTCCTCCCTGAACTGGAAACAAGCATCCTAGGACCGGTTTCGGGGTTTCACCCCTCTTCAGCCAGGATAGCTTGATTCCAGTGGCATGGAGAGCACGGGACTCATGTCTGAGCATACCCGTCCCATACGGGGTAACAAATGCAAAAACAACCGTTGATGGACAGAATGTAGAACAATGTCATACATTCACCCCAGTACAGAGATCTGGGCCTAAATCCATCGTTTTATTGCTCACCATGCCATTCCAGTTTGAACCTAGCCATATGCAAATCAGTCTTGACCCTGTGCCTCAAGTAGCAGTCAGCTTATAGCCCCTGGGTATATGGTATACCACTTGACAAGGGACTTACAGGTAAACTAAATTTGTAATTTGTAAATATAACAATGTCACCATGTTTAGGGGAGAATCAGAAGCACTTAGCCTTGGTTATCAGTGGTAAAGTGCTCAAAGTCCTAAGGCCAACAAAAAGAATTAGCAAAACAGCAGGTAAAAGGCAAAACCTTTGGGGTGACTCTTCAGAGAAGGCCACTTTCCAACAATGACCACATTAAAACTATATATTTACTCTGCATGTTCATCACTCTGCATTTGTTTGATGGGTAGTATGAATGCTCTCAATAATTATAGATGAATCATTATGACCATTATATTTTATTTGTTGAGTGTGAATCACTTTGCTGATGCGATTCAGAATATTTCACAATAAATGTGACTTTATAATAATTTAGAATATACGTTTATTGGTTTCTGTTTTTTTCAGGCCTAATGAAGTATGATAAGGAGCATCCTGTAAAATATATACTGGCAAGTCCATTATGATTGCTGGCTTGTTGCTGTAAAAAAACGTTTGTTTTTGGTCACACAATGCATTCTCACCTCCATTTGGAAGATATTGGGCCAGATGTACGACCTGCAAAATAGCGCATCACAAATTGCGAGTAATTTGCGACTCGCAATTTGCGAGGCGCTATTTTGCATGTACAACAGTGTGTTTAACACTGTTTGTGATTCCCAATGGTGTCTTAAATTGCGGGACTCATGAATATTAATGAGCCTCTCGCAATTTGCGAGCCCATCGGGAATGATAGGCCCTCCCAGGGATGGTGGCCTGCTGGGCTCAGCAGACCACCATGTCTGGGACTGCTTTTTTAATAAAGCAGTGTTTTTAAAAAATGCAGCCCGTTTTCCTTAAAGGAAAACGGGATGCATCTAAAATAGAAAAATGAAACTTTTCAGTTGTATTTTTTTAAGGGCAGGCAGTGGTCTCTGGGACCACTGCCTGCTCTTAAAAAATGTTTTCCAACATACTCACAAAGGGGAAGGGGTCCCATGGGGACCCCTACCCATTTGCGAGTGATTTACCACCTACTTGAAGTAGGTGGTAAACTGCAAATGTTTTTCAGCTGCAAATGCCGTCGCAAAACACTAGTACATAGCATGTTGGCTTGCTATTAGGAAGGGACGCCCCTTCCTAACAGAGAGAGTTGCAAATGATATTTTGCGAGTCAGTGACTCGCAAAATAGCATTTATACATGCTATTACCCTTTTATGCGGCCTCAAACGGGAGGTTCGCCTGTTTGCGCCCGCAAAAAGGGTCTTACATCTGGCCCATTGTCTCTTCTGCATTGAATTTCTTAAAAAATAGAATGATTTTAATAGCCCTTAAATTGAAAGAGCATAAAACGAACTACTCAAATTGAATGAAATATTATGAACTTTGCATCTTGTGAACAGTGTTGCCGAACGTTTCTGTTTCCAGTTTATATAAAATTGGATTGTTGATGGATAACTGTGATGATTAGGATTGCTTTTTGCGTTTGATAAATTTTTAATAAAACATAGATTTTGAAATTGTGTAACAATGTTCCTAATCCTCATAGCTCAACATGTATGGCTAACATTTAATTGATGCAATAGATCTTGGTGATTTCTTGTATCTCTTTATTTTATACCTACGAAAGCTGTGTTAACTTTGGGCTTCCTGGCAGCGACGGCCCGTATAGGGCGTGTTACCGGGGCAGTGACGTGGGCAGAGGAGGGGCAGGGTGGGGGGGTGGCAAAATGCGGCATATGGCCGATTGCAGGTAAGTTCGAAAAAAAGTAAAGAAAACTAATTTTGTTGCGCGCGCTGCATCGCCCTATACGGTCGGTCGCTGCTTTCTGGAGAACCAAGCATCAAAGATAATTGACAGTTTTATATCTCTTCGTGATATGGTTGAACCTCTTCAAGGAGAAGGTAGGGAGTTCTGGTTCAGCCATTTATATCAACAGGATTTGTGTTTTAGCTCAATTCATACAGAGGAAACTACCCTTCTTCCAGTGGAAAATATGGTCCCAGTATAGGGTGACGATAGCCTGATTTTCTGCATTTTTCTCTAGCGCAATGGTTCCTGGACTGTGGTTACCCAACTGTTCAGAGAATGAAAGAATATTAGCAGATTAATGCACTAATCATAAATAAAAAAGTAAGATTAAAAGTTTTAAAACTTTGTGTAGATGTGACGGAATTTGAAAATGAAGGCTAAAATGAAGTTGTTTTCCTTAGTTAGATTTATTGGAGCCGTGCAAATAGAGCAAAAGGAATTTAGCATGGATGTTGGGTGTCCTCAGCTGAAGCACCAACAAAAATGTTCATGCAGTAGAAGTGATATGCTAGAGTTTGGCTTATCGCTTTGTATTTTAGAATTATAAGATACATTTACTAAAGCTGCATCATTCCCATTAAAATTAAAATATTGCGTGTCCCCTGTTTACGAATTACAATAGTTCACCAGTTGTTTGATATATTATTTTGAGGTTGAAATTATAGAAAATGCCTGGGTGCCCGGTTTTGAGTAAAAGCTCGATGGAGACCCCACATTACAGTAATAATTAAGGCTGTAGAAAAGGCAAAAGGTTAACAGCCACTGTTCTCGCATGATGGGAATTTTAATATGAATAGTGCACATTTAGAAATTCGGTTAGTATTGATCGAGGAGCTAAGGCAGAGGAAACACGTAGATTCCCGGTACGAGGTTTCCCCTAATCCCAGCGTAACGTCCAGCAGATACCAGGAATGGATTTCTGATGCAGTGAACCATGTGGTCCCGGCTAAATCTTTTATTTCGAACAGGGCATCACGATCTGCTCCATGGTTCACGGACGATCTCCGCCTACAGCGCCAACACTGTAGGAACCTGGAAAGGCGGTGGCGAAAGCACTATAATCCTGTCGATAGGCAGACTTATAAAGATGCCCTAGCACTATACAAAAAATCCATTAAAAAATGCAAAAGTATCTTCTTTCTGGCCCAAATTGAATCAGCTCAAAACTCAGCCAGAAAGCTGTTTCAGGTAGTTGACACCCTGTCCAACCCCCCTACAGGCCCTCCGACGGAACCTTCTCAAGTTCTGTGTAATGCGCTGGCCAGTTTCTTTTTTACTAAGTTCTTCAGGATCTACTTGTCATTTTCCCTCCCTACACGTTTCGCTGCCCCTGATCCCCCTTCTCACACGCCCAAGTTCACCAACTTTCTTCCATTCTCAACTGAACACATTAGTAGGTTGGTTACTTCTATCAAGTCCGGCTCCCCTTTTGACCCATGCCCCCCGCAATACTGAACATTCTCACTGAGGTCATAGCACCTCCCTTAATGGACCTTTGTAATTCCATTTTCCAATCAGGCATCTATCCGGAAGTCTGGAAAAAGGCAGTTATTAAACCGCTATTGAAAGAACCGTCTCTAGATCCTACTGACTCAGCCAGCTACAGGCCTATTGCTTGCCTACCTTTCCCGGCCAAAATATTTGAGTCAGTTATGAACCTGCAACTATCCGAGTTCATTGACCATCACAGTTTTCTAGATGATACTCAGTTCGGGTTCAGGAAATATCATGGCACAGAAACGGCCTTGATAAAGGCTTCTGATGAGATCAGGACCATCATGGATCAGGGGGGGGGCAGCGGTCCTGGTGCTCCTTGATCTGTCCACCGCCTTCGACACGGTCGACCACTCCATCTTGGTCGACCGTGTCGCATCCATGGGGGTAACTTATCGCGCAAAAGATCTCATTGCCTCGTTTCTGGCCAACCAAACTCAAGCGGTGAAACTGGGTAATTTCTACTCACCCACTTTCACTCTCCCTTGCGGGGTCCCTCAGGGATCCTCGCTAAGCCCCACATTATTCAATATATATGTGCCGGACCTGGCGATGGTTATAAAAGCTCACGGGCTGCGGCTAACCACCTACGCTGACGACACCCAACTGGTGCTGTCTATTCAAAAAGATGGTCCCGCAGTCGCCGCTAGATTCCAGGAAGGGATGATGGCCATTAGCTCTTGGATGGCGGATAACAGTTTAAAATTGAACTCGGATAAGACCGAGGTGCTGACCTTTGGCAGGCTTTCTCCTGAGTGGTCTGCGACCTGGTGGCCCAGCGATATGGGTCCCCCCCCCACTCCAGTAACCAAGGTCAGGAATCTCGGTATCATGTTCGATAACAAACTGTCTTTTAAGCATCACGTCAACGCTGTGGCGGCATCCTCCTTCTATATGTTGAGGAAAATCAAGAAGTTGCTGCCATACCTCCCCTCAACTGCAGGAAAAACCTTAATTACCACCCTTGTTTTTTCAAAAATGGACTACGGCAATGGCCTTTTCCTCAATGCTCAGGAGCAGGTTCTAGCCAAGCTGCAATCGGTACAGAACGCGGCAGCTAGATTACTGCTCGACGTTCCATTTCATCACCCTACATCCGCAGCCATACACCATCTGCACTGGCTGAGAGTAAAGAGTCGGATAAAGTTCAAGGCTCTATGCATTGCCTATAAAGCCATTCATGACTCAGGACCTAGGTTCCTGAAGGACGCTTTCCGAATCTATGTTCCCAAAAGAGCTTTACGATCAGCCTCTACGCACTTGCTCCCGGTGCCACGCACCAGAACCTCTACATGGGGAGACAGATGCTTTTTGGTAGCAACCCCCAGGCTGTGGAACTCCCTCCCATTGGCTATAAAAAGTTCCCCCACTCTCATCATGTTCCGCAAGCTCTTGAAGACTTGGTTATTCAACCAGTGATCCCTTCAGATGCCTTCTGTTATTAGGAAGTTCTGCATGCGCCGAGACACCCCAGGGTATTCGTGCGCAATAAAAATCTCAAAAACATAAACATAAACATATTCAAAACAATGCAGAAGACCGGAAATTCCTTGGAGACCCTGTGTGACATCATTATAGAACATCATTCCAATAAAATGATTTTTGGTTGCTGGATGTGGTTGGAAAAAAAAGGGTGTAATCCAAGTCAAAAAGTTTCCAGACATTCTTGTATAGATTTGCATCTTTACAAGAGGATTCTATCGCAGCACTGACTCACAGGCAGCTGAAATGTCAACAAGAATTTGTCTCCTTCCAGAAAGGTGAGACGAGCTTGTCATATTTTGGCTAGGGCAGTATTTATGCCTCTGGTAGGTCTAATTCCAGACTGGTGATCATAGAAATATGTTTCTGTGATGTTAGTGGGCAGTTTCAGAACCTCAGCTCTGGTTAGCCACTTGAAAGCCATGGAAGTGGCTAGATAGATAGTAGGAAGGATGAGTGGATAGTGAGATGTTGCAGCGGTATTGGAGATGGACAAACAAATGTCACCTATTTCAGACACAACAAAATCTAGAAAGTTGGCACAGTGTTGCAGTGGTACAAAAGAGTTTTTAGTGAGTTTGCTTTAAAAAATGCTGCAGGTTTTCTTTGTTCGGTTGCAGCACCATTGACGAGTTGTGCAGAGTATTTTTACAGAGTGCTTGCAGGAAACTCAGCATGAGTGGAGTATAGCAAAACCAGAATGGGGCTATCAATCAGAGGGAAACTGCTTCAGTTCACCTAAAGTTGTGAGGGGTGAAAAAGCTAGACCCCCCAACATGAACATAAATGCCCAAAACGAAGTCAGTTTAGCTTGGCCATAGCTATATTAAGTACGATGGAAAGGTGGCCTGTATAGTTCTACTGAGTTAAAACATTGATGAACCGGAAATTATCAACCTTTTCTGTCAATCAGCAACTCACTTGCTTGTTCCAGAAGAGTGTATTAGATTTAGAAGTAGACATACTTTGCTTGCAATTGGAAATGCTTTATTGTATACTGATATTGCAAACACATGTAATTATTAGGTTAACAATAAAACATATTGATATATGATGTACAGAATAATATTGAACAATAGGGATAACAGAAGTGCTGCCTGAACATTCACAAGGAAACACAACATTTGTCATTTGGTTACATATAATGTGCATATCTTGACAAAAAAACAAACAAACACAAATAACAGGGTATAGAAGAATCCAGGCAGAGCTGAGGGTCACGCCATTGCTGGAAACTGGCATGGGCAGGCGGCAGTACCGAGATCAGCCCCAGCTAACACCGCTTCCAGTACAACTTTTAAATCTAATTACATATTGTTAACAGGGTAGCTCTCATCTGAAATCAATACTTGCTGAGCTTTTGTGTTTTCAAAGCCTGCTGGGTCGCACAGTTCAAGTAAGCAGTTTGCACGATGAGATCGATGGCGTGAAACTGTGTTGTTCTTGAGACATACACAGCGCCCGATAATAAATCACACTCCGCGCACCTTTGCATTTTCTGGAAAAACAACTTTCTCCGTTGTCAGATTACCTTTGAAGGGATCAAAGGAAAGAATAATGTTTTTTTCACACAATTGCATTGAGCGAGAATACATTAAGGGTTTTAATGCGGTACAGAACGTAGTATTTGAAAGCAACATCAAACCAAGCATCACAAAACATGAAAGAGAAACAACAATGTACAGTGGAACAAAACAGCACAGATTTTAGGCGAGCCACAAATACCATACATATACTATCAAAAATGAGACTGACTAAAAAACAACCAATGCTTGGATTTTAGGGACTCTGAGGATAACAAGTCCATCTTTGTATGTGTGTTTGGATTCCAGGCGCTGTAAAACTCAATGAGTTTCTGACGCCATATTGTTGACGCAATGTGTTTACAAAAGGGGGATGCTGCTGCACGTCGTTAAAGTGAACAGGTTTAATCGTGGCATCTCTGACTTGACAATCGAAGCGTAGCACAATAGAATTAAGTCGAAACCTATCTTGATTTTATTTGAACAGTTAGGTTAGTAAATTTAGGGGCATATTATCAAGACAGGCGATAAAATTATCGCCGCTTTAGCGGTAGAAAATTGCCGCTAAAACGGCGATAATGGGCTTGATAATATGCTGTATGGAATTCCAAATGAAGCCCATGTTAGATGTGAAGGACTAAGAAAAAACCCCAAAATACCAATGTTTTTATCTTGTTACAAAAATCCTAAATGGACCCTGCCTATCAATGTACATCACAAATCCATTCATTATCAGGAAGAAGATCAGATCAGATTCAAGATCAGAAAGAAACAGGAAGAAACACTCACATACCTTTTGAACTGTCCTTCAATTGGAGACTGATAATGTAAGTAATATAGTCTGTAAATAATAATTCTCAAAGATTTAAAAAACGATTTTCCAATGTAGTTTGCAGATATTGCCCTTCATCAATTGGGCCTAGAAAAATAAAAAAACAGAAAAGACAAGTTTCTGTAAGAAATCAGGTGACTATCCAAGGGATTATCTTTAAAAGAATGTTTATCTGTAAGAAACCCACCCAATCTACTTTATAAAGTATCCCTTAAATACAACCTGGAGTGGCATCCTCATAAATAATGTCCCTAATACAAATCTCACTGTCATAAATCATTGCCAAACTTCTAAAGGAGTAAGTGGAATGAAATTACTGCAATCCTCAAATGTCAGCGCTTCTGTGCGTCCTGCATGCTGTAATCGTAAAAGTAAATCACTACCACCATAGGACGCTATTTAACTCTTCTTAAGGCGCACTCCATGCTCCATGGCATACCTGTGTGATCTCCGTTATGGACCCGCCATCTTGGAACGGGTGCCCCTTGATTGTTCAAGCAGGGTTGCAAGACTCATGAAACTAATAGAAGTTTAGACGCACTGGCGAGAAACTCTAAACATACTGAGTCTTATGTCCAACTAAAAAGTCATTCCACGGATTTTGTATTTTATATTTTATATTTTGTGTAGTGCGGCCCCACCTAATCCCACATTGGAAATCTGATTGCTAGGCCTTCCCCCATCATACAAACATATCTGGGGCCGAGGATGAAATGCATCAGCCAGATAACCGCCATAGCGGTCCCACCATCTTAAAATAGGTATTTTAAAATCTATACCATCCCAATGTCACAATGGAGAGCTGATGATGGCTCATCGATCTACAAAAAGTCATTTTTTAAGGTCAAAAAGGTTATTTCTACTTAAGTTGTGAAAAAAGGGAGGGGGGAGAAGGTATAATTTTAATTTTTTTAATGTTAATATTGTATTATATTAATACAATATAAAGAACAGAATCTATTAGGACGGAACCCAAGTTTATGGTTCACAATTTGTTTTCTCTCAAGGAACTTCAGCCATATCTATTTCTTCTCCCAGACTGGTTATAAGTCGAACAACTAAAGACAGTACTTAAGGCATACAGCACATTCCTGACTTTTCCCCCTGATCTGGTTCTCTTTTGGAACACTAGCACCAATGCAGACACCCTGGCACCACGGTGCCAGGGTGCCTGCATTGAATGCTGGATTGTTTTTGTGCAGGAAAGGTCTCCTTCCTGCACACAAACAATCATTATAGGCACTTTCCATTTCTATGTGTGCTGCAGAGTGCAGCACACATAGGAAGAGGAAGTAGCAAGGAGAAATAAAGATATTTCTGCTAGTTACACCTCTCCTTGTTATGCGTCTCCTAGGGAGGCTTTGCATTGCTTCAAAAATCTGACTTAAGGTTTGCGTCAATCGTGGTGCAAGAATGACACAAACTGGGTCAAAATTATGGCCCAAGGTGTTTTTTGTGTTTTTGGTACCCCAAAAGATTGGGCTAGGCAGAGTGAGGGTAGAGTGGAATGGGGGTGGATAGCCCTTGCCGTAGCCTTACATTGCTTTCCACTTTCCTAGTAGCACCATTCACAGTTGGTTAAAGTAATTTCTTCTCTATGTCACACTTTCATGCCAACTAATAAAATGGCTCTATTGAGAAAGTTGCCAGTATTTGTATTAGGGTACAGAAAATGCATTTCAAATAACAACTGTGGTTTTGGGTTAAATGTATAGTTTTAGCAGGTGAGAGAAGACTCCCTGGTTAGAAACAAGCCACCCACTCTGTTGCCCACTGCCTGGAGACTTTTTAATTTGCAGAATAAGAGGCCCAATTATAGAGTTGTGTTACACTCCAGTTGAACACTAACTAGAGCCTACATTACCCTAGAGTGGTCTGGGAGTGTTGAAAGGCAAAAGGTTTTTGGTTCTCCGGTTTGTGGGTTGAGAATGCTTTCTTTATTTTACATGAGGCCAATATCTCTCACTTTAGTTTTTTGGGATATGTACTCACCTATGACGGGGGTGAAGATAGTAAACAGCCACATTTTTAAGGAGGTGAGTTGATCCCAAACTGACTATCTCTGTTTTGGACCTTATTAAGGTTTGTTGAATCAAAGTCCTCTTTGCCTTAAGCGCTTTGAAAATGAATGAAGTCAACTGTGTTAGGTTCTTACCTATATGCCAAGTAGTGTAGTAGAAGCACTGAAATGTGTTTTAAGTTGGTATGAGCATATTAGACCCTCTTTGGTTTCATGTAAATGGTGAAGTGGCAAGGGATTATAGGTGTTTCCTGTTGGACTCCATGATGTCGTAGAAAATAGCTATCCAAGAACTCTGCTTTAGGCATGTTGTTGTCCAGGAAGGATTTCAGTCATTTAAGTGATTGGGAGATAACTCAGAAACAGTCTCAAATCAATTTAGAAAAATAGGACTAAAAGTAATACGTAAAATGAAACATAAATAACAAAATTGATCCAGGGGATCAGGAGATATAACAATGGAACTGAAAGGTCAATGTGGGTCTGTTGGACATTGGTGACTGTTTAATAGGTGTCTTTTTAGGCCAACAGCAATGGAGTACGAGTCAGATAAAGCCCAGCTGTTCTGCCCTGTCAATAGTATTGACTCCTCTATTGGCCATATGAGCTCCACAAGGCTTGATATTTCAAAATTTGGCACCACAAGATCAGGTAGGACAAACTTGAAATTTGTATCTGCTGATGTCGCTTTTCCATTAGTGTCACTATGCAATCTTTTCCCACTTCCTGCTGTACATTGGGATTAGCCACATTTTTGGGAGCTTGATCGACATCCTAATGGTCACAAACCTACAGGGCTAGAGGACCAGTGTGCAGTTAGCCAGGGTGTGGGGCAGACTCCATCAGTCACTCTCTTTAGCAAGTGCTACAGCCAAATCCATACCTAATTTGTCCACAATTCCTTTGTCGTATGGGTAAGGGTACATCAAAAAGCGCTGTACCTATAATTTTTCATGACAAGGAAGGCTAAATCAACTGTCAGTCAATATTTTTTATTGTATGATTAATAAAACAAAATTTGACTGTCAGTGCAGATCATCTAAAGCAAGCAATTCATGAGGTATTTCATGAAAGGCAATATCTGAATAACATATGAGCATACAAAAGTTACAATGCCTTAAGAAAAACTGTTAAACAGTTTTATCAGACAGCATTTGATACACTAAAATGGATTTAAGATTAGCCGCAGACACTACTGGTGCAGATTGCTAAAGATAGCTGTGAATACCAAAGTTATTAAATATAAGGTAGTAAGACCAAAGCAGCAAAACACACCATATTAAAGATAGCACCATATTTAAAATTGTCCAAGAGCATGGGAAAGGGATGTTATCAACAGTAATGGGATAAAGTAAAAAAGAACTTTGAGGTAGCTATTGATATTAAGGTGCTTTTTACAAAATAGCTGTCATGTACAAAAGGTCTTTGAAGAGGTCCTTAGCAGCAAGGTGAGCCATGACCCCAATGGAGCATACACAGTGGTTATTGCAAGGCAAGGAATACAATAGTTTTGACAAAGTTTTACATGCTATACATTAGATTGCAAAATGCTAGACAAGATAAACTGCATAGTCTTATACATGGTAAACAGAAGAAGCTGCATGCCATTCCAAGCTTTCTGCAGATTAATTTTATCTGATCCAGTTTTGTGTTTGGGCAGTCTTGGCTTGGTCTTTAAGTAGGCGAAAGGAGTGAAGTGAAAGTGAAACCTTTCTACAATTTAATAAGACCTGATTTTTCAGTTAGGCATTGGACACAGGAACTCACAGATATTCTTCGTTCCCTACAAGCTGACATGATAGCATCAAAACACTTGCAGACACACGTAAATGTCTGCAACCTGGTGATCTGTGTTATAGCGGGCCAATCTGGGTACACTTACCTAACCTTCAAAGAAGGCAAAATGGTACCAATTGCATACAAATCACATTTGTACACAAACGCTGAAATAAGTTTTGCTTCTAGGGGAAACGAATCATTGTCGTAACTCCAGTACCAGCCTTAGAGGCTGCTACAAAGGCAAGCATTGCTAATGCTAAAGCCTTACATCCAAGATTAATACAATGGGCTAATTCTCTCACTGCAACAAAGGTAGAATACAGATATGACCCTAGTCTAACAGCACAAGCATTTCTGCAATATGAACAAGAATATCCTCTCCCAAATAAAATAATGCCTCTAAATCAGTATGAATACATTATTTACACTGACAAATCTGCTCAGCCAGCCATAAAAAGTAAACAACAATACAGCGCAGCATGTGCGATTGTAAAAGGTCGTATGCAGGACGGTAAGTTCCATTTAGCGATTCGAAGACACAGTCTCTAAGAGACTGCATGGCTCAGCTGGCAGAACTAAAAGCCCTATTATTGGCACCTATAAATACGGATCAAGAATTCACCACACTGATAGTATGCGATTCTTTTTACTGCATCCAGTATTACAATGAATATCTTCACTACTGGGGTCAAAATGTGTTTAAAGACTCAAAAGGTTGTGCAATTAAGCGTAAAATGCTACGAGAACAGGTAGCTGAGTTGAAAAACAAACTACCTAGAGCTCACATGATACACACACGTAGTCATCAACATGATGGCATACACGTTGAAGGAAATTTATTGGCTGATGAACCAGCAAAAGGGGCAGTACATACTGCTTCCGTAGCTGTAATCACTCATTGAAAACGAGAACAGACAGACAGATAATGGTAGCTGTCATTGCTTCACGCAAGGACAGCACAGCCTTACAGAAAGGTTTTCAACTCAAGTACTCCTACAAGTTAGATGCCAGTAACATTTCGTATGCTCAAATTCCGGGAGTGGGGGATAGAGTAATACCAAACATGGATCGTAGATTAGGCTTAATACAAGCTGCAAACGAGGGTCTAGGTTCTGCACACGCAGGAATCACAGCAACAGTGTAATTGCTGAAACAGCGCTATTGTTGGCCCAGTTTAACTAAACAGACAAAGAATTTTGTCTTAAAATGTGATATTTGTCAACAGATGAAGGGTTCAACCGTGGCACGTCCTGCACAGACACCACTACTAATATAAGGCAGACCACTCGTGTGTGTCTATTTGGACCACTGCGACCGCTTACAAGTACATCTTGGTGGCAGTGGATTCATGCTCTAGATTCCTATGGGTGTGGCCTCAGCGCTCGGTTGATGCTCGAACTGTCATAAAAGATTTGCGAGTCTTTATAGGGACATACGCAGTTGGCACATTACATTCTGACTGTGGCCCCATGTTTAGCTTTAGGGCTTACAAGGAAGCCATGGGTAGTTTGGGTGTTGCATTTGGGTACTCCAAAGAATAATTTGGTTGTGGAGAGGAAAAAACGATACTTAAAGCAATCATTAACGGCGAGGGTATTAGGTTTGGGTGGTAGTTGGGTCAATCACTTATACGGTGTCCAACAAGCTCCAAATAACATGCCAAGAAGTTCTCTAGGGGGTGTCACTCCTTACAGGGTCCTATTTGGGAGAAGAATGTGGGTACCTGATCTCGATTATGAAAGCTCAGTGGCGGATGAAAAACCATTTGACATCAATAAACTTTTGGCTGTTTTACAGGATCTTAATTTATCCCAGGCACTACAAAGCAATGTGCAAAGTAAAACGCACCGTCACTGGGGAAGTCAAATCAGTCACGGCAAGACCTGCCTGGATCCCTAAATTTGGGGATCTGGTCAGAGAAAAGATTGTGGATAAGAAAGAATATGGGCCATCATACATAAAGCCTGTACCTGTCCTGGCTGTCGAAGGAACAAGAATAGTACTTCTTCCGCCTCTTGCCGGAAAAAACAGAAAAGAGATATGTCTCCATTGATCTGATCAAACCACACTATGTGGCCGGTATTGAATAGTAGGCCTCGTGGGCTCCTAGGTAGCCGACTCTCTCCTCTTGCTACCATACAGGAAGTTCAGACAGAAAGACTAATAACATTTGAAGAGACACCAATACAAAATGATGGATTTTCCAACAATGAAATGGAACTCGTTCGTCTTGAAACAGAACTTCAAAACACAAATGAAAGACAAATTTCAATTCAGCCTAACACAGATGTCTACATCAATATGCCTCTACAAGAGACGACTGTCAGTTCAATAAAACCTGCTGGGCTACCAAAAATAGATCGAACTGCATCTGGCTACTTCATCAACGTTGATACATTCTCTCTATTTCCCAGTGAACCAGAAACAACGCCAGCTCCAGTTTTCTGTAACCAACAAATTTGTGACTTCTACGTTTTTCTGACAAAGACTTACTTAGTATCACCTTGGCTCCAGCTCTGGATAATAACTGGAATATTGTTTCTTCTGTTCTGGATTGGCCTAGTGACTGTCTTTTGCTTACTCATGCATGGAAAATATCTCACAGAATGCTCTGCAATATCAAATGTGAACTTGGTCCTGAAACCTCATATATCATCTTATCGTGAACAAAGCGACCTTTTCTTCGAGAACATTATAGCTGTTCCAATTCCTGATGGTATAATTTGGGACAAGGTTGATTATGATGTATTTGGTCCCACTAAACTTTTGAAAATACCACATTAATTTAAAATGTCTCTAAATGATATCAGTACCTCCAGTACATTTTCTGATGAATGGGATTTAGAAACTGTTAATAATATGTTGTCAGATTTAGAACAATCTTCTGCATTTTCAAGCATTGAAATGTTAAAAGACACATCAGACTATAACAATATGTACTGTTACCATCATTATGGTCATCACTTTTTACACAAATCCTGTATCCCACAAACGTTTTTGCCTTACCATCAATAGGAACATTGCCCAACACCACCGAAATGTAGTTTTTGAAGACATTTGCTGAGACATTTTCGTATTTTTCAGAGTTTAACACTTCCGACCCAACCTCATATTACTAGAAGCTTGCACCTACATCTGCACAGAAAAATATGGTAACTAACACCAAACAAATATATTCGGTATCCTTCATTTCCCAACTGTCTGAACAGGGTTTCGACTTATGGAAGGACACTATAGACATAAAATCAGTCTGGGGTTCAAAGCAATGGCAAGTTCAGGGAACAAAAGCACTATTTAGAGTGTGCCTCATTCCACAGCAGATAATATTTCTGAATGATACTGTGCCACAATCTTCCTGTCTTGGACTAGCCAAGAACAAGAATTTGAACACACTTTGGATTCCAACACCATCACACTTTGAGGGGTGGTAAAACTTTACATCACATGGAGGGGATACGATAGATGACATCATTCAGTACAATTAATCAGACCCCAATTGGAAGGGATGGTTAGTTTGTACCACAGACACAAACAGATGTCAAACTAGATTCCAGGGTACCACAGCAGGGTTTAGTATCCGTAGGCCCGACCAATGCTCTGTATAAAGAGAATATCCAGGGGTGGTGACAACATACAGTGTTGGGAAGTTTTGCCTCGCATGGCTAAAAACCTCAAAAAAAAATCACTGCGCGCTGGTTATGTGCCTTGGTGATTTATCAACAGTACGTCCCTATTTTCTGCATACAATCTTACTGAGAAGCAGATAATAATGGCACAAAGGAGAGCAAAATATACAATGTGTGTATTGAAAAACTGGACCAATTACATTTTACTGTGGCAGAGTCACCATCCACAGAATGGTTAATCCATGGCCATATAACATTACCGGTCACAACTTTCCAGTTTCAGTATTGCCTAGAACAACAACAGGCCAGAAGATATGACGCGATGGGTAGGGAATTCATCAAGTAATCTTGGGAATTGCCATACAGATTTCGATGCAGGAGTGGGGACATGCAAGTGTTTCTAAGGATTACAAACTGAGAGAAATCCTTAAGTGGATCTCTCAAATGCCAGGATATCATTCTTCACGCCTGTAATGGTTTTGTTTCAAACTTATCCTGTCACATGAAAGGGTCCCCAGCTGTCGTGATTAATCCGGTGTTCAAGTTACTTTCAAATGGGAGTTACTTAATGTTGAATGATCAAGGTTGTAATGGGATACTTCAGGGCATCGCCATATCTTGTCACTGTAAGCTCCAGGGTAACTTGCTGTATGTCAGTATTATTTCCACCGACCCATTCAGTCAGGGAGGTGCTGTTACGGCCTCCGTTGAATGTTTCCCTCAAACGATTTGATACTCTGAGACGAATGAAAGCCATGCTTTGACAGAAAACTGTGCCACTAGCCTCCGCCCGAGAAACTTATGATCTTCAGGTCGCAAGGTCCTCAGCTGAGATACTGGCACGGTACGAAAAACTGCCCTTTCCATTTCACAGAAATGGTTCAACATATCTTAAACATGCCTGGTACAATGGGTATAGTACACCTATTTAAGACCATAGGCTCTGGACTGTTAAGCACCTTTCAGACAGTCTTCAGAGTTATTCCCAACTTCATACACTCTGTATTCGGAAGCATTTTTGGAGGGATTCCGCTGATCCTGTATCTAATAGCAGGTATCTTGATTGTAATTGTTTGCTACGCAATGGACATCCCAGTCACCAAGGAGATGGAAAGAATGCTCTAGGAGCACCATTACTGAAATCACATGGTAATCCATCTGGGCACACCTCGCCTCCGCGAACCGAGCGTGTCTTGGTTCCTGTCATTTAGACCAGTCTGATCAACTGTGTTCTGCCTGTCCTTTGATTCCTGTTCTGCAGTCATGACTGCGTATTAGATCTCTGTCTAACAATTCCATTGGTTGCGCCAGCATACAATGAAGTTTTACTGCACCCGATAACGGTCCAAGTTCTGCTGTGTCCTCGGCGTGTTCCCATGTTGATGTCTGCCTTCTTAGAGCCACCACAGGATGCTTCAGTTCCTGTTGGAACAGATACCGGTTCCTCAACAAATACTCAGGCCTTGGATGGCACACAGGCTTTCCCAGCATCAGCTGTGGATAGTGCAGAAGAACATCTGTGCTTGATTGACCTAATATGTGAGGTGTTGCAGGGAGCGGAGTCTGCGATGGCAAGCAACAGTGATGTTGCATCTCCCAGCCAGGACACATAAACATTTGGCTCATCTTGTGCAGGGAAAAATGTGGCCGTTTTTCTAAAAAAAACGAATTTGGAATTTTAAACAAGAGACACTTTTGCTAAACTGCATGGCTTTCAGTCACTCATTGTTTGAACTTTATATACAAACATATTTAGTACAGACTTCTATCACTTGCAATAGATGTTATTTTAGCATTTTTTAGAATTTTACTTTTTTAAGTACTAGCTGTATGTTCGAATTTTTAGTATGTTGACCTGTCTGATGAGGAGTGGGTGTTATGTTTCATTTAGGTACCCCAAAATAGGCTCAAGTAGCAACTCAACCTTTCACCTACATTCTCCCCTACCATTACACTATATAACAGTTCTTGGGGCTGACCTTTTATCTAGTTACGGTACTGCTTACAGGACGTGGGGTTTTCCCTGAAAACTAGCCTCATCCATTATGCATGAGGATTCTTCGAAACTCAGCAGGACTACCATTGTCTGAATAATAACTATGTATTAGGGTCATTCCTTCTATCATCCTAAGTCCGACATGACACAGCAAGGTAGAACCCCGAGGGTACCACTTTGGGTATATAAACACCACATCTCGCTGAGGTAGTCAGAGGAGAAAAGGACTTCCTTGCTGACACACTGACGCAAGACGCTGAGGTTCCTGCACGCAGATACTCCAGCTCGCAGTGGTCTGACATCCCTCGAGGGGGTGTCCATCTCGAGACCAAGACGGGGTCCCATTGTCTCTCACTTTAGGTAAAGCCGTTGACTTTATCCTAGAGGGATTCTTGGCTCTACACCTACATACATGCTAGGTACACTTAGGTACATCTAGTTAGGGTTGCATCGTAGGAGTACGCATATTTAGTGTCATGTATTTTTATATTTGCCTGTATTCATTGTTTTAGCACTATGGTAGAAATCTACCATGCTTGTACTCTGTTGGTGCTTATAATCATTTATATCTGCTTCTGTATTATGGTTGTTTCAGCACACCTATTTTACACTAGAATGACACGGGTTCAATAAATGCTTATTGACAAACATCCTCACTGTTTATTCTGTGTATCTCTCTGAGACAAAGTGAGCAGGAGTGACTGAGCCAAAACTATAGCACTGTTTTCATGCTTCCTGATGGGACAGAGTTATCATGTTTGATAGTTGCCAAGAGCTATTCTCTCCTTGTTAAGAGAGGTTTCTGGTGGCACTGTGAGCTAGGTGGTACACAGGCTAACACACCCGGTGGGGCTGTCTAGAATCAGTCCGGACACCAATCCTACAGTGTATGTTGTCTAAACGCACAGATCCTATATAGGAGGAACTACACAATAGGCCTTTGCCACTCTAATGTATTTATCAAATCTAGCCAATTCAGTTGGCTTGACCGTGGTGAAGAAATAGTTCCTAGCCTTATTATAGGTTCTTAAGCTGTGGTTTAGGAAGAGTGGTTTCAACAGAAAGCGCCTGAACGTCAGCAACATCAGACAGCAGCATAATAAGTGGTTAATGATTCTCTTTCATGGCCACATGGCGTGCACTTCACAATCCTGGAAAGGGAGGGCCAATTAGGGGGAGTTTCTTTAATTGGAAGGCCCATCAGCCTTGCAACCAATATTTGTTTAAGATTATCTTTCCCAATTGAACACTGAAGGTATGGTTGTGGCTTAAAATAGGATGGCTCATTATTAGCATACAAAGTTGCCATTGCTTCTAACATCCGTGTGTTCTTTAGTTTGTCCATGTTGCTTGATTTTGACAATGCATGTATCTGCTTTTTGAAATAGTTTTAAGATGTGTGCGGGAGCCGTGATTTGTTCAGTACGCACTGGTCTATTTGGAGGGTATCAGTAGACACATTTAGATAAGTGGACCAAGGGCTACTCTTAATTTTAAATATATTCTGAAGAACATACCTCAGGGTGTTAGATGTGGCCATAATACATCTGTAGTAGTATTTTATAGAGGTGCCCATGGTGGCCCATACTTTGCCATCCAACCCAAATTAAAGTATAATCAGAAAACCTCTTGTATATTGGGGCAGCCTAAAGACTGTCTTGTAAGCTTTTAGATGGAGCTGCTCAGTGATTTTGGTGAGTTGCCCCGGCAAGGCTTCATGGCCATAGGTGATTGCAGGTAGTACGGTGCCCCTGAGTACCCTTCGAACTGGGACAGAAGAGGGACTTTCTAATACTGTTTTAAGCTGGCAAAGTCTAGTGGTAATTAGAGTGACCTTTGATTCAAGGTGGCTCAAGTGGGTTTTTGTACCGCTGTTTGTGGAGCGACACATGCCCAAGTAATTGTACAATTTTGTCCCAATGATTTTTGAGGGCCCTTAATCCGGCAGTAGTTTTATTTCTTGGTCATCCTTCCAAAGGTTCTGACTTTTGTTTTTGACTTATGTGCCATCATTTTATTTGCTTCGTTGTACTTCTGAAGGGCATTTAGGTCTTTCTGAATCGCAATTTTTTAGTGGTTCAGCAGGGCAATGTCATCGTCGTATTGCATTATGGTGATCTTAACATCTCCGAATTTTGGCGGGATTAAATTACCATGTTTTAAGGCCACTGACATGTCCACAGTGTACTGATTAAATAACATAGGAGGAAGGAAACAGCTCTGGTTTATTCCATTATTCATGGAAATTTCCCTCACTATTATCATTTGGGACAGCTTAACCCTCACCCATGTTGAGGTGTACAAGGATGTAATCACATTAAGCAGACTTTTTTGTGATACCCCATGCATGAAGTATCCTCCATAGGTTGCCCCTGTCCCCTGAGTCAAATGCCAGCAAGTAGTCAACAAAGCAATCGTATAGTGGGTGGGATTTCTGACTGGTCGCTTGGTGAATTAGGTAAGCGAGAGCGACTGTGTTGTTCGAGATTGAAGTTTTCGACCTTAAGCCTGTTTGACAGAATACAACAATCTCATTAGCCACCACCCAGCACTCCAGTTATTTTAAGAGGGCAGTAGCAAATGCTTTGGCTTCAATATCAAGAAGGTCGATCAGACGATAGTTGGCTGGATTCTTCCTTTCCCCCTTCTTGAATATCGGATGCAGGATTGAACCCCTCCATCTATCTGGCAGTTGACTGGTCACCGAGCATGTGTAGTACAAGGGGAAGAGTATTGTAGATCACAGGTCAATGTCATCTTTAAAAACTTGGGCTGGGATCCCATTTGTGTCAGGAGCACCTGTTGCTCTTGTTTTAGACAGTATTCTTTGAATAGTGTTGCTCGTAAACATTGGTTACTTGTCTGAGGAGTAATCTGGGATACATAATGTGTTTGCCCAGTAGAAGCATGCTGTTTGTGCTACATACAGCTTTGTTTCTGTGCTGTGTCTGTGGGATTTACTTTTTCTGTTCGCTTGAGCTCCCTATGTGAATTTGGCCCTGTGATGTTGGTGATCGGATATTTTCTTGGTGGCAATCTTCTTCTATGTTGCTTGCCATACAATTGTGGCCGTCATTGTGGCAATCAGTACGAGGGGCAGCTCTGTAGGGAATGTGATATGAGGCCAAGTCTCACCTTTCCCACTCTATGCCAGCGGTCACTACTGATTTTAGCTTACCTACACCAGTGGCGTGCATTTGAGTAATTTTTTTGCACTCCATAAATATGAATTTGAGCAACCGACATGATGGTATTTGGTGATATGAAAGGAGTGGTTGTTGCGTGGGGTTGAGAATCAATATTTGAGTGCTAGGAGTATGGATAGCAGCATTAATTGCTCTCTCGCCTACTTGGTCCTTTCCCACTGCCTTAGTTGTGAGGTCAGTCTCTGCCAACACACTGTCGTACAAGCTGTCTGAGGAGATATTTTAATAATTGTAGTGGCTCCCCTCCACCAGGGGAGGGCTGAGATGCATTCACAGTTTTGTTTGGGGAGCAGAGTTCTAAGCAATGTTATGTTATGTTATGTTATGTTAATTTAATTTCATAAGTGCAACGATTACCCTGGGGTGTCCTGGCGTTGAGCACTGCCTATTTTGGTTGTTGTGGTGTACAGTGACTATAAAGTAAATAACCAGGTTTTCAGCCCCCTCCTAAAAGAGAGGAGCTCGGTTGAGTTTCTGAGGTGGAATGTTCCAGGACTTTGAGGAACATGTGATAAAGCTCCCACCACCCCATCTATTATTCTATGCTTTATTTTTATATCGACACATAGGTAGACTTCAAGGGTGACTCGGGAGTTAGTTCATGAGTTCTTGTAGTAATCTGGGGATATTGATGATGATTCAGTATACGGCATACAGTGCAATGCTATATAGCTGTGGTTTTGTGCTGTGGCTTGTGCAACAAACCTGGGATGACAGTGGGTTGCAAAGGATTTGCAGAGGGTTACAGCAAAGGGTACGCGAGCACAGTGTGCTGATTGCAGACCCTCCGATGGAGCAAGCCACACCGACCTAACTCCAGCCGCTATGTGGTAGGCTCCACTCACCTTAGTTCAGCAGGTGAGATTAAGAGCAGAGGCTGTGTGGAGACCTTGGGCCCACAGATGGGAGCCAGAATTGGGGGAAGATATGCCGCTGCAGCACCTCCACGGAAACAACAGCAGAACAACAGCTTGTGGTGTGTGATGTCAGGTCCTGCAGTCGTGCTCAACTGTATTACATCCTCAAGGATGCCCATGAGTGTCACTAGTAAAATAAGGTATTAGCCACTCCGTGTTAGTGTAACACACTCAAACTGTCTCTCTGATTACTGTACCCCTTTGAGCAAGATAAACCAATGGATCTTTGGGAAGCCCTTCTTCAAAGGTCCAATCTCACTATATCCTATCATATACAAGTATATGAAAACTCACAGTCTTTTTTTGGAACAAGGCCATTATCTGCATAACAATCTGTTACAGGTTAGTGGGTCCTGGGAGGGTGAGATCTTGCAAGAGCTCACATCATATTACAGCAAGGGCCTCATTACGATCTGCCCTGAGCTGTTTTCCAGGTGAATATACCCCTCCAGGCAACTACAAATTGTCCTGTGTTTTCAAGGTCCAAGTTGTCTTGGCCTCAAACTCTGGACCCTATAATTCCTGCACCAGACACTGAGACTTCTGATGATCTTTGGGGCTGGAGGGAGGCAACTGGTACATCTGACCTCTACCCACAATCGTCAGCTGGGGGAGCAAAATAAACTCTTTCTGGCTGAAGTAAAATGTGATGTCCCGTTGCCCCACACCAGATCATCCTCATGTCTGAGAAAAAAGGACCCCACAATATTTACCACATGCATCAAGCAGGTTGTAAATGTTTGCAAATTAAGGCCCATTGTTTTCCCCAGAAGGTGGAAAGCATGCAGAATTGAACTTGGAATTGATGCTCCTCATGCTCTTCCACATTTCAGAGGAAAGGCCTCATATCATGGGTAGATACTGCCCTCTATTGGCAAATACTTCCGTAGTATCTCACTTTAGAGTTACTGGGGGTTCTCAGACTAAGGCCTCAGAAGGGCTACTGCATTATAGGCAGTGTATTTACTACCTGTACCTCACGTCTTTCTGGGATGGCCTCTGGGTTGTTGGAAATCTGATTATGGATACTACTGGACAAAAGTGCTTGCCACCGTTGTTGTTTGGGTTACCAGTTCTGAGACATAAATAAACCTTACTAGAAATCATGGTTGTGACAATTGCACCAACAATCTAAGTGTAAGTTTTACTTTGATCTTCATTTAGTAAAATGGTAAGATTGTGAAATGTCTACATTTTCAAAAACAAGAGTTAATGGCAACCCTAATTGTTGCCTTTTTCTAATATACAAGTTAGCTTTAGGAATACAAGACAGGTTTTAATCTGGCAGTTAATGTTGCTTCTAGCTTGCAGTGGTACAAAACTGCTATGCAGTCCTACTAGATTTTTTTAAAGTCTCTATTATGAACGGTATGAAACCAGTGCTACAGTGAACAAGGGATATTTGCCTATTAAGACACTTGCATAGATTTGCACATTGTTACAGAGGGCTTACTTAAGTTAGGATAAGATTAGAGAACATGCACAGGGAGCTCTTTTCTAGTATTACTCCGACCTTAAAAAAAAAATGGCATCGAACTAGGGCCATGACAATTAAATATTTCAAGGAGACCACACAAGTAAGACAGATCTCTCCAGTCTTAAAAGTGACTGGTATTTTGGGACAATGGAAGATAATGTTTTGGTGCAATAATGGGAAACAGGGATCATGCAAAATGAGCGTGCACACAGAGGTTTGTTTGCTGATTGAAATATGTTGAACCCAATTGCGATTAAGGCAGTTTCTGTTTAATCACTAGAAAAGAAGTCTGATTGGAATGTGCCATAATTTATATATCAATGAATCTGGGTCTTCCATTCCCTTCTTTTAGCAATTTTCAAGTTCTGTGTCAAACCTATAATAGTCATTTTACTCTGCTATATCTTGAAAGGTTGTTTGGTGGTAGTCTCTTTTTGTTACCAGTAACTGTGTTAAACAGGCGATCTGCATGGTCGACATCTATGACATATTCTATGGAAAAACTGATGCAATTGTTTCATAGTCTAACATAATCAGTTATTAGCTGTGGAGGATGTGAGTCATTCCCAAGTAATAAGTCAAAAATGGTGTCAGGTCAAATGGAGAATTTCAAAAAAATAAACCTGGGCTTAATCCTTTGTAACTATCACAAAATGAGATAGTCTGAACTTAGCGAGACATATTATAAAGTATTTAGCAATACCAAAATAATTAAAAAGTCAAATCAAAACATAAAAAAACACCCATACCAATTTCTAAAATTAGGGAAAATGTTAATCAGAAATATGACACAAAACAATTAAAACCTAATAAGAGGAATGGAGATATGTTTTTTAAAGTTTTAGGCCAAAAAGACCAACAAAAAGAAAAGAGCCAATAAGAAGTCACTGTTCCTGGTCGATCATGACTGAGGCACATTTTCAGGTCAATTACACTGCAGCAGAGGCCAGATACACCAAGCAGGTCATACCAGTCAATGTTTTTAGCTTCTCACTTAGTCTTTTTTATGGTAGTCAAATCCTCCAGTGGGGCAAGTTTGAAGGCTACATCTCTTAAAGTAAGAGAGCCATTGGCTGAGGTGCTGCTGAAGCTGTTGGGTTTGGTGGAAAAGCTTCAGGAGGAATGTTAGAAATGGGATTTCTGGTTGGCTAAGGCTTGCGCCAAAGCCAGGCAGGAACCACCACTCTAGTCAAGGCAAGGAAGTTACACGCTGAAGATAACCCCTGCTCACCCCCTTGGTAGCTTTGGACGAGACGTCAGGCTTATCTCAGAGGCAATGTGTAAAGCGTTTGCGCAACACACACACAGTAGCAACACACTAGGCACACCAGAAAAGAAACTCCACACAAGGTTCTATAAAAAAATAACCTTTGTTTTGTCATAAACACATTAGAAACATAATCACGCATTTACACTGTGCCAAGTGTCACGGGCAATATTCACAGGGGATTATATACAGGACCAGGCCAATCGGGCCACGGTCAGAACCATCAGAACAGGCAAGTAAACGTAAAACACAACCAGTAACTACTGGTACCATAATGACCTAAGCTTTATCACATTAGCATTAGACACCCTCCTAAAATATCATAGAATGACATCAGGCATAACCAGATTAGCGTTACACCCCCTCTAAGCATGAACACATTATGCATTAGGCCTCACCAGCATAAACACATTATGCAATAACCTCATGAGCATAAACATCATTCGAGGCATAAATCAGGGTGTATAAATCATATTATACATACATCATTGTAGGCATAACATCACGCAGGAATCACATTACACCTAGACCTCATAGCCATATCTGTAGGCATAAACACATTATGAAAGGGCCATCACATTAGGGCTTTGCGCCCTACCAACAGCAAACCTGTCTCCCAGGCCAACTGGTCTACTCTAGGGATCCAGTGCCCTATGTCCAGAACAGTCAGGGCTCTAAGGGAGACCTCTCAAATGACCCCCTGGCTGCCTCAGCAGCAATCACAAAGTGTGCAAATGCGCTGGGGCATGGGGTGTACTTACCCCTCTTTTACTTAAAAGAACTGGCCCCCAAACATTGCTGCTGCCCAGCGCTCTCCCAGGGCAGCTGTGAATAAAAATGCACAAATAAAGTCAGGCACTCACTTTGCCGCTCAGGCCCCACTGGGGCTCCAAAACAACTACGGCCCCACATTGCAGCTGCCCACTGCCAGGCGGGGCTGCTGTAGAACCAGCATGGGCACTACGAGGCCCTCAGTATGACCACAAGGGGCGTGCACCGACAATGTGCCCCCGACACCACCCCCACCTCGTTGGAACTGAGCCCCACTCACTGGGCTCTCTGGAGGACTCCTTGCGCTGCTCTCCGGTCTCCAGGTAGGTCCTTGAGGCTTGCTCCCACTGCAGGGCTCTTCCTGGTTCTCTTCTTCCAGCGGTGCTCTCTCATGCTCAAGGGAGCCCTGCTGACCCGCCGCACTCTTTCCTGGCATCTCTGGGCAGACAGCTCTGCCCCTCTTCACACGGTCCCTCTCCTGGGGTCGGGACTCGATTATATGCATGTCCCAACGCGTGGTGGGCTCCCACCTGGGTCTTTGAGTGCGGTGCTTACCTTCCTTCGTGTGTTTCAGATGTGGGACTTCCATCACAGGGGCGCAAGATCTCATCCCCAATCAGGCTTGTCTCGCCTGACGTCTGGTTTTGGCGGCACGCTACCCCGGTCGCCGTACGCTCACGAAGGCACTCTCACCTGGGCATCAGAAATGCGGGGTAGGCTCCTGCTCTCCTTTTGGCAGCACAAATGCAGCAATGCGGGGTAGGCTCCCGCCGGAGCACACCACAATGCAGGGTGAGCTCCCGCTCTGTTCACACAATGCAGGGTAGGCACCCGCAGTCCAAGCAGCACAAAGCAGGGTGGGCACCCGTGTAAAATACAGACAATTGTGGGGTGGGCTCCCGCCAATGAACGCCACAGGTGGGTGGGCACCCGCTTTGAATCTCCAGCATAAGCGGGGTGGGCACCCGTTTCAATAAGGAGCGCATGGGGGGAATCCCACACGCCGAGATTCCCTCGCAGTCTCACACTGCAGCAGGGCCAGCTCCTCTCTCCTGAAGAATAAGATACAGCGCTCCCCTTTCAGGATACTTAAAAATAAAAGCGCAAACAGGGCGCATGATGCCCTCCAGGGTCCAGGGGGCTTAGCGGGGCCCAGGGAGGCCAGCACATAGGGCCCTCCAGCAGGGAGGTAAGCCCCCATGTTGGTTCCTCCTGGGTCCCAGCAGCAGCACACACCCCCAGTCAGGAACAGCACCAGAACTGAACAAACTCATGGGGTGAGAGCCCCTACATTTATACACCATTTCTCTTTGTCAAGCTCCTCTTTCCCTTTGTCAGGTGGGGGTTCGTCATCAGAAACACCACAGGGGGGCAGAGCCAACATTTACTAGGGCAGGCACCATCTTAATTAGGGCCCAGGGACTTCTCCTCCCACTACTCAAATTGTAGATGTCCCATTCAGTCTAGCGCTGACTCACCCTGCCCCTCCTGGAGCCACAAACACCTCCGAGCCTCACAAGCCAGACATGCAATTCACATCAGACACATAGCACACCAAAATGCCAACTTCTAAAAGTGGCATTTCTCACATAGTCATAATAAATCTGCGCACACCATTGCACAGCATTTATTCTCACCATTTCATACATACTAAACTTGACCACTCTGCTCCCCCATACCATGAGTTACCACTGACACACACTGATGAGGAAATCCCAAATGCATTCCTATGGGAGGGCCGGCCAATCTCACCACACGTACACAGAGAGCACACACACTTTACACAGGACCACAGTGCTAAAGTGCCTAGAGGCCTAAAACCATCAACACCATGTTATAGACAAGGCAAAACGTTTAGGGGTGAACCTACCAAAAAGGGCCAAGTCCAACAAGGAACAATTCAAATTCCTCTCTCGTCGGTTGGATACTTTTCAGACCTTCACCCAGTCATGATCGGACTGCAGACAAAATATCAGAGAAAAAACATTGTGTGGACAAAATATCACGTGAAGAAGATTGAGGAGAAAAATATTGCGAAGGTAAGTGAGCAAGGTAAGGTAAGGTAGGTGAGCAACGTTTTACTATACATAACTCTGCATCCATGTACCTTGACAAAATATATATCTTCAAGTTATAAAGATGTGGAGTTAAGAATAGTAAATCTATTCTTACCTATTTGCACTTATCTTCTTGATATTTTGGTCCTTAACATTTTTGACACAATAGTCTGTCCACTCAATATTTGTGTTTCCAGTATTCTGTCAATGATCCGTCCAGATTTCTAACTTTGCACCAAGCCTCTTTTTTGGAGCTCATAATCCTCCAGTGGAGCAAGTCGAAAGCTGTATCCGATGAAGTCCTCTCGAAATTAGATACCTTTACTACGCAGGAATTCTGCAATTGACCTTTTGAGTCAACTTCTCAGCCTTAAGTACAAGGGGGAGCAAGTCCAGCCCTTATGGTGTGTACACAAATTACACAAAGAACTCAATATGGTAAGTGCATAGAAAAAACTATTTTATGAATCAAAACACTTTCTATGTCAACTCATAAGTATCAGTGCAAAAATGCTTTAATCAACGTCACCAATTCAATGGTGATCATATTTTATTACAAGAAATTAGCAAAGAGGTTCAGTCTCAATGACAAAATAACAGTACTAGTAGCAGAGGATATGAAATGTCTCTCTAATTCTTATTTGTAAGGCAATGAATAGTGAATGGCTAAAACAAGTTAACAAATGTTCCAGTGGACATCGGATGATTACTCCACTTTCATCAGGACCATGTGATATACTTCAGCAATAAGGCAGATGGAAGTCTTGAATCATACAAGATGACCAGGGTGTCCAAAATACCAATATTCTCTCTTCTTTTCTGCCACAGGTCCAGAAGTGTTTTCATGAGGTAGGGGTGAGGTCCCACTTTTATTGGATTTAGCTGTCAGTGTGTGTTGGTGACTTTGGCCACTCCCTAAGCAATAGGCAAAACGTTCCCCAAGGCAAACATTTCCACTTTTGCAGCACATCCTGTTTGCCTTACTGCAAACTAACCCACATTGCACTATTCTATGTCAATTCCAAACACGGCAGAACTTTTGTGCCCCTGGAGGTGGCTGGTGACCAAGCCAGATTTGCTTCTATTGAAATTAGCATTCCCCTCCTTCTCAACCTTACCAAACTTGTTCAAGCATCATCTCCCTACTCCACTGGGAAATTGCTAAGATGGCTTCAATTTTCCCTGGTATCAAAAGGCCTCTCCTTCCCAGGTTACCCTTTACACTTCACTATGAATGGGCAGGCCTCATCCTGGTACCTTTCAAGAATATAAAATTCCTGAATTGTTCCCAAATGCCTTTCCTGAGGGAAAATGAATCACATATCACACCCATATGCCTTTCTGCCAAAAGGTAAGCCATTGTTTGTGCCTGGAAGCAGTTTTCACACCTCATTAAGGAGAAAGCACTGAAAGGGGGCAGCTATTAACAGGGTAATGCATATGGGACAACTGGAGCATCACGAAGTCTAGCTTTTTAGAAGTTACTTTTCATCATATTTATCAGACATCCAGCATCAGCATTGCATTTGCTTTTTAATATATTAAAGAGAATAGTTGAGCCATTGCCATAGTACATCCCCAACCAAAGGTAACAAAAATAGTATTTTAAATGCACTTTAGTTTTCCTCATAAGATCAGTTACAACCTCACACCATGCACATAGCTTTTGGGGTCTAGTTATTGTAGGAACATGGTAACATGAAATACCTATTTGTTCTACTTTTACATGCTAGGCACCTTACCATGTGGGCCACTAGGCCTACTTGAAGATGACCTATTAACTATTTAAAAGTTAGGTTTCTTCATTCCTGTCTAAAATGCCATGGTGCCTGTCTGTTTAAAAGTGTCTGCAGTTAGGCTACACCTGTAGTCTTTAAGCTATAACAGGCAACACAATTTCCATGCCATTGGTATATTTTCCTGCACCATATACTATGGTGTTGCTGGAAAATAAAATATACTAACTGAGTATTAGTCAATTTTAACATCTTTTAGAGAGCAGAGTGCATATACTGAGGACTGTCGTTATTTATGTAAAAAAAAATAAAGGGGGGAGTGTAGAGGTAGCGCTCCAAGCACATAAGAGGTGGATACGTCCTCCTCTAGTCAATATATATTAAACAAAGGGATCCACCCTTATAAACGTGGAAAAAATTGAAAAAAGTGTCCCTCCAGAATTTGTGTGTCTCCTACGTTCAGGGAAAGCACATAGCTTTGTTAAAATACACTTCACCCACCAAAAGGACCCTTGGTGGCATGCTTCATCATCAGGGTCTTCCCTCCCCGCTGCAGGACGGGGCGTGCTACAACCTACGACTACGTGGGGACACTGATTACAATACTATGTGTGATATAGGAGTGTGAGTGGAAGGGTCAGAAGTGAGAGAAAGTGATGAATAATAACTAGGCACTAGATGAGATAATTTTAAAAGTATGTAAGAAGCCTATATACCAGCTGATATTTCTTGTGAATTTGCACCTAATTAGGGACGCATGGATGCATTCAACGTGGGCTCGCTATTTAAGCGGTCCCTAACTATAGTGTGTGGTTTATGTTCAATGTTTGTTTTTGTCTTGTATTGTCTATCCCACCAGCATAACACAGCACCTGTTACAACACGCAAGGAATAAGAAAAATATATAACTTTGTCTTACAGGTCACCACCGGATACGGTGTAGGGTGGTTGTGTTATGTAATTTTAATTGTGTTTTTGTTCTTCCAGATCCATACCAGCAAAATACCTATTGGGGTGCAGTATACAGTGCATGTAGATTGTAATATGCACCACATAGTCATTACCTTATAATTAATTTTTTATGTATAGTATTTAGAGTGTAGAAGAGATCTCACTAGGTCCTGATGAGAAGCTGGGGAGGGCTTCGAAACATGTCGGCAAAGGAAGTATGGCCCATTAAAGCACTTTTAGTAATACCAGCTGACAGGAACATTAAAGGTTTTTTTTCCCGCTGAGCCAGGTATTTTTGTATTCTTCATCACTTTCACTCACTTCTGATCCTTTCACTCACACTCCTATATCACACATAGTATTGTAATCAGTGCTCCCATGTAGTCGTAGATCGTAGCATGCCCCGTCCCGCAGTGGGGCGGGAAGACGCCGATGATGAGGCATGCCACCAAGGGTCCTTTTGGTGGGTGAGGGGTATTTTAACAAATGGGTGTGCTTTCCCTGAACGTAGGAGACACACAAATTATGGAGGGACACTTTTTTTCCCAAGTTTATAAGAGGGTGGATCCCTTTTTTTAAGATATATTGGGGACTGGACAGCAGTTCCCCAGTTTGCAGGATTTAAAAAAAACAGCAACACCAGTCAGAAAAAATGGGAGTGACACCAAAAGAGTCATTTTGAACACATAATATTTGCTAGATGGGAATGGGGTATGCAGTGCAGCAATGAAAGAAACACTGTTAAAAGAAACTGTAGGAAATCAAGCTTTGCACAAAGCTATTCCAATTTTGCTGTTTTCACACTTTGAGTTGGAATATGTGATTTTTAGTCTAATGACGCCTTTTACCCATAGCAATGCAGTTGATGAATGAGCGAAGGAAGGCCTCATGGATTTGATGATGGTGAAGTGGGTTAGATTTTCAGAATGCATGTAGGAAATTTGCCTTAGCTCCTTGGTTATCCTAGAGCTTTTTCCTTTAGAACTCTTCATATTACCCTTGCTAACCAGAAATAAAGTACCTGTGATGCAGCTCTAAAAATGGTTGAGTTAGCTTATTCCTATTTGGCATAATTAACTTGCATGCACGTCCCTAGTCTTTGGTGTAAAAAGTTCACCTAGGGCCTGGAAGTTAAATGCCATTGGTGGAATACAACATCTATTGTGCCATCCACTATAGTGGCAGTGCAAATGTGGCTTCAGGTCTATCCCATGAATGCTGCAGTATAAAACCTGTAAATATAACACTCATTACCAGGTAAATCACTTCTTTTTAAATATTAGTAAGCTACCTCTTTGTAGGCATTGTATCCTACTAGGCAGGGTGCATATTATTTAAAAGTGGGATAGGTAGAAAGTGCTATAAACATGTCAAGACAGTGACAAGCACTAAATAACTAACTGCCCTGTGTAGAAAATAGGATTACAGATTAAAATACCAGTGCTATAATGGCCAGCTAAAGAAATAACAACAATAATCTTTTAAGCTATTAAAAATCCAATCCAATGGTGAAGTCAGATTTTTAAGAAATATTAAGGAAAAGTAACTTTATAGGTTACCTTTTCCCTACATCAAGTTACTGGGCACTGATTTTAATTTCAGCAACTTCTAGCCTGTGTTTAGCTCAGGAAGAGGTGTGCAATAGATAGAAAATACCTCCCAGGAGCACACAATAGGCAGAACTGAATGGGCAGAGAGGGCTCCTCTGAGCTCAATAGAATATGCACGGTGGGAGCTATGGACATTCTGCTAACACTAGTGTCAAACCATGGCATGTTTATGCAACACTTGAGTGCACTTGAAAGGGAGAAAACAGGATGCAAGGACCATTCTTGTGTATCCCACTCTGGTTTCTGAAATACCTGCTTTTGTCCTACCAGAATTTTTTCTCTGGGTTTGTTGTGAATATGGTGCCAGCTTCAAAGTGAATTTTACTGTTAGATGTGTGAGGACTGACGATTACTCTAGTGCACTCCACTATACATGCATAACGCTCAGAGCCAAAGTTTAGTGTGACAACGGCCTGCTACGTGAAATATAAGGCCTGTTTGCAGTCAGACAAACAGGAACTACTGAAAAAGTGAGTAGGGTTGCTTCAGGCAACTTTTACACAATTGGTGAGAGAGTGCCCAGGAGTGGCCTCCACCCACTAGTGGGGATAGACAAAAAGGCAGCACCCCATAAGAACACTTTTTGGATCTGTAAAAGAACAGAAGAACAGAAAACAACTTGACATGCTGTCTGTGACCTGTGAGGAACTCTAAAGGACTGAACCTGCTTATCCTCAGTATAGAGGACAAAGAAGTGGCCTCCAAAGGTCAGTTGAGTGGCCATCTCTGCGGCTAATGGGACACAAAAAGCTGCAAAAGTCCTTCCCCCTCCAATTTCCAGCTGGCCAATGGCAATTTGAATTTGGATTGAACTTTGCCGCTGGCCTCTATCTGACACCCTGAGAGGCCAAAGGCCGGTCGTTGCGTGGTGCTGCTTGCCTGGAAGGGGTACCCCATAGTGCCTTTGGCCATGCGCGGTGTGGGTTTGGTTGCCCACAGGGTTGGACACAGAGCCTGACCTGCGACCAACCCTAAGTGAAATAAAATATTACTTTACTTTTTAAAAACCCTAGAAATTCACTGAGAAAATAAAAATTAAAGTAACATTCTAATTATGTGAACATTTCAGTGATAACATAACATTTTGAACCAAAAAAAGTTGAAATTTACTAGTTATATTGATCTCATGTAACTATAACTCATGCCCTAAGGGAACTATAACTTACACCCTTGCGATACACTTCTGATTATCCCACATATTACATCACTCACTACTTATTCAATGACATCTTTGATAACATCAATGCAACATTTGAAATCACATCATTGATGAAAAACTGTGCATCATGGGGGCATGAGTTATAGGTCCCTTATGGCACGAGTTGTAGTTACTTGAGATAACTATGAATGGTGAATTTATCAACTTTTTTTAGTTTAAAACGTTATGTTGTCCCTAAAAGTTTTACCTAACTATAATGCTAGTTTAACCTTTGTCTTTTCATTGAATCCCCACAAAACCTTGCAAAATATTTATCTTTTTTTTCTAGTTTGTGCAAGGAAAGTTTTGGGGTGATCCATCAAATGGGGCCAAGAAAAAGGGGGTGTCCCAAAACACAAATTCCCCAACCATTTTCCATACAGAACACCGCAGCCAGAGATCGTCCTCCACATCTCTTGACACAAACACATCCCCCGACACTTTTGAAACCTGCACTGGCTCCCCATTGAGAAGAGAATAACTTTCAAGATACTCATCCACACCTATAAATGCCTCCACAACACTGGACCCCGATATATTAACGATAGAATCTCCTTCCACGTACCCAAGAGAAATCTTAGATCCGCGGACCTTGCCCTCGCTGAAACCCCATGCACCTGCAGAGCAAGAACGGGTGGGAGAACCTTCTCCTACATCATGGACAAGACCTGGAATGAGCACCCGATCGACATCAGATGTGCCCCCACCCTACACATTTTCAGGAAGATCCTAAAGACTCTTCAACTGACCGTCGCTGCTCCCCCCAGCGCCTTGAAACCTTCACGGGTGAGATGAGCGCTTCAAAATCCCTGATTGAGTGATATATTTTTTTAGGCAGAGCTACAGCAACAGCTGATGAATGGAATTACATCAAATTTGTCTGGAAGCCACATTTTGGTCCAAAAAGCGTGCCATTTGTGATTTGGTGTAAATCTCTTCAGTAGTATTTGAGAAATTATGGTGGAAAAATGTTTGTATATCTGGATGGTTTGGTTTGTGGGACTCTCGCGAGAGTATCTCAAACTCAATTAAAAAAAAATTAGAGCATTCTCATTGTACCATGGAGTTGCATTTCCTTGGGCCAATTCTCTACCATGGGAGACATGGTTCCTTGTGAGTGAGCACTCTAGTTGGAAACCAGCAACATGAACAAATATGTGCTGGCAGCCACCACAGGACTAGGGCATTTAGTACCCTGTCCTCAGTTAAATTAAAAAACAAAGTATAATGGAGTGGCATAGGGATACCCTCCCAAGGCCCTGTGGGGTGGGGAACCAGAGGGACCAGCAAACAAAAAACAAAACAAAAATGGCAGCCCGCCATTTTTTATAAATAGATTTTGTGAGGGGGTGTGAGTGGGGCTCCCCTCCTCAAGCCCATTTTGGGCCCTTGGGACCCCATTCCCCAGAGCCGGCCTTCTTAATTTGGAGGAGGGGTTGTGCAGCCTCCCTACCTGACCCTCATGAGGCCCCAGGGAGCCTATCCCCAGGGTAGAAATTCATTAGAAGGGGAGCGGGATGCATAGTCTCCTCTCTGAGACTGCATAGACACTGGGGACCCCATCTCCTAGGATTAAATGCAAACACAACTCTAGAGGGGAGTGGAGCCTAAAGCCTGAGCCATAAAAGGCCCTGCAATTCCCATCTCCTGTGGCTATCTCAATTACTCTGTCCCAGGCTATCCATCCCGAGACAGATCAGTTTCCCCGCCCACATCAGCACAGGCAGGGAAAAATATGTTTATCCCGACCTGGTGGGAGCATTTGTAAATCTCCCACCAGACAGGACCATATTTGCTTTCCCTGCCTTCAACAGGTAGGGCAAGAAAGGCATGTCTGCTCCCAACCAGTGGGAGATTTAAACATGCTGCCACCAGGTGTGAGCAATTTCTATTTACCTGACCGCACTCCTGTGAGCAGAGAAACAGATATTGCTCTGGCTTGAAGGTAGAAAGCATAAATAGCAGCTTCCTACGGGCAGGAGCAATTCCGGCTTCCGTACCATTTGAGGAGCTTGCTGGGGCCATGGTGCCTCTGGAGCTCCCCCACGGCACCAAACTAGTGGTTTGTGGCTGTCCCAGGTGGACACCAGGCCACCAACCTCTGGCCTCAGAGCATGGGGTAGCTAGATCTAAGAAGGTTAAGGGAGTGGGAGCACACAATCCCTCCCTTTAAAAATGCACATGGACCAGGGGGTCCACTGTGCTTGATAAGGCTCAAGAGGGGGACTGTGTGGCCTCCTCTTCCCTTTTTTATTGCATTTGACCCCAAGGGATGAGGTCCAGAGGTCCAAATAAGGCTCAGGGAATGGGGCGCATGGAACTCCCCTTCTTAAATGTATTTGTCCCCAGAAGATGGGGCACCGGGACCCACACACATCCTCTTCCAATATTAGTGGTTGGCCCTGGGGATGGTGGTCCATGGGGCCTCTTAAGACTTGGGGTGGGGGCCACATACCCCACCACTAAAGTGGTTGGCCTCAGCAGTTGGGGTTTGTTGGGCTTATCTGGGCTCAGGACGGATGGCCCATTCCCCCTCCCCAAATGTTTGGCATGGCGACATAGGCTTTCTGGGGCCTATTACGACTCGGGAGGGGGCCACATGCCCCCTCCCCTATTAATATTCCATAATAATAATAATAATAATTCTATTATTATTCTTGAGCCCCAAGGGATGGGGTCGCTGGGGCCCATTTTGGCTTGGACCATTTACATAATTGATTCTGGCCTGGGGGATGAGGTCCCTGGAGTCTCTTAAGCCTCAGGAAGGGGACCCCTAACCTAAAAGTAATTTATGGCAGTGGGGCGGGGTCCCTGGGGCCATTGGACCTCAAGGAGGGGGCCACATGCCCACTTCTCCTAGTATTCGTATGTGTGACACTGGTGGATGGGGTCTCCCGGGCCTTATAAGGCATGGGAAGTGGGGGCACGTGCCACTTCTCCTATTATTAATCGTTGACCTCCGGGAATGGGGTCTACAGTGCCCATTTGGACTCAGGGAGAGGGTCCATGCCCCCTCCTCTAACATAAATAGGTTCCATTCTAGAGATAGGGTCCCCAGGGCCTCTTAAGGCTCAGGGAGGGAGGCCACATGCTCCTCGTGTATAATTGAATTTGGACCCAGTGATGCGTACTTTATGGCACATTTAGGCCATAAAAGAAGCATTTTTGGCCACAAAGTTCGGGTTCCTGGGGGCTTAATTTCTCCCCTATAATTTCTGTATTGCCTTGAGGAATGGGTTACCCAGGGCCCATTTAAGCTCCGAAAGGACAGACATATGCCCCCTCCCCCAAAATAACTGCTTTTGGACCTGGGGCATTGGGCTTCCAGGGCCTCTTACGGCTCACAGGGGGCACATACCCCCTCACCTAAGACTTTTCTTTGGCCCCAAGGATTGGGCAATTTTGCCTTGGGCCCTAGCATTATCGATTTAGGCCCTGGGGGATTGGTTTGCCGGGGTCCATTTTTCCTGGAAAACAGTTCTTATCAATTTGTGGAAAAAGCATGCTTCTCAGACAGCATGCCATCTATATGTGGAGTGCTACAGGGATCGTCACTCAGCCCTACGCTGTTTAAAATTTAAGTTCGACAGCTTACCAACATAGTGCAGGAGTTTGGCATCTCGGCTGTCTCATATGCAGACGACACCCAGTTAGGTATCTCTCTGACAAATGGTCCCAATTCTGGAAACCAACAATTGGCCCACTGGATGTCAAACTCTTACTTAAAGCTAAACGTTGACAAGACGGAGCTAATGATACTAGAAAACATGACCATACCCAGACCATTGGATAGCGGGCCAAATGGTATGGGCAACCCTCCTGACCCCAAATTCTCTATAAAAAGCTTGGGAATTTGGCTGGATAGAGCCCTTGCAATGGATTATCAAGCAAACAAATTGTCTGAAATCTGCTACGGGCTACTTAGAATGATCAGGAAGATACTAGCTCTGATCCCAGATCATTTAATAAAAACTGTGATTCAGTCCCTCATAGTGTTGCGTTTGGACTATAGCAACTCTCTTTAAGTGGGCGTGCCTAAGTATGTAGTAAGAGACTTCAGGTGGTGCAAACGGCCACAGCTAGGCTCCTGCTAAAGGTTTCAAGCTACGTACCAGTAAGAGAATCCTTTAAACAGCTCCATTGGCTGCCAATTGAGGCAAGAATCAAGTTCAAATCCCTCTGCATTGCTCACAGGGCGATAAAAAACAAAGGTCCAGTAAAGCTCAGACATCTGGCATCTACATATGTTCCAGCCAGACTCTTAAGATCCTCTCAATTACATCTCCTCAGCATGACCAGAGTCAAAAGGACAAGATGGGGAGGAAGATCATTTACACACTTGGTACCTAAGTTGTGGAATGATCTCCCACTTAGCCTCAGATCACTCCAAGATTTAGGTACAAACTCAAGACCTGGTTATTTCCTCTTAAATGCATTAGTGGGCACAGCTACTCAGTTCAGCACTCAGCAAAACGGGGAAGCCCTCGGGCAGCCATGCACTTTATAAAACCAAAACATGAACATTTGGGATGGCGGGGACCACTTACCCTCCTCTTCGAATGTAAATATGTTAAGCCCTAGTGGATGGGGTCCCCTTAGCCTATCAGGCTTCAGGGAGAGGGGCCCCCATTATTAATCTTTGGCACCAGGGATGGTGTATCTGGGGTCTTAAGAGGCCTGGGGAGGGGGCCAACCCCCCTCCCCTATAGTTAATTTAGAGCACCAGGTGATGGGGTCCTTGGGGCCCATTTAGATTCAGAGAGGTCGGCCAAAAGCCCCTCCCCCAATATGAATATGTTTGGCCCTGGAGATGGTGTCCCTGGGTCCTCTTAAGGCTCAGGGAGCGAGGTCATGTGCCCCCTTCCCTATAATTTGACTTTGGAGTCAGGGATGGGTTCCCAAGGCCCATTTGGACTCAAAAAAAGTATTTCTGGCACCGGGAATGGGGTCCCTGGGGCTTCTTAAGATCCATGGAGGGGTGAGATGTGCCTCCCCATAATTTATTAATAATTGCAGAGAATGGGGTCCCTGGAGCCCACGGAGAGAGATATGTGCTCCCCTCCCCTAATATAACCATGTTTGGCCCTGCGGTGGGGTCCGCTGGGACTATTGAGGCTCAGGAAGGGGGACCATGTGCCCCTCCCCTTTTATATTTCTTTGACCCCGGGAATAGGGTTCCCACGACCCATTTGGGCACAGAGAAGAGGACCATGCACCATCTTACCTAAAATAGTTGTTTTTAACACCAGGGATGGTGTCCCCAGCACCTCCTAAGGCTCAGGGAGGGGGATATTCACTCCCTCCGCTGTAGATACTTTATAAACTCAGGGGATAGGGTCCCTGGGGCCCATTTGGACACAGGGGAGGCACACATCCCCTCCCCTATTTGGCCCCAGAGGATGGAATCCCCAGGACTCTTGAAGATTGTGAAGGACGGCAACATGCCCCCTTCCTGATAATTAGATTTTTGCCCCGGGAATGGGGTCTCGGCGGCCCTAAAAGAAGTGTTTTTGGCCCCAGGGGATGGGCTCCCAGGGACCTTTAAAGACTTAGGGAGGGGTAGATGCACGCTCTTCCCCTATAATTTCTGTATGGTCCTGGGGAAAGGGGAAAATGTGCCCCCTCCCCAATTATTAGGCTAACTGGTTTTAGGTTTAAACCTATAATAACTGATAAAACCCCACCAAAAGGAAAATAGCCACCACCGGTGTAACAATATAAACACTGAAAAAACACCTTGGCAACCACAAACTAAGTGCCATTCAAAGAAATGAAAAGATGAGTGAAACAATAGCAAGAAAGACTGGGCTTATATTAAGCTGCTTGAGTTTTGTTGTTCAGGGATGTCACTAAAACATTGTCTCTTCTTCCTTCTGCTTTTTTCAGTTTTGTGGGCTTTGGGCTAAAGATGCTGTGTTTCGAAGCATGTTTTAGGTCTAATTTAGTTATTTTATAAACTGTAGAGAATCAGGAAATATCAAAATTGTATCTGATATTGTGGCTACATTTTATTTCACTGATAGTTAAAATGGCTGGTTTCATAAGAATCTTTCCCAATACGTACCATCACATTTACCCACAGACAAAGAATGGGTGAAATCCTTTAATGCAACAGCCCCCTTTTCTAGCGGGTCAGTATTGATTGTAGGTGAACTGCCAAAAACCCCAGGCTTTAAACATTCAATGCAAGGTGAAGTGACAGGTATATGTGAAAAGAATGTTGTCACCAATGCATCTGAGATAGTGGAAAAACATTACCTCAGACGTTGGTAAACATGGAATGCAGTGTCACTTGTAATGCTGCTGGAAAAGGTTCCTACCAAGTTCAATAAAGATTGGAGTGATAGTGTTTGTATTTGCAGTAATTCAGCTATGTATATGAAAAATGTGTATGATGACCTGTCAAAATCGCTACCTGAGCTGAAGTGCTTCCCTGTGAGAGATCCTTGTCACATGCTAGATGGTATTCTGAAAGCATCTATACAATCTTCAGAGTTAATGAAGAATGCTATTGAGTTTGTAGTCTACTCTGGTACACTCTTTCGTTATGCCCGGGAACTAAAATGCTAATATTTCTCATTTTGTGCTTTGTGTGGCATCAAAGAAAGAGTCATCCTAACTGTGTCATTTAGCCAGTAGTTCTCAGTCCTAGAGGCTGTGAATGCCATAATATACATGTGGCGACCTTTGTACGAATTTTTGCTTAGTGATGATGCCAAAGGCAAGAAATGTGATAATCTTTGGTCACATATTGATAGTGATGTGAAAAAAGTACAGGCTACTGCATGCTTAGGTTTTTACAGGAAAACATGACTGCTGTAGTGGATTTAATCAAAATACTAGAGTCTGAAAACGCACCTTGTCTACCAAGTGTTCAGCGTAATTGGTGTAGATGTGAAACATCTCCTTGAGAGTAAGCTGAGCGACACTTTTAGTGACTTTGGCACCGCAACATGCTCCATGTGTCACGGTTCACTCCCTGTGCTCTCGTGCCCACCACCAGGGGGCTGATTTGTGGGGCTTTCCAGTGTTCTAATATGTCTCCAGACACTGCGTATCCTGACTTCTAGGCATTTGGACATCATTTGGGAATTGACATCCATTCCTAATCCATGCCAGGTTTTGTGGAAGCCAGTCTGCGCATGCTGGAAACTATTACCTAGAATTCCCTGGTCTCTGCTTCATCTCCACCCCTGCAGGCCAAGGATGGGTAGAGGAATTCAGCTCACCTGTGCTCATCTCACCTGTGGCTGGCTGCTGCTAGACTGCTCACACCTGATGCATGATTGTAGCTATTTTCCGGTGAGACCGATGCTTGTTTCCAGTGTTTCCTGAGCTTTTGATATCCTTGTTTCCAATGATTCCTGAGTTACTGAGCTACAGCTATTCCTTGTACCTGAATTAGCACTGCCTGCAGTGCTACCTTGTTTCGTAAGTTCCTGAGCTAAAGTTATTCTTTGTTCCTGTTCCTGGGCTTCAGCTATTTCTTGTTCCTGGTTTGCACTGCTTTCAGTGCTCTCTTGGCTCCTTGTTTTCTGAGCTGTAGCTATATCCTATTTCCTTGAACCAGTACTGCCGGCATTGCTACCTCGACTCCTGAGCTATAGTAATTTCCTGTTCCTGAACTAGCACTGCCTGCAGTGCTACCTTGACTCCTGAGCCTTAGCTCAATTCTTGTCCCTGCCCCAGCACTGCCTTCTATGCTACTTTGTGTTCTTGATTCCGTAACCTGCACTATTCTAGTATACCCTTGTAGCCTTCTCTTCTCTATATCCTTTTCCAGCCCTGCCTTTCTTCCCATTTCCTTCATTCCAGTTCCTAGTTTGCTGTCTTTCTATTCTGCTGTCTTGCTTCTGTTGCCTTGTATGTTTGTTACCTGTTTTCTGCCAAGTGTGCCCTGTGATTTACTTCCTTTCCCATTAAGCACTCCTCCTTGCTAGCTCCTTGTCTATTGTGCTTGTGTTTAGTTCTACCCCCGTGCTGTTACTGCCTTGTGTGTTCCTGTTTGATCGCCAGGATCCATGGTCACAGCTGACTACCTAGGTGGAGTTCTTGTTCACTGTGAGTATTGTCTTTGCGTTGAATATATACCATCACCATAGGTATAAGCTCCACAGACCCTGCCTTTGCATGCCTATCCCATATGTGGGTATTTGCAGTCAGTATCTGTAACAGCAATTGTGGGTGACAAACTTACTGAGCTTCAGTCTTACCGTGTGGAGCTCCTGAGTGCTTTACCCCACATTCCCTTTATTGTTAATGTTGTATTATATATATATGTCTTGCGCGTCCATCCAGGGTGTAGTTAGTTTGAATTCTAAATTGCCTTGTAAGTACCCTTCCTCTCTGAGTCTTACCATCTTGTTCAATGTACAGGCTTCCCCTTTGCATCCATTTTTCTCTTCTGACTCCCTGTGTGATCCTGGGCAGTGCTGTACTACTCTAACTGTGCACTGTACATTGTCTACCCTGTCCCCAGTCCTTGCTCAAGTCCCTGACTGTGTTCCTGATATAGTCCAGGACAGTCCCTGACACCATGTTAGACTTCTTGCCACTTGGTAAGTTAAGAAATGTTGAGGAGCAATTCAGGAAATTTTATTTTACTGTCCATGGGAAATGGCTTGCAATGATGCATTGAAATGTCCTTTCACCAATCATGGCATTTGAAGATAATGAAGTCTCACTGAGATACTCTGCACAAGTTCTAGATCCCTTCTGAATTTTCTCCAGACTTTGAAAAGTACTGCTTTATTTTGACCGCTTCAATAACTGAGGGCATAAGTGCCCAATTCAACGCATATGTTGCAGAGCATGTCCTAGACAATCACAAAATTCAGGTGCACCAGTATTGGCATGGAAAGCTATGTCATTGGCCAGAGTTAGAAAATTGTGTACTGGCTGTTTTGGTGCTGCCCATCTCAAGTGCCAATGTTGAGAGGGCCTTTTCACAGATAAACGTTTACATAGGAAGGAAAGAGCGAGCGTGCATGACCAAAGACTCTCTAAAGAAGTATTGTATGGTGTACTACAATAAGTTTGATTTGTAAAAATGTATTTGGATCTCATAAACCCTGTACACATGCTATCTATACACATGCACTATCAGTGCAGAAAGCAAACAATAATTAAAAGCAAAACATTCCATAAACACAGGAAAAACTATGTTTCTGTTGTTTTTAATGGCACAAAAATGTGTATCCACTGATAACCACTGTTTTTTTAAGGTACTGAAAAAACTGAAAAAAACCGACCAGAATGCACCAAAAATAGAAACTGAGAATAGGAAAGCCTACCTATAATTACTATATTGCCCCAGGGAATGTGGTCCTCAGGTCCCATTTAGGCTAGGGGTGAGGTGTATTGCACCCCCTACCCTAATGTAAATTGTTTTGACCCCGCCGGATGGGGCTCCTGGGGCCAATAGGGGCTTGAGGAGGAAAGCACAGGCAGCTGGCTACCTGTGAGGTGTTGGCCACATGTGTAAAACTGGAGGTTGGCTTTACATATTATAATATAATATTACTTTACAATAAAAAAAACTATACATTCACTGATAGGTGAGATAATAATAATAAGGTCTAATTTTCATTTGAAAAAACCTTAAAAATGCATTATTAAAACCAAAGGTTAAATTGATATAATGTTTTGGATAAAATGTCAGTGCCAACATAACGTTTGAACAAAAAAAACACAAACATCTACCATGTTTAACAGAGCTAACTGTAACTCATGCCGCTGCCATGCACTTTGTATAGCCTCACATATTACATTACTCATAACATGTTCTATGACATCAATTATAACATTACTGATGACATCTCAAATTACATCATTGATCATATCACTGATGATAACACTGGTGTCATCATCCAAGCTACTTTTGTACTCATTACTCTATAAAGGAGTATGACATTAGAGGTATGAAAGTAAGTACAAAATACCTCAGAACAATATGAAGCATTATTAATGCTATCTAACATACAACCCTCTTTAGTAAAGTAAGGGGCATATCAGCAAGACGAGGCTATAAAATTATCGCCGCTTTAGCATCCGTTTTTGGACGTAAAGCGGCGATAATTTTATCGCCCTATCAGCATGGACACGCTGACGCGTGAGTCCATGCCTTAGCACCTGTTTACTGAACGCCCAGCTTTGCATCGCAAATGAGATGCAAAGTGGGCGATCCTTCCCGAAATAACTGGAGAAATGTCGCTAACCGACATTTCTCCAATTATCAAGGGAATCGCTAACAAGCATAGCGATATGAAAAGTAGCGCTAACCACGGTTATCGCTACTTTCCTAACGCCTGATTTAATTCTGATTTAGCCATGTAATCCAATGGGAGGTGGATTACATGGCTAAGACCACCCTGCCCTATCAGCAAGGTATCGCCAGTCACAGTGCGATTATCGCTGGCTTCCAAGCGATAATCGCACTGTTTTCCAGCTATCGCTTGCATTTCTATCGCTTTGGAGATAAGCGTTGCTGATAGCACGCTATCTCCACGATAGAAAGCAGCGATAGCCGGCGATAATTATCCTAGCGATAAGTGCGCTTAGCGATAATTATCGCTGGCCCTTGCTAATATGCCTCAAAGTTTCGGTTATGTGCAACATTGAGCCTATACCATAAACTTCATGGGTAACCAAGCTCATGCTGAAATCAATCCCACCTAGATCAGTAACCCCTTCAGCACACACTGTTCAGTCTGTATACAACTGTTCAGAGAAATCCAAATTCCTCCAGACACTCAAGCCATGTTACATAAGTAATGCCCTACTACGGATAGCCTTAACCCTGCATCAAACCGTTCACAGTTAGTGAACCTATTTTGAGAAATGAAGCGGACTTGAGTGGAAAAGTATGTACTGTAAATAGTGTGTACCCTATGCAGAGTGTTTACCCTGTACCACACACAGACAGCCAAATTCTCATGAGGAATACACCAAAGATTAGTAAACAGTATCTACTGAGAACAATGTTCACTATATTCAAATACCTCTCCAAAGAGAAACTACTGACTGTAAACACCCAAGATCTGGTGGTAAAGGTCATAGTACCTACACCTTTTATACTCTGCTGAAAATTTTATATATAGGTCAGCATCCATGGCTCATCAAGTGCACCCAGTCATCTCTCCTATATAGAAAATATCATGTTGAAGCCTTTCCCTTAAAATACTTAACGCTGCTTACAATACTTAGGAGCAGATTTACAAGAAACTGACGCATCTGTACAGATGCGTCAGTTTCTCTGCGCCTCCATGCGAAACCCTTGTGCCACCATGGATGCACCGTATTTACAAGACGGTGCACCATGAAGCAAAGATTGACAGATGCATCAGGAATTCGGACGTATCTGTTGTTGCAAAAGTCACACAATGCTGGAGTCGTGTCACAAGCACGACGCAACTCCAGCAATGCACGTGGAGGCAAATTCCTAATACACTGCGTCACTCCTTACGCCTGCTCCAAGATGGCGTAGGGTTTTGACGCAGTGGTGTCCTAGAAATGGTGCAGTGAAATCTTGTATATTTCACTGCATCACTTCGACAAGCCTTTCCTGCGTGGGAACGCCCACCCTGCATACATTATACCTGACACAGGTATAATCTGGTGTGGGGCTTTACAAGGTGACACATCTCCCTAGAAGCGTCACGTTGCAAATGGAGCACAATATAGCGCATTGGTTACACAGATGTTGCATCACAAAAGCTGACACAACAGTGGTGCAAAAGTGTCGCAAGGGGCTTGTAAATCTGCCCTTTCGTATTGACTGCATACAATCATTGTTACAAACATTTTTTTTCAAAAACAAAAAACTTGTGTGTGAGTCATCAACTGTCACCTGCACATAGTGTTAGTCCCATACACAAACCTTCGTAACATTCTCAGTACCTCTACACTTCTATGAACCATTAGGAGCATAGATATTTTGTAAAGACTTACACCCATTAGTAACAAAGAGGTTGTTATTGTGAGAAGTTGGCCTGGTATATGCTGTCCACTAGTTATAGTGGGCACCTTGCACAAGTCCAAACAACCCTTATTGATGATTAGGGTTAAGACAACCTTTATTGAAAGCTATCCTGGTGGTAGCTATGGAGAGCAGCCTTCCGGCTAAGTCTTGAAGGAATGTAAAGCAGCTTGGTTTACCAGATTATAACCTCCTGAATGACCAAATGAAAGGAGAACCACACAAGATATATATAAAATATATTTATTTATTTCTAAACACTCTATGAGATTAGAGAACAAGATACACAATATTAAAGCACTAGAACAACAGTAAATAGCACAATATGGGCCCCAGGGGGAGACCAAACCATATATTAAAAAAGTGGTAAAAGAACCGCGACTTGACTAGACACAGTGCCTAGAGCACGTAGAATCGCTCGGACCCCAAGGAACCACCCAAGGTAGTGACACAGGGGACTCACGGGGGACACGTGCAGTGTGAGAACACAGCCCCGAGCTCTGTACAATCCTATGGGAAAGTCGCAGTTGGAATTTTAAAGATTGAGGACACTAGGAGAGGACTTGGAGCAAACCCTTGGAGACTTAGAAGGTTCTAAGGCCAGCAACCATGTGAGCACCGGAGTACTCGTGTTACCTATCCCAGGGAAGCCGGTGCATAGGTGTCAAATGGTGTCAGGAATCTTCATCGTTTTCTATGGAGAGTTGCTGCAAAGTGCTCCTGCTGTGAAGAGGAAAAGTGTCCGGTGTGATCCAAGCCTGGATCAGAGATGTGAAGAACCTGAAAGCAGAGGGGACAGAGTCTGGTCTGGGTCACTTCAGGGCGACCAGGGGTCCGGTGTGATCCAAGCCTGGATCGGAGATATGAAGACCCTGAAAGCAGAGGGGACAGAGTCTGGGTCACTTCAGGGTGACCAGGGTCATGGTAGACCAATGCCCACCAATGTTGGGTGTTTCAGGTGCTAAGAGGTGAAGCTTGACTCCACTGCCACGGGGACCAGGAGACGTCGACGACAACCACAGTCTGCAGGCGAGCGGTCCCATGAAGGATGTCAAGTGCTGGGGGGTCAGTGTTTGGATTGGAGACCAACAAGCCTTGGCAACATCAACCCACATGGTAAGGGTAAAAAGGGTTTGGCGTGGACCAGCAAGGTCCTGTGGACTCCCCAAGCGATGGAGAGTCAGGGCCCATCTGGAGCAACCAGGTAAGCCCGTTAAAAGTTAAAGTACGCTGCTCAGGGACCCACAAGTTGATGGACAAGGAATCGCGATGGGACCTCGAGTGGAATCACTAAATACCAGCCCACAGGTCACTCGAGGAGTGTAGGCCAGTAATGTTTGGTGGAATCACTGCTTGGGTCAGGACTACAAGTAGCCCAAAGCACAGCCTCAGGGATCGCAAAGATGCATTTGCTGCTGCAAATGTGCACGGTGTCCAGGGGTTTGGGTTGCACTGTCCCCACGAGGGCTTTGGATCTTAGGGTTGCTGAGAGCTTGGAAACCCACCTCCTGTGTTGCAAAGTCTTCGGAATCCTTCAGGAGCTGCGTAGTTGCAAACCGGACAGATGCGTCTTTGGTGCCTACCTTGCAGGGGAGTAACTCCTTTACTCCAAGGGAGATACTTCGGTCATCCAACGTTGTGTAGATAGTAGAAGTTCTGGGATTCTGTAGCAGAGTTTCGTCCAGGTAAATCTCAAGTCAGTGGTTCCTACTTTATACCCAAGGAAGGGATGGCTACACCAATATCCTTTGTCCAGTTTTGCGCCAGAGCAGGGGATGGTAGCCCCTGCAACCGGTTTGACCTGGACTATGTACAGGGACACCAAATGTGCCCCCAGTGCAGACATCAAAGCACTCTTGGAGTGCACCCACCCAGCCCCAATACACTAAAACCTGTCTGGGAGGTGGTCACACCGCCCTGTAACAGGAGACCTATTGTCCAGCTGTCCCCTGCCGTAGTTTCTACCAGCAGCAGGAGGGCAGACTCATGTCTGTGGATGGCAGCATCCATTTTGTGATGCCAGGGTTCTGGGAAGCTGGTACCGGGTGTACCGGTGAAGTCATATTTCTCCCTCGAGTAGGGTGGAATCATACTTACCCTGCCAGTTACTGGTGGGAAGGTATGATTCCAAGGTGTTTGACACCAAACACGACATTTTTCCATGCAGCCCTTCCAAAGTTAGCATTTACCGCAAGGTTATAATGCACTTAAGAGTATATGGTTTGGCTGCATCACAAACAGCCCCAGAATAAAGGTTCCGAAGGCTGCAGAGGGGCCCAGCTCATGCATGGGCACCCTCTCACATAAAAACCATCACCCTGCCTTCAGGATTGATAAGGCCTGCCATAGGGGTGACTGATAAGTTTATATGTGCAGTGATATGGATAGATATAGGGAGCCTATATCTGAGTAAGGGGTTGTGAAAAGTTGGCCTGGCATATGCTGTCCACTATTTAAAGTGGGCACCTTGTACCAGTCCAAACAACCCCTTATGGTGAATAGGTTAAAGACAACCTTTATTGAAAGCTATCCTAGTGGTAGCTATGGAGAGCAGCCTAAAGGTTAAGTCTTGAAGGAATGTAAAGCAGCTTGTTTTACCAGTCTATAATCTCTTGAATGACCAAATGAAAGGACAACCACACCAGGTATATATTTAACATATATGTATTTAAGATAAAACACACCCCTCTAGTATCTTTATGAGGCTGGAGTTCGAAGTACTTAAGTTACAAGTCAGTATTCAACAGTAAAAGCACAAATACATGTTTGGGCCCTAGGGGCGTACCAAACCATATACCAATAAAGTGGTAGAAGAACCACGACTGAACAAGACACAAGGCCTAGAGCCTGTAGAAGTGCTTGGACCACAAGGACCCACCCAAGGTAGTGACACAGGGGACCCACGGGGGACGCGTGCAGTGTGAGAACACAGCCGCGAATCGCCGTTATCTTCTATGGGGAAAGTCGCGGTTGGAAATTAAGAGTTTAAGGACACTTAGAGGACGACTACAAGCAAACCCTTTTGGACTTAGAGGTGTCTAGGGCCAACACCCATGGGAGCACCGGAGAACTCGAGTTACCTCACCCAGGGAAGCCGGGTGCATAGGTGTCAAATGGTGTCGGGTCGCGGTGTCGTTTTCAATGGAAGCTGCTCAAGAAGTGCTGCTGCCATGAAGACGAGAAGTGTCCGAAGAGATCCAAGCCTGGATCAAGGATGGAGGGAACCTGAAAGCAGAGGGGACAGAGTCTGGGTCACTTACCAGTGACCAGGGACACGATAGCCCAATGCCCACAGATGTTGGGTGCTTCAGGTGAGTTGACAGGTGTCTTGACTCTTCATCCACGAGGTCCAGGAGGCATCGACGACAACCAGGAGCTGGATTTGAGCTGTCCCATGAAGTCTGTCGAATGCTGCGGTGTTGGCGACCAGATTGGACCCAACAAGCCTTGGCAACTGCAAGTCACTTGGGAACAGAGAAAGGACTTCGGTGCAGACCGGCAAGGTCTGGGGGACTCACACAGCAAGGGTATGTTGAGGCACATCTGGAGCAACCAGGAAAGCTCAATCAGAAGAGGAGTTGCCTTTGTGGGGACCCACTAGCCAACGGGCTAGCGATTGCAAAGGAGCCTGAAGCAGTCACACTGGAAACTGGCCCACGGGTCACTCGTGGAGTGGAGGCCAGAGATCTTCGGTGCTGTAGATACCCAAGGTGCGGGCTACTTGGAGCCCAAAGCACAACTTTGAGGAAGACCAGGAAGATGATGGACCGGCAAAAGATCACGGTGTCCAGGGGTCACGGTTCCACGTCATCCACGATAGCCACGGGCCTCAGCTTTGCTGTGGACTCAGGGTAGCCTCAGGGAAGTCTGGAAATCTACCTCTGGTGATGCAAAGACTTTGGTGTCCGGTGGGAGCCTCAGAGTTGCAGACCAGACAGTTGCTTCTTTGGTGCCTGCCAAGCAGGGGAGTCATTCCTTGACCCCAAGGGAGATTTCTTCAGTCTTCTAGTCGAAATAGAAAGTTGAAGGTCCAGGATATATGTTGCAGAGTTTCGTCCAGGGTAATCTAAAGTCTCAAGGACTGGGTTCCCATACTTATACTAAGTTTGGGGGTTGGACATACTCTAGGGACTCACCTATGGGAGGGTTTGGAAAGAGGGGTGGTTACACCCATTTCCTTTGTCCAGTTTCATGCCAGAGCAGGGGCAGGTAGCCCCTGCAACCGGTTTGAACTGGACTATGCACAGGGACACCAAGTGTGCCCCCAGTGCAGGACTTCAAAGCACCAGAGAATTCTCCCGCCCAGCCCCAAAACACATCTGCCTGTCTGGGGAGGTGGTTACACCTCCCTGGGACAGGAAACTTATTGTCCAGGCCTCCCCTGCCAGAGTTTTGGTCAGGAGCAGGAGGCCAGACACGTGTCTGTGGCAGTGGCATCCATTTTGTGATGCCAGGGCTTTGGAAAGTCTTTACTGGGTAGACCAGTGTGAAAATGTCTCTCCCTCTAGAAGGGTGGAATGCTACCCCCGCCGCCAGAACTGATGGGGGGGGGTAGTATTCCAAAGCGTTTGACACTAAACACAACATGTTTCCGTGCAGCCAGTCCAAAGTTAGCATTTACCGCAAGGTTATAATGCACTTAAGAGTATATGGTCAGGCTACTCCACAAACAGCATCAGAGGAGGTACTCCGAATGCTGCAGAGGGGCTCTGCTCATGCAGGGGCACCCTCTCACATAAAAACTAAGCACTCTGCCTTCAGGATTGTTAAGGACTGCCATAGTAGTGACTTATAGGTTTAATATGTGTGTGCACTGGTAGTGATATAGGTAGCCTATACCACAGTAAGGGGTGCAGGCACCACCTTACCCAGGCTGTAGTAGCAGACCTGTGGTGTCATTTTGGAGTGCTTCCCTCCCAGGGGTGGCATAATACGTGCTTCAGGCCGTGGTAGGCCTCTGAGGTACCTATGCCCTAGGTGCATAGTATACCATACACTAGGGGCTTATAGGGCACTCCAGAATCCAATTAGAGATGTACCTAATGTACATGGAAACTCTTTTAGAGAGGAAGCAGCTAGGCTGGGGTCCTGATTAGCAGGGTCTCAGCCAGACTAAAGTAAAAAAACAGTGAAATATCAGCAAAAAGTGGGGGTAACTATAAGAAGCAGATCCTACTCTCCTACAAGGGGCAGATGGTGTATGTACAATTGGTGTTTGTGCATGGACAGGGGTTGGTTGTGCAGGTGATGGGAGTGCCTGTTCAGGGGGTGGTCGTGGTTGTGCAGGTTGTGTGAGTGCCTATTCAAGGCTGCGGTTGTGGGTGTGTACCCTTGCTGTGGTCCTGTGCAGTTGGTGGTACAGGTGTGTGGGTGTGATGTGCTGCAGGCAGATGTGATGGCTACCCTCCCTACATTGACTGTGAAGGGAGACTTTGGATCACTTTCATCATGCCCGCCATCATCTTCATGTCCAAGTCATGGAGTCTTAAACTCTCTCCCCTTTGGATGGATATTGTGTCTCTGATATTCTTGATCATGTCTTGCCAAGATCTATCCATCCTTTCCAAATCATGGGTCAGTCTGTCCACCAGCTGAGGGATTTGGCGCATGTCCTGCAGGGCCTCAGACATGTCTGACAGAGTAGCCCCTATGGTACGACTTTTCCTGCCTCACATCTGCTTGCTGTTGGAAGAAGTCCTGCTCCCACAGGTCACCATAGCCTGGTGCAGTGCCTCTCTGCAGGGGTTAGCCCTGGATGAGAACGGCAGGTCCAACAGCCAGGTGGGGTGGCAGGTGGAAGCATGTGGACAGGAGAATGGTGCCCAGGGGATACCTGTAGCACAACAGGGTTGATTCTTCTCCCGGAGGGTGGAGAGGATGCCTGGTACAAGCTGTAGGGTGGAGCGTATAGGGGAACCACCACATCTGTCCTGGATGTGAGGGCTGTGACAGAGTGATGTCCATGTTGGGGTGAGAGTGAGCTGTGGCTGGTTAGCTCTATGCTGGGGACAGGCAATCTTTCGTTTTGGAGGAGGCTGAGGCACTTTGCTGGGCGCAGGATGTGATGCCTTGCAAAATTGGGCAATGTTGGAAAATTTCTGTCCACGGCATCAGAATCGTCATCCCCGGAGAGGATGGACATATAGCCACCATCATCTTCCAATCCTTCAGCCTCCTCAAGTACTTCCTCCTCCTCCTCCTCCTCTTGCGCAGTACTTGCAGCTGACATAACTTCCTGGAGGAGCAATAGATTTTTCCCTTTGATTGCCTGTCACCCAACACTGGTGGAAGGTCCATCCTCCTCATCGTCATCATCCCCTAGAACACAGAGGTTGCAACAGGATAAGTAATTGACCTAGAATACGATGTGGTGCAACACAAGGGTTGGATTAACTGTACTTTGCATCAACAGATGACTTACATGTGACCTGGTTTGGGTGCCCCTACAAGTGACAGCTCACACCATAGCACTGAGGTGTTAAACAGAGATGTACATTGCACAAGCAAACTCACCAGCTCCAGCCACATCTTTCTGTCCGTTTGCGATCCCCCCTGAAGTCAACTGCTGAACCATGCTCCTCATAGGTTTCGTTGACAAAGCCGTCCCTGATCCAGGGAAGTGCCAACATACTCTATGATCTGCATTACTAATTTACAAACAGGCACATGTGACACTTATAATATGTATGTAACTTTGTAAACAACGACTGCAGATTCTATGTAGAAGGGAATTTTGATCTTTGTCATGGCTTTGTAATCTAATAGGAAAACACTTGATGCCACAATTACCTGATGAACAGGTGTGAGAGGGTTTCACTGCTGCAGCCAGGATGTCATGCATTCCCCGGGATGGTGTTCTATGCTGCACTGGTGTCATCCTGTCAGCAGCTGTGATGAGACTTACATGTCCATATTTCAGTACACCAGATGGTAGCTATGAGCTAACATGTACATGTCATTCTAAATGACCATTGGCAGGATATTCATGGCCAATGTGCAGCATGTTTACCTCATGGACTTTACATGTGGGCCCCTGCTCACATGCAGCAATTGCCAGCTGTTAACTCCGCACAGCATGACATCAATGAGATGACACATCAACAGACAAACATATATGAGAAGGTTACTGATATTTAAAGGAATGGGATAAAAGATCAGGACTCCTCTGCATTACATTGATCACAACTTCACCATTAAGACTAACATGTTTCATGAGTATAATGTTGTCTGTTGACAAGTTGAAAGGAGTGTACATCACCAGGCTGACCAGTTTAACATTTGCACATCAGTTCAAACATTGCATTGCAGAGTTCATGTGTGAGATGTGCAATAGTCAGGTACATTTTGTGGCTCATTTGTGCTTCCCTAACCATGAAGTCACAAAGCTCTTTTTGGAATGAGAGATCACACATTTGTTCTGCCCATCCATTGAGTGTCCTCTGTTCGCATACTCCATTTCAAACATCATGGTAGTATTTAGCTGACAACGGATGATGTTTTGTGCAGCAGACATCCAAACCTCATATGTTAACCACTCACTTATATAGGTGAATACAGTTGAAGAGGAGGCAAGCAGAATGCAACATTTGACTAGGATCCCACATTGTGGGTAAGTTGAGAAACTTTGATGGTTGCCGCCAACATTGGATTTGCGTTGTGCTTTTCAGCCAAGTTATTTGAAAAATTTACTTCCTGAAGATTCACCTTAGCAGCCCATGCACCCATCTCAAAAGAACCCAACTGGCATCAGTGTGAGCCTCATACACACCAATTTCAATATGATTTTACCATTGATATTTTGCAAGATAGTTTTGATGTCAATGAATTACTATCCAGTTGTGTGTAGGACACTTCATATGATAGTATGTACTATTTTATGTCCATTCTGCACTCACCTTGCATACATTTTGTGTCATCCTTTCAGTAGCCACCATGGTGTGATCTGGTATGTGGTTAAATGCCATGTGTACGCATATTTTGATGCAGTACATCAGTGTTGTACACCACATATAACATACAGTAGAGATTAAAGGCACATTTCATGAGCATTCAGGTACATTATTCTTGGTTTTACTTAACATGGCCCAGCACCTACCCAGTGTTTGGTCCCTGACCAGATGTACAGCCAACCTTGTAGCAGAAGTCAATGTGGGTGTTGAAATCTGGGAGGACATCATTGGACCTACAATGATAAGTGTGTTTGCAACTTTACATTTCTGCTGCCATATGTGATGCACTCAATTTCAGGCACAAAGGATAAGCACAAGCAGTTGTGGGCACTACCGTTGTAGAAATGTGTAGCACTAAATATCATGAGTGATCCCACCTTTAACTTTAAATGGCCCCACTGCCTAGAAGCAACGTCTATCAAAATGACACAACTACGAAACCTGAAGTAAGGTCCACTATTGTGTTTTGTTAATGGCCCAAAAACTTGCCATCCAATGAAAACATATATAACCAGCTGGGTGGACTGGACAATTTCATGTATTGAAAAAACATTATAAGTTGGACAGTGGATACATTCTCAATTGTCCTGCCAATTGTATCTCACTTCTTGTTCATGTCTTGCAAAGATCTATCCATCCTTTCCAAATCATGGGTCAGTCTGTCCACCAGCTGAGGGATTTGGCGCATGTCCTGCAGGGCCTCAGACATGTCTGACAGGGTAGCCCCTATGGCACAACTTTTCCTGCCTCATTTGTTAACATTGGATTTCTTGATTTAGTCTACAAAAACAATTACAATATAGTGGGGACTCTTTTTTGACTTGTTGTGGCACTCGATTACAGGATTAAGTTCACAATTCTGGAACTGTTGGTGGAATACATGTAATGTTCCCAAATCACAAAGCTATGATGAGCCTAGATATATTATATTTTGTCTTTCGCTATTCACAAATGTCATTTGCAAAAGGATTTTTTGGAAAAAGTTTTTCCTCTCCAGTTACCTTTGAGATTAGGGTCCTATATGTCCCTCTGTTGTCTGCTGACAATGTTTGCATTTTGACCATCTCCTGACCAGTTCGACTTACCAGTTAGTGAGGGTGGTATGCGTTGCTCTGGATGATGTGGTTGCTTCCCAGAAGATGCAGGTACCTCTGCTACTGTGGTTGTCTGTACTCTGGCTGAATGTGTCAATAGGTGAGAAGAGAGAAAAGTCACCAAATGGAAAATGTACATGTGCAACTTTCAGACATTGCCTCATATTTTCTGCATGCTAACAGTATTGTGAAGTACTGCCATGTCCGGTGCAGGTAGGAGCAGTGGGGCATTGGGGATGTCATGGTGTGGCAGCGTGGGAAATAGACAATGGAATATGGGAATGAAATGTTTTGAAATGAGGATTCTCTCATCTTCTGCTTTGTGATTTTGGCAGGCACAAGTTGAGTTAGTTTTTGGATAATTTGTATTTATTTTCCCTATTCCGTTGTCAGTTGATTTTACTCTGCACCGCAACGCCCACCCCATTATGTTCTTGACTGACCCATCTGCGTCTGGATAAGTGAAAGGGGCACTTTGTCAATTGCTACTTAACAGTGTTAGGTATATACGCAGCAGTACTGGGCCCATGTTGGAAATAGTGGGCAAGGGATTTGCCATTTCTAATACAAAGGATTCTGTGACTTGTGTTGCAACATACAGAGGGAAACACATGAACCTCTGACTGACTATATTTTTATAGAAACTTTGGACAACTTCCTTACTCATAATGGCAGTGCAACACAGACAATCTTTTCATATACTTATTCTTGTCATCCCATGTATCTGGTACCACATTGCGGACATCACTCACAGGCAGCCCATGGAGCATGTGGGGGTGGATTGAAGTGAGGACATCCTCCTCAAGTGGGGTGAGACGAAGGCGTGTTCTAGATTGTGGAGCTGGGAGAATCTTATTCAACTCGATCCTGGAGTATTTCTCCTTCGCCCTCTTCTATTTTGTCCTGCCACTTCTTCTTGATGTCATGGACTGTGCACCTATGCTCCCCCAATGCTGTGACAACAGTGGCTAAATGCTGCTACAGAGATGCCTTCTGTGTGCCATTGGTGCAGTAAGGTGGGAGACCATAAAGGAGTTTGTGGTGCCTCACAATGAACTCCACAATCATGGTGGTCTCCTCAGTAGTGAAGTTCTTCTTCCTCCTCATTTGGTACATTTTCCTCTAGCGATGAACAGTGAATGAAAACAGGAACTCTCTGTGGCTAAACCAGTTCCTTGAATGTGTGCTACTTTTATATGGTTTGTTGTGCTAGTCTGGCAGGTAGTGTTAATTGACTTCAGCTAGAGCATGGTGTGGGATGGTAGGCACTTGAAATGATCATCAGGCCCAACTGCAGGTATTCCGGCCTGGAAGCAGAGTTTCTGGCCCGGGAGCAGAAATTCCGGCACAAATGCAGGATTTCTGCTCTGGCTGAGGACAATCCAGCCCGAGTGCGGAAATTCTGGCCCGATTGCGGACGTAAAGTTAGTAGTCATAAGTGCATTCTGTGAATACCAAGAGCAGTAAGTTTAGGATTTTGTCTCAGATTAGCTCTGTGAATCGGCCCCAAAGACTCTATCTGAGAGCACGCACAAAGGATTTGACAATGCACTATTTTGACCATAGACAATCTGGGGCCAGGGTAGAGAGGAAGGAAATTCCAAGCAGAGATTGGCGTGGAAACTTTCAGAACCTTCTTGTACTTCAAAGTGGGCAACAGGTATAAATATTGGACCCTCAGACTCAACACTTCAGTGCACCTCTGGACCTGTTGTAGACTCAGAAGGATGTTGTGCTGCTCTGCAAGAAGGACTACTACTCTGTTGTATGTGTGCCAAGTGGTAGTATCCCTTACCAAATCAAGAAACTTACGGGTGCATATTTGCACAGTAATTGCAAACACATTGGGCCCGATTCACAGAACTAATTTAAGACAAAATCCTAAACTTACTACAAGTTTGGTATTCACAGAAGGCACTTACTCATTTTGGTATTCACAGAAGGCACTTACTCATTTCGGTATTCACAGAAGTTAGGAGCCCTAACTTTAGGACTCCTAAATGCCTTCTGTGAATACCGAAAGTCTTAAAATTAGGATTTTTTTCAGTTTAGGAGTAGTAATGTTAGGACTCCTAACTTTACTACTCCTAAACAAAGAAAAATCCTAACTTTATGACTTTAGGTATTCACAGAAGGCATTTAGGAGTCCTAACGTTAAAAGTCCTAACTTTACTACTACTAAACTGAGAAAAATCCTAATGTTAATACTTTCAGTAGTCACAGAAGGCATTTAGGAGTCCTAAAGTTTGGAGTCCTAACTTTACTACTCATAAACTGAGAAAAATCCTAATTTTAAGACTTTCGGTATTCACAGAAGGCATTTAGCAGTCCTAAAGTTAGGACTCCAAACTTCTGTGAATACTGAAATGAGTAAGTGCCTTCTGTGAATACCAAAATGAGTAAGTGCCTTCTGTGAATACCAAAATGGTAGTAAGTTTAGGATTTTGTCTTAAGTTAGTTCTGTGAATCGGGCCCATATTCTCTCTTTGTGAGTCCTCTGCATTTCTTGATAAATAATGAAATGCAAAATAATGTACCTATATCATATACTTATTCATATTCAGTCATTTGTTCATATTCACAGTCTGTTATGAGTACACTCTCTTCAGTTTCCGAGTTGGAAAATTTGAGTAGGCCAGTAGGTAAGTATTTAATTCCTCAGTTCAGAAAGCAACTGTTGAGAAAGATTTTCTCTTTTTATCTGGAAATGATCACTTTAGCCTCTTGAAATGTTCTCCCTTATCCAAGCATCTTTCTGAATGTTAGATATGTGGGTAAGTGGTAGACCAGTAATTGCTGAAACCGGCCAGCCTGACGCCCTCTGTCAGATGCTGTCATTTCCAGTTCCGTGTCAGCCTGGAATCAAATGAACCTTTTCATCAGCTGAGGCCTGTACAGTTAAGATCTGTGGGGCCAGGTTGGGGGGATTCAACAGACGACCACAAGGGAAAATTAAATAAATAATTATTTTTCGCTCTAGTCACGGCCGCTTTTCATTGTGACAATCATCCATCTGTGAAATGTATACCTGGGAAGTTAATACTTCATAACAACTAAGGGGCATATTTATGAGTTTTGTGGCGCAGGGCGACGCAGCAAGACACCTTGCTGCAATGCCCTGAGTCACAGGGAAAGGGCAGGAATGCGCCGTATTTTTCCAAAACAGCACATTCCTTTCCTTTTCCCTTGCACTGGTGCCGTTTTTGCAGCCTAGTGCCAACACAGGTACCCTTGCACCATGGTGCTAGGGTTCCTGTGTTGTAGGAAGGGTGATTTGTTTGCAGGAAAGTAACCTTCCTGCACAAAAACGGCCCTGGGAGTCTTTTTCCTTTTTCTTTGCATGCTGCAGAATACTGCACACATAGAAAGACAAAAAAACGAGGAGAAATAAACATATTTCTCCACGTTGCATCTCTCCTGGGGAGGTATCTTTTTTTTGGCACATCCCCAGGTTTACCAGGTTTGGTGAATCTCAAAATGCTTCAAAAACCATAGGAGTTGCCGGGAACACCCCAGCAACACCCATGGAATGCCTCCCTTCAGCAGAGTAATGCAATGCAGCGATGTGCACTGCATTGCATGACTCCAGATTTAAAAGCTATTCAAAGCCACCAAAGTGGCTTTGAGTGGTTTCAAAAATATGGCTTAAGGTTTGTGTCGCTGTTCCACCCCGTTACGTGGTGCAACAGCAGCACAAACCGGGTCATAAATATGGCCCTAATTATTTTGAAATTCTAAGGAGGAAAAAGCAACTTGAAAGTTATTTATACAATATAAAACAGCACATGAACATGACTGATAATTATTTATAATTCAGCCTATTACTTGTAGGACGTTTTACAAATACATCCAGAAAAATGCATTATAAAACAAGTGGCACCTATTTTCTTAATGGCAGGAAGAGCAAACAGTTGTACTGATAATAACTGAGAATGTGTCATTAATCACTGTGACCAATAATTGCAGAAAAATTGGATTTGGCTAAATATATGAAGTGTAATCAATCATACAATACAAGAAGGAGCTCCAGTAAGGAAACAGTCATTAGCAATCAGACACGATCCACATGGAAGCACAAATGGGGGAGTCTTACCACTCACACATATAGGATGTGTAATACAAAGAGGCTGCAACCCAGTGGGTGGTGTAAGATGAAGAACAGCATTAATGACTGTTATTAATAACAGCACGCGCTTGATAGCCTTTGTGTGATCAAACAAACTAAGCAGAAATTATTGCATCAATGAAAAAGCTCTACATGGATAGGCACAATGTCTGGTTAAAGCCAGGAGGAACATTTCGCTTTACATAACACTTTGTTAAGAAAGAATACCACAAGCGTTAGGTCTTGGTTGTGATGTTGCTAGCATTTCATTGCAAATAATATCCCAGAGATATAATGTGACAATCCCTCTTTCCCTTCCTGGCCAAAATATTGTTTTTAAAAATAAAAACTAAAAGCCTACAGCCATTATTTGATCATTTATATGAGATTGCATTTTCTTAACATGTTTCTAATCGCAGGAGCTCTCAATGATTAGTTATTACAGGTTAAATGTTTCTCTTTGAGTAATTAAAGGTACTAATTCATCCATGCAGGAATTTTAGGTCGAGAGCCATCTGTGACCCACTTATCAGATGGTTTTTCTAATTATTTATGACTATGATGCTTTTCAAAAAATGGCAAAGTATTTTATTGTACCCACAAAATATATAAATGTGCAGGCAAAACTTCTGTACTCTGAGACCATCTTCAGATGCGCCTCTGTTGATACTTTTCCGGCTGCTCCATTTAATTAAGTCAGCTTCTCTCTGCTTTGCCAAACACCACTTGTCTTTTCATTTATTTAAGTTAAAATCATATTCAAGCAACAGATCCTAATTATTCAGATAGAGGTACATCACATGTTCCTAGGCCTCTTGGAGACAGTTTTGCAAACATGCTTGTATACCACAATACTCAGTAACACACCCAGTAAGCAATCCATGCAGCTCCTTACATACACTTTTAGACACCCATAGATTATGTTAGAGAGGCAGACATATACCAAAATGCTTACCTACATATCCAGTAACACACCCACATATACACTGAGACAGTTACATGGATATGTGTTGAAGAACTGACACTACGAATTCACTCATGAATTCCAATATGCATATAAAGATATTTTGGGACTGCCACTGTGGAGAATGAGTGTTCAGTTTCCCTGGTAGACCGACTTCACATTCAAAGCATGTTGCTAATCTTCAAACTTCTGTTCTACTAGGTACAATTCACCTCTAATGGCAACTGTAGGTAGGTCACATTATCAATTCTACAGTAATACAGGCAGTTGCACACACAAGTAAAGATCCCGATATTCAGTAACGCAGGTAGGAAGAAATCCATGAAGCTCCTTACATACACAATGACTGTCCGCTAGAGTAACTAAGAGATCTAGGTAGATATCAACACACTTAGTTACATGTCTAATGAGACGACTAAATAAGCTCTGAAGCACTCCTTCAGGTATGTATTGAAGAACTGATACTAACAAGTCATCCATGAAGTCAAGTAGGCCTTTAAACATATCTTAGGCCTCCTACAGTAGTGCACGTATATGCAGCTTCAGTGATAGGCTGAGTTGAAATTCAAGACATGTTCCTATGCCTTAAACTTCTCTTCTAATACATATAAGTCACTCCTGAGATACATTGTACCCAGCTATAGAACAGGGAGGTATGGGCTTAAAAGATAACAGATGTTCTTTCAAGTCTGATTGAGTTAAGTACACATTTAAATACTAATATCTGCAGATATAGATCTACTCAGGAAGAAGTATTTAAACATTCACTCACATACACATGCAGCTCTAATGTGTTCGACAGTAATGGAGTCAGTCGTACACACAGTCGAATGCCCTAATACTCACTAGCACGGGTAGCAAGAAATCCATGCAGCTCCATACAGACACATTAAGAGTCCAGTAGAGTAATTAAGAGACAAAGGAATTTATCAGCATACTTGCTTACTAGTGCAATGACACATCCACATAGGCTCTGAGACACCCCGTTAGGTATATACTAAAGAACGAACACTAACAAGTCATGCATAAAGAGAAGTAGGCCTTTAAACATATCTCAGGCCTGCTACAGTTGTGTGGGTACATGCAGCTCTTCTGCTAGGCCGAGTTGACCTTCAAGAAATGTTTGTATGCCTTAAACTGCTCTTCTTCTACATAGAAGTCATTGCTCAGATGCGCTGGACAAGTCAAGAGAAAAAATGCAGGTATGGACTTAAAAGATAAGAGAAGTTGTTTCAAGTCTGATTCAATTATATGCACACTTTCAGACTGATATGTTTAAGTACAGTTCTACTCTCCTACCCATATTATTACTGAAATAGGTGTGCGTACATCCACTAATACACCTAGTAAAACACTGACAGAGGTATTGAAACATTCACTCACACATACATGCAGCTGTTATGCATTCAGCAGTAATGAAGGCAGTTACATACCAAGTTGAATAACCCAATACTGTGTAATAAAGGTAGCAAGTAATCTATGCAGCTCCTTACATACACATTAAGATCCGCTGGAGTAATGAAGACTCTGAGAAATAAATCAGCATACTTACTTACATGTGCATTGGCATACCCACATAGACACTGAGACACTGCTTCAGATATATACTAAAGAACTGATATTAACAAGTCATGTGTGGAGAGGAGTTGGCCTTACGGCTAGGGCGGTCAACCTCAAATCTGGGGAACTGGGTTTGAGTCTCAGGTTCGAGTCTCAGCAATGATGCTGAACATCCTGTGATTCTGGGCAAATCACTTAATCTCTCCGTGACCAACAAAAATGAATGTGTCCTCATGTAATGCAACTGTTGCTATGTAAAGCACTCTGATAACCAATTCGGGTCAAGTTCGCTCTATATAAAACTCAATAATAAAAATAAAGAAAATGTGTCCAGCCAGTTAGGCCTTTAAAGAGATCTGAGGCATGTTGCAGTCAAGGTTGTATATACAGTTTCCTTGTGTGGCCAAGTTGCCATTTAATACAGGTTTTTGTGCTTTAAAGTTTTCTTTTACAATATATAAGTCACTTGTGTGAGAGTGTGCTAAGCAAACTAAAAGTCTGATAAATATATCAGCAAACATACTTACATATCCCATGACACATCCAGACAGGTACTGAGACAATCTTTCAAGTATATACTGAAGACATTACATTTACAAGTCATCCATCCTGATAGGTAGGCTTTTAAACATATCTCAGGCCTGCTATAGTAGAGTATGTACATGGGGTTTCTCTGCTACGCTGAGTTGACATTCAAGTCATTGCTGAGAGAGATTGTAGGTAGGCTACAAACAGGGAGGTATGGGTTTTAAAGGTGAGACATGTTGTTTGAGGTCTGATTGAGGTAGATGGAGACTTGCTGAACAATATTTCTAGTTGTAGATCTACTCTCCTATCCACACTGGTCTGGAGTATATACACATAAACACATGGAAATCAGTAAAATCAAGAGATGGAAATTCTTTATGAAAAATGACAAGAGTAAATCAAGCTGTCCCGGCTCAAGCATTATGCCTTGAACTCTCCCTATCCAGCATATACCCAAGGGCTATCTTAAATATATTAAGATGGGCTTATCACCTTCTGCATGCTGATTCTGGTTCCTTAAGGCACATTTTAAAATCAGAAAATTTTAGAGAAGAGACGTCCCGATACTCTTTTAATAAGAATCTTAATATAGCTTTTAATCAGTCTCACTGCACAGCAGCACTTTTACAATCGTGGTCACCGGCACTTTTGAAGCTCTTTTAAAAAAAATATGGTTCCAAGTTAAAGCTTCGATCTGGACGTAGAAGCATTGTACACAATTAAAACACTATAAAGAAACCACAAAAACTATAGACTATAAATCCCCAGAGAAATATACAAACTTCTCATTAGATCATAGGGTCTGGCGCTGTATTCTTCTACTGAGGCTGGAAATCCTCCCTTTGAAAGTGTGTAAAACAAAGTGGAACAAATCTGTAAATACAACTGGGCTTTGTGAGTTGTGTGAGCGAGGAATACCACATCTAACTTATGTTCTACCTGTTTGTCCTAACCCAACCCTAGTTGAAGCCCGGAGGAGGTATTTAAGGCCCATGAGTATCAGATGCAATGCTACATCTATACAAAACCTAATTAGGCTCTGTAAATCGCCACCGGATGAACCCACTTGTTATCAATTGTATACATTTTTAAAGAGCTTTCTAAACTTGTTTTAACATCCATGACAATAATGTTTTAAAAAATTATAAATATTTAAACTGATATGATGAATTATTACCCTTAAGTACAACCTTGCCTTTACAAGCTATTTAAGCTCTGGGAATGTATTCATCTCTTGTCAGCCACATAAATATCAAATGAATTTTATTTTAAATACTTTGCAAAAACTATGTTGAAATGTTTTAACCTTTGAAATGCTTAAAGCTGATGCTATCATTATGAATGTTTTCAAACTATGTTTGTGTATTTGTTGACCTCAGTTGAGGTCCATATCAAATTTAAAATAGACTTTAAACTCCTATCCACACTGGAAGTAATATGGGTATCACAATCACGTATCTAGTATTCAGTGTTCTATCTTAATCTTGTCGAAACACGTGTACGTGCTTCCCGAAACTCGACTCCATTGAAAGCAAGCGTCCTGGCGTCTCACAGTCCAAACTTCAGTTTAAGATAGAACACTGATTACGAGATACGTGATTGTGATGATTGGGAGGATTTTTCCCGTCTGGATGTGTACTGGCGTGGTAGACTGTAACCAGTAATTGGAATAGACTGTTGGATCGAACCAAGTTTGTGTAGTGACAAGACTGTTAATTGAACACCTGACTTTGACATCTGCATTTATCGATTTTGCATACCCCATGGGGGTGGAAGTATGACCGTTTTGCTTTGGATGTTACTGATCTTGGACAGAGCGATATAGCCCTGAAGAGTCAGAGATTAATGTTTTCTCTGATGAAACACGTGTCGGCTGGCTGTTTGGTTATTCTTGTGATGACCTATTAAAGAAACCAAAGAATTCTACGCTGGAGTGTTTCCATGTCAAATTTAAGTCACACTAATATTGTGTAGTGTAATATTATATGAGTGCACAGGATTATTGTCAGTTGTTTATGTGTGAGGGTTTGCCTCCACAGATTGAGGGGTTTTAGGGTCTTCCCCTCCCTGTCAGCACCATACCTAATTGTTTCCTTCAATACACGTGTATATAGGCTGAGCGCCATTTTCTTCCTGTTGACGAAAAAAACCCTTTTTTGTATGCAACAAAAGGAACTTGTTGGGACTCTAGATGATGAGGCTTTTGCCTTGAAGAGAAATATATTCCTTTTGATTCTGAGCAGAATGAGAATACTGGCAAAAACAGTGTTGTCTATGAGGAGAAAAAGCCAGAAACAAATTTGTCTATAGGACAAACATTTGTATAATATTCAGTGGTGAATGGAAGCATACATCTAGTGCTGAGCCTTTCTTTAATCTAGAAAGCTCTTGGAAAGAGAACACATTAGTGCATGCAGTTGAAGAATGTGGATGATGTTATGAAATAAAGGATGTTTGTCCTATTCCAAAACAGTTAAGGATATCTAGAAATGTAAAGGAAGTTCTGCCAGAAAAGGGACAGGGAAGGCGTATAGAAGCCCCTGCATATAAATACAGACCACTGTATGTAAATGGAACTGTAGTAGTATTTACAGTGTTTGCCAGAAATCTATTGACATTTTGAGAACTTTCCTTTGAAAGTTTCCATGCAGAAGTGTGAAACAGAAAATTGTGGCTTTACAAGGTTTAGATCCATGTAATATAAGTATACAAATTTACAGGGACATTCACTCAGGGTTGGCTGGCACAGGTAAGAACAATTGGACAGTGGGGTGGGATGGGATGGGGTGGGGGTCGGGAAGTTGACAGACAATGGGATAAGTACAATTTAATTTAAAAAAAATGAAACCACTTACCTTGCATTTGCTGCATCGCCGAGTCGGTGATGCAGTGAGCGCAAGGTAAGTGGTTTTATATGTTTTATTATTTAGTGTGACTTATCTGTCAACTTTTCCGACGGCCCCCCAACAAGCCCACCCCCATCCTCCCCACTGCCTCACCACTCTTACCTGTGCTGGCCGCCACTTTATTCACTTGCATGTCTTTCAAAGAAAGTGTGCCAAAACATCTTTCATCATTTCAGAATGTTAGCTGTACACCAATCGCAAAAGTGAACATTAGTTAGGAGACTTTCCTATGTCAAAACTCCTGCTCTATATTTCGGAGAAATGATTAGAGCTCTTTTACATGGTAGAATAGTAAAAGTTGAAAAGGTTACTGGTCATATTCATTTTTGTTTCTTTGGTCTGAACAGGACTGTAGGGAAAATGAAGACTTGGTATCTGCAGGTGTAGTAGAACAGGGCACATGTATTCCTGTTGATAACTTTGAGGAACAGATTACAAAAGTTAATATGGCCTGCTCTAAGACACGAACTGTGCTTGTATGTGTTGCCAATGCACTCACTGCAAAAGTCAAAGGTCTTCTCCTCAAAAACTGACGAAGACAACAGAGATAAGTGGTAAGAATTTGTAGTATATTTATTTGCAGAGAAATGCTTTGATTGTTCCACAAAACAAGTTATATGTAAGCACTATTATGATGAGTTGGAAAGTAAAAAAATGCCAGCTGGAGCAGTGTACAAAAGTTAGAATTAGTTCCACACCCACAGGAACTTGAAGATGAAGATTTAAATGTTTATGAACCAATTCTAATACAGTGTATACATACATTCCAAGCTATTGTATGGTGCCAAAGACAGGGAAGTTTCCTCCAACTGAGCCCCAGAAAGGTCTTAAATTTAGAGTTTTGTACTTGCCAATAGATTTCATGCAGACTTTTGTAACTGTAGGTGTACAGCAAGATTTGGAAGAACCTCTTATTATATAATCAATGGGGTCCCAACCAGAGCAAACAAATATAGGAAGAGCTAGTAGATTTAAGTAACATAAAAAACAACATTATCTCTTGTGCAAAATATTATTTATTATAACAATAGAGATATTGTTAAAAATATATCACATATGGAAGATGACACATCATCATCAAGAGGCCAGATGGAAAAGGTAAATTGATCAAAATCAGAAGAAATGTAATAACTCTTCAGTATTCTTCCTCTGCATTCTAAAGAGATTATTGGTGAGGCAATGTATCTCTTTCAAATGACAAAAGCAGAAGGAGTTTCCTTGAGTGTATGGGATAAGAATTTAGAAGCTAGCTGTTTCCTGCCTCTATTTTCAACTGGAGTAGGTGGTAGATGTGATGAGCGGCCTGTACAAATACTAGAAATCAAGTACAGATAAACTCGACTATATTCAGAAGATCCTAGTTTCCAGCAGTGTATTTCTTATATATTACAACTACTATTTGAGAGTGATTTGTCAGGCCTATCTTATGCAGTAAACCACATTCTCAGTTATATTCTACTTATAGAAGAAATGTAACTGGAAACATAGAAGAAGGAAGATATTCAGTACTTTGGTGAGACACAACAAAGGGAATCTAATTAACGAACGAAAGCTTAGTTGCCAAACTCCAGAGAGAAGGGAGTTGTTTACTTCACACTGTTGCAGTTGTTTAAGACATGGAATGCAGAATCAGGTTTACTTGGGCAGTAACACTATTACTAAAACACTTTCAATGCTGTGAAAGACAGCATTGACTGTTCAGTATTTCCAACCTATTTGCAATTGTTGAAAGATGAGATTAAACAGGAAGAAACTATCACTGCTGAGATAGCCAAGGAGAGTTTCACAAGGCAGCCAAAGTTCTGCAGCAGTAATCAAAGGTTTTCTTGGAGAACCACTTATTCAAAATGAAGCAACTATAGCTATGAATAACCGCCAGAGGACTGTTCCTCCTACCGGCCAATATCACTATTAAATGTGAAAATAAAGATATTGGCCAAGCTTTTAACATTGAGACTTACTAAGGTAATAACAACCCTAATCCACCCTGCTCAATGAGGTTTTATGCCACAGCGGAGCACCAGACTGAACCTGCGGTGTCTCTACGGGGGACTTCATGTGACCAAGATCGAGCCAAAAGAGAACACAGTACTGCTGTCCTTAGACGCCCAAATGGCATTAAACAGCATTGAATGGCAATATCTCTTTGCAGCGCATGAGCGCTTCAGCCTTGGCCTCAAATTCTGCACCTGGTTACAGCTTTTATATGTGAGTCCCTTAACCAGAGTTAGGGTAAATTGAGCCCTTAGCAGCATGGGTCAGAAGAGACCCATTAATAAGTGGAATATCGGTGGGGGCAAATGGGAGGAAAAAATCTCACAATACGCTGACAACATAATCTTATATGCCACAAAACCCCGGTCTACGATATATTGTATACATATTCCAGTTGTTCGGCAGGTACTCAGCTACCAGATAAACTGGGATAAATACCTCCCATTCGTCTTGGCAGGGGAAGCACTGACTATGCCAATCAGTGGAAGCATGATATCGATCAAGGACAATTTTCAAAACTGGGGTATTGTAATATCCCAAACTGAGGCTGAATTCCTAGACGTAATATATTCCCCCAGCTACGTAGATTCCAGAAAGATATTCTACACTGGAGAAAGATGCCGCTCTAACTAATGGGACGAGCAGCCCTCTTTTAAATGATGGCGCTACCACGTCTCCTATATGTCCTGCAGAACACCCCTTGCAGGATACCTGTAACAACATTTTGCAACATAGACTCTGAAGTAAGGCAAATACTGTGGGACTGGGGACATTTCAGGATTCCGCCAAATAAACTGCAATGGGGAGTGTACAAAGTCCCTGATATCTGAAAATGATGAGACAGAAAGGATATCTGGATGCACTGTACTGTAATGGAATTATGAACAGACTACCGCAACACACACAAACAATCATAGGAATCTGGAGGGAGGTGACTAGATTCCTTGGCTGAAAGGGCAAACTAACAGGGCCTACACCCCTATGGAACAGCTACACCCTGGGAGACTATAGAGTTTGAACATGTGGGCACTGTTGGGTATTGAAGATCTAGGAGTTGTTTGTAGGGGACAAAGGATGGTGGACTTTCAAGACACACAGACAATCAAATGCCAGACAACGAATATTATAGATACCTACAGTTGAAACATGCCGAGAAGACGCACATCACAATGGGCAACCAAATACCGAATCTATGCCATTGTAGGATAAAGTGCTCTAAGATCCAATGGTGGAGAAGGCCACTTCCCTCATAATACAATCATGAATAACACCCATGCCCCTCTAGGGGTTCTGCAGGACGCATAGGGAGGAGACGTTGGGATCCTGGAGGAATGTGATTGGGAGGAATACATACAAAGCCCCAGAGAAGTAGCCATGAGAGCACGATTCCGCCTCATACAACTCTGAATCCTGCATAGATCCTACATGACTTAGACAAGATTATAGGGTATGGGCAAAGGCCACTCTGACAAATGAGTGAGGGGATGTGAGGAAAGGGTACCCTTTTCCATACACTGTGGAGCTGCCCTGTACTACAGAGATACTGGAACAAAGTCACACAGGTGATGACTGTGATGGTGGGGCAGTTGGTTCCACTAGATGCCCGATGGCATATATTATGTGTTACAGGGGAAACCAAATGTTCATAGTACACCAAACTATGGTTATTACTAGCTACTCTAATAGCAAAAAGGAATATAGCAAGGAACTGGTGGGATAGCACACCCACCCCCCCAAAGTCTCAGATTGGGAGAAGGTTCTTGATTGGTGCAGTACAGCTGGGAAAGTGGCCTACAAAAACCAGGGATGCCCTGCGAAGTGGGGGAAAGTCTGGAATAGTTGGGTGACATGTGGAGGGATCTGACGGAATATAACAAGGGACATGATGCATGATGAGAGGTATGTATGGAGGGGGCATGAGCTAACTGATGACAGATCCGTTCCCCGAATAACCTGAAACTAGTGGGAAATACGCAAAGAAAGCAGGCAGATGATGAAGCCTACAAGACTGTATATGGTACTATGACTGTCATAAATTTGTGATGTTTTGGTAGACATCTGTAAGATTAATGAACACGAGTAAAAAAAAGAAAGCGACTACAATGTTCTCCTTAGAGGAAGACATTTGATTGTACTTGTTGACCTACTGCAACTGACCCCTATAAAAGGACAACCTGTTTTCAAAACACTTGTACATATTTAAACAAGACATTCTCTGAGACATATTGGCAATGTGAATATTGGTTAAACTTTTAATACAAGGAACTACTAAAGAAAATGCATCAAGCATCTGATAACGAATATGGTGATATGATAAAGGGCATTACAGTAGGAGTTCTAACAAAGAAGGGAACACATTCTTTGGAAAGTAGTCTTATTAAGAAACTATTTCAAACTGATATTACAGCAGCTGAACTAATGTACAAATTTAATGATGTGCAAATATTTTCAAACACTCACCCCCAGTCACAGATCTGGGTTGAATCCATCATCGTTCTTTAGCTCACTTCGCCACCCCAGTTCAGACACAACTATATGCAAATCAGCCTTGACCTTGTGCCTCATGGGAACAGTCCAGCCTGAACTGCCAAGCCATGTCTTCCCTGGACCGTAAACAAGCATCCTGGGACCGGTTTCAGGGTAACACACCTCATCAGCCAGGCTACCATGAATCCAGTGGCATAGTGAGCAAGGGACCCATGTCTGGGCATACCCTGCCAACTTAGGGTGAACAAAGCAAACACAAGGAGATGATGGACGGAGTGTTGAAACTTTCTTCAGCGAATGGTTCATCCTTAATCTGGCAGCAATAGTAATTCTAAGTGATCATTTAGTAATTCCTAAGTGATCAAATATTATGGAATCAAGGCATCATAATTATTTATCATGCTGATTTATTGTTCTCTGTTGCATGCAATTCACTAGGAAAGAATGACTGAGAAATGCAGTTTGGTACTTTAGTGAATTCCAATAACCATATGTGTGTTGCATATATTTACAAGTATTACCATCAAGAGTGTCCCTGATGTTTAATGCATATGTCATACGTGTTTGGTTCATCAAGTACTCATCTACTCTTGTTGCAGAGACGCATGTTTAAATAGTTTCTAAATCATTTACATAAGCAAAGCTAACAATCCTCTTGTCGTTATTTCCTGGTATACTTATATTACAGGGACACATCCCACAATACTGCTACTGTACTGTACGGTGTACTTGATAAAAAGCTGTTCCGATTGGTTATAGGAATGTCTCTCATGTCCCATGCAATATTATGCATGTCTTATTCATCAAGTCCTAATGGTTTTGTGGCACAGTGGCATGGATTAGGTTTCTATGTGACTTACAACAAGCAAACTCAGAATTATATCAACGTCATCGCCCAGTAGACTTATATTACAGTGACATATGTGGCAATTTAGTTATTAGTGGCACAATGTATTATGCAATGATAACTATCCATTGGTCATGCATATGTCTGCCATATCCTGTGTGAATCTCATAATGTTCAAACTCTACATATCCTAAACAGTTTGTATTCTGATCACACATATTACTAAATCACTTACACCAAGGGTGCCTAAATTATACCTTCTGCAATATGAAATGTTCAGCTTGCATAAAATCTATTAATAAAGGACTGTCCAGGGATGATCATTCATATAGTTCAAAGATATAAATGCACTGAGTCCCAATCTGCAACAAATACCAGATGTGTTGTAAATTAATGAAGAGGTCTATTTGAAATAAAACACATGTTTTTGAAAGATTTTGAGACTAATCAGTTTGACAGTTCATATTATTAAAGTCTTTGATTTATAAGTGTATTCATTCATTTAAATTCATTTCAGTTGGATACTTGCTCTGTAGAGAAATAATTTATGTGGATTCTATTGTTCTTAAGTCCAGCTCACGATTGCCCCCTCTTGGGGTTAGTCATACTATATAAGTGCAGTAGTGGCTCAAAATATTTTCATGATGCCTCTCTTAAAAATGTGGTGCCACAGGATAATTCTCATCTTTATTTCTTATGGTGCAAATGTCTCATAAAATTCATTTATTTACTTAAAATATAATCCAAAATCCAGTCTTAATTTCTCTCTCTATATATTTTTTTCTTGGTGAATTTTTCATCATATACCACATACACCAGTCTCTTTTGCTCAACCGTCAGTGGGCAGCCATCGCCCACTGTGACCGCCCTCCAGTTGTGTGCATGGAGGATTGACCACAGGTCTTCATACCCAACCAAGCATGGGTTACTGTGATGCATGTATCTCCATGGTCAGGCCATGACACCAACACCATTTGGACACCCTAATCCAACTGTGGAGAGTGGCTGGCCTTTCTCCAAACCTCTGGATAAACTCTATGCCAATGCTCATACGTCTTTGGTTTCCTGAACCTGACTCCGGGTTTGCAAAACCAAAATGTTTGATGGGGAAAAAACACCCTTGCCCAATCAGGTTTTTTTTTTAGAAATTTTGAATCCATGAAGCCCTGCAAATCCTGGTATGAGGATCTCGAATTACCTGGTCAGATATATTTAAAATGTAACCTCTTCACGAGCAGATGCCCAGCCTGAGTGCCTTCTGAAACAATAATTTCATGAACTCTCTTGAACCTATTTATACCAAATTAAGCAAAGTTACTTTCTCTTACATGATGCAGGGGCTACAGGTGTTGCAGGGATTCTGTAGAGTCACAGAACTATGCTTGGGATCATGGAACCTTAGTAGGCTGGGACTGAGTCATCCTGCCACCCAAGTAACCATGATCCTAGGGACCGACTAGTTATAGTGTCTCACTTGGCCTCCCACTCACTCACAGAGGAACAAGGGATTAGTCACCCCAGAACACAACACTCTCGACCATCTCAAGAATCGCGGTTGCAACACACACCCTTTCGCTCTCGCTCTTGTACCACTCCACTATAAGATTTGACAGATACATGGAAAAAGTTACAAATGTGTATTTTAACTATAGTGCTCTAGTATGCAGTATACATGCTACACCAAGTAGAAAAAGGCCTAACACAAATACGGTTAGCATGGGAAACATCCTTTACCGAGCATGCATTACAACGCATGCCATTACCCCGCATTTTTTACATGGCAAAATCTTTTACAACGCAGGGCTTTAAATCGCAAATTATTCCAACACATTCCCCAAAGTAACGCCCCAGTGTAGTTAGAATAATAAATTGTGTTGTAATGGGAATGCATTGTAATGGATTGCGTTGTAAAGCCTTGCGTCGTAAAAGATTTTGCAGTGTAAAAACTGCAGAGTAATGGCACATGGAGAAAAAGTGTGCAGGGTAATGTGTCCTAGTCAGTTAGCATAGCAAGTAGTCCATAAATCATTTAGGTGTTGTCATTGTATACAACAGCATAGCCTAATCTCCCTCCCCTTCTACAGAAGCAAAATGGTTATATATTAGAAGATCTCCGGGTGTTTGCCGCAAACCCCGTACCTCAGTCCATAGATGAAAGATATACATCACAGGTCCTGTCACGTTCCCTTCTCTGGAAAGATCCCTCTCCAAATGTGTGTTACGCACCTGTGTCTACCCAAAGTACATGTTCCCAAACAACAGCTGCATCTTAATGTTTTGTCTAGGTGCTAGGGCCTGACCAGAACAGAATAACAAGGGCCATTGTTGCTCGACCTTGTCTGCAGTGTTCAAACTAAATACCAGGATAGAACAGAATACAAAAAACACATCATGTTCTGTGTGAAAGTGTTAGGTACCCCAATAGAGGCTGGGGTAGCCTCCTAACCTTTCACCCATATTCTCCCCTACCATTACACTACATAACCGTTCTTAGTACTGACCTTTTATCTAGTTACGGTAATGCCTAAAGATGACATGGGTTTTTCTCCAAAAAGCTTAAACCTGATTCAATAAGCATGAGGCTTCTTGGAATCACAGAAGGACAGCAGGCCTACCATCCCCTGCATAATAACTATGTATAAGGGTCATTGCTTCCATCACCCTAGTCCGACATGACACAGCGAGGTATATTCCCAGAGGGTACCACTTTGGGTATATATACACCATATCTTGCTAAAGTAGTCAGAGGAGAAAAGGACTCCCATGTTGACACACTGGCACAAGACGCTGAGGCTCCTGCATGCAGACACTCCAGCTCGCAGGGGTCTGACATTCCTTGCGTTGTGTCCATCCCTAGACCAAGACGGAGTCCCACAGTCTCTCACTTCAGGAAATGGGGTTGACTTTATCCTGTAGGGATTCTTGGCTTTCACACCTACATACATACTAGGTACACTTAGGTACATCTAGTTAGGGTTGCATCGTGGGAGTACGCATTCTGCTGTCATGTATTTTATATACTTGTCTGTATTCATTGTTTTAGCACGATGGTAGGAATCTACCATCCTTTTACTCTGTTAGTACTTATAATCATTTATATCTGTTACTGTCTAGTGGTTGTTTCAGCACACCTATTTTACACTAGCATGACGCTGGTTCAATAAATGCTTATTAAAAAAAGTCCCCACCATTTATTCTGTGTATCTCTCCGAGACTAAGTGAGCACGAGTGACTGAGCGAAAAGTAATATACTGTTTCCATGATCCTGAGGGATCAGGGTTGTTATGTTCGATAGTTGTCAAGAACTATTCTCTCCTCGGTAAGAAGGGTTTCTAGTGGAACTGTGAGCTAGCTGGTATACAGGCAAACGTACCCGGTAAGGGTGTCCACAAGCAGTCTGACACCAATCCTACAGTGTATGTTGTCAGAACGCACTGATCCTATTTAGGATTATAGGAACTACACGACAAAAGTTGCAGTGTGGCACAAAGCAAAATACGTTCATGTAGTAACATGTGCAAAGCAGAAGACAGTCTGCTACGGGCTCATGCTAACATAAGAAAAACGACAATGGTCACATAGACCATGTGACACATCGAGTACAGCAGCATCCTAACAACATTTTAGAAAAAATTGCAATAAGTCTCCTAGATCATTGAATCCATGACCTCAGTAGAGCTTACCATTATTTTCAAAGCAATTCTAAGTTGCAGCTGCAAGTGCTTCAGCTGGAGTGCAGTGCCCCCTTGTGGTTGTTTATATTGCTGTGTTTTATGATCTGAAAAATGCAATAAAAAAGGCTCAAAGTCCTTTTAATGTTTTCTTTAATGCTTTATTGAAAACATTATTATTAAACATTGCATTGTGTGAATTTATAATGTATGTGTTTGCATATAGTTATCAGTGACTTTTTGACAAAGCCAATAGGTTTGTTTTATATATGTGATGTGCTGACCCCTTAAAAAAGCCAATAGACAAACTTCTTATAATCTGGTAATCTGACCCTTAGACAAATCCTGTAGGTCTGCCTAAAAATGACACCTTTTAAATTGTCACATGATGTAGTGATCCATGCATAGCGGAGGATGAAGGTTTGGGCATGGAGATGCCCAACCCTATTCCACGTATGGCTGATGGCCTTGTGCAGCACAGGGTTGGATGCCTTATTGCATACTGTGCGTGGTGGAAGGTCGTGTGCTGCACAGGTTGGGGTGCATGGGCTAACATGTGGCCTGGACCAGCTTAGTTAACTGTAGCTGCTGAATTTTTTGTAATCATTGCATTTTAAATTATTTAAATACCTAATAATAATTACACAATAACTTTGCTTTTCAAGTGAATTTCTACTATTTTTAATGTAAGCTAAAAGCTTATTATCATATCTAACTATAATGTCACTTTAACCGTTTGTTTTTGTCAGTGAATTCCTGTTTTTGTTTTACTAAGATGAGCTAATATTCACATAACTGTACTATCACAATGTCACTTCATTGTTTAGTTTTCATGTGAATTTTTAGGATTTGTGATGATATTTCACCAACAACCCACCTGTGCATGCCCTCCAAAAGTTGGCCAACCCCATGTTGGTTACTGTCGAAGGCCACACACATGAAGGGGTGGGCTGCAGTGCCTTGCCTACAGCTAATCACCCTGTGCCCAACCCCATTGAAGGCAGCCATCTTTCAGCTGTGTACAGCAGAGTTTGGGATGCAGGGAATAGTGCCATGGCACCAATATTACTCCCAAAAACATAATTAACTTCCCATCCCTCCCAAGTGATAGCCAATTCCGGTTTTGCATAATGGCATGTGGGCTGCAACAACTATTATGTCTCAGTTGCAGGTTCCAGATGCTGTAAAACAAGGTGTGCTCTTCCACTAGTCAATTTAACAAATCATACATGACTAGGATTAGAAACAGCAGGGGTTTATTCCTGCTTTGGGGGAAAGAAACCACTAGAAACAGCAGGTTAGTGTTAGAATTGGAAGCAGGAGTCTGCTCCTCCATGATAGTAGTAGGCTGATCATTCCTCTCAATTGTTCCTCTAATCAAAGCTACAAGTAATTATCTTTTATTTACTGGTCAGTAGAATAGGACAGTAAAGACCTTCAAACAGAATCAGAAGGTTGTAGAATGTCCCGGGATAGGGCTATCACCCCAAACAAGTGTGTTTGGGTGCAAAGATGGAATAACTCTTACTAATTGTAGCATATTGCCACTGGAATACTATAGTTGGAGACATCAAAGGCTTTCTCTTGACATTACTGTATGGCTTTGTTGATGTGCACAAAGTGGTTCCGTACCGCAAACACAGCTGCCAGTGCAGATCTGTCAGCAGCAGGAACAGCTTTACCAGTCCTGGCGGGGATTACACATTCAGAGAGCAAGCAGCCCTCTAGCTTCCCCTCATTCATTACACCTCCAAATTTGTAGGAAAGTGCCTCTTTTGACAAGGTTAGCCCCCACTTTCTGCTTGATGCCTAATGTGATTTCAAACTGTAAGTGCACTGGGCCCCTGTTAACCAGGTTCCCAGTGCCAGATATCTTTCCCAAAACTGTTCCATTATTGGCTCAATGTGAGACACCCCTGTAAGTCCCTAGTAAATGGTATCCCTGATACCTAGGGTATGGGTACTGAAGAGGGCCCACTGGGACTGCAGTGCAAAGTGTTCTACCCCAGTGACCACTTACCAAAACCATGCAAACTGCCATAGCAGGCTGGTGTATTGGTTCAGAGAAAACTGAAGAGTCAACATGAGCCTTGTGTGCCATGCCCTCATACACTGCATGTGATCTAGGTAAGTCAGCCCTACTGCAGGCCTTACAGCCCTAAGGCAGGGTGCACTATATTCCATGTGTAGAAATATCTCCATGAGCAAATATGACCCTTTCTTGGATATTGTAAGTGTGCGGGAAAGCCATAGAGAGTGCATGGGCTGGATACATGTCATTGGAAGTTACCTAGCTCCATGATGGCTGCACTGTACCCTAGGAGAATTGTCACAATAAATCCTCACTGATGCCAGTTTTGGATCTATTAACAAATGCAAACAGGAGACCCTTTTGAGGGTCCATTGTAACCCCACTAAGCACTGGTGTGGTCTCTAACTAGTCATAGCCAGCTTGCCACCATCAGGCATATTTCTGACCTCATGGGGTGAGAGCCTGCACTCTCAGAAGCCAGAAACAAAGCTTTCTCGGGGCGGAGGTTCTTCACACCGCTGCAGGTGGAAATGGCCTTCCAGAGCAGGAGGCTTCAAAGGCAATGCCACCTTTGAAGTGCAGCCCAGGCTTCCCCAGATAGTGGGGGATGCCAACCCCCCTGTCCTGCTCCACATTTGGCAGGAGGCCAGGCTGGAAAATTCATTAGATGAGGAGGAGTGTCCACATTTAGCCAGCACCACCCCTTAGGTGTGGCAGGCGATGTGGACCCCTCTCTTTTGAAAATCCACCATCTTGAGATGGTGGGAAAATGACCATCAGGGCTAGGTTAGTGCCCCTTCCCACAGGAAGTGGTCACTTAAAGGTGTAGACACCCTAAAGATAGGTAGCCCATTGGCTACTACCTGTCTCCCCCTTTAACACCCCTAAATATAGTATTTAGGTGGCATCCATGGACCTTGAACCTTACATTTGATGAACCAGAAAAAGACACGGACAAAGTAGTGCTGTTGGGTGAGAACTGAGGCCCTGCTACAAAGAAAATTGGAGCCAAACCCTGCCTGCTGCATCAAGGACTATACAATCATGGTTGTGCAGTCTCGTCCTGAACCTGTGAAGACTCCAAGAACCCTGGATCTCCTACAGCTTTCGAGAAGTCACCAAGAACCTTCCTTGGAGTGAAGGTATTCTCCTCTGCAAACCGCTGGCACCGAACTCGCTGAGTCTGGTTTGTCGACATGCTATTTCCCTGTCACTCTAACGAGGCACTCAAACCAGAAAAGGTATATCAGCTCTGGAGGGTCAGCTCTGTCTCCCTACCAAGAGTGGAGACATCAGGACATGTCGCACCATACTAATACCCCGTATACCTTACCCTCTTCAGCAGACAGCTAGATGAACAGTTTGTTCCAGACTGCAACTACCCCAAGTGATGGTGCAAGGATTTGAGGAAAAGACACTTGCCCAGATCAACCTCTCGTTAACAAGTACTAACAAATAGAAAATAGAAGAGAAAAAAAGAATTAACATATACACAACATTCATACATGGGGAAAAAGACTTTCTGCTTGCATAAATAACAAAGAATAATTTGCCAAGTAACTGAAATCCTGCTTGAAACCGAAAATCGTCTTGCACATGTGTGAACCAGCACCGCGCAAATAACCATGTGATTAACCCATGTGAGAGGGAAACGCTCACGCATGCTCAAGGAGTCACTAACTGTAGGTCTCAAGGTACCATGTGCCTGGCATATGCTTGCTTGGATTTTAAAAGAGTTATCACTGCTAATGCTTTTGCGTAACAAAGAAGTAGAAGTATGTGGTGAACAGTGATAATAACATATTTCGGAAATTAACATCTGTTTATGATTCCTTTATCCATAGTGTGCTTTTGGGCCTGATGTGCTAAGCCAAGAGAAAAGATGGCGGTTGAGACGTAACACAAGTTGAGTCTGTGCACTTAAGTTTTGAAGTGACCTGGTGACTGAATCATTGACAGGCTGGCAAGAACCAAGGACAGATGCCTGGGAATGTTCTCAACTGTAGAATTTTATAAAATTTGTATCTAATCTGTTTTGTGAATGTGTGTGAAAGGACGTCTTTCTGAAATATGAATAAATTAAATGGGCAGGGTTTACTAGACAAAGAATTAGTTAAGAAATACAGCATGAGGTGACGACAACTCCCCTGCCCTTGCGCAATCGCTGTCCATGATTCACGAATACTTGCTACTTTTGAGGGTGGAATATGCAGAATTAAAGAGGATAACTTGAGTGATTAAAAGTTGAGAAGTTGTTGTTGACGATGAAGCTAAGTGAGGAGTGGGCGAGAGGTGCTGCTGGAGAAGAACAGACTGGGAAGATTCCATACTGAAATAAGCCTGATTAGACTGAAGATTTGCGGAAGAATATCGAGGAGGGAGATAGTGTAAGAGAGGGATGCGCTCCGGTGCGTCGGGATCTAGAGAAGTGTAGTAAGTATAATCCTAACCTGCACCTGTCATATAGTCCTTGTCTCAGGTGACTTCCACCAATCCTTTTGGCCAGGGGTTGGTTTTCCCCATTTCACCAATCGGTAATTATATTTCTGTCTTGGATTTGGATACCTTTTGCGTAGTTCGATTTATTGTGTCTATTGTCTCTTCATCTATCACTTTTAATGCATTGAGGTTGTTGCATGTGTCTATATATATGAATGCAATTGATAAATGAATTTCTCCCTCCCATGAAAGTTGATGGAGTTTGCACTGTGAATCTGCACAAATGAGCGTTAATTTTGAAAGAATTATCAGATGAAATCCATTGAATCTTACTTCGAGTCTGTGATTATTTGATTGAAAAGTTATAAGATAGATTAATTAATTTGTTAATACCGCCATCAACTACTCGACTAATGATCCATTGACCAAGGGAAGAGTGTTGATCTGTGAAGGTTAGTTAGACATTGACTAATTCAGATCAAAGTGAAATAAAACTTGACCCCCAGCGAAACAGTCAGGAAACTTGAATGTGTTTATGGGCCCATTTTGAGTAATTGTTGATTGTGAAATGTTTATCCTGACCTTTCGCTGGATCACAAGCACCCATTGAGGGACTTTCAGACCCCTGAAACCCAAAGTGTGAGTGGGCTAGCTGACCGAAAATCGCCTCTCCAAGTTGCCTGCTCCTAACCGCTATGGCCTTTAAATGCATTGCTCCCAGCTAACCGATCTTCTATGCTCCCAGCCCACCCAGTTCCAGTAACGATGGCCCAACTGTGCTTCCATGGTCCTGAGACCCTTGCAACCTCCACCCTCATGTTAGACACCCCGGCCTAACTTTAAATCCTCCTATGCAATGTCTTTTCTAGTTGCCCCCTTAGTAGTACCGCACCAGCTAGCAACTCCCTCAGCACCCTACTCCTAGCCGAATCCGGGACGGCCCCAATCTTCTGCTGCTGGAACATTTGATCTGGTCCTACTTTTGACCTATAATGTTAAGGTGAACTTCATGAAAGCCTTCCCTGATTTTATATGCATTTTTCTGCCTTTCTCCTTTGAATTCAATGGTGCATAATTGGCACAAAAGTGATCTATTCTGAAAACTCATAATTTGAAAGTACTTACTGCAAACTGAAATTCTTGGTCTTAAAAAATACATGAGTACAACAAATGCTTAGCACTACCCTCTGATAGACCTAACTGCTCACCCACACTACTACAAATAGAGTGTTAGTATTATCTACTTTTGCATCGTTAAAGCATTCAAGGTACTCATAGGAATCTCTGCACAGTGCCTTCATTTTGGAACACCATATAGAGAGCCAGATTCCTACAAAGTTCTTAACACAGTGCAAGCCAGGCACATTTGCTTTGCTACTTCTTCCAATGTCTGAACCTTGAAAAAATCTGTAAAGTTCCAAAGAAAGGAAGAATGTCTGAATTTATATGTTGGTGTGTCCTTGTGTATACAAACTCGAGACCGACTGGTAATAATTACCAAAGCTTGTGTTCAAGGTATCCATAATTCATATCCATGTTTGAACATATTTGACATGTGCAAGTTAATGATCATTGTGGATCTAATGGCATAAAAGGATCCTCCTGTCCACAGAAGTACATGGGAGCTCACTTCATAGCACATTGTTGAAACTTCAATGGAGATTGACAAACAAAGATGCAGTCAATTAGAAAAATGGGGGATTACATCACACAGATGGAATTGTTTACTTTCTTTCATAATGCTGAGAAACATAATTCCTTGATCTTCTACAGTGATGCATTTTATTTTCAAAATAAAATGGAAGGGTTTTTTAATATAGGGATTCCTTGTCAGATGTACATCTTCGTGTATAAGAATATCAGGGAGAGAATATCGGGGGACAAAAATTGAATGGTACGTGAATATAGGGAAGTAGATTTAGTAATCCTAACTCCACATGTATGTGCCTAGAAGATATCTGTACCACTTAGGTAGATAGATGTGAAGTTAGCAATAGAAAATCTAGACTTACCTGTTAATATTTTTTATTTTGACTTCCATACCTAGTATGCAGACTTCTATGACTACTTAAATGATTATGAATATTATGATCAATCATATTTTTCTTCTGGTTTTTACTTTGCCCATCAATTCAAACATTTTTACCTTTGTGACCACACTACTCTCACCTGTTCTACATTCAGACAACCACATCCAATATTCATGCGTCAGGCTCTCATAACTCCAATCCTGAAGGAGTCAAATGCCACACATTTCATTCAATGTTTTTATCTCAAGGTTTTGATATGAACATAAACTCATATATCATACATAGGTATTTGCAAGGGAACTTTTACAAGATAATATCTGTATCACATAGAAAGAATAAAAAGTGTATACAGGTGCAAAGTAAATACAAAAAACATGATAAATAAAAACAGGATAAAAAGGAGATAAAGGCATAAAAGACAATTACACCTGTCATTTGAATTTTGCTAATTTGTGGGCATCACCCACAGTGGCACATGATGGCAATGAACTCCTTTTCTAATGTGCTCATTTGCTCCTCAAACTTAATACAGCATAAGATTTGACGTGTTTTGGAGGATAATTATGGCTCACATCCACCTTCTTGAAGACAACAAACTTTTTTCCTCACATGAATGCTGATTATATAAAAATCCTGCATAAAAAACATATGAATACATATGCATTATTACAAAACACATTTGATCAAACAGCACCATCATAAATCATAAAACATGCTCACACATGCCAAAAATGCATGCCCATTGACAATATTTATATAAATTGATTCACCTAGGTACCGATTCCGATTCCGATCCGGTAAAAATAATTTGCGTACGACCCGCATCCGTATTTTTTTACGTACGAGTCGCACAAGTACCGTACAAACTGGCAAGTACGATTGGGACGTGAAAAATAACTACGAATAGTCTACGAGCGCGCGTCAGGAAGTGTCTACGTCCGAATATCGTCGGGAAAAGTGTACGAAAGTGATCTGGACAGTTTCACTTACAAATCGTAAAACACAAGTCCGAGCGCGCAAGTACGATCCCGACCATCCGTCCGAATACAGATTTGCACGTAAAAAGTTCCGTACGGAGCCAACGCAGTAGCACACATGTACACGGGTAAACTCATGCCGGTGTACGAGGCGTACAGCCCCCCCATCCCCAAACATGTCAGCACCGTACACCACCCTGTCCGCACGGTACCCCAGCCCGCAACTGTACGCGCCGTTCCCCCCATGTACGCGCCGTACCACCGCATGTATGCACCGAAGGCCAGCACCGCATGTACGCACTGCACCCCCAGCCTCCTCACCGCATGTACGCACCGAAGGCCAGCACTGCATGTACGCACTGCACCCCCAGCCCCCCACCGCATGTACGCACCGAAGGCCAGCACCTCATGTACGCACTGCACCCCCAGCCCCCCACCGCATGTACGCACCGAAGCCCAGCACCGCATGTACGCACTGTACCCCCAGCCCCCCCACCGCATGTAAGCACCGAAGCCCAGCACCACATGTACGCACTGTACCCCCATCCCCCCACCGCATGGATGCACCGAAGCCCTGCACCGCATGTACGCACCACACACCAACACCGTACCCCAGCCCCCTCACCCAGCATCGCGTATGTACAGATCATACCTACGCGTAAAACCCTCTTACAGAACCTGGACACTTGAAAACAGCACAAGGAGGGCCAATCCGACTCGCACAACAACACAAAACACGTCGACATGACAAAATACATCTCAAAGACTGACCTGGCACATCCAAACAGGCAAACAAAGGGCCAAAATCACAACCACCACTTAAAACACACCCACGAATATTCAAACACAGCCACACCCAAAAATGGACCAATAAAAAGGGCCCACACACACCCCATGAGGCTTTGCAACAGACCCACTGCTGCCAGACCCCACGGACAACCAACCCCACACAACTGCAACCTTCGCTACACCGTCACTCACACACCTTCACACAACCACCTCCACATAACCACCACCACAAACATCCCCCTCTTCACATTCACACACACACAACCATCCACACCCACACCCACACCCCACACCATGCCCACAGACAAGAATCCAAAGTTCACCACGGCGGAGCTGGAGCTCCTTGTCAACCAAGTCATCAGAGTCGAGCCACAGCTGTTTGGAACATTGGTCAGACAGACCAGCATAGCTGAAAAATCTGCCATGTGGCAGAGGATTGTCGACAAGGTGAATGCTGTTGTGCCCGTCCGAAGGACCAGGCACGAATGCCAAGCCAGGTGGTACGATCTGCACAGGGCAGTCAAGAGGAAAATGAATGATGAATATGCCCAGACCAACATCACTGGAGGTGGGCCGCCCCGCAGACCCGTACACTACCATCCCTGGGAGGAGAAGGTGATGGCCATGCTACCGCTGGTGGGACTACACGGAGTGGACGGAGTCGCAGAGCCTGGTGAGTACACAAACAACTCATGTAACTTGGGGGGAATGGCATCCACACCCCAACCACCCGAGGCGCAACTAGAGCAAAATTTCGGGGGAGGCTAAGAAAAAATTACGTGGGGGGATGAATCTTGTAAGCCATAGGCAGAGTGGAGCTGCAGGGGCTGTTAAAGGGGTGAAACAACAGCGAGGCCTCATCAACACGCAAATGGCCTGTTAAAGACCTGTGATGTGCTGGGGTGCGGCTGTGAGTGCGCCGGGAAGATGTCTCATCCCGGGCTGCCACATACGACGGGGGGGGGCTGAAGCCCTGTGAGTCCAATGGGTGTCGCGCGCCTGCCAACCACAACGAATGAACGCACCTACCCCCAAGCACTCGCCGCACACAACCACACCCAGAAACCACGCCCATGCCACGAACGTCACCATTCACCCATGCTACAGAAACCAATAACACAAGACTGGATGTCCGGGAGGCTGGGAGGGTGGGACACACACAACACTGTGTCAAAATGAGGCGCAGACAACAATGTCCTCAGCCCATATGGCATAGGCACATACACATGCACAATGCAGAGGGACTGGCAAAGTACTGAAAAGGTAGCTGACACTGGGCCCTGCTGTATGCAGCACAAGGCCCTCCTGGTACACCCAAACACCAACTCCACAAGCACAGGTATCTAGCACAGGAACTCACACACACTGTAATGCTAGCATGCACCATGAGGGGACACATACATCACCTGGGAGACCCAATGCCAACTCACAACACCAGGCCCGGTCACAACCCCCCCCCTAACAAAAGCACACACCCCCGGGGCAGGCAACGGATTTACACACTCCCACAATGGACATGTGACACAACAAGACCAATCCAGAGCCAAATAAGCATCAGAGGCAACAATCAACAGGTCAAACACTCAGGAGAACATCCCAATCTGTCCCCCGCAACATACCCATCCCCAAGTGGACATTGAGAGGAAAGCTAGGCACATCCAACTACCTGGAGGAACTGTGTCAAATAGAATATGTATGAAACATGGATGTGGCATGAAACAGCATTAACATTGTCTCTCTCTCACACACAGGGCAACGTCGACGATCTCCCCCAACACTGGGGGGGAAGAATCACAGTCCCAGGCATCGCGTGAAGATGATCCCACCGGCAGCGACGACTCTCACCACTCCGTGGATGACCCCGACCAACCTGGCCCCTCTGGTGTACAAGCCCCTGCAGCACCTGCGTCAGGTACATCTGTGCCAACCCCCACCCCCATTCCTGCCACATCCCAGGAGACGCCCAGGAGCCCTGCTCGCACTGAACAACGCAGCCAGTCTTCCCAGGAGGGACACGGTCCTCCGGGCACCCAGGAGGAGGCAGGCAACCCTGCAAATGCCATCCCTCAGGGGTCCCGGAGACCTGATGTACCCACAACGGCAGGCCAGGCTCGTGTGGGCAGGGGTGGCGAGAGTGGAGGCAGGCGGAGGCGCGAATCTGACCAGCCAGCTCAGGAGCCCGGTCTGACACACATACGCACCATCCTGGACTCATACCGGCATGGACCAGGTCGTGGCCAGACTTTCCGGGATGCAGGGGACCCTCGATGAGATCAAGAACCTGCAGGTCGAGCATCATGCCAGTCATCAACAACACCAAGGACGGATGGAGGCAAGACTGGCTGAGCTCCTGGCGGTGCACAGGGACGTGGGACAATCACTCCGTCAGATCGCCCAAAGCCTGGCAAACCCTCCCTGTACCACCAGGCGTAGACCAGCAACAGACACAGGGAAGGACGAGGAGGAGGAGGATTCGTCTGACGGAGTGTCCCTGACATCGTCAAGGCCTGCATCTGAGGGTCCCCGGAGGAAGGTGGGTCGTCCACGTAAGAGACCGTGAGAGTTACCGGACCATCACCGTCTCCCAGGTCACCTGGCCTGGCACTTGGCCCTCTGGCGCAACAGCAGCACCTCACCCAATGACATTCTCTGCCACATGGACTTGCTGGTCACAGTCTGACCAATGATGACCAACACTGTGGTCTGGACTCTGATGACTCCAACTGACAAGGATGCCATCTCCCCCAGTGAACTTTGGATTCTATTCCCCCGGTAGAGCACCTTGGCACATCTACCACAAGACTCACCCCACCAAAAATAAAATCACATTGTTCTGCACATGAGATGTTGCTTGTCATTTTGCATTATTCAATGACATATGTGTGTGGAAATTTCTAACTATGCCTGAGTGTTGAACTAACTCCAGCCATCCATACGCTGGGATCAGAGTCTGGTACAGGACACACATGGGTCACAAGGTACCATTCAATATAGACATTGAGCACAACACTCACATGTGATGGCCTCTGGCTGCTGAGGGGGCGCTTGCTAAACTGTGTGGACACACCTATTTGGGAGATCATTATCAAGGCGTAGAGGTCATGGCCCATGTGGAGGCACCCGGGGAGGGAGTCCCAGGTATGTGTTGCCAGGTGGGAGGACAATGTCCTGTATGCTGGAGTACGGTGGATGTTAAGAAGGGTGGCCAGGGCAAGGTTGGATGCACGGAGATGGCCCAACGGGATCTAGGATGACAGACGCACAAGGTAGGTGTGGGGTCGGGGTTGTGGACTGCCTCCTTAGTGTGGGTGGGGAGTGTGGACGTCATCCTGCAGCAGACAGTGATCCATCGCAGATATCTATTGTGGACGGTGAGGTGGCTGGGGCGCAGGGTGTAGAAGCTGAGGTGTGCAGATGCACCCTGGAAGTGGACCAGGGTCCTGGGAGTGCGGATGTACTTGCACCGTAGAGGGCAGGCCAGTATATGAGACGGATGTTGTCATGGACCTGGGGGATGGTCTGTCGTAACTTGGAGTGGATCCATCTGTGGATCATGTGCATGATGCAGAGGGCGTTGCAGCATGAGGCACAGATGCTGTGGGCTAGCATGGCATATGCGAGCGAGCCAAACATGATGCACACCATCTCATGTGTGTGGCCACTGGGTGCATGTGCAGGGCCCGCAGCAGCAGGCGCCACCTCCCTGAAAAGCGCCCCATTTTGCACACAAAGACTAGGATGTCAGAAGGACAACTGCAACAGGTGCGTGTGTAAAGTAAGGAGTGTCCAGTGTCACATGGCACACCCAGAGACAATGCATGCACAATCACCAAAGAGCCATTACACCGGATCAGGAAACTGAAGGGCGACCTGTGCACAGGAGACACACCCTCAGCAGCTGGTGATGGCCCATTGTGTGGTCGACCATGCTAAAAAACATACACGACCATGTACTTTGTGCCCAATAGAGAGCCTAATCCATGAGCAACTGCATGCATGTCGCTATACTACACATGGACTCCTATGCATTATCGACAGCAAGTATGCCAGAGATGCTGCATGCCAAGTGGCAAGAGACCTGCATTGACAGAGACGAGGCACCTTGAAGTGTGACGAACACCTTTATTACTCAGCCTCACACAAATTGAATTACATCCATTGGAAGAGTATCACAGGTCATTCGGCTGACCATGTGTGACCCACACTGGACACCCCCTGCAACACACAGATGTGGTACATCCTACTGAGCTGGGACACAAGTGAAGGGGTTAAGCCTGACACCCCTTGCTGCACACGGAGAGTGTACAATTCCCCATTGAGCCTCATATGGGGATGTCCCACACCATGTCCAACATTGGCATCCCGTATGTTCCTGAGGGACATTATACACACAGTGATGCCTTCATCACAATCCACAATCCATGACAGATGACTGTCAGGAAGGGTGACTATCAATTCATGGGAGCCATGCAACACGTCAGGTGGCCCATGGTGGATCGACATGTATGCACGGTAATACAACATGCACAGGAGCAGTCCCCACATTTCACAAACACGTACCACCCACAAAACGCCTTGCTGCACTCCTTACCCAAAATGACTTCTCACCATGTCTGTGCATGTAACTCTGCTCCAGCCCACGTTGTGATACTCATGAGGAATAGCAGGAGCAGACGACAGCCGCAGGAAGCTGGGGAGGACAGACACACAACAAGTCAGCGAAGGGCTAGTAATCCGCAGACATGTACATGCACTCTACAGGATTTATGTTGTCACCATGCTAATAATGAGATATGTGTACCCGCTGAAATATGGGGAATGACATCATGCCTTGAATGACACATCAGAACACACCTCCAAGTCACTTAGCACACAGTCAGCTCAACACACACATTGCAACACATGCCACACAAGGCCCTAGGCGTGCACACTCAGACACAGGGACTCACCATCATGAGAAGAAGTTGCGGATGAGCTGACTCCCGATGTCCTCATCCTCATCCTCACTTGCCCCGTGCCCGAGCCCCTCATACTCCACGGGTTGATTATCCTGCTCATCCGGATCCAGGATGAGTGGCCCGGCCTTCTCCACTGCCATGTTGTGCAGCATGCAGCACACAAGGAAGATTTTGCAGACCTTCACCGTGGCATATGGGAGTGCGCCGCCGGTCTTGTGAAGGCACCGGAATCTGCTCTTCAGGAGTCCAAACGTCCTCTCAATCACGCGCCTCGTCTGCCCATGGGTGTCGTTGTACCGGTGTTGTGCGACTGTACTGGGGTGGCGGAGCGGCGTCATCAGCCATGGCATGTTGGGATAGCCAGCGTCCCCTACATGGCAACATCATGGACAGAAGTGGGTCAGGAGAAGCAGTAAGATATGAAGATACCGCTGACTACAGGACTAACAGAGTATACCCACCAACAAGACATGCATGTTCGTTGCGCAGCTGCAGCATCATTTCAGGCACCCTGCTATGCCTCATGATGTAGGCATTGTGTGCTGATCCTGGAAAACGGGCACAGACATGGGATATCATCATGTTAGCAAGACATACCACAAGGGCATTGATGGAGTGGTAATGTTTGCGGTTACGGAAGGCTACCTCCTGTGTGTGGGGTGGTACCAAAGCCACATGTGTCCCATCAATGGCCCCAATGATGTGGGGCATCCCTCCCAGGGCATAGAACTCACCCTTGACACCTGTCAACTGCTCACTAGTCGGGAAATGTATGAATTCATGCAGGACACGGCTGAACATGGTCTGGGACATGCCACCTACATCAGCTATGGTGAATTGAAACGTACCCGTGGCAAAGAAATGTAGGGCTGCCATCACCTTCATCTTGGGTGTCAGTGCAGTAGGATACCTGTGTAGCGGTTGGAGGTGTGGTTCCAGCCTTGTGGTCAAGTCGTCAATTAACGGTTGGGAGAAGCGGTAGCGGCGAATACAGTCACGTTTCCTCATGGCAGCCAAGTCTAGCATTGGTCGGGGGAGAGGCAGTGCCCTGCAGAAATTTGGAAGGAATGAGGAAGATTGAGTACAGCACTACACCACTGTCAATGAACTGAGCACATGTTCAACAGCTAATACACATATGCTACACACAGAGTCTGTACTGTGCAATGCATCCAGGACACGTATGCCAGCCAGGTGACACCCCTGCCAACAGTCAGCTACACACGTGGGTGCTCAATTTCAACATTACATGCCATGAAACTAGCTGTGGGCCAGTGTAAGTGAACAGGCAGACGCATTACAGGAGTGATAGACAACCACATATGTGCATGGGAAGGCAGTCTCATCATACAGTCCGGTTGCGGGACACCAGATGCAGAGGTCACATGTCCTTGAAATAGGACAGTCCACACACCTTTCCATGAAGGGGTACATGTCAGGAATGATCACACATACATTGAGAGTACGCATATTTGTCCTTGGCTCGCAAGGCCATGTGCGATGCATGCATACAGACGATACGTCTGACCCCACATGTATCCTGGTGTTCGTAATAGTGTGCCATGCACATCGACACGCACACACATGTTGGATGCAGCAACTGCAGATGCATGTCACTGAACAACTACAGCATGCTCATGGGAACACCAGACACACACATGACATAGTCACATCGTGCAATGCCGGTAGTTACATGTCAGGTGTCATTATCCGTGTACCTGGCATCAGGGGACAGTTGCGGGTGTAGGTGACTGTGCCATGCCAGTGATGCAGTGCCCGACTGTCCACAGAGGGTAGCTCCTCTGTATCAATTGATATCAAGTAAATTTGCTGTTGTGTCATGCTCCCCATTGTTTCACAGTGACATGGTGGCTACACCAACTGTGTGGTGCAGGGCCTACATGTGTTTGTGGTATTGTACATGACACTCATGTTGCTGTTCATGCAATGCGCTGTGTCCTATGTAGTTTGGACTCATGTGTCATATGTCTATAGGTGTCTGATCATTTCCTGCCTCTTCACCTTGACCACAGCATCGTCGGGGGACACCGAGGGAGACACTGGCACGGACGTGGGGGAGGGATCCAGCACCGGGGCTACCAGTGCTGGGGAGTCTGGCGCAGCAGGTGGCACGGAGGCCGAGGGGAGTCAGGCGGAGGACCTGTCCAGTCCCATCACTGCCCTCCCACTTGCTCGGGTCCCTTGTGTCCGTGCTAGGCGACAACAGGTGTGTGAGAGGCGGCAAGGAGGTGTATTTAAAAGGTGAAGGGTGCACTTGCACTCCGGATCATTCTGTGGTGTGTAGGCAAATTCAATTGCATGGTGCAGGTCATATGCACGCTCATGATTTAGCTTGTATTCTGAAGTGGATTCGTGTGCCAGTCATGACCCCGTCTTCTGCGCTGCTTGATAATGGTAATTATGTGCTGTTCGATGCAGTAGGTTGCATGTGGGATGCTTCCGGGAGTTGCTCATATATCATGACTGTATCACAACGAGTGGTGTTCAGTCATTATGTCCTTTTCCCACCCCCGCATGGCCGGCTGGATGTATCCTTCTGGCCTTCCATTCCAACCTTGAAAGCAGAGTTCAACAAGATGTGCAGAATAAGGGCTCTATTGTCTCAAAAACAAGTCGTGTTGACTCCATACCTAGAAACATTTGGCCTTCACGTAGCTCACACGCGCACAGAGGTGCAAGCGCTTTTGGGCACTGCTCTCCCACTACATATTTGGGACTCGGATTCAGACTTTCTTTCATACCTCGTCAACAGGTAGCCTGGCAGTTTTTTTTAAGAATTGTGTGCTCTGGCCTCGTGACCTCCTTCCATACTCTGTTTGGTGTGATCCCCGCATTTCATCATTCGATTTGTTCTAGCGTCTTCAGAGGGCTCCCTTTGCTTCTCGCACTCGTGGCTGGGGTGCTATCATTGATCTGCGTACTACGCTGTGGCTTCACAACTTGCGTTAGAAGACACCATGCACCGGCTGCTCCATCTTTGGAAACAGATGCTTGAATTCTACGGCACTCTGCCGCAGGCGACCTTGAGCAGTGCCTATGAATTGTCCTTCCGGTTTCCCTTCTTTACCTGCGTGCAACCTGTCTTTCATTGCCTAGATTGTCCATTCGAATGGGCTCTGGATTTGTGCCTGTGCAACTCGGTGTCTCCTGACCCTGATTATGATCGACTGATGAGCCCCTTAGTGGCTCATGAGTTGGACTGCTCGGGCATCGAGATTATGGCCTGTGCTGCAGCACATGGAGTGCTTGGGAATTGGGACATCGGAACCGCTGCAACAGAATTCTTATCCAGAAGTTATCTTGATGTCCCCATCTGTTGTCCACAAATGGTGCTGGATGCCCCGATTGTTGAGGAACACGTGTGTTCTTTCTCCCTGCTGAACTGGATGGCAGAGAATTTTGCGGAACGTTCAAATGATTTCCTCTTGGAAGCTGTTGCGACTTATTGTGCCCATACCTTGCTGGACTGACTTTAGCCCTGCTCATTTCATGGTGCATCCATCGATGTTACGTTTTTCCCCTTTTACATGGTTCATTTCCCTGCAACGTCGTTCATCATTGACATTTCTTTTCTGACTTTTTCGCTTCCCTTCTATGGACTTCCAGTGCATGCCCTTGGTTCCGTTGTATCAGACTTGAACTCTGCGTTCTCGATTTAGCGCCCCTAGTGGTTAGTGGTACGAACACGGGGGGTGTAGTCATGAATCCTATCTCCCTATGTACAATGCTAAGTTGGCACCACCGCGTAAGTTGTTAGTGAGCCATATTGCTAATTTTGCTGCTTTTACACGCGACACTGTAATTGCGTGTAATCATTTTTCAAATGCCTACTCGAGTTAGCTTCACATGAGGACTGTCAGTTGTGTGACATCCTTCACAGTGAGCAGCGAGCTTGTACTGTACATTGTGTGCACAAACATTCTGAGTTACTAGACGGTGCATGTTGTTGTGTGCAGGTTGATCACCCCACTATTTGGCCATGACATGCACGCAGCTGCATATACCTGTTAGACGAATGCTTGCCATATTGTAGTGCAGCACGTTTGGATTTCATTGTGATGGGGAACTTTCGCAGGGGAAGAGACTAGATGATCCTGTGATGTGATACCACTGAGCTGATCTGTAGGGAGGGGGGTCCCACGTTCAAGCCTGGAGACCTTCTATTAGTCGAATGATACTACTATTGTTTTACTGGTGACAGGAAGATTGCGGTTTCCACTGTCATTTACTCATGATTGCTCCTTTCATTGTCGATGATATTGCAACAATGCTGATGCTTCAGAACTTAACAATTTGTCTGCTTATGTTAGCCACAGTACTGCATCTTAGGACGCGAGGTTCATTGAATGAACTCTTTCAACTTTACCGTGTCTGTGTATATTCTGTTGTGGACTGATCTGAGAATGATGACGTACAGGTATGTCTGATTCCCAGCAATCGTGAGAATATTGAAAGTCGCTTGTTCTGGGTTCTCTATACATTGGTACCGCCGAGCTCAACCTCGGCTAACGAATGGGACACTGAGCTAGTCGAATGAGGGGTTCTGGGTTCTGAGTGGAGTTTGTGGTACACCAGACATGTCTCCTTTGTGCCAGGCTCCGCACCCCCTGCCCCTGTCTCCCCTACTGCCGTCCATGCAGAGTCTGTGGACATTCAGCGCCAGTTGCAGGTCGGTCAGACATGGCTCCTGCGTGTCCTCCATGGCTACACCAGACTGCTGACACGGATGTTGTCGTACATGGAGGGCATGTCATCAGCGATGTCTGACCAACGGATGTTGCTGAGGTCCATGGACTCGTCACTGATGGCAGCAGTGGCTCTCCTGCAGCGCTCTGCCCCCCCCTTCCCCGGCACCATCCGCACATCCCACTCCCATGCCTGTCCCATGCACACCCAGACGTCCCCATGCTCGCACCACACCAGACACAGGCAGCACACCACCAGGGGAGGCCAAGTGCACACCTCCTGTCACGCACACACAGGGGGGACAAGGCACAGGCACTGGGTCGGGGGGGAATACAGCAGCCACGCTGTCACAGTAGGAGTCCGCAGTTCTCACGGGCCACTACCTCCGAACCCACTCCCCTTGGCTCTCCTGCCCAACAGTCGGACAGGAGTCCTTCATGGCCAGTCCGTCCCCTGCCCCAGTGTGACACCCCCACGCAAGCTCTTGAGGGATTCCCCGGGAATGGTAGTTGATTCCCCCCCTGTCCACACCCTCCCACAGTTGCGCTGCGACCCATCCCTCCGACACCCCCCCTCCTTGGGGCCTGTGGTTCCTTCGGGTGCAGGGGAGACACTGGAAGGGCTTGCTGCCGAGTGCAGCGCCATACTGACCTCCTCCTTTGGCGCTGCCCCACCTCCTGTGGTGGAGTCGTCCGTCCCTGCACCCACGACACCTACCCGTGCCCCTCCTTTCCCTGCGGTGCCTGGTTCTTCCCCCCCACATGATGCCCCCCACTCTGTGGATGATATGGTACAGTGCACTGTGCAGGCACGCTAGGGGAGACGCGTCCCGACGTGTCCCCCCCAGGACTTCGCATCTGGCGTGGCCCATGGGCTTGGTGAAGGGTGTACTGTAGCTACTTTACTTCGACATGCAGATTGTGGATTTATTTTTTTGTCCTTTGCAAACGTATGTTTTTCTGGTATTGCTGTTGGTGCTGCTGCTCCCTGATTTGGGGTGGTGATGATGTGTTGTGTGTCTGGGAAATGTTGTGGTGTGCTGCTCATGGGGTGGACCCTGGTATCTGCATGCCGTCACAAGGTGACTGCATGTATTCTTAGGTGATGTTGGCTCTTACTGCATGGTGACATTGTCCCAAGGTGTGTTCCTTACTCTGTGGCACCTGCCATCTTCCCTGCAGTGTGTTGCCAATTGTTGTGCTGAGCTGTGTCAACATTTCCTGGGTGTGCGACACGTCCCTTCGACTTTGGCCATGCATGCTCTGCTATGTCTCCACCTGCATCGTTTGTGGCATCCTTGCTGGACACTGTACTTGTGTATGGAATGTATTGACATGTCTTCATGTGGACATTTTCCCTTTTCCGCACTATGCATGTGTGTACTTCCTGCCTCACACACATGTGTTACATGTTCTGCAGGGTATTTGGGCACGTGACAGACAATTGTGGGCATTGTATCTGTGTGTCCTCCACCCTTTACCTTCCATGGGAGGCTACAACTTGTTGGCTGCCCTGGCACCTGTGCATTTCTATCATTCCTGGTATGTGGGTGACAGTGTGTGTTCCCTTAGGCTCTCTTACTTTAGTGGTGTTTGACATGAGGATACTGTCTTGTTGCATGATCTCAGTGTGTGTAATGTGCTGCCTCCGCCAGGGGTGGGTATGCATGTGTAATTTGTCATCACACCCACATGTGGTGTGTAATGCAGTGGGGGAAGGACCTCCATCCTCATTGGGAGTGGGACACTGCAGTCAGTGATGTGTCTGGGCACTGCTGGGAGTGATGGGCACCCACCCCTCTGTATGTGTCCACTGTCGTGGTACGAGCCGTACCCACGCGCTGATGTCCTGGGTACGGCCCGTACCCCTGCGGCACCCCAACTTTGGGGGTGCGGCCCGTACCCATGCCTTTGGGACGTGGGTACCGGCCGTGCTGCCATTGTTGGTGTGACGTAGGGGTGGGCGTGGTATGTGCCGTACCCACGTGCTGATGCCCTGGGTACGGCCCGTACCCCTGCTGCACCCCAACTTTGGGGGTGCAGCCCGTACCCATGCCTTTGGGACGTGGGTACCGGCCGTGCCGCCATTGTTGGTGTGACGTAGGGGTGGGGGTGGTACGGTCCGTACCCACGCTCTGGGGGGCGTGGGTACGTCCTGTACCACCATTGTGGTGGTAACGGGTACGCGTCCACGTCCACTTCCGTTGTGGCGGGACGTGGGCTTGGTGGCCACGCCCCCCATAGTGGGCCGACCATGGAGGTAATTATTGTGCAGGTTGTATATGTATTTTGTGGGGTCTGGGTTATGTTTCTTGCCCCTTGCACCCCCCCCCCTTTGCCCCTGGGGGTTGTTCTGACCTTCTGCGGCATCTGCGTCGGTTTCTGTACATGAGGTGGTAGGCTATGAGGGCCGGGATGACGCGTAGGTTGGGGTCCATGGCTGTCCGTCGCGTACCGGTACTCCTTGTTCGCGTCGTCCACAATTTCCCGGCAGTTTTCGGCTCCCGTAAAAACTGCTGCGTGCGGAGTGACGTCGGCACGAATCGTACTTGCTGGTCCATAGAACGCTGCCTGACTCCGTCTGGACGTCGCGTATGCGCCCCCCAGAATCAGATTTGTATGTGTTTTTTACGACTCGTACGGAAATGGTGTTCCTGTGCGAATCATACTTGCGAGTTTGTAAGGTGTTTTTCCCGGTTACCATTTGGACGGAAAAAACGCTCCGTCCGACCATTCGTACCCGGGTTTTACAGGATCGGAATCGACACCCTAATGTTCAGTTATCATAAATATGTAACTCAACGTGAAAATAAATATTTTCAATAAACTGTCATACATTTGACACAGCTCAAAAATTAGCACCACCCTACACCCAGGACTAGGGTGTTCATTTAGTCTCACACTGCCTTCGAAGTTTCACCATTCCAACCATTCTTCAGGGCGTCCTCACATATTGGCATCTCCCCCACTTAGACTCAGACACATGCAAAACACGCTGGCTGTAAGTCTCAAGACTTTGCCTCACCAGCAGAAAGCAATCTGCTTTTTTAAATTAATGGCTCAGCTATGGTACAAGCCCCACATCAAAAGATATGCAACACAGATAAGAAAACATATAGAAAGACCTGCAGATAAATCGGGAGACAAATAATCAGTCCTGCCCCTTTGCGACCACTATTATACTTCAATAATTCTTTATGATCCAACATGGTCAATGTACCATTAAAACATACTTCTGACCGAGTTGGAGTCTTTATCCTATTTGTTTAGGTCAAGAGAAAGAATATAACAAAGCTTAAAAAACTTCCTGGTCATCCTGTTACTCACTGGGGGCTAAATGCTTTAAGGCCGCCCACTGCCTACAAAGGGAATAAATGCCTAAATTATTCACTTTTGTAAGTACTTCATTGTACCATTATTTGTCTAGTTTGCCAAAAGACATACCTCCAATCGAGGTGAAGTTGAGATACAATAGTACTTGATGGAGCAAAAAGTAAAGGTCTAAGCTGAAAAGCTTTCTTGTCATCCTTTCTGCTGTAGGGGACTATAGTCTTTTAACGCCTCAAACTGCCTGAACAAGGATAATTGCATCACTTATTAAAGGGGTATGAAGGCGCCTAAGAAAACATAAAAAATAAACTGATAGTCCGCATAGGGAAATTACCCATTGGTGGACACCCCTTCCTCACATGAGATGCTTTACATAAACCATTCTGGTCCTGGATCCCCAGTCCTGGTAAACAAACTGCCTAGATCACTTTTAGGCACATCCCATTCTTTGTTAGACCTTAACAGTCCTGACCTTCCAGTCCAGATGTACATTTGCCCATGGGGTCAGCCCGCATTGCTTATCTGAAGGTGTTATTTCCCTGTCCCCATTTGTGACTGTCCGTACTGCTTCTTATCTGGTGACTGATGTGTATACAGCCCGCATTGGCTCAGGTTATTTAAACCAATTAGTTAAAGTAACATCATGATGTCACTCCGGTACCATCCGTCCCACAGGTTAGCAATTTACCAGTGTACTTCAGCAGCACAATTATAAAACAATTTGTTCCCCATCATTGTATCCCATTCATATCAATTTTGAGGTGTAAAGTGATGCCTATTCACACTTGGACTTCATGTAAAGTCATTGGCATGTGATGTTCCATGTCGCCCATTATTAGACAACCGTATGAAACAGATTGTGTCATAGTCCATATCGAGGTTGTCAAGAATAGGAAAATTAAACTACCTTCACTACTAGGTTCCCAATTTTCAATATAAATCAGCAACCTTATCTAATGATGATGAATATCCTTGTTGTTCTTTTATTAATTAAGTAAAATCAATGTCTACCCTATGTTGAAGGTAAAAACATCAGTCTCCAATCTACATTGCTTCATGCACAAAGGGCATATCCACGTATGACTATGTGGCAGGTTTCATCCATTCCTCCCTCGAGTTCAGCCCATTTCTCACAGTGTTGAATCTAGAAATGAACCATTGTTCTCCTCTGTTCCAAACTACCCCCTATTTTGTTCCCTGTAATATTTTCTAAGATAAACCAGCCAAAATCCAGATGGTTATGTTTAATATAGTGTCCAACTAATGGGGCGTTGGCCTTAGTAGTGCTGATTTATGTTCTAACATTCCTACCTGCAGCTCTCTGCATGTTTCACCAACATATCTCAATCCACAGGTACATAATATCAAATATTTAACAAAACTTCTGCGGCAATTGTTTAGACTACTTACTGTCACATTGTGACCATTGAACTCAATCATCTTTTATACAATATAATGGTCACAGATGGTGCAGTTTCCCCATTTATAGTTCCCAATGGCCCTAATCATCTTAAGCGTTGTCTGTTGTTCTGGCTTTTGTTCCCTATATGTATGTACTAGGAAATTGGGTACATTTTTATTACTCGTAAAGGTGATCTCTTCATTATCATTCAAAATCTTCCAGTTTGTGTTTACAATATTCTTTATCTGTTTACTCATTACTGAAAATTGACTTAGAAAAACTATTTTCCATTTTTATTTTTATATTTGTTAAACAAACGTTCCTGATTGTAAAAAAGTGGCTCTTTAGAATGAATGACTTATCAGTTTCTTGTGATAACCTCTATCTTCTAACATTTTCTTGAGAGATTATAAAATATCATCTAGAGAAGAGCAATTCCTTCGGAGTCAAAGGAATTGCCCGAAAGGAATATTCTATCTCTGTGCCTTGGAAAGATAACTGGTACAGTGTAGGGGGTATTTTTGTTAATAGGCTTAGTGAAAAGTTCAACCTCTAAGTGACCAGATATGTTTTCAACCATTGGGTTACTCGGATGGGCATTGAGTTTAAGATCAGGATCCCCCAGATTTAACGATTCCAGGAACTCCTCCAAGTGTTCACTAGGACCTTCCCAAATAAACAAAATATCATCAATAAAACTATACCAATTTACAATGTTTTCAGAGAAGGGAGCCATGCCATTACAGATGTGTTTTGCGTCAACGCTTATGCTGTGCTAAGTTTAAGGAACACATTAGAAAAGGAGTTAATTGCCATCATGGGCCGCTGTGGTGGATTCCCTCAAATTTGCATAGTTAAAAAGACAGATGTGCTTGACTTGTATATCTTCTCTCCTTTTTATCCTGTTGTTAATTATAGATTTTTTTTGTATTTGCTATGCACCTTTATATCAATCAATCAAGCATTTCTAAAGTGCCCTTCTTACCTGTGAGGGTCTCAAGGAGCTAAGGGGTGGGGGAATGCTGCTACTGTTCGAAGAGCCAGGTCTTGAGGAGTTTTCTGAAGGTCAGTAGGTCTTGAGTCTGCCGTAGGTGGATGGGGAGGATGTTCCATGTCTTGGCTGCGAGGTTGGAAAATGATCTGCTGCCGGTGGTCACTCTTCAGATGCGGGGGACTGTGGTGAGGGTGTGGTCAGTGGAGCAGAGCTGGCGGGTGGGGGTGTAGAAGCTGAGACGGCTGTTGAGGTAGGCTGGAGTGCTTTGTATACGTGGGTGATGAGCTTGAAGGTTATCCTCTTGTTGATGGAAAGCCAGTGTAGGGCTCTCAGGTGGGGTGTGATGTGGCTGTGGCGAGGGATGTCAAGGATCAGGCGTGCAGAGGAGTTCTGGATGCATTGGAGCCGTTTCAGGAGTTTTGCCGAGGCTCCTGCGTAGACGGCGTTTCCGTGGTACAGTCTGCTGCTGACGAGGGCTTGGGTGACCATCCTTCTCGTTTTGGTGGGGATCCACTTGTAGATCCTGCGGAGCATGCGGAGGGTGTTGAAGCAGGAGGAGGAGACAGTGTTGACCTGTTTCGTCATGGAGCGGGTGGAGTCGAGGATGACCCCTAGGTTGCGTGCATGGTCGGTGGGCGTTGGAGCTGTTCCTAGTGCGGTTGGCCACCAGGAGTTGGCCCAGGCTGAGGGGGTGGATCCGAGGATGAAGACCTTCGTCTTGTCCGAGTTCATCTTCAGTCGGCTGTTTCTCATCCAGTCGGTGACGGCCTTCATTCACTCATGGAGGTTGTTTTTGGCGGTGTGGGGTTCTCTGGTGAGGGAGAGGATCAGCTGGGTGTCGTCCTGCGTAAGAGATGATGTTGAGGTTGTGCAGTCGGGCGACGTGGGCAAGCGGTGCCATGTAGATGTTGAACAGCGTTGGGCTGAGGGATGATTTCGGTGGCTTCGGAGCAGAAGGGGGGGAGGAGGATGCTCTGTGTCCTACAAGAGAGGAAGGAGGTGGTCCAGTCCAGGGCCTTCTCTTGGATCCCAGAGTCGTGGAGGTGTGTTCGTAGTGTGCGGTGGCAGACCGTGTCGAAGGCGGCTGACAGGTCCATGAGGATGAGGACTGCGGTTTCTCCATTGTCTAGCAGGGTCCTGATGTTGTCGGTGGTGGCGATGAGGGCAGTTTCGGTGCTGTGGTTGCTGCGGAACCCAGACTGGGATGGGTCCAGGATGCTCTTCTCCTCAAGGAATTTGGTCAGTTGTTTGTTGAGCAGGGAGATGGGTCGGAAGTTCTTGAGGTCCTTGGGGTCCGCCTTGGCTTTCTTGAGTAAGGCGTTGATCTCAGCATGCTTCCAGCTCTCCGGGAAGGTTGCTGTCTCGAAGGAGATGTTGATGGCTTTCTGGAGATGGGGTGTGATGTTGGTGCTGGCTTTGTTGAAGATGTGGTGAGGGCATGGGTCTGACTGGGATCTGGAGTGGACGGAGTTCATGATTTTGATGGTGTCATTGTCGTTGATGTTGGTCCAGGAGGTCTGACGGTTGGTGTGGATGGTGGTCGTGGGGGTCTCAGTAGTTGCCGGGGCGGTCGCGGTGTTGAGGCTGTCGTGGATGTCTGCAATCTTGCGGTGGAAGAAGGTGGCCAGCGAGTCGCACAGGTCTTGTGAAGGTGGGATGTCGTTGGTGTTGGCGTTGGGGTTGGAGAGTTCCTTCACGATGTTGAAGAGCTCTTTGCTGTTGTGTACGTTGCTGTCTAGGCGGTCTTTGAAGGAGGCCCTTTTGGCGGATCTGATGAGGTGATGGTGTCTGCGGGTGGTGTTCTAGTGGTCTGTGTAGCTTCCTGGTGTTCGTTCACAGAGCCAGTTCTTCTGTAGCCTCCGGCAGGTTTGCTTGGAGGCCTGGAGGTCTTCAGTGAACCAGCTAGCTTTCTTGCTGGTGTGGCTGTTGGAGGGTTTCTTGAGCGGGGAGAGGGTATTGGTGCAGTCATCGATCCACTGTCTGAGGTTGTGGGCATCAGCGTCGGGGTCGGTCGGGACTGCGGGTGGGCTCCGGGCGAGGCTCATGGATAGCTGGTCTTCAGTGACTTTGCTCCAGCAGTGGTGAGGCAACTGTTGGGTGCGGTGGTGCGTGATGAGTTTCCTGAAAGTGAAGTGGATGCATCGGTGGTCGGCCCAGTAGAGTTCGGTGGTGTGGTTGAAGGAGACATGGGGGCTTGTGGAGAAGATGGGGTTGAGCGTGTGGTCTGTGGAATGGATGGGTGTAGTGACGAGTTGTCTGAGTCCGAGGTTGTCGATCAGGTTGGAAGAGTTGGAGTCGTTGTTGTTCTCGAGGTGGATGTTCAGGTCCCCGAGGAGGATGTAGTCCTTGGAGGCGAGGGCGTGTGTGCTGACGAAGTCGGAAATGGAGTCGCTGAACTGTGGCTGGGGTCGGGGGGTCTGTACATGAGGGTTCCTCTGAGGGTGGTGTTGGGATCGGTGTGGATCTGGAAGTGCAGGTGTTCGGCGGTGCTGAGTGTGTCATCGGTGTTTGTTGATACTTTGAGTGTGTTACTGTGGACGATGGCAATTCCTCCTCCTACTCTGTTGGTGCGGTGCTTGCGGGTGATCTTGTACCCTTCCGGGATGGCTATGGTGATGTCGGGTGCTGACGAGGGGTTCAGCCAGGTCTCCGTCAGGAAGGCGACGTCTGGGGTGTTGGAGTAGAGTAGGTCCCAGAGTTCAACGGCGTGTTTGCGGGCGGAGCAGATGTTGAGAAGGATGCATCTGAGGTGGTTTTGTTCTTTGGTAGGTTGTTTGGTGGGCCGAATTCTGGTGAAGCTGCAGTCCCGGCAGGAGAAGGGTCCTTGGGTGTGTTTTGGGGCGGCCAGGAGGCAGGAGTGTGATCGTTCGATGTTAAGTGCGTGGAGGGTGCTGACATTGTAGCGATGTCGTGGGGGCGAGGGGTTCTGGCGTTGGGCGCGGTCCAGGCGTGGACAGGCGCAGACGGGCTTGCCTTAGGCATACCTTCGGCATACCAGTCGCTTGCCCGCTGCGCGCGCCCACTGCGCATGCCCACTGCGCGCGCCCACTGCGCGGCCTCCATAAGAGGGGAGGTGGGAGGGAGGAGCAGCTGGGAGGCGGGAGTGGGGCAGCGAATGGGAGAACGAGGTTGCGTGGCCGCAGGGGCGCAGCAGCAGGAAAACGGGTGAGGGATGGCGGGGGAGCGGAGGGCAGAATGGGGCACGGAAGGAAGCAGGAGGTGGAAGAAAGGAATTGAGGCACAGCAGAAGGGCACAATCAGAGCGAATACAGTCAGCAAAACAGAATAATTACGAGCAAGAAATGGGGCACAGAAAGGAAGATGGAGGGGGAAAAAGGAAGTGAGGCACAACAGAAGGGCATAATCAGAGCGAATACAGTCAGCAAAACAGAAAACAGGATAATTACGACCTGGAGCAGTACAGCAGCGTTGGGAACGTGGGAAGCGACCTGCCTGAGAGCAGGGACAGAGGTCACTCATACACTTTTACGCTTTTACGCTTATACACTTTTTATTCTTTCTATGTGATGCAATTTTTACCTTTTAAAAGGTCCCTTTGTATGTAATGATAAATGAATTTATATTCATATTAACACCTTGAGATAAAAACATTTAGTGAAATTTGAGTCATTTGACTCATTCAGGATTGAGGTTATGAGGGCCTGATGCATGAATATTGGATGTGATTGTATGAAAGTAGAACAGGTGAGAGTAGTAGGGTCACAAAAGGAAAAAATTATCACTTGATAGTCTTTTTACAGAGCCCTGTCCCTTTGAACTGTGGAGTCCCTCTCATTGTATGCACTTTTACTTTGCCCAACCAAAGCAGATTTATGTATTTTCATCATATTTTCAATTGTCAATCATATTCTTATTCCTCTGTGTACTAATGTGTTGTATTCTTTGAGCAGCTTTGTTCCTTCACTTTGCAAACAACAAAGAGTAAAATTCTGTTGAATCCTGTAAGATTCAATGTGAAATGACCTTCAGGAAAGAATGCATTGTGGGCTTGTTTCTTCAAACAGTTATGCTTCACACAGGCGATATCTTAGGTGTCAGTCATCTTGGTAATATTAGCTTTACCTTGCCATCCACATGCCTCATATTGTTTTAAAATTTAATTTATATTAAAGACCATTATTCTAGACAAAGGTGATTTAATATCTGTTATAATAATTGTTTTATCGAAAATTCCCTTGAAAGGCCGTATGTCAGAAGGTTACATGTAGAAATAATGTATGACGTAAATTCATTTTCCCACTGTAATTCTACTGTGGGATAGTAACCACTAGCGTAAAAAGAGAAGTCACTATTGTTGGTCAATACTGAGCACTTCCACTGATTAGGAATATGCACGATTTCTCGACCCACTTCTGAACAAAAGGCATGCATTGAGACCAAAGCCTGCTTTAAGACGTTTCTGGTGAGCAAGGGCAGGACTGTGTCACCACCTCCCTCGGAAAAAGAGTGTGCCATGTGAGTTCTAGTCCTGGCTTGCTACAATTGAGTCTCCGACAACATAGGAATAAATTCTACATGCAGACAAGGCATTGAATAACATGTACAATAGCGCAACTCTGAGTAGAGTGGCCTGGTGAGGGGATCTCTGACATATTATCGACAGACACATTATCAAACTACACAAATATCGCATCAAATATATCGACATCAAAAATATCGACATTGTATACTTATTTAAAAAACGACACTAATATCGACACTACAATATCGTAATACAATTATATCGATCACACAAAAATCGCACACATAAATATTGCAATACTAAATATCGACATGAGTAAATAAATATGGCACATGTCACAAATATCGAAAACCAAAATATAGACATCAATAATATCGTTTTTTTAAAATATATCGACAATTCTAACACTAATAAAACCAATATTTTAAACAACATAAAGACAATAATTTCCCAAAACATACATTTTTCAAATGAGATTCTACTTAAACATAAACATAACATTTATAGCGATCTCAATATTTAACAACATAATAAAAAAACACTGAAATAATTATCACATTGGCATTTCGAACACATTTAAAAAACATTCACTACACATTATAAACAATCTTTTTATATATAATGATTTAAAACTCTCCTCCTTTAAAACTAAATATACTCTTACTTAGCATTTTCCATAAAAGGAAACCAATTAACTAAAACAAAATCAAACCATCCAATAGAAAGGCCACATACAGAAAACAACCAATAACATTCAAGAAACAATTTAAAACCACTATATAAACCAATTAAAACAAGTCTTCTACTGTGCCTTAAACCAAAGCATTGAACGAAGAAGAAACTCTGCTAAACAGAAGAAACCTACATCCTACTACTATTCTAAAAACGTAAGTAAATATTATTTTCTAACTAAACTGCCAAATTAAACTAAAACACTAATTTATCTTTACTCAAATAAATAACTAACGTATATATTCCATCTCTTTATGTTTCCACTACAGATATTACTCCAAACACTTAAAGAAAATATTGTACCTAATGTATTTCGTGTTTCTATGGGTGATGTGGTTAAGAAAAACATACGTTCTGATGATTGGGATGTTCACGCCATTGAAACACTGTTTTCAGATTTGAAATATTATGCCGCTTTTGATGCTGAAGATTTATATGAAAATGCGTTTAATTATGTGGAACAATATTGTTTTCAACATTATGGCAATCACTTTCTGCATAAAGCAAACACTTTTCGTAATTTTGTAAATTTTACCCAATGGGAACACTGTCCCACTCCCTCTTTCGGCAGTTCACCTACATTAGTTGATAAGTATACTTATTATACTGATATCAGTGTTTCCAACCCGGCTTCCTTTTATTTTAAGGTTATGCCTGAGTCTGCCACAAAGGTTAGACTCACACACACCAAGTTACTTTATTCTAAGTCCTTTATGGATGAGTTGTCAATCAAAGGTTATGATCTATGGAAGGCTACTATTGATCTTAAATCGGTTTGAGGTTCCAAACCGTGGCAGGTTCAGGGAACTGAAGCTTTGCATCGTACCTGTCTTGTACCAAATCATATGTTGTTTTTAAATTCAACCATCTTCCGAACCACCTGTTTCGGATTGGCCACTTCTAAACAACTAAAGTCACCTTCTGTGCCGGATCTGGGTGCTTACCCCAATTGGGATAACCACACGGATCTGTCCCTTCCTGCTTTGCAGTCATTGATTTCTAATACATCTTTCAATATTTCGAAATTTAGTAGTGATGGATGGTTAGTTTGGCAAAGCAGTTCAGATACATGTCAACGTTGTTTTCTAGGTCTGAAACCGGGGTATACTCAGCAACGAGTGGACCCTCGGTTTGAGTCGTCACATACCGTAACTACATACTCTGTAGGAAAGTTATGTCAATCCTGGCTGCGACATTCCACCTTGGCATCTGTCAAAGTTCATTTATCAAGATTACATGACAAAATAGATTTGAATGATTTTGTTAAAGATCCTGTGGGTGGCAGATCCAAAAGGTGGGCGTATGCTATTTACAACGAAGTATGGAAACTGTCGCAAATAGAGGCAGCGTCACGATTGAGAGCTATTGATCAGGCTAATATGGAAAAGGTATTAGCAGTTATTGATAACAGCATTAGCACTCTTTCTTCCCGTATTTATACATTGGACAATATTGTTTCTTCAATTGTTGATATTGTGCATGATGATGTGTCTGTATTGTATCATGGTCAAAACCAGTTGCGTTCTGTTATGCAGTTTGCAGGGACATTACAAACGTTAAAGGCAGGGAAGGTCCCCTGGGACTATTTGAATACAACATCTTTATTTCTTCCCTTTAACCTTACTGAAAAACAGCAGTTCATGTCCATGAAAGATGCTACATATTCATTGTTACATATTGAAAAATTAGAACCTTTACCTTTCTCTGTAGCGGAATTGGATACAGCCGTGTGGTTATTACATGGGTTGATCACTCTCCCGTTCGCGCTTTTCAAGTTTACGTCCTGTATGAAACACTATGCTCTGGGTAGATATGAACAGCTGGGCAACGCTTTCATACATGAGGTTTGGTCCCTCCCTTTTATGTATAGATGTACAAGGGACGGTACTGAGGTTTATCTGACGGGTGAGGAATGTACAACGACACCTGATCACTCTGTAGTATGTAGGCACATTCAGTTACACCGCGCATGCAATGTACAAGCTCCAAATTTGGCCTGCGTCCTGAAAGGTATCCCAGTGCCAGTGATTACGCCATCTTTCACGCTGCTTGCAAACGGTAGTTATTTAATTTTGAACAATGAAGCTTGCTGCGGGATGTTAGTGGGAATCCCTTACATAGTGACTGTATCGCAGAGAGTTGTCTGCTGCAATAATGTTCTATTTCCACCCCCGCATGGGCGGCTGGATGTTTCCATCTGGCCTTCGATTCCAACCTTAAAGGCAGAGTTCAACAAGATGAGCAGATTAAGGGCGCTATTGTCCCAAAAGGAGGTGCCATTGACTTCCTCCCGTGAAACATTTGTCCTTCACGTTGCAAATACGCGTACTGAGGTACAGGCGCTTTTGAATACTGACCTCCCCCTACATTTTGGTGCTTTGATCCAAACAATTTTCAATGCCTCGTCCACGACCGTCCTGGCTAATTTTTTTAAGCTTGTGGGCTCGGGCCTCGTGACCTCTTTCCAAACTATTTTTGGTGTGATTCCGGCATTTTTTCATTCTATTTTCTCGAGCATCTTTGGAGGTGTCCCGCTGATTCTGGCGCTTGTGGCAGGAGTGCTGCTTTTACTTTTCATACTGCGAAATGGCTGCTCTTTCTGTGCCACACGACAACCTGTCCCGTCTGCATCTTCTCCGTGACAGGATGCTTGAATATTATGGTACGCTGCCATTGGCGACTTTGAGCCTGGCGTATGGATTATCCTTCCGGTATTCCTACTTCACCTGCGTACAGCCAGTCTTTCACTGCCTAGATTGTCCCTTTGAATGGCCTTTGGATTTGTGCTTAACCAACACGGTGTCTCCGGTGCCGGATTATGATCGACTGATGAGGCCCTTAGTGTCTCACGAGTTTGCCTGTTCTGGTGTTCGGATTATGGCCTGTGGTGCGGCGCATGGTATCCTGGGTAATTGGGACATCGCAAGAGCAGCCTATGATTTCTTGAATATGAGCTATCTGGAGGAACAATTCGGTTGCCCTCTGATTGTGCTAGAGGCTCCGCTCATTGAAGAACATGTATGTTCCTTTTCTTTGATTAATTGGATGGCTGAAACTTTTCGTGGCTCTGCAAACGATTTCTTGTTGGAAGCAGTGGCCACGTATGCTGCATATACGTTCATGGATTGAGTGAACTGTGGTCCTCTAGGTTTTTTCTCCCGTGCCTTTGGACTGCTGTCCACAGCAACATTTTTTAATTTTTCCCATCACACGTTTGTGGTTTTTTGGTTTTTTCTCCCCTTTTCGGTTTTCATGTTTTCGGCTTTTGCCTGAACTATAAATTGTTTATTAATTGAATACGCCTTGTTCTGCTCTGTCGAAACTGAACTTTGCATTCTCTTTTTTCTTGCCTACTGTATAGTGCTTCGATCAAAGGGGCATGTAGTGAGGACTCCCTTAATACGTACATACATTGTTAAGTTAGCATAACTGCGTTAGATGTTAGAAAGCCATCTTGCCGCTTTTGCGCACGACACTGCGTTTACATGTTATTGCTTAAACAAACTGCTGACTTGAGCTTTGCCTCACACGGAAGCAATCTGTTGTTACCATCCCGAGCTCTGCGCAGCGACCTTGGTCTGTACATGGCGTGACAAAACAGTCTGGTTTGTTAGACAATGCATGTTTTCTACTCTATGTTGATCGACCCACTATTTAGACATAACACACAGGCAGCTGTAAATACCTGAAAGTTGGTGCTTTTAATAACACAGACATCATGTTTATTATTCAGACCGAAGACGAGCCTTCCTGCGAGAAGACTCCTGATGCTCCTGTGATGTGATTTCACTAAGCTGATCTTTGAGGTATGGGGTCCCCTATTCAAGCCTAAGAGACCTTCTATTAGCATAATAATAATATTAGCTTCTTAGTAAAGGGAAGGTGGTATTATCCACTGTCATTATAATATGATCACCCCTTTTATATTCTATGGTATTGTAACGATGCTTATGGTTTTGATTTTAATCATTTGTCTGCTTGTATTAGCCAAAGTACTGCATCTTAGGGCACGTGGTCTATAAAAATAAACTCTTTTTATTTTCACCGTGTCTCTGTCGATTCTTGTTGTGGACTGATGTGAGAATAATATACGAACAGGTATTTCCGATTCCCACCATTCCTGAGAGTATACTGAGTCGCTTGTTCTGGGTTGTCTTTTCATTGGGATCTCTGAGCCTAATCTCGGATAACGAATGGGACACTAATACTAGCCGGATACTGGGTTCTGGGTTCTGAGGTGAGTTTCTGGTACACCACAATTCACTGAGTTGGCAGTATGTGCTGGACACAGAACTTAATTAATTTACTATCCCACTCCAATCTATATTTAATTAAGATAAGTGCTGGACACTGAACTTAATTAATTTACTATTCTCACTCCTATCTATATTTAATTAGGATAGATGCTGGACACTGAACTTAATTAATTTACTATTCCCACTCTAGTCTATATTTAATTAAGATAAGTGCTGGACACTGAACATAATTAATTTACTATTCTCACTCCAACCTATATTAAATTAGAGTAGGTGCTGGACACTGAACTTAATTAATTTACTATTCCCACTCCAGTCTATATTTAATTAAGATAACTGCTGGACACTGAACTTAATTAATTTACTATTCTCACTCCAACCTATATTTAATAAGAGTATGTGCTGGACACTGAACTGAATTAATTTACTATTCCCACTCCAGTCTATATTTAATTAAGATAAGTGCTGGACACTGAACTTAATTAAGTTACTATTCTCACTCCAACCTATATTACATTAGAGTAGGTGCTGGACACTGAACTTAATTAATTAACTATTCCCACTCCAGTCTATATTACATTAGAGTAGGTGCTGGACACTGAACTTAATTAATTAACTATTCCCACTCCAGTCTATATTTAATTAAGATAAGTGCTGGACACTGAACTTAATTAATTTACTATTCTCACTCCAACCTATATTTTCTTAGAGTATGTGCTGGACACAGAACTTAATTAATTTACTATTCCCACTCCAATCTATATTTAATTAAGATAAGTGCTGGACACTGAACTTAATTAATTTACTATTCTCACTCCAATCTATATTTAATTAGGGTAGATGCTGGACACTGAACTTAATTAATTTACTATTCCCACTCCAGTCTATATTTAATTAAGATAACTGCTGGACACTGAACTTAATTAATTTACTATTCTCACTCCAACCTATATTTAATTAGAGTATGTGCTGGACACTGAACTGAATTAATTTACTATTCCCACTCCAGTCTATATTTAATTAAGATAAGTGCTGGACACTGAACTTAATTAAGTTACTATTCTCACTCCAACCTATATTACATTAGAGTAGGTGCTGGACACTGAACATAATTAATTTACTATTCTCACTCCAACCTATATTAAATTAGAGTAGGTGCTGGACACTGAACTTAATTAATTTACTATTCCCACTCCAGTCTATATTTAATTAAGATAAGTGCTGGACACTGAACATAATTAATTTACTATTCTCACTCCAACCTATATTAAATTAGAGTAGGTGCTGGACACTGAACTTAATTAATTTACTATTCCCACTCCAGTCTATATTTAATTAAGATAACTGCTGGACACTGAACTTAATTAATTTACTATTCTCACTCCAACCTATATTTAATTAGAGTATGTGCTGGACACTGAACTGAATTAATTTACTATTCCCACTCCAGTCTATATTTAATTAAGATAAGTGCTGGACACTGAACTTAATTAAGTTACTATTCTCACTCCAACCTATATTACATTAGAGTAGGTGCTGGACACTGAACTTAATTAATTAACTATTCCCACTCCAGTCTATATTACATTAGAGTAGGTGCTGGACACTGAACTTAATTAATTAACTATTCCCACTCCAGTCTATATTTAATTAAGATAAGTGCTGGACACTGAACTTAATTAATTTACTATTCTCACTCCAACCTATCTTTTCTTAGAATATGTGCTGGACACAGAACTCAATTAATTTACTATTCCCACTCCAATCTATATTTAATTAAGATAAGTGCTGGACACTGAACCTTATTAATTTAATATTCTCACTCCAATCTATATTTAATTAGGGTAGATGCTGGACACTGAACTTAATTAATTTACTATTCCCACTCTAGTCTATATTTAATTAAGATAAGTGCTGGACACTGAACATAATTAATTTACTATTCTCACTCCAACCTATATTAAATTAGAGTAGGTGCTGGACACTGAACTTAATTAATTTACTATTCCCACTCCAGTCTATATTTAATTAAGATAACTGCTGGACACTGAACTTAATTAATTTACTATTCTCACTCCAACCTATATTAAATTAGCGTAGCTGCTGGACACTGAACTAAAATAATTTACTATTCCCACTCCAGTCTATATTAAATTAAGATAAGTGCTGGACACTGAACTAAAATAATTTACTATTCCCACTCCAGTCTATATTTAATTAAGATAAGTGCTGGACACTGAACTTAATTAATTTACTATTCTCACTCCAACCTATATTAAATTAGAGTAGGTGCTGGACACTGAACTTAATTAATTTACTATTCCCACTCCAGTCTATATTTAATTAAGATAAGTGCTGGACACTGAACTTAATTAATTTACTATTCTCACTCCAATCTATATTTAATTAGGGTAGATGCTGGACACTGAACTTAATTAATTTACTATTCCCACTCTAGTCTATATTTAATTAAGATAAGTGCTGGACACTGAACATAATTAATTTACTATTCTCACTCCAACCTATATTAAATTAGAGTAGGTGCTGGACACTGAACTTAATTAATTTACTATTCCCACTCCAGTCTATATTTAATTAAGATAAGTGCTGGACACTGAACATAATTAATTTACTATTCTCACTCCAACCTATATTAAATTAGAGTAGGTGCTGGACACTGAACTTAATTAATTTACTATTCCCACTCCAGTCTATATTTAATTAAGATAACTGCTGGACACTGAACTTAATTAATTTACTATTCTCACTCCAACCTATATTTAATTAGAGTATGTGCTGGACACTGAACTGAATTAATTTACTATTCCCACTCCAGTCTATATTTAATTAAGATAAGTGCTGGACACTGAACTTAATTAAGTTACTATTCTCACTCCAACCTATATTACATTAGAGTAGGTGCTGGACACTGAACTTAATTAATTAACTATTCCCACTCCAGTCTATATTACATTAGAGTAGGTGCTGGACACTGAACTTAATTAATTAACTATTCCCACTCCAGTCTATATTTAATTTTAGATAAGTGCTGGACACTGAACTTAATTAATTTACTATTCTCACTCCAACCTATATTTTCTTAGAATATGTGCTGGACACAGAACCTAATTAATTTACTATTCCCACTCCAATCTATATTTAATTAAGATAAGTGCTGGACACTGAACCTTATTAATTTAATATTCTCACTCCAATCTATATTTAATTAGGGTGGATGCTGGACACTGAACTTAATTAATTTACTATTCCCACTCTAGTCTATATTTAATTAAGATAAGTGCTGGACACTGAACATAATTAATTTACTATTCTCACTCCAACCTATATTAAATTAGAGTAGGTGCTGGACACTGAACTTAATTAATTTACTATTCCCACTCCAGTCTATATTTAATTAAGATAACTGCTGGACACTGAACTTAATTAATTTACTATTCTCACTCCAACCTATATTAAATTAGCGTAGCTGCTGGACACTGAACTAAAATAATTTACTATTCCCACTCCAGTCTATATTAAATTAAGATAAGTGCTGGACACTGAACTTAATTAATTTACTATTCTCACTCCAACCTATATTAAATTAGAGTAGGTGCTGGACACTGAACTTAATTAATTTACTATTCCCACTCCAGTCTATATTTAATTAAGATAAGTGCTGGACACTGAACTTAATTAATTTACTATTCTCACTCCAACCTATATTAAATTAGAGTAGGTGCTGGACACTGAACTTAATTAATTTACTATTCCCACTCCAGTCTATATTTAATTAAGATAAGTGCTGGACACTGAACTTAATTAATTTACTATTCTCACTCCAATCTATATTTAATTAGGGTAGATGCTGGACACTGAACTTAATTAATTTACTATTCCCACTCTAGTCTATATTTAATTAAGATAAGTGCTGGACACTGAACATAATTAATTTACTATTCTCACTCCAACCTATATTAAATTAGAGTAGGTGCTGGACACTGAACTTAATTAATTTACTATTCCCACTCCACTCTATATTTAATTAAGATAAGTGCTGGACACTGAACTTAATTAATTTACTATTCTGACAGAAATCTATATTTAATTATGGGATTAGTAAAATTCTAAATTATATTTAAATTTTCTAAATAATTTTTTTTTTAAATTTAAAAATATATAAACATTTTAAATTAACTTCCCAACCTTATCCCCTATAACCCAACATTCCGCTCCTAAAATTATTTGTAAAATTCTAAATTTAATTTACAAATTCAAAATAATTTTTATTAAAAATTAACAAATATATAAACATTTTTAAAACACTTCCCACCCTTATCCCCTATCAACCAACATCCCGCTCCTAAAATTATTTGTAAATTTTGAAATTTAATTTACAATTTCTAAATATTTTTTTTTTTAAATTAAACATTATATAAAAAATTTTAAAACACTTCCCACCCTTATCCCCTATAAACCAACATCCCGCTCCTAATATTATTTGTAAAATTCGAAATTAAATTTACAATTTCTAAATAAATTTTTTTTTAAATTAAACAATATATAAACATTTTTAAAACACTTCCCACCCTTATCCCCTATAAACCAACATCCCGCTCCTAAAAATATTTGTAAAATTCAAAATTTTATTTTCAATTTCTATATAATTTTAATACAAAATTAACAAATATATAAACATTTTTAAAACACTTCCCACCCTTATCCCCTCTAAACCAACATCCCGCTCCTAAAATTATTTGTAAAATTCGAAATTTAATTTACAATTTCTAAATAAATATTTAAAAAATCAAACAATATATAAACATTTTTAAAACACTTCCCACCCTTATCCCCTATAAACCAACATCCCGCTCCTAAAAATATTTGTAAAATTCGAAATTTCATTTACAATTTCTAAATAATTTTAATACAAAATTAACAAATATATAAACATTTTTTAAACACTTCCCACCCTTATCCCCTATAAACCAACATCCCGCTCCTAAAATTAAATATACATTTCACATTTTAAATAAAATTTTCTAATTAAATTTTACAATATATTAAAAAAATTAATTAACTTTTTTAAAACTCTCCCCACCCTTATCCCCTATAACCCAACATCCCGCCCCTAAAACAATATAAATATTTCTCATATTATATACATTTTAACTATTTATACACAAACAACTTCAAAATATTTACTAAACATACAATGACGATATTTTCACATGTCGATATTATTACTAACGATATTACTTACATCGACATATAAGTAAAAAAAAAAAAACGATATTTTTCACATCGATATTATCTATTTCGATATTTTGTACATTCGATATTTTTGACTCGATATTTCTGTCCCTTGATATTAAAACGTCGATATATAGACTGCTCACCCTGGTGAGGCTGGTGCTTCATCTGTAATTGTCCTGCCCCCTCATGTTCCCAACCACCAGTTCACAACTGCTATCAAAAGAAACAGACACTGGCCTTAGATGTTTACATTTTATGTTTAACTTACTCTTGAATTCACTAAGAGTATTTGATCTTTCCAGAATGTGTTTTTTATGCAACAAATTGCTCATGTATAGTGCACACTCTCAAATGAGTCACCTCTATATGTCTGTGTGAGTTCAGATTGAGGGCAGGTGTTTATAACATGCCAGTTTTCAGAGCAGTGGAGTTCATGCCGAGGGCAGTGTGAATTTCTCACAGTACCTCTAAGTGTGTCACAAACGATTCTTAATAAATGATCATCCACACCTTGGCCTCTCTGTAGAACCCAGGAAGCAGTGGTCAGGTGTGACAATCATTGACAGGGCAACATTTTAAAATACAGGGTTTACAGGTGAGTGGGTGAGTTGTTTGAGGGGGGGTGAATGCACAGAATTACAAGGAAGTATGTGCAGTAAAGATTGAAAGTAGGGTGTTCAAGAGGAAAGAGATGAGTTGTGAGATAAGATGTGGGTTTCAGAATGATATCAGGAGAAAAGGAGCGTACGTGTCTAACTGCTAGGCTGCAGAATAAAATGATAAGTAGAGGAGAAAGGAAGTAATTGAGACACTCTGAAGATCACTACCCCTTCCACAGACCTTAGTAATGTTTCATTCATTGCTTGCTTAACACCTTGAAAGAACTTTTTAAACATGTATATGTGTATATATATATATGTTTGCAAGTATATATATATATATATATATATATATATATATATATATATATATATATATATATATATATATATATATATATATATATATATATATATATATATATTCACTGAAAAAACCATAGGTTTCAGGGGTGTTATAGTTAGCTGGACATTTCCCTCGTACAAAACCCTAGAAATTCCCCTGTTATAGTTAGTTCAGGTAACTATAACTCGCGGCCCCGCAATGCACTGCTGATGACGTCACATATTACATCACTCATGACATGGCCAGTGACATCACTGATGACATCACTGATGACATCTCAAATGACATCACTGATGACATCATCCAGTGAGTATGTGTTTCTGTGCAGTTTTAATATGTTTAATATATATAGGGAAAGGCCTGTTAAAGAATGAGTGGGTGTACAAGTGTGTGAATGGATGATTTTCTAGGTGCGAAACTGACTCTATAAGTGAGTCATTAAATGTATCTTACTGCAGACTAGTGACTAAACTGTGTGAATGTCTGTATGTGTCTGTGTGTTGGTGTATAAGTGGCTGCATGGTTTTGTGAATAGCTATATGAGTGTCTATATGGGTTATTGATTGGTTGTCTGAGTATCTGTATGGGTGCCTTAGTGTTTGTGTGGGTAGGGTGTGTGTTACTCTGTGCATAGATGTGTGAGTGGGTGATTCTATGGGTGCATGGTTTTAAGAGTGCAACTGTGATGGACTGTATGGTTGGGTGAGTGTATGTATGGGTGTGTTAGTGATTGAATGTATATCTCAGTTGTACATGTGTCAGTAACTACATATGTGAAACGAAGTGTATATGTGTGTAAGAGTATATAACTATCTATATGTGAGAGTGTGTGATTGCGGGAGTGGCTGTATGGATGAGTGTGTGCTTGTATGAGTAATTGTATAAAAGCATCAGAATTTGTTAGTATTTTTATGAGTAAGTGAACTTGAGTGTGTTTAACTGTATAGGTGAGTAAATTGGACTGTGTTTAATTATTTGCATGACTGACTAGGTGTGTCAGTACCTCAATGGATGATTGGCGGTGTGTGAGTGTCTATATAGGTGTATAAATGCATACGATAGTCTTGTACGTAGTGATTGTAAGTATGAGTGACTGTACAGGTGAGTGAGTGGAGGTGTATGTAGACCTAAGAGTTAATGAGTGGGTATGGAGTTATTGGTATTGGAGTATCTATGGTTTTCAAAATGGCCGTCTGAAATTTTGAGTCGGTGTATCAAAGGTTATATTAGGGTGTGAGAAGATGCACTAATGTATCACATGGATGACGTCATCAGTGATGTCATCAGTGATGTCATTTGAGATGTCATCAGTGATGTCACTGACCGTGTCATGAGTGATGTAATATGTGACGTCATCAGCAGTGCATTTCGGGGGCGCGAGTTATAATTAGCTGAACTAACTATAACAGGGGAATTTCTAGGGTTTTGTACGAGGGAAATGTCCAGCTAACTGTAACGCCCCTGAAGCCTTTGGTTTTATCAGTGAATTTCAAAGGTTTTTTAAATGCCAATTCCTAACTATAACGTGCATGAAACCTATGGTTTTTTCAGAGAATTTCAAAGGTTTTTTAAATGCTAATTCCTATCTATAACATATCTCTAAAGATATCAAGTTTAATGATTTTCATTGGATTTCTATATTTTTCAAATTCAGTGTGTCAATTTCATTAATTATTATTTTTTTTTTAATTCTTTTTTATCACCATTTTTTAAACTTATTTTTTCAATTAATTCTTTTAAAAATTAAAAAATATTATTTGTTTTTATTGGGTTTTTCAAACATATTTTTTTATATTTTTAAAAATATTTTTTTAACTATATGTTCAAAACTCTATTTTATATATTTTTTCCATGTTTTTGGATCCGCGCACCCTATGCGCACCGTTCTCGAGCCCTACGCGTTAGCATCCGCGCATGGTATGCGTTGGGTACGTGCTTAGTGTGCGATCGCAATGCGACCGGTACCTGACTCCCAGCCTGAACGCGACACGTTCGATGTACGTAACACGACGTTTACGTGCTTCCGCGATGCGTCATCTGCGTCTATGACGTGGTAGGTGCGCGGATCCCGCGAAATATTTAACATTTAAAAAAACATATATATGTATTTCATGTGAATATTAATTGAAGACAAACTCTAAACTAGTCTTAAAAGTAATATATTTTTACATGTAATCCTTTTTTTAATTCAATTTCGCGGATGCGCGCTGGGTGCGTGATGCGTAAGCGCAGGGTGCGCGGATCCCATGTGACCTGCAAAAAAAGAGATTTGATTGGTTCATTACACTTCCTGTTCTAACTATTGAAATACCCCACCCAATTCAATCATTCTTCTGTCACCTTCTTTGGAGGAGCATCTCTTTGCAGAGAAGAAGATTTTTTAGACTAAGTTTACACTTAGCTCTAACTTTTTTCAACTATAAATGGCTTCAGGGCAGCAGGCATCACCTGCATCTCCTCATTCATCTGAGGATGAATTTTTGGAGGAGGCACCATGCCCACAATGTTTTTCTTCAGTGGTGTGGAAATTTTTTACTTTTCCCAAGGGGCAAACGGAGACCAATGCCACCTTGGTCACGTGCAAGATTTGCAAAAGAGTGCTGTCGCGAGGGGATCCTAACAAGAAACACTTGTGCGGCACGGCAAGTATGATGAAGCACCTAAGGACCCTTCATCCGCACAATCTTGCACGAGAAGAGTGCAAACGGATGAGAAACACTCCTGCTCCTGCGCCTTCCACCTCATCGCAGCCGAGCACTTCAAGAATGCATCCATCAGCCCAAAATTTGGACATCCATCCTCAATTTCAATTTTTAAAAGTGCTCTGCACTAAGTGCAATGCGACTTTGTGCTACGGTGAGCAGTCGATCGATCTAATCATCCACCTGCAAGAAAGTCACAATTGCTAGTTTGTTTGTTTTTTGTTCCCTGAAGTTCATTGTTTGGTTCCTCCTGTTGTATTTTTTTTTCTTTTTTCAGAAAAACCAAAAAAATCACAAATTTGTTAGAAAAACCCCCCAAAAAATATAAAAGAAGAAAGAAGAAAAAAAAAAGTTCTTCTAAGAACTAACTTTCCTGGTTTAAAAAAAGAGCTAAATTTCTTTGCTAGTGTGTGAAAGTTTAGATGAATATATGTGTAGTATGTAATTGACTGAATGAATGCATTAGTAGCGTATGGTGAATGTATAAGTGCAGAACTATGAGGAAGTGCTGCAGCATCACACAGTAACCTCTTTAACTGCAGTGTGCTGTAGAACTTCCGAAGCACAGGGATGCAACATATGTACATAAATATGTTGCAAATCTATGCTTCTCTCTGCACGGCTGCTTAAACTGCAGCCTTGTGGTGACACAGGCACCCTTGCACCATAGTGCAATGATATCTGTGTCATATGCTGTTTGTTTTTCTGCAGGAAGACACACCTTCCTGCACAAAAACAATGAGAAAATGCATTTTTCTCCTTCAATGTATGCTGAACATTTCAGCATGCATTGAAGATATAAAAATGTGGAGAAATGAAAACAATTCTCCTTGTTGTGCTCTCCTACACCAATTTTATAATGGTGCAGCATTCACACACATATCGAGATTCATGATTTCTGATAAATCTAGACATCTGTCTTGTTCAATGAGTATTCAGTGCAATCATGCACAACAACACTTATAGAACACCCTTTCAATGCAAAGTGGTGTGCATAATGAGGTTGTATTGACATGGAGTATACAAAGTGCACAGAGTGCCTTTTCCTCTCTTTGTAAATATGAAAGAGTGTCTTGCGCAATAACTATGTTACAAAAAGTGACATATTTCCGGTTTTAAAATTCCTTGTGAATGATAGAAGGTAAGCACAGAGTTTTGTCTGCAAAGATGTTCAAAGAAGAATGATTGAAATGATTGCGGTCCTTCAATAGGTACAATGGGAAATATTATGAATCCCTCAAATCTCTTTTTTTGCAGGTCACATGATATCTGATTATGGTCAGATTTCAAAACTACATAGGTATAAACAGAGTGTTTTTAGAAACGTGTTTCAACTTGGTAGCTTCTTGCAGACCTCCTCATTCTGCATATTGAGACTTAGTTAAACTTACCTTCACAATAATAGGAATAAAAAATGGTATACATTTTTTTCAGATTTTCATTGCAATCTAAATTCATATGAATTGCTTATTTTAAAATTTGGATCCGTGAAAGAAAAAAAATTATAACATGTAATAATACATTTTTTACAACTCAGCATAATTTCCACAAAGTAATTTGTTTGCCTTTTTTGCTGTTCTCAGAATATATTGAATTTCACTAGAAATAGTGATTTCAATCCTACTCATCACTTAACAGCGTGCAAAAAAAAAACAATCAGAAAGATTGTTATAAAAAAACCAACATGCAATTCTCAGTAAAATACCACAAGATACAAATCCCACATATATAAAATGCTTATGGCTAACAACATTTTATAAGTGTAACTTACAAAAACTGTAAATTTTGCCACTTTAAAATATTCACCGAATCTAAGGATGAATTTTTGGAGGAGGCACCACGCCCACAACGTTTTTCTTCAGTGGTGTGGAAATTTTTTACTTTTCCCGAGGGGCAAACAAAGACCAATGCCACCTTGGTCACGTGCAAGATTTGCAAAAGAGTGCTGTCGCGAGGGGATCCTAACAAGAAATACTCGTGCGGCACGGCAAGTGTGATGAAGCACCTAAGGACCCTTCATCCGAACAATCTTGCATGAGAATAGTGCAAACGGATGAGAAACACTCCTGCTCTTGCGCCTTTCTGAGTTTCTTTTCTTTTTCTTTTTTTTTCTGGCATGATTTCTCTATTTTAACGTTGAAAAACAGTATCTGTAAAAAAGAATGACAAATAAATGTACATTAATAAATTTCAAATTGATACTATTCCATTACTGTACAAACACATTTTATATAAAAACTGTCTAAGAAACTATAGCCCTGAACCACAAGTGTGACGATGGTTAAAACACTACATGCATAGTGCATACTACTTTGAAGCAGTTCATGCCCTAAAGCCTACCTCACTAAAAGACTACATGCTAACTGACTGAATGATTACAGTACTAAAAGGAGACACACTGGGTGAATAACAGGGTGTTTGCTAGAAGTGTTTGAATACTGACTGGGGAATTGAAGGTGTGAAAGACAACTGTGTAGGTGGTTAAGAGGACTGCATACATAGTGGATAGGCGTTTGAAGCAGTGCATGTGCTAAGGCCTGGCTCACTGCATGAGTACTTGGGTACTGACTGAATGATTAGAGTACAGCAAGGAGAGTGCCTGGGTGAATTTATAAGTGGTTGGCTTTTGGCACAGTGAATGGATTAGTACTTGGTACTGAATGGGTCACTAGAGGAGTGCAAAGGGAGTGACAGGATGTTTCCTGGACTGTATGGATACTGACTAGGGAATTGAAGGTGTGAAAGACAAGTGTATAATATCTTAGAAGACTGCATGCATACTGCATAGACATTTGAAGCAGTCTATGTGGTAATGTATGGTTCACAACATGAGTACTTGGAAACTGACTAAATCATCAGACTACTGCTAGGACAGTGCCTGGGTAAAACTTATACATTTTCAGTTCTGGCGCAGTGAAGAGTATAGTACAAGGTACTGCACTTTAGTGTCAAACCCTGACTCATTTTATCAATGCATAAGCAAAGACTAGCTTCTAATGCTACTAAAGCTTGACAACATGACCGGTTTTAAAACAGTTATCTGTCAGCAAATACACGATGTTACCAAATGCTTCTCTCACAATCCTTCCCCAAATGCACACAGACTCACAGTATGATTTTAGACAAGCAACACTATCCTAGGAGTTTACCAAAACTCATTCACTAGTCTAGAAGCGGTAAGGGTACTGCACACAATCTACATATTTAAGTACTGCACTTTAGTGTCAAAGCCTGACTCATTTTATCAATGCATAAGCAAAGACTGGCTTCTAATGCTACAAAAACTTGACAACATGACAGGTTTTAAAACAGCTATCTGTCAGCAAATACACAATGTTACCAAATGCTTCTCTCACAGTGGTTCCCAAAATGCACACGGACTCACAGTGTGAGTCTAGACAACAACCCCTATCCCTAGGAGTTTACCAAAACTCATTCACTACTGTGGAAGTGGTAAGGGAACAGCACACAATCTACATATTTCAGGACTGCACTTTTGTGTCAAAGCCTAACTCATTTAGTCAACGCATAAGCAAAGACTGGTTTCTAATGCTACTAAAACTTGACAACATGACAGGTTTTAAAAGAGTTATCTGTCAGCAAATGCACAATGTTACCAAATGCTTCTCTCACAGTGGTTGCCAAATGCACACAGACTCACAGTGTGATTCTAGACAAGCACCACTATCCCTAGGAGTTTACCAAAACTCATTCACTACAGTGGAAGTGGTAAGGGAACTGCACACAATCTACATATTTCAGGACTGCACTTTTGTGTCAAAGCCTAACTCATTTAATCAACGCATAAGCAAAGACTGGCTTCTAATGCTACTAAAACTTGACAACATGACAGGTTTTAAAAGAGTTATCTGTAAGAAAATAAACAATGTTACCAAATACATCTCTCACAGTGGTTCCCAAATGCACACACACTCACAGTGTGATTCTAGACAAGCAACACTATCCCTAGCAGCTTAACAAAACTCATTCACTACTGTGCAAGGGGTAAGGAGACTACACACAATCTACATATTAAAGTACAGCACATTAGTGTCAAAGCATGACTCATTTTATCAATGCATAAGCAAAGACTGGCTTCTAATGCTACTAAAACTTGACAACATGACAGGTTTTAAAACAGTTATCTGTCAGCATATACACGATGTTACCAAAGGCTACTCTCACAGTGGTTCCCAAATGCTCACAGACTCACTGTGTGATTGTAGACAAACAACACTATCCCTTGCACTATACCAAAACACTTTTCTTCATCTAGAAGGAGTACTACATTTTAGTGTAGAAACATAACTAATTTCACAAATTCATAAACAATGACTGGTTTCTATTTCTACCAAAATATAAAAACAGCACAGTTATCTGTCTGCATACACATGAAAAACACAAATGCTTATCACAGAATGGTTTCTACATGCACATACACTGTCAACAAGATTGTAGAGAAAAAAAGTACTCCCTACACTTTAGCAGGAGAAATACATTAATCTGATTAAAATCAAAATAGTCTACATACATCCCCTCACAATTAAATAACTCACCTTTCAAGTTGTTTTGTAGATTAAGAAGTATATTAGTCACACACCAGATATCAGTCACACACCAGATTTTCTTATACAGAATCTCTGCACCGCGCACCTGTCAGCAGAAGAATGGCAAAGTTTCCCTCTCATTTCCCACACATATACATGTAAACATCAAATCACATTCCTTCCCACATAAATTCAAAAGCAAACTCACATTTCTATTGGTTAAACATTTCAACCCGTTCCAAATGACATAAATTTGAACCCTTCCCCCAATCTGCCTTCTTCCCGTTACCACAGAAACAGGTCATGGAACACTGTACTGTGCACACTGGTCACAAGTTCAGCACACAATGTTGCTAATCAAGACAGCAAGTGTGCTTGACTTTTCAACATATCAGCTTATCATATATAATGTTCTTTACAGTCAGTTTTTGTTAACCAATAAGAATCATGCGTTTAAAAACAGAAATATACACCCTACCTATCAGTGTAGAAGGTTGTCAAACAACCAATGATTTCTTGTCTTTTTTCAAAACTGCATCTTAGCCACCATTTTAGAAACATCTTACTTTCCAAACTGCCATTTCATTTACAGAGACCATCTGAGTGCATCTAGACCTCCTTTCAAGATGCTTAGAGTGTGGATTGTGGGACACATCTATATTTTCTGGAGCCAAAGGTATGCAAAAAACAAAGGCATTCACAAAGACCTAGGTTTGCCAAATGTAGACATTAAATGGATTGGACAGAGAGGGTTAAAGTGACACCAATTTATGCCATTGGCGAAATCCTTCATGCATATCCAACACCCTGACCTCATAATAGTGCACTGTGGTGGCAATGACCTAGGCACTTTGACTGGGGTAGGTCTGGAAATCCTTATGAAGGACACCTTTGCAGAACTGATTTCACTTTTCCCCAAAACTGCCTTTGTGTATTCTAACATATGCCAAAGGCAGAAATGGAACTGGTCCGATCATTTTTGTCCACAAATTGAGAAAGCTAGGAAACATGTGAATAAATCTGTTTCTGCTTTTCTCCGAGACTATAGAATGGGGTCCATTTACAATAACAATCTGCTCTTTCATATGCAAGAGATGTATAGGAGAGATGGAGTACACTTTACTGATGAAGGAAACAGAGACTTCCTCAACAACTTTAGACTCTGTATAGGTACTTACTTATAAGTACCAAAAACTCTCAATGAACACAACAGCTCTTTTTAGAGACGCTCAAGAACAAAACACTTAAGCTTGATCTTTATCTCCCAAAAATGTCATTTTTTTTCCCCTTAGATCTGCACACCCAACGTGAGAGAATCCGTGCACCCAACGCGTTAGGATGCGCGCACCCTGCGCGCATTTCGCCGTTTTTTTTTTTTTTTTAAAGGGGGCCCCAGGGGTTCCTTCTGGGACCCCCTAAGCACTTCTAGAGGGTCAGAGTATTTCCACTCTGCCCCCTTTATATGTTTTACACACTTATTCCCCTTGCTTCTTCAGCCTCGCTTCTACCGAGACAGAAAATGTCCGCCAACAGTCCCTAGTTTCGAATGTAGACAGACACTCGACAGCCAATTAGCATTCAGTGCGCGATCGGGAGGGTGCGCGCTCAGTTCGGGGAGGGTGCGCTTACGGTGCAGGTAGGGTGCGCGGATCCTCCCCGGCCATAGATATCACTAACTTTTTTACCCCAAATTTCTCAGGAACTTACAAACAGATTCACACCATTTATGCAAAAGGCACGACTCTGAACTGAGGGCTACCTCTTTGCCAAATTTGATGTCATTCCGTTCAGCGGTTCAGGCTGTAGCTGTGACAACAGATCCTATGGGAAATTGCATGGGGAAAATGCGTTTTGGGACCCCCCTTTTTTCTCGGCCCCTGCTTGACGAATCACCACAAAACTTGCAGGGTAGGAGCGGAGCGGAGCTGGCCAAAATTTTGGAAAATTTCGCGAAGATTCGTTTACTGGCGCCAGACTTATGAGGAATAGAATGTTGCAGATTTCCTATGGAAAATAGGTCCTAACTATAACTATATACTGGCGACCGCCAGTAGATGATATAATAAAAAATATATATGTATTCACTTAAAAAAACAAACGTTACAGGGACATTATAGCTAGGCTCCGATTTCAATCGTATGAAACTAGTGAAATTCAACTGTTAAAGTTATCTGAGTTATCTGAGCTAACTTTAACTTACACCCCTGAAATGTACTGCTTATGACTTCACATATTATATCATTCATGACATGGTCAGTGACATAATACAATAATAATAATAATAATAATAATAATAATAATAATAATAATAATAATAATTCCCATTTGTAAACGGTGAACATATCACACCCTAAATGGTTTCAAGGCGCTGTGGGCCGTCGCGAGATTAAGTGAGCTATTGCCAGAGTCACATGATGCTGGTCTGAGCTGCTGCTGGGGATCGAACCGTGAACCCTGAAGGCAACCGCTCTGGCAGCTGCGCCACACCACTTCCTACCTGATGACATCATGGATGCCATCTTAAATGGCATCACTGGTGACATTACTGATGACATCTTCCACAGAACCACTCACACACCCACTTGCACCCACAGTAGTAAGTTCAGTTAACTCAGGCAACTATAACTGTTGAATTTCACTGGTTTTGTACAATAGAAATCTGAGCCTAACTAGAACATCTCTGTAACCTGTGGTTTTTTTCACTGAATTTTTAAGTTTTTTTTAAATTCTGTTTTCTAGTTATAACTTCCCTGTAACCTTTTGCTCTATGGGTGAATTTTTACGATTTTTTAATGCTATTTGCTAACTATAGGTTTTTTTAAGTGAATTTCTTTTTAAAGGTCATTTCTGACCTTTATTCTGCCTCTTTCTGCTCTCTTCTGACCTTTATTCTGCATGTTTCAGCTCGTTTCTGACTTTCATTTTACCTCTTTCTGCTTGTTTCTGATATCTATTCTGCCGCTTGCTGCTCGTTTCTGACCTTTATTCTGCCTCTTTCTGTTCCCTTCTAAACTTTATTCTGCCTGTTTCTGCTCAATTCTTACCTCCATTTGGCCTCTTTCTGCTCATTACTGACCTCTATTTTGCTCTTTGTGCTAATTGCTGTCATTTATTTTACAATTTTCAATGTGTTTCTCACCTTAATTTTGTCTCTTGCTGCTAGATTCTGACCTCTATTTTGTCTCTCTCTTCTCGTTTCTCACCTTTACATTGCCTCTTTTTCGCTCATTTCTCACTTTTATTTTGCCTCTTTCTTCTCCCTTATGACCTTTATTGTGCTTCTTTCTGCTCGTTTCTGACCTTTATATTGCCTTTTTCAGCTCATTTCTGACCTTTATTCTGCCTCTTTCTACTCATTTCTGATCTTTCTTCTTCCTCTTTATGCTCCCTTTTGAATTATATTCGGTCTCTTTCTGTTCGTTTCTCATCTCTATACTGCTGCTTTTTGCTCCCTTCTGAACTTTATTCTGCCTCATTATGCTAATTTCTGACATTTATTTTGCCACTTGCATCCGACAAATATTTTGCTTCTTTCTGCTCGTTCCTGACCTTTATTTTGCCTCTTTCTGTTTGTTTCTGATCTTTTTTCTTACTCTTTATGCTTCCTTTTGACTTTTATTCTGCCAGTTTCTGTTTGTTTCTCACCTCTATTCTGCCTATTTCTACTCGTTGCTGACATCTATTTTCCCTCTTCCTGCTCGTTTCTCACCTTTATTTTGCCTCTTTCTTTTCCTTTCATTCCTTTATTTTTCCTCTTGCTGCTCGTTTCTGATATTTATTCTGCCTCTTTCTGCTTGTTGCTGATGTTTATTTTGCATTTTTCTGCTCATTTCTCACCTTTATCTTGCCTCTTTCTGCTCATTGATGACCTTTATTATTCGTCTTTCTGTCTTCTTTTGATCTTTATTTAGCCTCTTTGTGCTGTTTCATGGACGGCAGGGGAAGCTTTCGCTGTCCCAGCTGGCTCATAGCTTCCTGCAGGAGCCGGCATAGCTGCCGCATGGAAGGAGCTGCTGGAAAGGAATCTCACTCCATGCTGGAGTAATTGTTTAATTGCTTTCCCTGCCCAAATGTCTGCAGGCAGGGAAAGAGATCAAACCTCTACTTCTAGCAGGCAGGAGCACTTTAACAGCTCCCACCCCCTGAAACCGGAGTGTTTGCTTTGTCATGGTGGCAGCTGTCACAGCACCAGCCAAGACTAAGCACACTGCTATCTCCAGGGGGTTGGCACCCTGGGACATAGCAGAAGCCAGCCCTGAGGGGTGGTGGTTCCCATGGCCATTTTTAGCTCCTGGAGGGGTGCCGTGCAGCCCTCCTCCAACACCTTTTTTGTATTAACTTGCCCAGGAGAGGTGGTGGTCCTTGGGGCCTAGGGTCCACGTGGCCACCTACTATTTTTTGCTGTAAAGCCCCAGGGAAGTTGTGGTCCCAGGGTTCTAAAGAGCCCATGGAAGGAGGTCTGCGACGCCCCGGCCACTATTTAAAAAAAGGGCCGGAGAGGTGGTGATCTCTGGTGCTCAAAAGAGCCCATGGAGGGTAAACCTCCTGCCCCCCTCCAATATGTATATTAACCCCCAGGGAGGTGGTGGACCCCAGTGCTTTAAAAACCTTAAAAGAGGGGCCCTGTGCACCCTCTTCCTTTATTTAAAATATGGCCCTGGGAGCCTCCTTGGGGCTAATTTCAAAACAAGCGTGGGAGACCACGCTTGTTATTTTCTTTTTCTTCAATGGATCTGTGCATCAGCAGCATTTTTTGGTAACAATTTAAAAAAAATGCTTTTTGGCCCTATCAGTGAACAGGAAGGGGCATAAAGACCCCCTCTATAGTCTATTTTGACCCCAAGGACCACAACCCCGGGATCCAGCCGTGTGAAAAGAATGGGGAGGTAGGCAGAGCAACCCTCATCCCAGAGCCATTAATGGTCCTGGGGACTCCATTGCCCAGGGTCGGCTCCAGCTATGTCCCAGGATGCCCAACCTCCCAGGACAGAGTGGCTTCCCTGCCTGCCCTGGGGAAAACCTGTGCTTGTTCTCAGTAAGCAGAAACCATTTTAAAGCTCCTGCAAAGTGAGAGCAAACACTAAGTCTGCTCCCAAGTGGGCGGAAGCAGGAAAACTGCACCTCCCCACTGGGAGCTGACTATTAATCTGTTTCCCTGCCTGCTGAGAAGCGGGCAGGGAAACAGCTGAAAGAATTGCTCGCACCTGTAGGGAGCAGTATATGCCAATACATTTTTACCCTGGGAGGGGGCTGTGTTTCCCCTCCTCCTTAAAAATATGGCCAGGCCCCGGGAGTTGGGGTCCATGGACCCAAATACAGATCGGGGATGGAGGCCACATACCCCTTCCCCTACAGAAATGTAGCAGACCCCCAGGGAAAGAGGTCCTCAGTGCTGGAATAAGGCCGGGGTGGGGGGCAGTGGGCCCTCCTCCCTTGGGTCAGCTGCATGCAGGGGGTTGGCTGCAGGTCCAGGCCACGAGCCAGGCTCTTTGGCAAACCCACCACTTGCTGTGCAAGACAGGGTGTTGGGTTTATATGGGGGCTGACCAAAGGCCAGGCCCTGCGGCCAACCGTGCACGGTCAAAGTCTGTGTGCAGGAGCAGCTGGCTTAACGTATAGCAATTAATTATTATTTTAAGTTTTTAAAAATCGAAATTCATTGACAAAAAATAAGGTTTAGGGGGACTTTATAGATAGGAAATAGAATTTTAAAGATCTTGGAATTTCACAAAAAAAACAAAGGGTACAGGGGCATTATAGTTAGGTTATGATTTTACACACAGAACATCATAGAAATTCAGCAGTCATGCTTATACGTATCTCAACAAACTATAACTTGTGCCCTGAGTTAACAATAACTTGTGCCCTCATCATACACTGACAATTACCCCACTTATTACATCAGTAATCATGGCATCCTGTATGACATCATTGATAATCTACCTGGAACATCTGCAATAAAAGTGTTGATTACAAAACTGTACATGGTGAGAGTGCAAGGTATAGTTACCTTTGGTCATCAGTTATATAAATTCACTGAAAACACCAAAGTGTACAGGGATGTTATAGGTAGGCTCAGATTTCTTTAGCACTTGACCAGCAAGATTCAACAGTTACAATTCCCTGAGTTAACTATAACGTGCACCCCCACAATGCACTGCTTATGACCTCATATATAATATCACTGATGACATGTTCAGTGACATATCTGATGAAATCACTGGCACCCCCGCACATTTAAACATTAGTGCTGCGGGGAGGTGGAGGTCCCTGTGGGCTTCTTGGAAGTCCGTACAGGCCTCCCTCACACTCAATTGACAAATAGCCCCAGTAGATTGCTAGCTCCATAGGCTAACATGGAAAGGCTTTATTAAACTTTAATAAAATCTAGCTTTTGACAAGAGTGAGCTGCAACAATAATTTGTGGTGGTAAAAACATAGTTACAATATATCCCAAAACTTGCCAAGACTAGATTTATTGTAACTATTACAAGAAAGTCATTGTAGAACTGCTTTCCGAAAGTTAGCAAAAATCAGTCCTGTAGCAGCTTCTTCTGATTTGTCAGTCTTTGACAGACTGAACCAAGCTGCCTTAATGAGGTGTGAAGTGGCCTGGGCTTGAACAAAGATACAATCAGTTGGAGGGAGATCTGCAGCTGCAGATGCCAGGGTATAAAGGGGGCTAGGTAGTCAAAGTGTTCTTCAAAAGAGGAAAGACAGTTAGGACAGGAACCTGGCCCACCCTCACTTCCTGCAAACCCCAGCCAGATACGAGCCCCTGTAACTGAATAAAGATAGGTGCTGGAATGGGAGTACTGGGAAAAGTTAGCCACACCTGTGAGTTGGGTTAGCCAGGCCTGAACCTCCAGGAGAGATTTTCTCCATTTTGTAATTTAGAGAAAATTGCTTTCTGGGAAAAATAATGCCACACTTCTAAGGAAGATGTCACCACAGAGGGTGGCACCCTGTACCTCATTGGTCATGGGTGCCCTCCCTCTTGCCAGTCTAGAAACTTGACTAAAAATGGGAGAGCTGTCCAGCAATTCAAATACCAGCCTGGAAACATTAAGAGAAAAAGGACTGCCCTGCTGAACCCCTGGTCTGCACTAAGCGAGGACTGCACTCTAAAGGACTGTATCTGGTGCACACTCTGGTCTTCACAAAAGAGGACTGTGCCTTGCTTCAAAGGTTTAAGGAGCATACTCCCTGAAAGCAACAGGTATAAAAGACTTTCAAGAAGTCACCTGCATCAACTCCACCAAGAGAAGCCCAGCTGGCAAGCATCACCTCGACTTTAAAGTATTTGACCAGGTTCCTTGTGGGATCTTTAGTCCCAAACCTCCAAGAGGAAACTTAGAGCTTCTGGACCCTTTGCTGGTGTTGTGGGCCTCAAAGACCCAAAGGAGACCTCTGGAAGAAGTTCCGGAAGTTTGGAAACAGTTAGACAACTTTTGTCAAAAGTTACATAGGTTGACTGTCCCTGCCGATGAGAGTTAAGCCAGCAACGTTAACTAAGACTAGGCACGAAATTCAGGTGTGCCCCACTGAAAACTCAGGAGCTCTTTGCCATCAATGACAAGAAGGAAGACCTCCAGGAATCACAGAGGCATCACGCTGAAACAAGCTGCCATCGTCAAATAACAACCTGGCCTCTCGAGGACAATCATTCAAAGTTGAAGGAAAAAGAACCCAAAAAATAACTTAGTTTGATGGTACGTTTTTATCTCCCCCAACCACCCAACATATCTGATCCACACTCCATTGGGGTAGGCCTGAAACTTTGACTTGGCCCGGTCAAGTGCCACCAGATGTCCATATTTCAGGCTCTATGCTTTTACATTTAATCTTTAAATCGCTACATTGGATCTTTCGTCGTTTTGGTGTCATTTAAAGATGTTAGTTGATTTTGGATTATAATTGCGTGTTCTGTCTTAATTATTTACTGTTTTGATGGTATTAAATGTTATACCCACCTCTCTCCTGACTGCTTGTGAGCCAAGCTACCAAGGGTTGAGCAATGCATAATTTATTGATACTCGACTGGACCTAATTTGTGACTGATGTGTTATTACTAGCTGCAAGTACCTACCTGCACCGACTAATAATCCACCTTTCAACATTTGGTGTGTAGTGTTGGAATCCATTACCTGTGTTTAGTACTACCATACAGCATTTTAGTGGAGATCTTTAAAAATCCTTTACATTGACCTAGAGAAAATTGATTTTTCAATTAATTCATTTAAAAATGTTTTTGTAACGTGCTTTTATGACCCAAAACTAGGGATGGGCAGAATTTTCAATTCTGCTGCCGGAATTTTCAATTCTGCTGCCGGCATTGGAGAAATGTTGCAATTCTGCACTGCTCTTACAACGTGGAATTACTAAGGAATTTTGCCACTTCACCAGCAGAATTAATAATCAGCAGCACTTGACTAGCTACAAATACAACCTTCAGTAAATACTGCAGCCTGCGAGGCCTGGTACTTGCGTTCGGGGGCAGGATTGAGTAAGCATATCTCTGGCATGAGGTACGGGGGGCTCTGTTACATAAGGGAGAGGAGCCGTCAGCCATCGCCTACATCCAGAGGAAAGGTGTTGAATGGCCACAGTAGTTGAGAGCACAGTGAGTAAACGAGCCTGTCTGTGGGGACTGGGCACAACCAAGAAACCGGAGGGCACTGCTCATTTACTTGTACCTACTCATTGAAACTGCATGCGGGTTCACTAACTCCCAATAGTTTTATCTAAATATGTATATTTTTTCAATAAGTATTCTTTGCAGAGTCCTATAGGTACAGCAGAGACGGGAGTATTTCCTCTGTTGTAGTTCTGTTATAATTGGCTCACATGTTGTGCTGAATGGCTGCATTTTGAGTTGACATCAGGGCGCGAGCTGCATCACATTGTAGCAAGGCAGGGTGTAACTTTGTAAGGCATGGTGTTTGTTCCCTCCCATCTGAACATGATTGCACATTGTAGAATATCTGTAGTACTGCCAGAGCCTCTGTATCCAGCCCATGGCAGAAACTGATGCAACAGTGAGAGTAACAGTGAGACTCGGGCAAACCCCATGGCGCATGACCTGGACATAAAATGTGGCCTCCCCACCCACTTCTTTAATCCTTTAACAGCCTCTCTACCATGCCCAGTGCTTCCCGGTTAGCAGTTTGTTCAGTGTTAACTTATTATCAAGTCTGGTGGTCCAAGGATTTATCGTAGCAGACCTGAAAAAAAAGCCTTGGTGTGTTGCTGGCCTAAGAGCCCTGCTGGGCTTGCCTCCTCCTGGCTTCCGAGGTCAGGGGGAGGAGAGGAGGAGAGGAGGTGTCAAATGCAGAGTGGACTCTAACCAGGGAATGAACGATGCATTTGTGTCGACATGCACCTTGTCCAGTTTACATATTTGAATGGTTTGAGCAGGAGGGTGGGTGATATTTTGAAGTAACAGGCTCCAGACTTCAATAACATTTGATAGAAGTTTACTCTTAACAGAAGATCTCATTCAGCCAGGTTACACCAGTCACAACTGCCTCCAGCCCTGCTTACAGTTCCCTTCACACTATGACATAAATACATTATGTTATGTTATGATAGGGTTTTTTTTATAAAGCACATGGCTGTCCCAGCAACAGGGCGTCCCAGCACTAGTGGACAGTTGAGCCGAAGGAATGAGGCTAGATGGAGGAAAAAAGCCAAGTTTTAATCAGTTTCCTGAAAGCCCAGTGGCCGTGGGTGCTGCGGGCAGCCAGTGGGATAAAGTTCCATATAGTGCGGGGGCCTGGGCTTTGAAGGAGTGACCCCCAGCTCTGCCCTGGCGGACACGTGGGGCACACAGCAAATGGTGCTCAGCAGAGTGCAGTGCTCGCAAAGAAACATAAGGTGAACAAAGTCTTATGTGTGATGCAGAGGGTTTTAAACTGGACTCTCTGTTTGATTGGCAGCCAGTGGAGGCGGCAAAGGAGATTGGAGTTGTGGCATTTCCTAGGCAGAGCAAACAGGGTACGTGCTGGGGCATTCTGTACCCTCTGGAGTCTTGCAGTGACAGTTTTATTTGCGCCAAGCAAAAGACCATTGCAGTAATCAAAGCGTGATTGGACCACTGCTTGGATTATCAGTTGGCGAGTGGCTGCGTCAAAGAATCCCATCGAACCAGTGATGCAAGAAGAACCATAAAAGTGTGGGCAGAGGAAGGGGAGACAATCATCAGACATCATAGAGAGGAGAATTACAGGATATCACAGGGTGGCATTTTGTTTGCTTGAGTAAGAAATGCTAAATGTAGGTGACCACTTATATTTATCTTGAGTTTCTTGGGGACATTGTGGACGGGTCCTGGTTTTACCGGCTGCATCACACAATATCCTGGAGCTTGGAATCTTATCTGTTTTTTTGTTTGTTGAAGGGCAAACACATCACAGTAGCATGATCCATGTCCAATTTGCCTTTGAGTCCTCCAGAGCTGGGGCTAAATTCCTTATGTGAAATGTTTTGTGCATGTTTGTATTTTTTTGTTTTGCTTTTGCAGTTTTGAATAGCGCAAAATTGACCTGAAGGGGTATATTGAAGCTAAGACCGGGCGTCATTTCACTGCATGCAGAACTCTGTGGAATCTCACTGAGTTTTTAGCTATAACTCTGTGAGTTATCTCCACCCCTACCCAAAACTAGGGATACCATGGAGATTGACCTGACTAGCCTACCAACACTCACTGTATTAGTGCTTTGGGGGTTGTGGAGGGCTAGGGAGGTACCACCTTTTGCCTATACTAGGGAGTCAGATCTGATAGCGTCCCTTACAGCCTGGACAGAATGACCAGCTAGAAGAAACAGAGGATGCTCCTGAGATACTAGGAGAGGGGGATGATGACCCCTACAACCTCCAAGAGAAGGATGATGAACACTTGCCCACTACTTAACTAACCTGGGCTACAGCTAGTAGGATAGAAGGATCTGTGTAATCCACCAGAGATGAAGCAGAACGGTCCCTCAGAGTTAGAGAGCTTGAGGCCCAGTTAGCCTACATAGCTGTGGAGGAAAAAAATCTGTCCCTGGCTAACCAGAAGTGGTCAAGAGAGGAAGAGTGAAGAGATGGTTGCAGCAAAGAAGAGTGTGCTATGTCAAGGGGTGGTGGCTTTGACACTAGGCTGCCCAAGGGTATTATCCCTAAGTACCATGAGGAAAACATCATGGACAAGTGGCTGACAGCATTTGAGAGGGCCATTAGAATGAGGAGGGTTAGCTGTCAATGCTGGGGTTCACTCCTATGGGAGTTGATCCCAGTAGCTTGAAGGGATAGGTTCAGGACCATAGAGAGGGAGGAAGCAGAATCTTACTCCCACATGAAACAGTGTCTGATCAGAAATTTTGGTCTCACCTCAGAGCAGTACAGGATGAAGTTATGGGACACTCAGAAAGTCAGCACACAATCTTGGGTAGACTTTGTTGACATCTCAGTAAAGGAACTAGAGGACTGGATACAGGGTATCCAGGTAAGTAGCTATGAGTGGCTCTATTATTTGTTCATGAAGGAGCAAATTTTGAGTAATTGTCCCTCAGAGACATTACACCAGTATCTGGTTGACTCTAAGCGGTCTAGTCCCAGGGAACTGGGAGAGACAACTGATGAGTGGGTGCCTACCAAGGTTTCCAAGAAGTACCAGGGAAAAGATCCGGGTAACCAACATAAAAAACAAAGGAGTCCTCTAAAGATACACAAACACCTGCACAATGGGTGGGGGCTGAGCCATTTTACATTCAAGGGGAGGGGGAATCAAGGGGAGTGTTTTGACCCCGCAAAGGCAGGGAAGTGTATGACTGGTTCCAGCCAGGATATCAGAGAGGAGATGCTGTCTGCAGCAAGAAGCTCCCCTATGGTGGGCAGTTCTTGGGGATTGCTAGTGAAGGTGTGTGGGTAGTAGTTGACCCAGAGATAGAGCAGGGGTTCACAGAGGTAACCTTAGTTTCCGTGGGTAGGGGGGGAAGTTACAGCCTTGCCTCTCAGCATGGAGTAGTAAAGGCAAAGGCCTAAGATCAACAGTACTGACAGACTGGTTCCTCAAGAGCAGATCCTACTTGGTGTATTCCACCAGGTGACATATGCAAAGCTAAGCTCCATCCCGTGGCAATGGTGACCATGGAATGGGGAGATATGACAGGCCCTAAAAAGGATGTTGTGTCTCCTGCCCTCCCAGTAGAGTGTCTACTGGGAAATGATCTTCAAACTTCTGAATGGTCAGGGGTGGAGAAGAAGTTCCATGCACAGATGCTGGACATCACTGAGTGAGTAGATGCTGTGACTAGGTCACAGAACGCACAGCAAGGAAGTGCTGGACACTTGGACCCTGGAACAATAGGCCAAGCACCCAATGACAAGAGAAAGGTCACAGGGTCTAGAGAGCCAGCCCAAAGAGCTCTAGAAGTACAGGAGGAATCTAAACCTGAGGGGAAAGATCTGGCCTCTGAGATACAGACTCCACCCTTGCAAGATCTGTCTTACTTGGCAGAATTGCAAGGAGCCGGTGGACCCCACAGAGAGGGGTTGTGTCAGGGAAACATAAAGTGCCCCACTTTGAATGCTTGAGGCAGACTGCCTCCAGGCAAGAGCAGAGTCAACAGGGTCTCCTGGAAGGAGTGAGTCCTCTATACTGACGCCAGGGACCCCAAACCAGGTTCAACCAAGAAAGTGGTTGCCCCAAAGGTATAAAGAATTCCTCCTCATCTTAAGTCATAACATCCCCTAGGCAGGACATGTGGGTCAAACGAAGATATGGAACAAACTGGTCAGTCATTTCTATTGGCCCAACATGTCTGCCAAAGTAAAGGAGTTCTGTAGCTTCTGTGTAACCTGTCAAGCCTGTGGAAAGATAAGGAGCAAGCCAAAAGTTCTCTTGATACCACTGCCAGTGTTGGGACTCCCTTTGAAACAATGAGGATTGACATTGTCAGTCCCCTAGACCAACCAACTGCCTCAGACAATAGGTATATCTTGGTGGTAGTAGCCATGCCACCAGATATCCAGAGGCAATACTCCTCAGGGCAGTCACTGCTCCCACAGTGGCGCTAGGGCCCTACTTGGTGTGTTCACCAGAGTGAGTCTCCCAAAAGAGATGGTCTCACATAGGGGCCTACCTGAAGGAAATGTCGACTGAAGATGGTGCTACCTACAAGTTCACCACCTCATATCATACCCAGATCAATGGTCTGGTTGAACGATTCAATAAAATTCTGAGGGCATGATCATGGGCTTGTCTGAAAAACTCAAGAGGAGATGGGATGTTCTCCTCCCATGCCTGCTGTTTGAATACTGGGAGGTGCCACAGAAAGGGGTTGGTGTTAGTCCCTTTGAGTTACTGTTTGGGCACTCTGTAAGAGGGCTATCGTGTTTGGTGACACAGTCTTGGGAGAAGGCACTTTAGGAAGCCAAGCAGAATGTGCTGCATTATGTACTAGGCCTGAGATCTCGCATGGCAGAGTACATAAGCAAGTAGAAATCTGGAGGCCAGCCAAGAGTTCATGATGCTTTGGTATGACCAAAAGGCTACTATACCTGAGTACCCTCCAGGACAGTTGGTGTGGGTGTTGAATTCTGTGGTTCTCATGGCCCTCCAGGACAAGTAGACTGATAACTATCTAATCTTAGTGAAAAGGGGGGATGCTACCTACTTGATGGACCCTGGCACCCCTGGGAATCATTACAGGGTCCTGCACGTGAAAAGATTGAAACACCACCAAGACATGGCAGACATGATGGTCACAGATGAAGGAGGAGAGTGAGCCATAGCCAGCCCTCCACTCACCCAATGTGCAAGATGGGTTAGTGGTGGGAGGTGTACTCTTTCCCAAGTTGACAGGTCAGCAGCACAAAGATTGCAGACAGTGAAAGAGCAGTTTGCTGGACTTTTCTCTTTCACCCCAGTTAAAACCAGTTATGGTGTGTACATGATATGGCTATTGGTGACAGCCTACGTGTCAAAAACAAGCTGTTCAGGTTGTCTAACCAGGTCGGAGCCAGCATCAAAGCTGAAGTAGCCAAGATGCTGATATTGGGGGTCATTGAGCCCTCTGACAGTCCATGAACCAGTCCAGTGCTACTTGTGCCTAAACCTAATCCCTGAGTGTGGGGGGAGAAAGAATTAAGGTTGGGTGTGGCCTACAGAGGTTTGATTGCAGTCACTAAGACTGATGTTCACCCTATACCTATAGCGGATGAGCTCTCTGAGAGGTTGGGGCTGCAAAATACCTTAGTACATTTGACTTGACCTCAGGCTACCGGCAGATATCCCTAAGTCCAGGAGCAAAGGAAAGGTCAGCATTTTCTACTGCAGAGGGCCACGTTCAAATTCAAGGTGATGCCATTTGGATTGAAGAATGCCCCAGTTACCTTCCAAAGGTTGGTGAACAGAGTCCTGTCTGGGTTGGGAACTTGCCGTGCAGCTTGTCTTGATGATATAGCTGTATTCAGCGCCACCTGGGAGGAACATGTCGTCCACTTGAAGGAAGGGCTTCAGGCCCTGCAGCCTGTGGGCCTGAATATGAATGCAAGGAAGTGCCAAGCTCAGTGTTGTATCTGGTCCACCTTATAGGTCAGAGGCCATGTGCAACTCTCCAGCCTAAAGACCATACTGTCCTGAATTGGGTGGCTCCCAAAACACATACACAGTTCAGCGCCTTTCTTGGCCTGACTGAGTATTACAGAAGATTTGTGAAGAACTATGGGACCATTGTGGCTCCCCTGACAGAACGCACCTCAAGGAAGCAGCACAAAAAGGTCATTTTTACTCCAGAGTCTCAGAAGGTCTTCAACACTCTGAAGGAGGCTATGTTTTCAGCATCATTGTTACTGGCCTCTGACTACACAAAATAATTTGTGGCTCAGATAGATGCTTCAGAAAAAGGGATTGGGGCAGTGCTGGCACAGGTAAATGAGGAGGGCCTAAATCAGCCAGGTGCCTTCATTAGCAGCAACTACTCCCCAGAGAACAAAGATGGAGTGCCATTTTGAGGGAAAGCTTTGGTGTGGTCTGGTACCTGAAGGAGCTGAGACTATACATGTTTGGTACTCATTTTCATGTTCAAACTGACCACAGACCTCTCAGATCGCTCATGCAGATGAAAGGGGAGAATCCTAAACTGTTGAGGAGGTCCATTTCCCTACAGGGATAGACTTTACGATGGAACAAAGATCTAGGACTGCCCATGCCAATGCAGATGGATTTTCCAGGTTTTTGTACTTAGATGACAAGGACTACCAAGTTGTTGATCAGTTACCCATCTCGTTTTGTCTGTGGGAGCTGTGGGAGAAAGTCATCCTTTTTGCCCTGATTACCCTAATCTTTGACTGATACTGGTGGTTAATGACTCTGCTTGTGCCCTGAGCTCTGATTGCCAGGCCCAGGGCCAGTGCTTTGTTTAAAAGTTATATTGCAATTAGGTATAATTACTTCCAACACCTTAACCTACCTTATTGTTACATATAAGTCACTCCCATGGTCTACCCTAGGTGCTCCATGTGTAGGGTGCATTGTGATAATACTCATGGACATTACACAAGATGTTTTTGTATGCCCTGGTGAGGGACAAACTGCCAATTTTGTTTTTCATTATTGAAAATTGCTAGTTCCATAGGCTAACATGGGTAAGCTTTATCGCACTTTAATAACGTATAACTTTTGACAGGAGTAAGCCAGAATAATAATTCAAAGTGTTAAAATAATATTTCAAATATATCCAACAACTTGCCAGGGTTAGATTTGTTATAACTATTACAGGAAAGTAGTTTTGGAGCTGCTTTCCTAAAGTTACCTAATATAAGCCCCCTTCTGATTGGCCTGTCTTTGACAGGCTGAGCTGAAAGTAGACTTCCAGGAAGAAGTCTGCTTTCTCTGGCAGGGCCTTCTTAAAAAGTTATAGCTCAGCCCCAGGCAGACCTCAGTGGCTTGAAGTAGCAGTGTTCATGTTGGCTCATGTGGCAGAATTAGGGGCAATCGCCGTTTCTATGGGGCTCCATAGAAGAGATTCTCTTCTGGGGAAGAGGGTGCTGTGGATTATGGAGACCTGTGCTACTGCATAACATTTATGGATTTTGAAAACTTTTTTTTGCTTTCCCTTTGCTGTCCTTTACCTTCCACTGACTATCAAGAGAGTCACAGTGACTTTTAGGGTGAATTTCCTTTCTTTGATATGCTTTCATTGAAACCTATAGGCATTGCTGTGTTTCTGTTTAATCCAGTGACACATAGCAGTTACTTGTATTCATTGGACAATGCATATCTGTGTAAAATTATATCACTGAGCATACATTTTAGATAAGGTTTTGCAGCTATTTATTTAACTAGTGGTTAGTTGCTGCATTCTATTTTTTCTTAATAAAAACTTTGAAGCACTAGTATATTTACTGGGTATGAGGGTGTTAGCAGCGAATCTATACAGCCACAAAATTGAAGCAACCTACAGTCCTTCCACTTTGTTTTTTTTCGCCTGATTACTTAAAACCATTGCAAAGTTACAACTGTTATAAATAAGTCCACAAATTCGTAAAACCATGCTAATAAATCTAAAATAACTCAGTGATTTTAGATACCTAATGCCATGCTATCTATCCCCTAATTTATAAAACTATGTCGATAAAACTAAAAAACACAGTAGATTTAAACAGTGAATGCCTTAATATCTATGTTTAAGGATTTCATTGTGGTGGTTAAAATTCATTTAGATTTTTGCAGTTAAAAACTTTTCCAGCTAAAAAGTTCTAAAATGCACGATAATCGCAGGTTTATGTCCGTTAAGTCAATTGGCTGTTGAATTTAGTTATTTTCCTGCTGTGCTCATGAAGCAGACCAGGCTGCAGGATAGCTGGATATCTTCCTTTGAAACAGGCTTTCGCTGCCTGTCTGCATGTTCAAATCTGTCTTTCATTCAGGACTGGTTTTAGTAATGATCTTCGTTCTTTGCCTAAACCCTTGCAGATGCACAATAAGTGTAGTACTTCTTCTTTGGCTTTACTGCATAATCTACACTGTGTTATTGTATCTGACCATTTCCATGGTGGAAGGTGTCGCATTTCTGGTAGGATACCCAGTCTCAGATGCAGGAATCTCTCCTTCACTGCTCTAGAAGAACCTATGCCAAGGTACGTTTGTGGTGAGCACCTGGAATAGCTCTGAATGACAAACCAGCCATGGGCTGTCTCCTTTTTCTTTTTGAGCTCCTTCCATAAATGTGAGTTCAGTGTTCCAGGTTCAGCTCCCTTTATTTTGTGCCAGCATTTAACGTAGGCACCCTTACGTGGTATCTGCTGGTTTTGGAGGCCAAACTCTGGCCTTACTTGTGCCGGCGAAGTATGCTGTGGGAGATTAAATATTATTCTCATGGCTTTGGACAACACTTTTTCCAGAGTGCCCTCTCCTCTCCCTCTCAGGCATTTGCTACCATAGGTGATAGTCGGTAGCAGCCTCGCTCGAAGCACCTGTAATAGAGGGGTGAGGCTAGGACCAGTTATTTTGTGTTTGGTGTTCTTTAATGCGACAGCCAGTGAGGTCACTCATCCTCTGATAGCCGCTTTTTTGTTGAAGGAAAATACATTTCCTGTAAAAATGTATGCCCACATACTTAAAGTCTTCAACCGACTCGAGCCGGCGATCCCCCAGTTCCCATCGATATCAGTATTTGTTACTTCTTTGGATTAGTACCATCACTGTGGATTTATCTAGGTTTATAGTTATCCCATTCGTGACTGAAACGTTTTTTGTAGTGCTTATAAGCTGCTATAGGCCGATTGGAGGCCGGCGAATTAATATTAGGTCGTCGGCGTCCAGTCAGTTCGAAAGAGTAAAAAAAAATTTTGGGCATAATGATTGCAGTTATCTAGCTCTGTTGTGAGATCTGACATGAATAGATTAAACAGGGTGAGGCCAGGATGTAACCCTGCTTCAACCCCTTAGTAGTCAGTATTTTCCTTGAGAGACAATCACATGCCCCCAGTTTTATTTGAACTCATGTTTTGGAATGTTTTGGGCCAATTTCCCAGCCAGATAATTTTGCCCAGAGTTTCTCCCTGTCGATGATGTCAAAGGCGGCTGTATAGTCTATAAAGCAGACAGATAACGGCTTATTGATGTTTTTGGTGGCATCTATTAAGAGTAAAAGGGCAAGAATATTTGTTGTTGTCCCCTTACATTTTTTAAATCATGTTTGATTGATCGGGATTAAGACTTTTTCCGACGCCCACTCTGAGTTCTTTTAGTAGAAGGCCCACGTAATATTTAGCTTCGATGTCAATTAATGCAATGAGCCTATAAATATTCGCTTCATTCTTACTGCCTTTCTTGTGAATCAGCGAGATAATAGATCCCTTCCAGGACTCTGGAATTCTTTCAACTTCCATGATGTGACTGAAGAGGGGTAATAATGCTTCAGTCCAGTAGTTGGGATCCTGCTTGTATAAAATTGAAGGAAAACTATTAGGGCCGGGCGCACCTTCCTGTCTGCCTTTCACAATTTTATTCTTGATCTGTTTAGTTCTGAAGGAATATTAGGTCTTCAAAACTTGCCATTCTTGGCCTGGCCGGTCACATCGGTGAACTCTTGTTTGATGTCGTCTGCTTCCTTGTTGAAGTGGAGCAATAGAAACTTTGCCCAGGCTTCTTCAGTCACGTGAGAATTGATTCCAGGGGCCCTTGGATTCTTTATGCTGTTCACTGTATACCAAAACCTGGCGCTGTTGTTGGTTTTTGCGTTGTGTGGTAATTTGGCCCATAACTTGTCAGCTTTTTCCTGTTTTGCTTGCCAGATAATTTTCTTCTTACTAGTCTTTAACCTCCTTAGTTCCATTTGAGTGGTGTTGACAGGGCCTGTTTGGCGTAGACTGCGAATTGCCCTATTTATTTCACATTTTATTTGCCTTAATTCGGCGGTTTGAGTTGTAGAGAGATGGAATCCTTGCTTACTGGATGGCCTGAAGAGTGTTTCCTGGTGTGCCGGTAGCCCGGCAATTACATTTATCATTTTTATTTTAGGATTTGCTGAGCCTAGACTTTTAGTAAAGTTTACCCAGGCAGTCAAAATATTGTCATTCGGCAGCTTACTTTCCTCCCACTGAGTTTTTGCCTCTGCCTAAAGCTTTCCCGGGTCGTTCGTTTTGCATTTGATTCTTTTATAATTCGAAATTACCACTGTGCTTAAGTCCTCAGTTGGATGGGTGAGTGCTGTCCCATATACGGTGAGTGTAAACTCTTGCGGTAGGTGTTCGCTGTGATATAGCATTCCGATCCTAAAGTCTTTGACTGTTTTAAAAAGCGATAATGATGAAAAAGTGTAGTCTATTGCTGTATTAGCCAAAGCGTTATGAAAAGTTGCTGCTTGCGGGCGATTGCCCGCGAATCGACCATTCACTGCTACCAGGCCTTTAGGAGGTCTTTGGATGTCCTGGTTTCTTTGCCCCACTTGCACTCTTCCTGGAGCGGCACCCCCCATCCTAACAGTTGGCCATCTGCTGACTGGTCCTTATCGGCACGCCCTGAAAGGAACATATTGAAATCCCCTAAGACAATGTAATTCGGGGTTACCTCTTCTGTAATTAGCCTTGTCAGTACTTCCACTTAGATGCAACCCCATGGAACTTGTACTTGAAGAATACATTGTAACTCTTGAAGATGAGATCTATGCTCAAGACGCTGCATCGCTTCGGCGGCCAGTGTGGAACATGCCCTGGGGTTAGGATATTCAAGAGTTAACATCCACACCGGTGTGGTTCCAGACTCTGTCACAGCTTACAGGTGCTGGACTCAGTCTCTGAGAACTGGCGTCACTTCTTCAGCACAGGGGTGCAAGTCTTTGACTCAGCCTAAAGGGGCTGGTCTGACTCTCTCAGCCTATATGGGGTGCCTTCTGCCACTTCCTGCCAGGGCTGCAAGCCAATTCCCTAGGGTGCTTCGGGGAGCCCTTTTCAACCCAAAGCCTATGAATATCTCTGAGGTATGGGAGCCTCAGGGCCCATCACAGTCTTTGCAGAGGGGCAGCAATCATTTTACGTTATGTCACTACTTTCAGTCTATGTGAGCTGGTCTCAGACGTAGTCTGGAGGAGATGGACCCTAGGATCTAGGTCTTCTCATTCCAAATGAAAGAAATGCCAATTTTGCTACCCTGTCCTGCCCCAAGCATGCATGCGTGACCTAGGTCTTCTCATTTTAGGTTAAACAGCAATCAGATCCTGCTGACCCTCCACCCAGTACCACCCCCACTTTGTACAAGTGTGGGCGTACATGTTTTTTTCTTTTTGGAGCATACCCCTACAATTCAATAATATATCATTTTTTGGGCACGACTAAATATGCAAGTGTTAACCAAACGTGAATGCTCACAGTGTCGATTATCCACAATGTCTCTTGGAGCCATTTACAGTCCAATATATTCTGTGCATTATCCTCAGAAATATTAAAGGCTAAGTGGCCACCAAGATACAAACCGGTGATGCAGAGGTCAAACATGGATCCCTTTTGTGGATGCTTTAATCTACGAACAACAGGACCAGACTACATATACATTTCTAATTCTAGTTACACAATAAATGCACCAAAGATGGGTAACCATTGGATGTTTGTTCTTAAGAGCCCACGTTGGATGCAGCGGTTTTGGTCCAGGATGTGTCAGGCCTTATTATAGGCCACTGCTTTTTCCTGTCTGTTGTATGTACAACTCCTTGTCGAGATCAGCAAAAGGAAGTCTGTCCAGTGGGCATGCTACCTGTCCCTTCAGGTTCAGATGTGGGAAAGGGCAGTTTTCTGTGGCGGGCACAGACTCTGACCCTTCTCTGCAGGGGTGGGTTAGAGAGTTCCCTGCTTTGTGCACCGTACCTGTCCCCATCTTTGACTGAGGTGAGTGAGGGTATCCCTTCTGTAAATATAGAAGCAGCACCATCCTTTTCAGGGGTGGGTCATAGGAGTTCCCTGCAGCGGGCACCGTGCCTGCTTCCACCATGCATTGAGGTACGGGAAGGGTTGGGTATGTCTCCCTCTGCAAGTTTTGCTTCATTACAGGATGTGGGGCCTGTACCTGCCCCATTTCTATTTGAGTGCACGGTGTTCACTCCTGTGCTTTGGGTACAGAACCCCCTCCCTGTATTGAGGTGGTTGAGGAGAATTCATTTCTGTGGGCACGGTACCCATGGGTGGGCCCGGCTGCTGACAGTTTACTCTAATCTCCTCAAAACAAGGATTACCATTGGCTCATTGGGGTCTCGGGCAGCTGACGCCTTGCACACCTGCACAGGGCCAACATGTCTGCCTAGGTGGGTCCCATCAGGGGTGGAGGGGGAGTATTCACACCTTGAACAGTGCATGAAGGGGCCCTTGGGGTCAAGGGTGCCTGCTTAGCATGGGCTTCTGAAAGGGGGTCCATTTTGATGCACAACACCCCCAGGTTAAAAAGTTCTCAAGTTCTAGAGAGGGCAGCACACACACCACACCTACGGTGGCCTCGAAGGAGTCACCTTGAAAACTGCTATCCGTGGATCAAGGAGGGGGGGTGGGAGGTGTTGCTGTAGAAGGGTCCCTGGAGAGGAGGTCACCTCACAGGGGTCCTCTGCATGGATCTGATGGGCCCTGGCTAAACTGGATAGCACAGGACTGACTAGTCGAGGTGGCCAGAGAGGGGGAGGGAGCATGGGGAGGGGGCATTGGGTAGGGAGGTGGGTGTAGGTAGCATGAAGATCTCAGCAGTTGAATGGGAATAAGAATCCAGTAGTAAAATGATTCTATGTGGAGAGTCTACGTCTGACATCTCTAGGCTGAAAACTAGATTTGTCTAAAAGATGCAGTAGTTGGTTTTTGCAAGTACACATGGAGTCTGCCCCTCCCCCAACAGAGAGTTGGGGCATCCGTGCATTAAGAGTACATGGTCGTGGGAAGTTAGGGGGTGGGGCAGTCAAGAAGGAGAAATTCTAGGGTACCAAAGTATAGCCCCGAAAATGTCACTCCTGGGATGTTCATTCTCCTTCAGATCTACCGAAGATTTTCCCAAAGTTTAAACAATATTTAGAAATACATTTGTGCACCTTCTATTCTTGATGACAGCACAGAATGTCGCCCGGGCCCCAGATGGATTATACTGTGCCTCATATTGAGCACAGCTGAAAACTGAATGCTCTGCCCAATGATGTCATCAGTGATGTCACTGACCATGTCATGAGTGATTTAATTTGTGAGGTCATAAATAGTGCATTGTGGGTACGTAAGTTATAGTTAGCTCAGGTATCTATGACTGCTGAATTTCACTGGCTTTGTATGAGTAAAATCCAAGCCTAACTATAACGTCTCTGTAACCTTGAGTTTTTCCAGGGAATTTCCAAGTTTTTTTAACTCTATTTCCTAAATATGGCATCACTGTAACCCATTGGTCTTCAATATATGGGACGCGACCCCCAGGGGTGCCGTGGAGTCATCAGAAGGGGGGGTCGCACATTCACCAGCCTAACTTCTTCTTTTTTTGTTTGGTCCTCATTTGACAATTTTTCGATTGAGTCAAGATGAATTCAGGTGGCCTCAACAGAAAAAGGGGAAGTCCCTGTCACTCCGCAGAGGGAGGGATGTATAACACCTCGTGTCTCTTTCGTATTGCCGCCTAAACTCCAACTCCATTATACGGGTGCTGTGGAATGAACCCAAAAACCAGGGTGCTAATATAATTCAGCAGTCCCCTTCAAAGAAAAACCTGTGTATCCAATTATTAATCATTGAACCCAGTATGTAACATAACAAAGAGAACGAAAGGAAAAATTAAACATGGGAAATAAAAAAAAGGAAAAATTTCACATATCAATGGCCTGCATTTTTATACCAATGATCCCAAAGTTCCTAAAATGTCGTTCTCCTAATGTTCAATGTGGCTCGGTCTTAATTTGCTACTCTTTAGGTAAAATCCATTTAATGCAGAGTTCTCTGCGTGCCAGGAGGACTAGTATAAAAGTAAGTGCTTTATATGCTTTGGAGAAAGCCCTGTTATCCTCCTCATCAGATATAACCCCAAAAATAACTAATGCCAGGCTCACCTTGATTTGTTGAACCAAAATTCCCGATAACGTCATGCCCACTTTCTGCCAGAAGGTCCGGATATAGGGACACTGCCAGAACATGGTTATTTCATCCGCATTGACCTTGCCGCACTTTGGGCATTTCTTCACCACCTGGGTCCCTAGTTTAGAAAGTCTCCGGGGCAGCCAATAAACCTTGTGAACAGTTAAAAGGTGATTTTTCCTAAGTGATGCAGACTTCACATATGACCATAGGTAAGATAGAGATATTTGCCATAACAGATAGAGGTTGTAAGCCGCAGTTCCCTCCTCCATGTCGCTACCAGCAAGGCCTGCACTTCTTCCATAGCCTGTATCAGCATCCAATAACATACTGATAATTCTTTCAGCAGAAGAGGGCATGAATAGATCTTATGTTCCCAAGATAGATTTCCCTTTCCACCTTTTCTTGGCGCTTTTGCCCAGCTCATTAGCTGATAGTATTTGAATTTTGACACCGACCCCTCAGAAATCTCCTGCATCCGTTGCCAGGAAATTAGTTCAACAGCTTCTAAAAGTTGACCCTATCAAAGAATTCCACACTCCTTTAAAGGAGTTGCAAGTGAATCTTGAAGGCAGACTGGCGAGCCTGGTGAAATCCTAATGGGTGCATAATGGCAGAAGTATGGTATCTGCAAATGTGTTCTTATTTGATACCAAGTCTTACATGTACCCAGGAGAACCTTAAGCTTCACTTTTTTAAAGTACGTGGGGTCCCCAAGTTTGAAAAGAAAGAAGCTAGATTGGTCTGGTGGGCCACATGTGAGAGCTCGGAAGAGCGGTGATAAATCAGGGGAATTCCTCAAAAGCTGTCTAAGGATTTTCAAGGGAAAATCCTGATAGTACTGAAGGAGGTCCGGGCTAGCTATACCACCACTTTCCTTTTTCTCTCTGAGTGTTTTCCAGGCAATTCTAGGCCTTTTGGTTCCCCATATAAAACTAGAGAAGTCCCCTTGCACCTTCTTGAACCACTCTTTCGTAAATTCTAAAGGAATTGTGTTAAACAGAAAAGTGTATTTAGGGAGGATGGACATTTTTAGAAGATTGGATCTACCTAAAAATGATAAAGGAAGGCTTTCCCAGGCCTGAAGTTGTTTCTGCACTTTAGATGTTACACTGTCAATGTTCACTTTTGCTATGTTCTCCAGATTTTTCACAACTTGGATTTCTAAGTATCGTATGCTTTGTCTAATTAAATCAGAAGAATAATGGGTATTCCATTGCATAATTTCAGTTTTTTGTTGATTCACGGCGTAACCGGATATCTTGCCAAAAATCTCTAATATTCCCCAAATTGCTGGCAAGGATGGAGATAAATGACCTGTAAAAATCATCAGATCATCGGCGTAGAGTCTGATCTTGTTCTCCCAGTCATGACACACAAAAGGAGAAATACTCCTACAGGCTCTCAGTTTTAAAGCCAGCAAATCAATATAGAAGTAAAAAAGGAGCGGAGATAAAGGGCATCCCTGTCTGGTTCCCCTACCAATATTTAATGGTTTAGACAGATTCCCATTTACCAACACTCTAGCCAAGGGGTTTTTGTAGAGAGCCTTGACAGCAGATAGAAAGGTTTCTCCTAAATTAAATTGTTGAATCACTTTATATAAAAAGGGCCAACTGACCAACCAGCCTCACTTCTGCCTCGAATCCAAAATGTTTCCTCTTTGTTTTGGATATATAATGCTTGCATCTCAGGAGGTTCTCTGATTGGAGGACAAGGTAAAATAAGCCAATCCTAATAATGCTATGTCATCAATACCTGTCCTCCAATCAGAGAGATTGCAGCATGCTTACCAGGAAATGCCCGCAAACATAAATATGGACCAGCACCTTTGCAATGCAGCCTGTACTTCGAGGGAGTTCTGCAATATTCCATGCTGTCACTGCTGCCTTACACTGGATCCAGTTGTCTTTCTTGGCCATCGCTGCTTTCACGTTGTGTCCTGCTTTGTGGTTCGTTGCTGCATCTGCATTAAGATCTCCTTGTTACTTCCGGCTAGTTTCCAAGGCAACCCGATTCTTCCCAGAATAATCAGGTAAGCTGCCTCTTCCTCTCTGCAGACATACACTGAAACTATCTTGCACGCACGCACGCACGCACACAAACACACAGATTCTTGTTTCCATGATTGAGCCATGAGGGGAGTTGGGCAAAGGCTCCAGGTCATTTTTGTTGTTTTTGTTCTGTTTGTTTTTATTCTTTCCTGCTTGTGTGTCTGTTTATCTATACTTCCTGAACTCGGCGCTCAATTTCATTTTTTGCTCCAGAGAAACACCATGGAAGAGAGAATGTTTGTCTTTAAACAGGGTGCGTCCGTGTGGGGCTTGCTGCTGCTGGCAATGGACATTTACAGTGAAATGCTTGGAAAGATTTTAACTATGCAAACTGAAGATTTTTTTTTTTAACTTTTCAACTAAGCTTTAAGAGACTAACTTGTTTGCAAGATAAGTGCGGTGAATAGACTACTGCTGATGACAAAGTTGATGTCTAAAACATCATTGCTATTACGTTTGTTTAAATATCACTGCAGAGAAAGATTCAGGCAGCATGGTTAAATGAAAGTGTCAATGCTCATGTTATTTGTCTGGACGAAGAAATGATTTTTTCATTAATTGACAAAGTGAAATATTTGTTTCAGCATCATAACATTTTATGGTAAAGCCTACACACCTCCAATATTATTAAACACATTTAGTTGTGCAGTCTATGTGCACAAAAGCAGCACCACAATGGAGGGGTGTGGGTTATGATGGCACTATTATGTTGCCAAATTGTCTTAATTTAGAACAGATTAGGATAAACCACATTTACTTACTGAATCTCCCTACTGGCCAACTTTCAACAACCGCACAAATTTATAACTTGTCATTAATCGATGACTTGTGCAGATCAAACATCTTGGTCTGACATGTGGCCTGGAAGCTGAAATGTACTTCAATATAAACTTCAGGGTTGGGGCAAAGGCTCTGGTTCATCTTTATGACTTCCAAAAGTTTATTTTCAGTGTGCTTTCCATTTTCATTCCTGTAGCAGCAATTTCATATGCATTTTTGTAAAATTTGAATGTTGTTTTTTTCCAGTGTTTTTTCAGTTTTCATTCTTGTAGCAACAGTTTAATATGCAGTTTTATGACTTGGAAATATTGTTTATTTTCTGTGTTCTTTCTGTTTTAATTCTTCTAGCAGCATCTTAATATGATGTCTTTGTTCAACTACGGTTGCCACCCTTTCTAAAGAAAAGTGCTGGCCATTTGTTCATGTGTAGAACAAAGGCTTGGGCATGGTATTTCAGATTGAGCTATTTAGCATATTTGCATAGATGGTGAATGCATGCATGGAATTGTGAACCAGTTCAAATCAGCTTTACCAGACAGGGATGAGCAGTCGTGCTGGAAAGGAAAGAGTAAAGGGTGAAGACTGTGTACACCTTTCATTCTGTGTGGCTGTAAAACAGTTTTCAGCAAGATATCATTGACACACTGCAGCAGTGAATGCTTTGTGAGTCTTCAGCTCATATAGAACAAATATCGCCATTTGTGTTTGCAATGAGATTTTGTGCACTAAACAAAGCACATGTAACTCAACACTGAATAGTACGTTCGCATATATGCTGTTGTCATTGTGGTATTAAATACTAGTGTGTGCCGAAACTGTTCTCTCGTGACATCAATATCCATGACTGGTCTATAAGTTTGCCAGCAAAAAAATTGTCATACATCAACCAGGTACTGGGGAGTGGAGAAAGAGGAGCCAATGGTGTGTGGTACACAGCTGTTTGTCTCAAGTCAAGGCCAGTCTCTCACAGAATCACTGTGTGTGCTGATTTGGAGGCTGCCCAGCTCCTCGCCAACTGCCTTTGTAATCTTGACTAATCTAGTTTACCTGTCTGATAGATTACCTATGGTTGGTAGCTGCCTCTGGGGACAATGAACGCCACCTACAAAAATGAAACAACTGGTGTCTTTTAACTTCAATCTCTAGACAAGTGTGTTTTGCTACCTTTCACAGCCTCTCTTCTGACCCTCACCCTGCAAAGGCCTTCCAAGACGAAGGCTCAGTTGAGCCAGTCTGACCATGCAACATGTTGTCCTACACCTGCACCAAGTGCATGGGCACACGTGTTCACAATGGATGTCATTCTCCTTCCAGACCCTAAGCCTCCCACTGTACTGAATTTCTGGCCTGCAAAGAAGGGCACTGCTGTGAAATAAGTCATAGGTCACCTGCTAGAGACAAGAGATGCACCGTGAGTATAGGTAGTCTTCTTTAAGATGACCTTGGGTGTAGCCCAAGTGCACACATCACAAGGGCATACCCCATGGCCATCCTTATACCACATGAACATAATTATAGCCCAGGTGACTGGACACAGAGACAGCCAGCCTCTTAGCATTTTCTCGTGGCCTTCAGAAGTTATGGTTCATTTGGCCAAGATGGTTACCAAAAACCGAAACAAAAAACAAAACCCAAAAGAATATCAGGTGAATTGGCATGACCCTGTGACCCCAGCCTTCTCTGCACATAACAAACACATAAGGGTAGTGATGATGAGTGGATGGGAAATGAGAGACTATATTACATATCTGGTTGGACTTTTACCTACTCTGGTTTTAGAGGGAATCTGGCTTACAACCATGCATTGGCCGAGCAGACCCTTCCTGTCTCCCCACAAAACAAATTGCAAAACCCTTATTGGACGCTGACTGTGCAGAGCATCCACTGAATGAGCTTGAAACCCACACTCTACAGAGATTTTCACCTCACTTTGTGCACACCATGTGATAATGGCTCTTCACAAATGAGACCACGTGAAGAGAGACTGTATCATTTGATGCGTGGTAGAGCTGTTACGGCACCTTCATAAACCCCCTTTAGTCACCTGCTATGCCTTTGCCCTCACACTATTGTTACTTGCCCAGGTGGGCCCTCGCCTCATCCCACAGGCGTGGGTTACTCATTCAATTTGCTTCTTTGCAGGTGAGGCGGGAAAGGTGGTGTCTCTAAAAATAATTTTGCCACAAAGGTTAACTAGGAATCTTTTACAAAAGGTGTGCCCTGTATGCTTATGTGTGTGGCCAAAAAAAAAAGCTGACTTTCGGATCTAGATAGATCATACAACAGCAAACACATACACCTAAAACAAGGCAGACCTTTTGGCTTTACCAATGCTTGTTAACTATAATTTTAATTCAATATCACACAAATCAGTCACAATTCCCATTCTTCCCTCCACATCTCTGTCCTCTAAAATCAGAGCTACTCATACCAATGCCGGATGTCAGAGGACTTTACATCACACATAAAGGAAATATTCCATTAGACAGTAAGGACTACAAGGTGTAGGAGTCACATGTCATCCATTCTGGTAGAAATTACATTTTCAGCATGCTTGAGCAGGAGGAATTGCAACTCATGATTTAAAATGTAACCCAGTGGTTGGGGTTGGCTTTACTAACAAGAATTTTTTTCCAGCCCAACACACCCTTTTTTAGCAACCGTAGGATAATCAAAGACAGGGGAAAACTGTAAGTGTTTACCCTATGCCCTGCATGCAGCTGTTTATTGCCAATTCATAGCTCACTGTGCTACATTAGGATCTTAGCTTAGTAACAAACGGATCTCTGTGACAAAAGCAGTAACCCACCAAGCAAGCTATATAAAATACAATTCAGTGATCTGCATGCTACACATTTTTCACCAGGCACTACGTTATGGTAAATCAAAACAGTGACTAGACAAAACTTGATCTCTCTCCAACAGGTATGATAATCACCAGAGTTTTGTCATTATTTATTGTTTTTTTATCAACACATTCCCTTTTTTGGGTTTGGATTTGTGTTAGTGCAGTGCTTTGTGGTATTCACAAGTGAAAGTAAAATATCTTATCTATATTTTTTAGTGCTTTATAATGCAGTTTTGCTTTTTCTAAGTGTTGCAAATAACCAAGTTTACTCTTACTCAATTTTATAGTCCTCAATGTACTGAAAGATGGAATGCTAAGTTAGCCATGCAAAGATGTTTGATCTCCTAAGCAGGTGCATGTCATCCACCTGGTTTACTTTTTGCTATCAATGTGTGTGCACTCAAGGAAATGGGAACCTTGGTAATGGCTCACATGGCCTGCTCACATAAGGAAGCCAGGACCAGTTGTAGTTTTTGATTTAAGCATGTAGAAGGGACCTAATGTGTTATTTGTGTTTTATGCATCCCCGATGCGAAGATATTTTTAAAACATTTTGAGATTTGCTAAGAGTTAAAAAAACAAAGCTATACCACATGCAGCAGCAAGTCTGTGGTGTCAAAAAGTGCCAGAGAAGTTTAAAACGGTGCCCCTCTCAGATGCAACAGTTTGCCGCAGCATCTCTGACATGTCAGAGGATATCAACAGACAGCTCATAGCATGCTTAATATGAGTTTGTTTGCTTTTCAATTGGATAAAGCGACTGACTTATCTAAGGAACCTCATTTAATTGCTTATGTAAGATACTGCCACAAAACTTTAATATTGGAAGATTTTTTATTCTGTAAACGAGTCAAGAGACAGGCAACAGCATCAGCCCTATATGATATTCTCAATGACTTGCTGCTCTCCAAGGGCTGACATGGGACGGCTGTGTTGGGATCTGTACAGATTGTGCTCCTTCCATGTGTGGTGCTAGGGCAGGCTAAAAAGCCAAAGTATTGAAAGTGGCTCCTCATATTCTACGGATCCACTGTATGATACACCGGGAACCTCTTGCAGTACGAAACATGGATAGGGAACTTGAAGACGTGTTGAATTCTGCTGTGAAAATTGTTAATTCTATAAAGGCTCACCCCACTAGAGCTAGTCTGTTTGCAATTTGTTTGTGCTGAAAAATTAGCTCAACATGATGGTTTGCTGTTCCATACAGAAGTCTGGTGTTTATCCACAGAGAAGGTGCTGAATCGCATTTCTGAAGTGAGAAATGATATAAGACAATTCCTTCTGGATTTAGACCCATACAAAGCAGAGCAGTTGTGTAATCCCCGTTGGCTTGTGCAAGGAGCTGAATGTACATCTTTCACCATGTATAAAAAAATATTTGCCTTCAAGAAGAAGCTAGAGTTGTGGAGAAGACTAGTAATTCAAGGTGGCCTGCTTGAGGCATTCCCATGTTTAGCAGAAGTTCTTGAGGACACTTAATATGAACTTGAAAGTGCTACTGAGGTCATAAGAAATCACTTGACTTCTCTCAGCGACAGTTTAGAAAAGTACTTTCCTAAGGACAATGAACATGTCAATGACTGGATCCCTCAACCTTTTCTAGCGGATGCTGGTACTTGTCTCCCAATACACCTTCAGGAGGATCTAATTGACCTTCAGAGTGACCGCGCTCTCCAGATGCATTTCAGCAAAATCTCAATGGGGGAAATTTGGCTGAAAATGTCTGAAGAACATTCAGGTTTGTCGAAGATTGCAGTCAAGATACTTCTTCCTTTTACCATATCATATTTATGTGAGATTGAGTTCCCAGCACTGGCAGTATTAAAGACGAAGTACTGTTCAAGACTTGAAGTGGAGCACAACCCGGGGATGGCAGTAGCTAGAATACATCCGTCTCTCTGGAGAAAAAAAGGCACACCCATTACACTAGTTCAAAAAGGTGTTATCATCCAATTGAGTCAAATTATGTTTTGTTTGTGAAAAAAAGTACCATTTGTGCATTTTTGGCCAATTCGTTTTGGAAATTTTGTATTTGAGCTGTATAGTAAGCCTCCGACACCGAACCACAGTCACCAACAAAACTTTGGTTTGCAAAACACTGTTTAATACTATTTCCCCACCGTAAAATAATTTGCTGTGGGAATTGGGGTCGATTTTGGTTGTTGATGATGGTGAGTACCAAGTTCTAGACAGTTTGGTCAGGAGAGGGTCCTTATGCCTAAAAACCTTTGACAGGGGCTCTCGGCATCAAAAAGTTTGAAGACCTCTGCAGTAACCTTTGGTTTTTTAAGTGAATTTCCATGTTTTTTTAATGTGTAGTTGCATTTGCAGAGTGGTGGAGAAAGGGTGCGGGGCTTCTGGCTATCTCTCAGGGATTCTGCTGTGCCAGACTTACTAGAGGTAACAGGAGGGCTTCTGGGCCCCAAAGAACCCATGGCATCCAAGAGGACTTCACCCCCAGCCAAGGGGGCTTGGCATCCGAAGTTCTCTCAGCAATCACACTCTTTGGCACTTACTGAAGGTAAAAGGAGGGCTTATTGGCCCCCAATGACCACCTGCAGCCAAGGGGACTTCATCCCACAACCAGTAATGTATCAGGAGGTACGTAAAATGTATTTTTATTTATTCAGGGAGGGGGCAACATACCTTTTCCCCTTTCTTAGTTGATCTCAAACTTAGTTTTGTATTTACTTGATTTCTCTGCAATTAAACAATTTACATAATGAATATACAATTTAATAAATAATTGCCAAATAAAAATAATTGTTATTTATTACATAGTTTTTTCCTACCCTATCCCCTACAACCCTATTAGCACACACCTAGAAGATAACTAAAATAAATAAGTATAACACAATTTACATAAATAAAGATCAATTAAAAAATACATTAACAATTAACAATGTATTTTTTATTAATTATTACCTAAAACACTTCCCACCCTACACCACTAGAAACCCAGCTAACTCAAAATTGCTACACAATATACATAATTATGAAGCAGTTAAAATATTAATAAAATGAATAACTAATTATAATTCATCATTATTGAATTAACTTGCCACACTATTCCCCTAGTAATCTGCACTTCAAATTAAACTAAAATAAATCAGTATTACATACTGCACATAATTAATATTCATCCCATACTTAAACATAATGATTATTAAATAGTTAATTATTACTTAATCACCTTTCAACCCTATCCCCCTATACACACAACAACCCACTACAACACTGTAAATTACTATTAGGAATTAAATAAAAAAATTGAAATCATTTAAAATTACAAGCTAAAACATGATTAACAATGATTCTAACAATAATAACACATACAATTAATATATACACTGAAACACATTAAAATAATCAAAAAACAATATTTTTTACAACTATATTATTGAAAACGATATTAAAGAAAACATCCCGATATTTTTATCACAATATTTTTTCCCTATATTTCGGTCTCACGATATAAACAACTCCAGATGTTGTCTAGACACCCACCTCCGACTCGCCAGAGCTGCCATGGATTCCAGTATCAGCGACATGTCGCAGATGACATTGCTCAAATCGACAGAGCGACTGCAAGTACAGCATGACTTGGCTCTCTGTCCTTCCCAAAAATGTCATGGATTCGAGTATCAGCGACCGTCACTGATGATATAGCACAAAACTACGGAGTGGCTGCACGACCAGCAGCACGTGGCCTGCTGGCCTTCCCAAGGTCAATGGTGGTATTCTTAAGAGAAGCAGTCCCACCAACAGGGAAGCCTTATCCCTGCCAGTGAAAAGATGAAAGACTGTAAAGAGGGCAGAGAAGTAAAGAATCATTTGGTAGAAACACATTGCTACTGATCCAGCGGTAAACCAGCCACAAATACTCTAATACCTCTTACTCACATTGGGCCTATAAACACACACTCACACACACACTCAGGCTAGTTAAATCCACTAGGGTCAATTTTTATATTCATCTCTCTAAGATTAATTATCTGACATTTCCAATCAATCTTTCACAGATCAAAAGTTCTTTCCTCTGGTCAATGGATCATTAGTTGAACTAATTGATGGTTAGATGACATTAATTAAATCTACTTTCTCTGCAATGAAATAACCACAGACTCTGGAACATTTTAAATGTTTATCTAAATGAAATTTATGTGAGCTAAATTCAAAGTACAGAAGAGTCTCCGCCACCCATGGAAGGAAAAACTAATTATTCAAATGAATAACACTTTCAATGACGGTACTTGAAAAGGAGAGGATAGATAGAGAAGTACAATTTAAATTCTACAAAACATTATAGTTACCTAGAATGGTGTGAGAACCGACCCCTTAGCCAAGGAGAGTGGAAAGGTCCCTGGAAAAAGGACAGGAGACAGAGGCTTCAGGTTTCAGAACAGGATTCAGAACAGGATTCAGGACAGGATTTAGGACCGGATAAGATGAACTCTTCTAGATCCGACGCCTGCGTCGCTCCCCTCTCTGACACTATCTTCCTCCTCGATTCTTCCGCGATCCTCTTCTAATTATTTGGCTTAAATTATAAATCTACAATATGATTCTTCTTCAGCATTCGTTCGTTACTCCGACAGCATCCCGAGCTCGGCAGCATTCCAGTCTCTCTGTTCTAACTAATTAACTAAACTACCTCAATCATACCCTTCTAATGCCATGTACCACCCCTTAATGTTTCAGTTTCATAGAACCCCTAATTCTGGTTGGAAAGGCAAAACGGATGATCATCACACCATGCTAATTTTTCGTCATTTTCTTTAGTTCATTGTCTAGTGATCCCTCCCCTTTATTTTTATTCAAAACATCTTTATCCCACCCATATTCCCAACTTTATCAAACACAAAGTATACATTTCGTATGAATTCTCTTCCTTCCACAAGACATTGTGCTGGTTCCCAGGGTATGTTGCTGTTTCTTTCTTGGATGGCATTCAAGGATTACTTCGCGGCTTCTGGCTCACTTAGACTGCGCATGTGTAACGGTCACATGGGATATACACTTTGGTCTCTTTCAAAACGCCCGAATACGAACTAATAGGAAAAGTCAAGAAAATGTATATTAGTTTCAAAATACAATGATTTCACTGTATACCACCTATCTCTACTCTAATCCTATTTACCTATAAATGCTCTCCCCGCCTTAGCAATTAGTAAAATAGTGTCATTTAGTTTCAGCAAACCAGATGCTTAGCATGTGAGCTTTCAAGCGGCAGTTTTAGAGGTGTTTCCGCAAGTGCAGAAAATTCCCTCCATGCAAAAGCTTGTCATACTACTTAGGTGTAGTTGACGCATGCACAATTCAATTTTCCTTGTTAGCGGCCTTTTTAGATTTCACTCGAGTTACTTGTTAATAAGACACGTACGCAAGCTTCTCTGTTCTTGATATTTGAAAAGTGGTGCATATTAATTACACAATTAGTATGATGTTATGAGTTATATGAGAGGATTGTCTCCAAGCATATCCCTTTTCTACGACTCCTTGCTCCATCACTACCTTAAGTGCATGCGTAAGTCATCTGATCCACCAGGCACAGAATGGGTGCAGCACAGCTCACGCGGGCTTGTTAAGCTGTCTGCCATGTTCCCCATCCAACACAATGGCTCCTCAGTTTCTTTTTCACGTCTCGGCATTATCGTACGATTGATAAGTCCTGCTGCAAAAAGATAGGAGGATTAAAACATTCCCGAGCTGCTTATTAAAACTAGACGGTTTGATTCTCTGCTGTGAGCAAATCGGTTAACACATTTCAACTGTTTACTTCCGAAAACAATACCAACGTTATTACGCAGTTTTCACGCACGTCCATATTTGAGAACTTTTAATACATTTACTTCCCCTCATCTCTGCTGCCAGCTTTTTAAACGAGAACATTGCCTATGATTAATTTCACTGGCGTGATCTTTTTATCACTGCAGTTAGAAATGTTATAAATTTGATAGTAATCATATTTCCTACCCTATTTTAAGCCAGCAATGGCGCTATTAGTCTTCTATTTAACAGCTGTGAGAGGCTGCATTGTCATCGTTGGTTATTACGAATATTATTCACATAAATGAGAATAACATTTCATTTTTGGAGGGATAAAAATGAATACATTGGGACACTGATTTCCAGGCTTTACGTGTGAAAACATTTAATTACCACACTTTATGTGAGGTTGCCTTTGCACAGGAAAACATTCAGATATATATAAATACAAACTGCGGTATTGGCATGTACATTAAAAAAAATATTTTGAAGGCAGGCTGTTTAATCCCACATTAATAACTAATAGTTTACAGGATGCACACTCAGATCAATATGCATTTTATACATTGAGGTACACTATTGTCTTGCAGGTTATCACACTGTTTGCAATATTTGACCCTTTCATATTTGGTGGACCAGCAATAAAAATTCCTGGCAATGTGCCCTGAAGACAAAAGCAAAGCACACTTCCCACATCTCTGTAAGCGCTGATATGACTCCAAGAAGATGATTGTTGTGTGTAAAAGTGCATTTTAATGTACTAGCGCGTATGATATGAAGTAGAGAGCCACTTCCAACCACTGATGTCAACATTTAAATATATGCATTCACCACAGACTATTCTGGTTATTCATAAACATGGAGCTACATTATGCAAAGGCCAGAAGTAGCAGAAGTTTCATAACATATATTTGATTCTAAATGGCAAAAGAAAATTGTCCTCTTGTTCCAAACTTTACCCCTTGGCAATAAAGTGAGAAGTGAGAATGGATATGAGTGGACAGTGATCAGAGCTCTTCACTGTCATTGACATAATGCCCCCTGAGACAAGAGTAGCGAAGGCAGCGCTAGCAACCAAACTGCAAGCCAGAGGTAGCAGCTTCTACACTAGCTAGTTCTAATCAAATGACACGTTTATATTAACCCTGGGCGTAGTTCGCGAAGTAGCACTTTGCGAAGCTACGCAAAGTGCAGTTCGCACTACGCGAGCTACGCGTAGCACTTCGCGAACTGTGTAGTACCTTGTTCGCACTGTGCCAGATGTCGTTTTCAATGATTGCACAGTGCGGATAAGCAACCGGCACTGTGCAATCATTGAAAATGGCATCTTGCACAGTGCGAGCTGTAGTTTTCTGCTGCTCGAGTAGATTTTTACTCGAGCGGCAGCTTTCTCAACACGAACTGGTAGCATACGTGACCACTCGCAATGAGAAACCTGACCTCCTCGCATTGGGAATCTCGCCGGGAGGTTTATTTTCCATGCTCGCGATCGCCAACTTGATGTTGCTGATCGCGAACAAGGAAAAAGTCTCGCGGGGATGTCATTTTGCTTGCTCGCGGTCGCCAACTTGACGTTGAGGACCGCGAGCAAGCAAAAAATGACCGCAGCACTACGCAACATGTTCGCACTGTGCTACGTGCAATTCGCGTAGTGCGAAGTAGCGCGAACTTCGCAAACTACGCGAGCGTAGCGTAGTGCTTTGTCCAGGCTTAGTTTATATATGATCATGTTCAACAACTTCTATCAGGTTTGTCCAGGGCCGTCAGAAGGAGAGTGAAGAAGGAGCATTATTTAACATGCCCGCGGTTTTCAGGGCTTTGCACTCAAGATTCTTCATGTTTTTATACTTTGTAATTAAAGCCTGCCCTGTTTATTAATATTAAGGAAGCTAATATGTCGAAAACCACTAGAGGCGGCCAGATTCTGTATCTCGCACATCTTATTTTGCAAGACTTGTTTTAAGTCTGGCCTAGAGACGGATTAGGTGTTTTGCCAGCCTCATGTTTTCACAAAAATACATACATTTATATGTGCATAGAGAGGCTTTTTTCATTTTTGTGTTGAGTAATTTTTGCATTAGGTTACTTTTTTACTTTTTTTGCAAACATAACTTCATCACTTTTAGAGAGTTTTACATTTTCTACGTTTTATTACTTTATTACTGTTACACTTTTAATTTATATTCCATATGTATGAAAAAATGAACTGAATACAAAAATGCAGGCTTGACAAGGGCAGAATCACTGGATTTGTAAATGCCTGTTTACATTTTCAAACAGGTGAATGTCTTATGGGACCCCCACCCCCCAGAAGTTGTTAAGCTCAGCCCTGCAAAGTCAGAGCTGTTTAAATACAGCAAATCACTGCTCCCCACTGCTCAATGCTGTGATTCAAGGGTGTAGTGAAGCACTTGCCCTACTAGCTTGAGCAGGATTGTCAGTTAACGAATTATATTTCTTTTTTATGGCTTTTCTTAAACTGGAACTGTGATTCCTTGAGATCACTAGACAGAAGCAGAAACTCACAAATAACAGAATGCCACAGTTGTGGGGTAGGGGGCAAGGGACACACAAAGAACCAACCATGGTTACAGAGAGAAAGAGAGAATGGGGAATGATGAATATTACATTACAAATATGTGAGAGGAAAAAGGAGAGAAAGCACAAAAGAAGAAAGGAAAAATAAGAAAACATAAATAGAAGGAAAAAAGAGAGCAAAAGGGATAGATGATTGTAAGAAATGAAACTCACTCAGTGTCAACAATATGGTTCAAAGTGGGGGCTAGAGAAATTAGATTGTAGGTTGATTTGGGTGTGAGCCCTGGTCAAGCAACACTTACAGTCCCATGCAGGATGAATTACAAAACACCACTAAATGAACCTTTGCTAAAATCTGGGTATGCTAGTACATAAAGTTTTCAGGCTCAACTTAGAGGCAATATATAAAGAATTTCTGTAGCACACAAGCAGTAATGAAGTGTAAACATAACACTAGAAAAATCTCATAACAATTTAGAAAAATAGAGTATATTTGAATACATTATTTGACAACAAAATGACAAAAATACAAATAATAGAAATGAAGTTATGATTTTTTTTAAGTTTTTAGTAACGCCTAGCGCCTAAAAGTTCAAAGCACCAACCGGACATCTAGTCACATGAGACCAAGTGAAAGTAAAAAAATATTGTCAACCGCAATGGAGTGGAGTTGGGTACAAGAAGTAGATTGAGCACAGTCAGCGGCTACCATTCGGACTTAGAACAATTCTTGAGAAAAATGTTTTGAGAAGGTGAAGTGCAGTGGGGTAAGGCTGCTGCAGTTGTCTGATGATGAAGCATCATCGCCAGATTGCCCTGGTTCTCAGATGTTTTGAAAATGTTTACGTTGGGCCTGATGTAGATCTTGGCATTGAGGTTACTCAGTCGCAACGGTGACGAATATCTCGTCTGTCGAAATATAAATCCCATTATATCCTATGGGATTTATATTTTGGTGAATAGGATATCCGTCACCGTTGTGACAGAGTCATCCTTCTAGAAAGATCTAAAACAGGCCCTAAGTCTCATAAATGGAATTAAAAAAACTCCAGTGGGATTAGGTAAAAGGGCTGTAGCCGAAGACAGTTTCATAAGGTCAGATACCCCTTGGTGAAGGACCGCTGAAATGGATTTGCGACTGTGGAGAAGTACGAAGCGGGAGAAATTGAGAAGTCAATCCGACCAGTGATGCACCTCAGGCGTATAGGCTAGTAGGTTGATCCTGGTCTGCTCCTGGTTCTCAGAGCTGTTTTTAGTCAAACAAATTTCAAGTCTCCACTTTGTATTGTGGCTATCTGGGCACCTTCAGCACCACTTCGAAGGGTGCAGAACTGGAGGCGCTCCACTCGGAGGGTCATGACTCACTCAGTCTGGGTCCAGGTAGAGGGTCAAAATGGAGGAAGTCTTTTGTGTCCTGTGGCTCTGAACTAGCCCTTGGGTCACTCTGGTAGTCCTAGGTACAGGTGATGATGTAGGGCTCAACAGCCGGCCTGGCGTTTGAGGGTTCAAGACTAGAATCCGAACAGTGGTTCAAGTAGAATATTGAAAGTAGTGGAAAATACAAATTAACACACCCAGAGAATTTGTAAATTACACAGGAAAGTAAAAAGTAAAGGAAAACCGCATAATTTCAGACAAGTGATACCCCTATACAAATTAAATTATTATATAAATATAGAAAATGTATTAGAGCAATCAGGAATAAGAGCAACAATAAGACAATAATGGCGCTCAACAAGTTACACAAAGAACCATAAAGACAATGCACTGTGTAATCAAAAAAGTGGCTGAGGAACAAATGTACAAGTAGGTAGTTTGGACAAGACAAAAACAACACATAGCAAAGGTGCATCCTCCTAAATTAGGGTCACATGTAGGCGTCAACTGCGTTCCGACTATATTAGATTTAGATGGTCATCATCAGGACAAAAAACAATGAATATCAGAGCGTTCAATAAGAAATTCAATAAAAATCTAAAAATGAATATGAACAGGGGTATCAGAAATTTAAAATATATATCGGGGTTGTATCATAGCACAAGATGAGTTGTTCGAATAATCTGGTGCTCGAAGAAGTAAAGCGGAAAAAAGTGCCTTGACCACGTATTAAATGAGACAAAGAAATTGAGAAAAGTGAGAAAAGAGTTGCCTACATCCAAAGAAGAAAGAAGGAGAAAAAAACAAAAAGTTAATCACCTATCCGGGGTTAAATCTGCAGCATGGAAGTAAATGATTTCCAATTGCTCCAAATCATGGTAGTCCAAGGAGAAATTATAGAAGCGCCCTCTGTGAGTGCACAAGAGAACAGGATTAGTCACTTATATATCTATTTTAATAAGGATTAATATTTATAATTTAATATTGTTATAAGTGACTAATCCTTTCCTCTTGTGTACTCACAGAAGGTGCTTCTATAATTTCTCCTTGGAGTACCATGATTTGGAGCACTTGGAACTTATTTATTTCCATGCTGCAGATTTAACCCGGATAAGCGATTAACTTTTAGTTTTTCTCTCCTTTTTTTTCTTTGGGTGTAGGCAACTCTTTTCTCACTTTTCTCAATTTCTGTATCTCATTTAGCACCCATTTTCACGTGGTTAAGGCACTTTTTTCTGCTTTACTTCTTCGAGCACTGGATTATTATTATTTAATTTTTTTGATCGTGTTGGGTCCTAATTCAACTTTTCACCAACTTTTTTCTGCTGTTTTTTCTTCTTTTCTCTAAAATTACTAGTGTCTCCTCTTCTTCTTCTTTTTCTTGTTTTTGATTTGGCCGTAACGACACATCCTGTGCTATGATATGACCCCAATATATATTTTAACTTTCTGATACCCCTGTTCATATTCATTTTTAGATTTTCATTGAATTTCCTATTGAATGTTCTGATATTCATTGTTGTTTTGTCCTGATGATGACCATCTAATTCTAATATAGTCGAAACGCCATTGATGGCTACAAATGACCCTAATTTAAGAGGACGCACCTTTGCTATATGTTGTATTTGTCTTCTCCAAACTACATACTTATATATATTTATTGATTACAAAGTGTATTGTCTTTATGGTTGTTTGTGTAACTTGTTGAGCGCCATTATTGTCTCATTGTTGCTTTTATTCCTAAAAGTTCTAATACATTTTCTATATTTATATAATAATTTAATTTGTGGTGGGGTATCACTTGTCAGAAATTATGCTGTTTTTCTTTACTTTTTTCTTTCCTGTTTAATTTACAAATTCTTTGGGTGTGTTCATTTGTATATTCCACTACTTTCAATATTCTACTTGAACCTCTGTTAGGATTCTAGGGCCCGATTCACAGAACTAACTTAAGACAAAATCCTAAACTTACTACCATTTTCGTATTCACCGAAGGCACTTACTCACTTCGGTATTCACAGAAGTTAGGAGTCCTAACTTTAGGACTCCTAAATGCCTTCTGTGAATACCGAAAGTCTTAAAATTTGGATTTTTCTCAGTTTAGGAGTCCTAAAGTTAGGACTCCTAACTTTACTACTACTAAACTGAGAAAAATCCTAATTTTAAGGCTTTCGGTATTCACAGAAGGCATTTAGGAGTCCTAAAGTTAGGAGTCCTAACTTTACTACTACTAAATTGAGAAAAATCCTAATTTTAAGACTTTCGATATTCATAGAAGGCATTTAGTAGTCCTAAAGTTAGGAGTCTTAACTATACTACTACCAAACTGCGAAAAATCCTAATTTTAAGGCTTTCGGAATTCACAGAAGGCATTTAGGAGTCCTAAAGTTAGGAGTCCTAACTTTACTACTACTAAATTGAGAAAAATCCTAATTTTAAGACTTTCGGTATTCACAGAAGGCATTTAGGAGTCCTAAAGTTAGGAGTCCTAACTATACTACTACTAAACTGAAAAAAATCCTAACTTTAAGACTTTCGGTATTCAAAGAAGGCATTTAGGAGTCCTAAAGTTAGGACTCCTAACTTCTGTGAATACCGAAAAGAGTAAGTGCCTTCTGTGAATACCAAAATGAGTAAGTGCCTTCTGTGAATACCAAAATGGTAGTAAGTTTAGGATTTTGTCTTAAGTTAGTTCTGTGAATCGGGCCCCTAGTCTTTTTTTTGCTCCAGGTTCAGGTCTTAGGGCTGCCCCTGTTGTTGGTAACTACTTTGAGGGTTCAAGGCATGCTCTAGGCTGCATTGGTGTGTCCAATGGACTTATGTTAGAGTGCATCAAGCATAACATATTTTTGTATTGCATGCTCACTCACATACACCTCATTATCCTATCTCACATCTCATTACCTATCACTCTCATTCTGTCAGGATTTCATCTGGTCTATATGACAGTTAATAGATTAAGAAAGAAAGAGTAATGTATTCAAATGTTTTATTGAACAAATTCCTGGGGTCATTCATCTATTTCCTACTAAATACTGTGGCATTGTAAGGATGGTCAACTCTCCCAACATCATAGTTCCTTGTGACACCTTTTAATCTTTGAATCACACCAGATCAATTTGCAGCTCTGCATTTTAAGGCACCTTAAGCTTAATGCTTTAAGCTTGCTGCCAACTGTTTTTCTGCACTTGCCCTGACTACGTTACAATGCTGCTGATGCTCTGTGGTTATTCATAGCTGCTAAGTGTCCCAATGGTGAGTGTCTCACTTTAGGTCAGTCCTTACCTTCTAACAGATATCGCATTGTATTTTTGAACTTCAAATGTTTATGTTAACATTGCAACCATGGGCTCAAAAACTCCAGTAATAAAGTGCTGTTGGATAAAAAGCCTGAATATGCTGAAGATAGGTGTCACATATAACAATGGGGCACCTTGCAACAATGAATTTTGTTGGTATGTGAGAAGTCTTGTGACATGCTTTCCTCACTGTCACTATCCCATGTACCAGGTCAGCTTTCAGCTATTATTTAAAGGGTAGATGTTGTCCCTCATACACACCTTCCACTGCGCATATTGTCAATGATCCGCCAGAGAGTAAGTAGCCTTCGGTGCCTAACATCTGCAAGAGTAGACATAAATATTTAATGCATCCATCTCTGAATTGGCCACAGGGTGGGAAGGGATTCTTCCTGTTGTTATACTTGTGAGCTGTAAGGAATGACAACGTTGCTGATAGAGCACCACGTTTTCTGAAATTTGCAGGGGTGCATCATATTTACTGTTAGTCCGCACCCACATATTAATCGAAGTAGTATTAAGGTGTGATTGAGAAATGTGTTACTAGAATCTGTTTAACATAAGTGTGATTAGAAATGTAACCATGCTTTTCATGAAGAGTAATGTCGTAGTTCACTGCAAATGCATTTTAGTAAACGCATAATGATTAGTTTCCATGCAATGTAGTGCATTAGGTTAAACGTGCACCATATTAAAGTCTGAACATGTAGTTTGCTTATTCATATATAAAGTGTAATGAAATTAAGGCTTATAGTGTGAATTCTAGAAGTGTGTGTTTAAACTGTGTAAAGGCCTGATCGCATTTACGTTTAAAGAGAAAGGCCTGCACATTTCTTATGTTAGCTACATGTTGTAGGCCGAAAATTATTTCCCTTGGTAAGGCTTTGGGTTTCAGGATGTTAGAAAATCTCACAGAAGTGAAAAGTTTCTTGTTCTCATGTTTCTGTTGCAGGTGCAAGGACACTTAGCTCGTTAGAGAGACTAGGCCTTTGTTTTAGGAGTTAGGATGGTACGAGAAGCCAATATGGGAGTACACCGGAATTTAGGGATGATACTTTCAGCAGAGATGGTGTCTGGGAACCAAGGTCAAGCTAACTGTCATTGGATGGAATACAAGTTTCACTGGAAAAGTACTGGAAAGAAGACCTGCCTGAAGAGGTGTGCTGAAGGGCGTGTTCTATGTTTTTGGGATTTTGTATTAGGGACAGTGCACCGAGGGTTGAGTAGTTGAGGCTTAGATGGGAAGCTAGAAGGAGAATCTTAGAGCGAGCTCTAACTAAGTGAGTGCACTTCTAAGGAAGTCTTTACTTCTGACACCTTTTTACTCTCTTGCATGGGAGGGAAATTGCTAATTAGGGATGCCACTTTAGAGATAGAGTAGGGATAGACTAACTGTTTTTCCTTTTAGGCTAATGACTTCTAATGTAGAGACTGGACTAATTATTGCATGTCTGATGTTATTGGAATTGATTATTCTTCTTATTCTGAGTCGAATGAGACTTCTGCGTAGGCTCTCTTTTGTATTAGTGCCCATCTATGTCCTTCACCTTATACTGAGGTGTTTGTGTGTGCAGTTATTCCTGGTTGTAATAAAATCCAAAAAATGTCGATTCAAAGTCAGTTGTCCTTTGGAACTGAGAATTGATTCTGTTGATTATGAACTAAGAATTGAATTTCCTCCCCTCTACACTATTTAGCAGATAAAAAGATCCTGGCGACCTGAGAGGATTCTTGGTGATGGTAAGGTAGATGAGAATCCGGCGGCATCATTGCCATTGTAAGTCGTACAGGTACTTATGACCTTTATTGTAATTTTTCTAAACTATGTTTTGTTTTTTCAACCTCGCGAAGACTGCAGACTTTGCGAGTGGGCAAATTAAGTTATTCTATAAGGCATGGTATTTCCAATGAGTTTAGTGTTATACTCTCAGTAAGATTTCTTCTTTGATATAAGATTACATTAATTTATCCTTTGATACTACTTGGGAAGAATAAACATCATCTATATTCAACTATTAGCAGTGTGTGTGTAAAACATTGAGACCTTAATTTTATTAAGGTACTTTGCCATCTCTTGTATTCCAGTTTAGAGAACTAAGGAAAGTAAATTATTGCAGATTAAAACAACAGAGAATGCTTACATATTATGCTTCCTCAGATAAAAGAATTTCTATTGCAATGATTATTCCATAGTGAGGAAATGTGAAACGGACTGACTTGCCCGTTCACTATTATTGTATTTACTAAATGTTTCCATAGTTGGAGAGGAGATTGATAAGAAATTAACTAAGCAACTGTTACAAATGAAGTAATTTATTAGACAGATGTTCTACTTGATAATCAGCATTTCAATTTTTCAGCCGAAGGCACTGTCTAGTTTTAACTCATCAAATTTAGAACATAAATGAGGAACTGAAGTCTTTAAGACTGTATTTTCTTTTTAAAGAATACTTTAGTATTACTAAACCCAAATACTTACAGTAACTGACGCCTCGAAACCTCTGACATCTCCTACTTAAATGTAAATATTGCAATATTACGCCCTTGATTAAACATAAACGACAGGGTGATGCAATCAATTCCCTGCCTTTCTCTGTCTTGCAGAATCATTTACAAGTCAGCCAACAATGGAATCCGCCTGTACCTACCGACCAAGATAAAGACATCCCAAGTGCTTTTCAAGTTGTATAGCGTCAAACTCTCCAGGTTGGAATCAAGTAAGAGAAGCAAAGCAAATAAATAAATAAATACATGGCTAAATAAATAAATAATACAAGGCTTTCTTTTCCTATGGTCTGAGGTAGGAAAACCCATCCCATTAAAAAAAACCAGGCATGTTCCTGCTTTAGCTTCAGAGAGTTTTTGAGAATTCTACTTTTTAATCCAACGCCACATTGCAGGGTACCCTTTCCATTACAAAGCACTACACTGTGCAGCTATGTATCAAAAATCTCTAGTTCTGAGTTCTGTGCCATGCTTCCTCAGAGTAAAACAACCGTTGTGGTGCAGCCTCTGCATAGTGAATCGCTTCAATATTACAGGCTAATATTTAAAAAGGGACAAAGGTGACACAAAAAATTAAGTTCTGAAAATATCACACACCAGGAGAGAAAGAGAGACACAATTATTTGAATTGAGTGGATAAATAACACCGATCAGGAGGACGGCAGCACATCTTATGGTAAGTGAAGTGGCTAACAAAGTTAGCAATAATATCCCTCACTGTATAGTATGGTATGCTGCATTTTGAGTTGAAGAGCACACTACCTGGTAGGCAGCAGGCTAGACTGTTGTAGATTGTGTAGTAACTCCTGCGAACATGAAAGCCTAGATTACAAAATTTTTGATCGTGCATGGGTAACATGATAACATTCTGAATAGACATGTAAAGGTTTTGCAGGTGGGAAGAGAGTGCAAATCTTGTGAAATGTGTTACTTATTTCTGATTTTTACGATTCATCAAAACACTTAGGGGCATATTTACAAGGGGTTATCACCACCAGAACGTCTCTTTCCTTGATGTTCTAGTGGTGATAACCCCTTCACCTTATTTACAAGGTGGCGTTAAGCCATTTAACGAGCCTTAAAGCCACCTTGTAAATAATGCCCCTACTCACGCAGCACTTAGGGGGCGGGCAATGGGTGTGGCAGTGGGCATTCCGTTGCAACACCCATTGCCTTTTGAGGCTGTCCCCTATTTACAAGGCTCGCATGAATATGGGGCAGCACCAAAAATAAGGGCAAGGAAAACCTGGCCGTAAAACCGGCACAACAAGGAGAAATTATTACTTTCTCCTCATTTCTCCTCATTTTTGCTGTTTCTATGTGTGCTGCACTGTGCAGCACACACACATTTTTCAGACTTTGCCAGTTATCAAAGTGGGCAATGGAGGTAATTGTTTGGGCATTCATTTCTTTAAATTTTGCCAATCCCAGACATGCAGTCTGGTTGATCGTATCATTCAAGAAAATCATTTTTGTGGGAACTAAGCAGGCTTGAGACACAGTTTCCATTCCCTGAACCTACCAAGAGTTTGTTCCTCATATTGATTTCAAATCAATTGTGTCCTTCAATAGTCATAGCCTTTGAGGTCTAACTGGTTGACCTACAAAGCTGTATACATGAGCTGGATCTGGGTGAGCATATATTTCTTTGTAGGTTAGGAACTAATTTGCGGGGGAGTCGGACAAGGTTCAAATTGTGTATAATTAAAATGTGGATGTTGAGTACTGGCTCTGTGTAGGAAGTGATGCCTATAATGGTGATAAAAAACATGTCAGCATAGTTAGAATTAAGATATAGGTCCTCTAATTCAAACACAGTATAATACTCCAGCTCTCAAAAGCATAGACTTTACACTTTGAACATCTCAATCATCTGAATGTAACCCAGCTATTAAATCACACATAGAAACTTCAAACACATATGGTATCCTCATGGTCTCTGGAGGGCTGAATATATTGAAAGGAACTTTAGCCAACACAATTCATTCTGTCACTGGACCGGCTGAAATGTTGACGAGGGGCAAGTCTCTTTTTAGTGTATACGAAGAAGAATTGAGGTCCAACACCCCAAGCACTGTTGACACAACTTTCCCACCAAGTAGGAAATCCAAACAAAAAAACAAGTAGAGTGTGATCCAGACATATATCTGAGGCAGGATAGTTAAGTGTGTTTCAACCATTAAATAAAAACACAGATTTGTGATGGAGGCAGATGCAAAACAGAAGAACTGCCTGAAGAAAAATCATCTTGACCCATATAGTACCCAGAGATACTTAGTTGAAAAACTGGAGGCTGGGATTCAATAGTAGGACTCGAAAAATCAGAACAGAAAGGGATTGGCCATCTGTGGATAAGTATAAATGAATTCCTCTGCAGAAGACACTGTAGTAGAAACTCATTATTTTGGTCATGTTGCTGGCGGAGGACTCAAACTTCCCCCCACCAGCCAGTGGGAATCAGCATTGATGGTGCTCATTGGCTGCAAAGGAATGTCTTATGTAGGAGCAAGAAAATCTCAAGGCATACTATGAAGAATTGGCCACATGGTGTAAGTTGACATGTTCGATGGAGACAAAGCGTTCGTCTTTAGAACCAGGAAGCAAGGGTAAGATCACAGTTTTTGTATCTTGTAAGTTAAGGAATATAACAGGAGCACTGTAGGATGGACCAAACTCCTTTTTAATCACCACATTCTCTCGAACCAGATCTTCAATTTAATGAAGCCAGCCAGAAACTGCAGTCTTTATGTCTGCACTCAAAGAGGGAGACATCGGCAAGCATTTACATGATTGAGCATCACAGAACTCTTGTAGATCTTGAACGACAGCACAATAGTTATCTACGCCACAATGTCTTGACCGCCAATGTCTGGAACATATATCTTGATGCCAAAAAGTACTTTGTACAGGGTCCACCCACCCAGAGGGAGTTTCTTAGGAGCTTGGTAAGCCCCATAGAGATGGCAACCACACCCAGTACCTAATACTCTAGCCTTTAAGAACTGCTTTAAGTCACAGTTCAACCTTTCCACAACAGAATTGCCCATGGGCCTCTATGGAGAAGAATAATGCACTTGTACACCCAGGGATGTTATCAAGTCACAGTACACTTCAGAAGAGAGAGCTGGACCCTCGACGCAGTGGATTGCACAGCAGGCATTAGTACTGATAAAGACTTGCAAGTCTTTAATAACAGTTCAAACATTAACCGAGCGCTATGGCCAAACCCAGAGGATTCTTGAGCAAGAATAAACTGCAAGTAAAATCATTTTGTACACAGTATCTGAAATTAGTCGACCACAACTATCCAAGTAAATACAACCAAAAGGGTTGTTGGAAATTTATAGGTGTGTTTGGGGTGGACGAGCCACTGAGGATCTTTTGATCTGTTGACAGATGTCACAACACAGGACCTATTTTGTGGCCTATTGGCATATGTCTTGCCACCAATAATGTTGCTGTAGCAGCTAAATTGTGGCTGTCATTCCTGCATGCGCAGAAGCAGCACCTTCATGTGCCTCTGAAACTAAAGCATGTCTGTGGTCTTGGTTGGGGATCAAACGATCAGCAACTCCTGGAATAATTACAAATGGAACATTCTGGTCATTTAAATGATAAGAGTATTTAGAAGGAAATCCCTTAGGCAAAGGGGTACCTTTTTTTAGTGCTTCAGGTCAGTCAAGATAACATTATTGATATGAGTTTTAGATTGTGTAACTGCTGCTAATTTTGCTGTGGTGACTGCAGGTTTAGCTGCTTCATCAGTAAGGAATTATCTACAGCATTTGCTCCCACACATTGATGACTCAGTATATGTTTTACATGAGTTTGTGGCAAACTGTTTTTAAGGTCAGCCACTTTTAACCCAAAGTAGATTATGCTTAATTGTGCTACCCTTTGAATTCATTTTGTAGCCAATAATGTAAATTGTCATTAAAGGACTGAACACAATTATACAAATCACACACAATAAGCATGGGGAATTCAGGATCCTTATTTTCAAGTGCTAGAAGTAAAGCCTTCTGTTCAGCCAACTGCACAGTGCAGTCTCCTAGAGACTGTGTGTAAGTTGTTTGAGGGTGGAAAACAATACCAAGAACAATGGCACATGCGGCTGAATATTGCTGCTTAGAACCAATCACAGGTTGAGCTGGAATGTCAGTGTAAATATTAGAGTTATACTTCGCAAGAGACAAAACAGAAGAAGGCATACTATAAACATGCTCATACTGTAGAAACTCTGAGGAACCATGGGGCAGTGGTGCAAGGTCCAGTGTACAGGTGTGGCATGCAGCGACAGTTCCAAAGAGCTGTGGGCTGTGGTGCAATATCCGGTGTTGAGATGTGTCATGCAGCAGAGATTCCGAGAAGCGGCGAGCCGATATGTTGCACTGCATCGTTCCTGCAGAGACCACAGATGGGCTAACAGAGCACTTTTATGCACACTTCCAAGGGCCCAGAATTGTGGTGGAAACACTTGGGTGCAAGACTCACAGCAGGCAGAGTCCAGGTGCTTCGTTCAAAGTGGTTGGAGCCTTTTCTGTTCCTCAGCCCTGGTGAGGATGCCAACCTACTAGCTCTTAGAGTCACACTGGTGGTCCTGAGTTCAAGATGCAATCCAGTCCTTCTCACTTAGGGAACAGAGCTGCAGAGTGGCAGTCCTTCTTGCAGAGGGGTACTGAAGCATTGGGTCTAAGGGTCTACTATTTATATCTGGTGCCTGCTTTGAGGAAGAAGAAGCTTCTAGAGATTTCCTTCCCCAGAGGTGCTTGGAATTTTCTGCCTCAATGCCCTGGCCTCAGGTGGTGTGAGATCACAAAATACTAGTGCCATACCCTTTGTGAGTGTGCTCAGGCAGGCCTTTTTGATGTGCAAGTGTGGTGGTGACAGCTCCGTCTCCTATCAAGTCAGAGATGGGCCATGTTGCCAACACCTATTCCTCCTTTATCTCACTGTCTGGGAGCAATACGAAGGCCATCTGCTGGCTACACCTAGCCATGTGACCCAGGATACAGGCTGCAGGTAATACATGTTTGGGACAAGAAAGTGCCAACTTTCTAAAAGTAGCATTTACCTCCACTTCATGCTGTATTTTGTTTTTACCATAGGACGCTAAAGTGCATGTGCTTCCCCCCAAACATGGTGACATTGGTGTATACCTGATTGACATATTTGGTTTTCTTGTAAGTCCCTTGTAAAGTGTATACCATATACCCAGGGCCTGTAACCTAAATGCTACTAGTGGGCCTGCAGCACTGGTTGTGCCACCCACACAAGTAGCCTATCAAACCTGTCTCAGGCCTGCCACTGTAGAGTCTGCATATGAAGTTTACTTTCACTTTGACTTGGTATTCATAACCATTTGCCAAGCCTTAAACTCCCCTTTTATTACACATAGGTCTCCCCTAAGGTACGCCTTAGGTACCCCTATGGGCAGGGTGCTGTGTAACTGAAAGGTAGGACATGTACTTTTACGTTTTACATGTCCTGGTAGTGACAAACAGCTACATTTGTTTTTCACTACTGTGAGGCCTACTCCTCTCATAAGCTAACATTGGGAATTCCTTAAAAGACATTTGAGTTACAATTCTGATTGGAAAGGAGTACCTAGATCACGTTTCATATCTTTGTAATGGTAATGATGAATCCTCAATAGTGGTAAAGTTGGGTTTGACATTACCATTTTATAAATGTCACTTTTAGAAAGTGTACATTTCACTGCTCTTAACTTTGTGTGCCTGCAGCCTGTCTCCAATACACGTCTGGCTGGGTGTCAGCTACACTTTGAGCATTCCCTCTAGAAAGCCACAAACACAGGAAGGGTGAGTGTGACAGAGGAGTCATGTGCATTAATTTGCATTCTGACAGCTCTCCTGGGCAGGAAGTGGGAGACGGAGCACACACTAACATCTGGAAAGACTGTGTCCTATCCTCATGCAAAGGACTGATTACCCCCACATATAGCCTGTCTGACACTTGACTGTGATGGAAGGGGACCTATGCACTTCACAGAGCTGCTTTGAAGTCACCTAACACTTCAAAGGCACATTTGGGTATAAGTAGTGGGGCTCTCACCCTACTGAATCAGTACACTACTGGACCTGGGAAAAACTCTGCTGGAGCATTATTATTGCATCTTATAAAGCGCCCAGCTACCCCAAAGGGTGTTCTGGTGCTAGACTCAAGTAGAGTGTCTGCAATCCCTAAGTAAAACAGCCAGGTCTTCAGACCCTTACAAAATGCAGTAGGAGAGAAGGGCAATTTCATAAGGCCTCTGGAACATTGTTCCAAAGCTTCGGACCCTGATACAAGTAATGATTTCTGTGCTGTAAGAATTGCCACTTTGCCTTGACTGACTGTTCCGAGGAACTGCTTCTCTGCTTTGCTGAGCTGCCCTGCCGTCTGCTGATCTATGCCCAGCTGAGGACTAGGACTGGACTCATCTCACTTGAACCCAGAGTGGCTGAAGGACCTGCTAATGTGCCTCCTGTTTTATGAAGTCTCAGGAACACAAACCACTTCCTGCAATTCTGCTGATGCTGCTGGACAGTACCATCTGTGAGTCCTACCCTTGCCTGAGGTGCCCCCTCCAGTCATGGGCCTCAGAAGTGGGTTCTATAACTGTTTTGTTACAAAACAAGCACATCATCACTTTTGCACCAGTTGGAACTAACACATCACCCTTCAAAGCTGGCACGGAGGCTGTTTGATGACAGCAGTTCCACAGCCAATGCAGCACAATAACGATGCATTACCTGCATCTCAACGCAGCTCAATGACGAAGCAGCGACTTGACTGAATGAAAAGGATTGATGCATTGTGCCTCAAGCATTGATGCTTTGCTCCATCCAAGGTACTTTTTCAGCGGGACCTGCGTGAGTCTCACAGCCAACCTGCCCTCCATTGCGGTCAGCGTGAACTTTGGATTTACCCCGGCCCATCACAATATCAAGTAACCTTTTAGCGCCATGGACTTCAAAGTACTATTTTTCCATCTATACTTTAAAAATTAATTACTCTGGTTCTACTTATTGGATTTTTGTCTGTTTGTTCTTGTTTTATTCAGACAAATAATTTCCATTTTTCTAACCCTGAGTGGAGTTTTTGTGCGGGTAATTAATTGTACTACTGTGTATGTTGCACAAATACTTTGCAGATTGCCTCTTATGTTAAGGCTGTCGGCTCTATGCAAAGCTACCAGAGGGCGAGACCAAGTTAATTTAAAGTGTGTATCTAGCTTGGCCTGACTAGGATTGTGGTCCCTACTTGGACTGGGAGCAAGCCTCTGCCAATTAGAGACCTACATTCTAATAGTAGCATTTAATTTACAGGCCCAGGTAGTACCACTTTACTAGGGACTTACAAGTAAATTAAATGTGTCAATTGGGTGTAGGTCAATTATACCATGTTTAAAGGAGCGAGAGCAAGTACTTTAGCACTAGTTACCAATAGTAAAGTGTGCAGAGTCATAAAAGCCAACAAAAACGGGTTCAGAAATAAGAGGGTAAAGGCAACTTCTTTGGGGCTGACCCTGCAGAAAGGAACAAGTCCAACAGTGAGGATTCATATATTCTATGTTTATTCTTCTAAAGCAATGTCAAAGTATAACATAACATGCCATCTCTAAGAAGAAATATTACTGAGTACACAATTATTCTCACTGGAAATACCAGCAATATATATTACCGTAATTTCCCCCGTATAAAACCTGTAGTCTTTGCAGGTTTGAAACACCAATACATTGAACTAAAATGGCATTGCAAGTAATAACAGTATGTGCTATTGACAATGATAATGTTTCCATTTCTTGCAGCATAATTGGACAGAGGCCTATACATTAAAATCCAAAACCACCATAATAATGCGTAAAGAGTAACATTTTCAAGAAGAACAGCTCCACTTGTTACCCATGGGTTAAAAAAAGACATAAGGAGGGAAGACGCACAGGAAAGATGCTAGCTTATCAATCAAAGCAAAATATTGTTAATATAACACAGTCACATTATGCATTCCAAATTCTACTTCTATCACTAAAGACCTTAAAAAGATAAATCTGATATTTGTAGCTCACTATGAAAAATTACATGACAAAACATAAAGTAACAGTAAAACTGACTTCTTGCGATATCTAGAAAATGCATTACTCCTAAACTATCAGGAACTGAAACCCCTCACATTGTTTATCATTTTGCAAGCACAGGAATTGGTGAAGGCATTAATGATCTATCTAGTGTGAAGGAGCAGATGAGATTCACATAGAGCTGTTTAAGACGTTTAATAAAACTAATAATAAAATGACATCACTCTTCTTAATATTGTTAAATAGCAGTCTTTAGGGAGGCAATCTCCCTCCCCATTCTTGTTTATAAAGAAAAATTGTTACCTTTCTAAAAACACACAACGCCTCTAGACATCAACTCATATGGGCCTATTATTATTAATTTCAGAATGAATGAATAATCACCAAAGTCCCTGTAACAAAACTCTCTAACTGACAGTCTAATTCACATGGATCAAAATGGTTTCATCCCTCAGTTATATACAATACGAATATCTAATTGAACCAATAGACTTCTATACGCAACATTGAGATATTCCAGCTGTCATTCTTTTATTAGATGTAGAAAAAGCATTTCACTCATGTGAGTCATATTCAGGAGTCCAGTTGCGATGCTCTTGCACGCAACATGGTGTGAGAGCAACGCAACTCAAAAATGAGATTTCTGAAGCCATATAAGGCCACTTTGCATGGCCCTGACTAGCTTCATAAATCTGGAGTAACGCAATGCAGCACAAATAGCTGTGTTGCATTACTGCCCTGGAAAAATGTTCCATGGGCATTGAATGGGTGTTGGAACTCCTATGGTTTTTGAGGCATTCGCAGATTTACCAAAGGCTGTAGACCTGGGAATGATCCAAAAAGATAAGCCTTCTCAGGGGAGGCATAACGAGGAGATACATCTTTATTTCTCCTTGTTATTTCCTCTTTTTATGTGTGCTGCATTCTGCAGCACACATAAATTAGTAATATGCTTCTCAAGATAGTTTGTGTGCAGGAAGGTGACCATTCCTGCACTAAAACAATCCTGCATGGAATGCATTGGTGCTAGGCAGCCCATTGTGTACCAGCACTGGGGAAAGGACAGGAATGTGCCCTTTAGCACAGCAAGTTGGTTTGCTGCACTGCATTGCGTTACAATCCCATAAATATTCCTCTTAGTGAACCTAATCAAAAATCTCTAAAAAAATGTTTTTATACTATACTCTTTCATTCATTAAATGTATCCAAGTCAAATCCCAATCAGCCACCTGTTTCCCTCAGTTTTGGAGTCTGGATGCACATATTTTCGTCTTGTCTACAGCTGTCAGAGGTAATATATACAGCCACAGATCCGCATTACTACTAAAAAGAATATTTTTTTGCCACCTGGAGGGATCCCTCTGCCCCCCACTAGTTCTGGAGGGGCAGAGTAACCATACCCTGCTCCCTATATTTTGCTATTCTATTTGTAGGACAGGGGGCTGAGTCCTGAGTACTACAATGTCTGCCATCACATCTTTGTTGATGTGGTGGCAGCCAATCAGATGTTATCTTCACATTTTTCAGGTCTGCAGATCCTCCACGGCCTGATTTATACATAAAATGTTAACCTTAATGTCTCAAAAACTCCTGAACAGATTTACACCAAATCCCACAGATAGCCCACTTTCTGGACCAAGAACTAGTTTTCTGCCAAATTTGATGTAATTCAATGTATCCATTTTTGCGGTATTGCTATTCAATTTTACTATGGGAAATTGCACGGGGGAAAATGCCTTTTGACACTCCCCTTGTTTTCTTGTTGTCTGCTTGACCGATCACTTCAAAACCTTCAAGGAAGGAGCTGAGGTGGATAAACATACTTTTTAGATGTGATGTTTGACGGCACTAAAGTTATAAGGAAAAAAAAAAATCCTATTGCAAAGTGGTCCTAACTGTTACTACCTGGTGTATTTATATACTCCTCTCGCACTTTCAGCCAAAGAGCCACCTCACAGAAAGGGAAACAGCTCTTATCTCACACGGAGTATGCATACAGTGAAGGAATCATAAGCCTATTTTAATCTGAGTTATGATAAAACATAAAAATAGCCTTCAAGAAGTACAGATTGGGGCTGCTATCCTGTATTCAACATCTTCTACCCTGGATAAGAGAGAAAGCGGGCTTTATGTGCCGCTTATGTGGATCAGCACCTGAAGACCTGCTGCATTTACTGTGCTCCTGCAAAAAACTTCTTAAGGAACGGAAAAAACTGCTGAAGCCACACTTCAACCAATGGGGGATTCGCACCAGGAGACAAGCTTTGCTGACTTGCTTCGCACCCAATGATCCACAACTGAATTGCAGTCTAGTGAAGTATATGAGACTTTGCGAAAGAAAAATGCCTGAAATGCCGACACAAGGACCCTAGCCAGCAATTACATGAGGAAACTGCCTGAGGCATATTGAAGAGTCTTTCCATACATAATAAGATCTTTGTTTTGTAGCATAAGGTTGTCGGATAGTACAGCATCTAATGGCATGCTACATGGAGCTGTTAATATTTCAACAAGGGTTGACCCGCTAAGGTCAAACGGGCTTGCCAATATCTGCCGGGAAGCCTCTTGACTTACTGGAATGTTCCCTGTAGCAATTGGACAGAGTTTAGACACCTTGTTGGTGAAGTGGCTTAATTATAAAAAAACTTTTTAGTAGGTTACTTTTAAACAAGAATCATGATGGAACAAGCTGTATATGTACATAATTGTTTTTATGAAAATTTTGCCTTTTTGCAACGGTTTTAATTAACTATGAAAATAAAATGTATACCTTATATACAAGTAGTAAACATGTTATCTGGAAATGTACTAAATATTTAGCAACTGCATTTTGTGGGTGGGCCACAATCAAAGATGATATTGGAATAAATATTAGAGAGCACAATCACTCCCCTAAAGTAGTGAAATTGGGGGGATTTGTGTGCTGCCGTCCTGGGTATAACCTGACATCAATGTCACTGTGAGAGTGCCGCAAGTGTTCGCCATCTGATGCCTGCTACTTCACTACCTCCTCAATACAGAAGTCTTGGTCACCATGGGGGGTGAGCCGCTGCCATGCGCAGCCACTGGGGCACTACATTGCCCATAATCCCCTACCTCAACAGCTGTTTGGAATCACACCTACTTAAGGGCTACAGAAACCTTCTGCACAGGGATTTGTTTGCTGTCATCCTGGGTCTCACTTGACATCAGCAGTAGTGTGATGGTGCCGCAAGTGTTCACCATCTGATGCATACTGTTGGAGTGCTTCCTCAATTCACGAGTCTTGGCACGGCGGGGGTGTGCTGCTCTGAGGCACAGCTGCTGTCACCCATATCGCCCATAATCCCCTGTGTATCTCAACAGCTGTTTGGAATCAGACCTAGTTAAGGGCTACAGAGACGCGCTGCACGGGGGATTTGTTTGCTGTGATCCTGTGTCGCACTTGACATCAACGGCGGTGTGAGAGTGCCGCAAGTGTGGACCATCTAACCTCTGCTATTGGAGTGCTTTCTCAATATGGGAGTCTTGGTCACCGCGGGGGTGAACAACTGCGAGGAGCAGCCACTGGGGCACTACATCACCCATAATCCCCTGCGTACCTCAACAGCTGTTTGGAATCAGCCCTACTTAAGGGCAACAGAACCCACTGCGAGGGACATGCCAAGGCTGCGTCTGGGCCAATGGCAGGCCAACCATGCCAGTCAGTGACAGGAAGAGGCAGGGCTGGGTCACCTCTCTTGGCTTGGAGAACCGGACCTCCTGGAGCTTTTTGGCAGAGCGACTACAGTATGCACCCTTAGGTCTGCTGTATGATAATTCTCATGATATGTTTTGTTGATATTTATTTCCCCTTGACTTTAGACTCTTGACCTGCACTAGGGATTGACTCAAGCCACAAAGGAATGATATACTGATCGTTCCAACAATATTCATTTTGGCTTTGGACCGAAACATTGTTCCTCTCTCCCACTTGTTAAACATTCCAATCAAACGTAGGTTATAATTTGATCATACCTTAATAGTCATCCTATAGCAAGGTAATGAACATGGGGAAAAGGAAACATCCAGGAACAACGGTGGTTAAATCCCCAAATAAAACTTGATCTTCTATTATGAATTATTTTTCGGGTCTAAAGGGGGCGATAGAAAGCAGATTACGAGTGTGGAGGAAACTTTAACTACCTGTATTGAGGAGATCTCTTGCCCTGTAAAACCGGGTGAAGTAGCAAAATTAATTTCTGTCCAAAGTAATTCCCCTATCATAGCGAACTCAAATGTAATTAAAAGAGACGAAAGCATTCTAAAATTCACCTCACTGTGTATTCTGAACTGTCAACCCCCAATGAAACGTTAAAAAATACCGAGTACTCATGCTGGCCATTTCATTTCAACTGACAATAGCAAAATAATTACACAGAACCATGCAGCTACAAAAAAGACAACCAAAGCACGAAACAATAATATGCCCACATTATTCCAGGATTATAATACCCTGGTGACCTCAGTACAAGCACTGGTAGATATGGTAAAGATCTCCTTTAGTGCACTTACTGACAGATTAAAACACATTGAAAGTACTGTATCAACCTGTATAGATCTACTTGGCAAGGTATACTCACAATCTAACATACACCCCTGACTGGGGACAATATGGAAATGCCCCAGCAACATGCCAACATCATTAGACCTTGCTCAGGGCATTGTGATCTATCTCAGCCACTACCTTCAGTAGCTGGACCCTCTATTGTTGCATCGATTAATACTCCACGGACTAGTTTTAAGGCTAATCCAACTCCTCTGTTTCAGCAGGTCCATGCACTTACCGATAAAAAGATCCCTATGATTTGTGATCCCAAATCCCTTTCTTTAGCTACAAATTTTAACAAAGAACTAGTTTTTAATCATGTTATCAAAAAATCTGGTAATCCGGACCTACCCCAGCAGCGACACCCTATGCAGTTTTTCTGGTGAATGTTCCTATCCTCTCCATGCCAGTACAAAAATCTTGGGATTTACTCAGAATTAAATCTTTGAACTGGTTAAATGCTAGGGTGGGGCTAGGGGAGCTCTCTTTGCAGATATCAAGATGGCAAAGAGAGTTAAATTGGTTGGTAGGGGACGTAAATCATTCCATGGAGATTGTGTGGTGTTATCTTTTAAAACCCTAGAACTGGTTGAAACTATTTCAGGCAGAGCCAGTTCATTATCCCTGAATACATACTAAATTGCAGTTTTACCACTTGTTTTTTTTTACCAACCTTCCATGACAAGTCTAGCAAATCATCAGTCACCACACTAACCCTGTACAATCCTGCCCCCCACTACATACCATTCTGACTTAGAACAGGTTTGACAGACTGTCTCCACTCACTGGAGTAGACTGACTGAAGGTAATCAACTGGAACAGAGAGGGCAACTGTGAAGGCTTACATAAAACCCTTAATCATAGTATATGTGCATGGGTTGATACTTTGGTTGATTGCTGTTCCTTACTTCCAAAGACTAGTTTTAACTTGGTTCATATGGCCACCTTGGTGGATTACACCCAGGCTAATTGAATTATTACTGCCACCGCCGTCCTATTCTGGATTGTGACTGGATTACGTCTCAAGCGTAATATAAAAGAGTGGTTAGACTTTCAAATTGTATGTTTACAAGAAACTTGGTCTGTCGAACCAATACATTTTAAATAAGTTGGTCTCCACAAACATCTATGAGACGCCCACTAAAGTTTATTATCAAATCATTTCCATTCACATTTCACTGTCAACTATGTTGGTGATAATACATTTTTACAATAATGCCTGTTATCTAGATTTAACATCTGCCCTACACCAACTTGATACTGACCTTGAGTAACTATATTTAAATGATTCAAGAGAACTGATTATTCCATGGGGTGACTTTAACCTCCGATTATACCCCCTGCAATCCAAAAAAGGTCTTTTGTCTGGCTAACCCTGATAATGGTGATAGCACTCAGTTTTCACACACAGGCTATGAAGATCTACATAATGAGCTACTTTTCAAATATGACTTGGATTTCTGTAACAAATTAAGCAACCCCCCCCCCCCGGTTAAAGTAAATTGCACATTTAATAGGAGAAGGGAGAAAAGCGTAATTGATTACCTGCTTTTTCCAATTAATTATTCTGCGCTGGTTACCAATTTCATTACATATGATATCGGAATTATCGATCACTTTCCGCAAAGCATAGATCCGAATATTAACTTTATTAATCAACAGCAGGTAAACCATTGTGCACAAGTAGTTTAGATCATCAAACACCCAAATTTAAATGGATATCCTGCAATGGCCATTGATAAATCCCAACAAAGTTTTAGAACAGATAATTACTAAACAGTTTTGTTTAGATGAGACTGCTGGGGCAAAAAAAGTTATCAATGCATTTAAACTAATCCCCAAGGGAATCAAAGAAGAGCTAACCTCGTATCAAAAACATGAAGAAAAGGTGAACTGTGGTTGGTTCCACTCTGCTTGCACTAGGACTCATAAGAGTTTAAAAGCAGCCCTAAACAAGCAACAGAGGAGCATACAGGAAGTACAGGCATGCCTTAATAATGATAACACTGCCTTTTGGCGTGTTATCAACTCCCCCTTTTTAAGAGCAGCATATAGCCCCTGAATCGAGATTGCTATCATGGAGGCTAAATGGCTATTCAAATCAAGTGGAGAGTGTCATGGAACCTCCCTTATTGACTCTTCCACAATGGCGCTTCCTCATAATCAGACCTACCCCAATTTCACCCTCGACAAGGTCATTCTGGCCTTAACGGCGAGTAAAGGAGGTAACGCTCCAGGCCCAGATGATATCCAGATCGATCTTTATAAATCCAATATCGACCTCCGGGGCCTCCTCCTGGGACTCCTCTTCAGAGCCTGCCAGAGTGTTGGATTTTTACATACCTGGTCAGAATCCCTTATAGTGCTGATCTATAAGAAAGGAGATCATAACAGTCCTATGCAATATAGGCCCACTTACTTACTGGATTTTTTAGTTGAAGTGGCTGGCTGCATTCTTTTGTGCAGATTACAGGATTGATTCGAACAATATCATATCAGATCTATAATACGGTTTCCGACCAGGAATATGGAAAATTGAGCAGGCTATTAATCTGAATTTATTAATAGGGAAATGCGTGCACATCTAATCAGGTAATTTGTTTTTAGCATTTGTTCACTTATCTTCTGCTTTTGATTGTGTTGCGCATGATAAACTATGGACTATCATGCTCACTATGGGTATGGACACTACAAATGTCAACTTCCTTAGAAACATGTACTTGTCCAGCAGGGCAGAGCACGCTATGGCCTGAAAGGAGAATGCACACAGCTGTTTAGCATAGAGAGAGGGGTTCGGCAAGGGTGTGTACTCACTGCCTTCTTGTTTAATTTGTATATTAATAGCTTGGGTAGTGCCCTAGCAAGTAAATGTATCAATCTTCCCCAAATTGAGTATCAACACATACTGACCTTCCTCTATGCAGACGATGCAGTGCTCATGGCCTGCACCCCATTGGTCCTTACAGCAATTACTCACAGAATTTGTTCAGTATTTGCAGAATCTGGGTCTGCAAATTAACATAATTAAAACCTTTATAATGAAAACATGGAAAAGAGTTATTTAATGCCATAACATCTTAATTGAGAGTACCAAAATAACGGACCTGGGGAAGTGGGGTTAAGTCCAGAAGGCATCTATTTGTTAATTCCATTACGGCCTTGCTTAACTTCTCTAGGAAGCTGAGTAACAAGCATCCAAGATAGGTGATGACCATATATAAGGCCAAATGACATTCTACCGCTGTGTATGGGTCAGAGTTGTGGGGTTAGGGTAATGTTGATTCACTGCAGCTGGTGGAAAATGCCTATTTAAGAAATCTCCTTGCCCTTCCCAAAAGTTGTTCCACCTTTGTTTGCCATGCAGGACTGGGTGCTCCCTACCTAGCAGATCTGATTAAGATACAGCCTGTCCTACTCTGCCATAAAACTGGTAATCTGAGCACATGGAGCTCAACCGAGTTATTGTAAAGGACTGCCTCTGATTCATGTGCACATCCAAAATTCCTTGGCTCAAGTACAGCAAACATTTCCTGTGTGAAATTGGCCACCCTCAGTATATGGATAATCCAGAGTCTTTGATCAGTATCTTCAGAAAAGCACTAAAATCGGAGTGCCTAAAATTGCTTGAGGAATTGAGGCTGTCTACAGAGATAATGAAACCCTCTATACTTAAGAATCAATTGATCATGACCACTCACGATATGCATCCTTACTTAGCAAATGTGTACAATACCCAGCCCAGATTTGTATTGACAAGCTTCAGGATGGATATTTTACATTGCTTAACCAGTTTTCCTAACACCAATAACTGGTCACATGAATTAGAGAACTGCCCCTGTGACAATATATCCATGCAGAATACCATGCACATCGTTTTCTTTTGTAACTATTATTCAGATTTGAGGAATTGTTTAATGAAGCCATTGTTAAAGCCTTTAAACTTTATGCAATGATGACCAGTCTTTTTATATTTACAATCCCTTCCAAATTTTTGTACATGTGTTGTTTTGTCACAGTTTTTTATGGACTGTTTTTACTGGGATTAAGTTGGTATAGAAAAGAAAAAGTAGGAGGAAAAAAGTGAAAAAAAAGAAACACAAATCTATTTTTTCTCCCTCTTCATTTTATTGATGGAGGAAAATGCATTTCATCTGTTTTATCTGAACTGTACTTGCTTTTAATACATACTTGCTGATCGCTGTTTTTTTCTTCGTTTTTTACTTGAATATTGTATACTTTTACTATGTACGCGTTTATGATTCACATTGTGATATCGAATAAAGCTTATTTGCAAGTTTCAAGTGAAACAGAAATGGGACAATTCCTGCAAGACAAGCAAGACGCAAATACCATCTCTCACGACTCCACAAGCAGGATTAAAAAAAATGTACTTCATAGAGTTCTTGTGCACCGAATAGCCCAACTACCGCCAATTTCCTATCTAAGAAGATTAATTACACACACTGGGAAAGCCACACTTGTGCTCCTTGAACATATGAAAACATTTGCATACCATAACAACTATCTTTTACACACCACGAAGAACCCTTTCTTCTGCATGACAATAGAAACAATGACAGGAGAATAATAAGTTATCCCACACAAAACAATTTACTAAAACTCACCCAATGTAAAACATGACTGATTGTTGCCAGATTGCCTTATAGAAAGCATTATAACCTTAGAATTATTATTAACAATAATATATTGATTTATCATCTAAACACTAAAACAACAAACACTAACACTGATAAATGAATAAATGATATTTGATACATTTGAAAATATATATGACACATTGTTTCAGTAAACAATTTTTCAGAAATAGCATAACGCACAAAGCTTAATTCAGAAGCAAAATGCAATAGAAGGAACAAATAGAAAAACATATAAAAAAGTTAGAAATTTTAGCTGACATCCTGGTTCCATCTTGACTCAACCACAAATAAATCCATAAATGTAGTCAACAAAGGCAAAAATGAAAATAATCCATATTTCAACAAATTCATTAAAAATTAAAAATAAAATAAAAGAATAAATACTGCAAGAAAGAAGAAAAAAGGAAATGTAAAATACTGTTGCTATGAGCATAAACAACATATATTATTTAAAAAAACATGATAAAAAGAAGTAAAAATCCAGAATTCCAAGGCAACCCTTAAAAATCAAACACATATATTGAATAAATGCTCCTGGGAATTAAAAAAAATAAAGGAACCATAAAATGGTGGCCATCAACACAAAATCAACATATATTCTTTTTGATAAAAAAATGTATATCCAAAGACGTGTTAATGCAGTACTACAACTTGAAGTCCAGCAGTAAAAAAGAAACTCTCAGCCGCAAGGCACATACAGCCCACAAAACTGATATAAACATTAATACAAAACATTGTATAGCAAGAAAACATACAATCACGTGTTATAATTGCAACCTACAGTAGAGATTCTACACAACAACCCTAACTACCTTTCAAAAACACAACCACTACAAAACAATTCCAAACTCACAAACTGCCACACCTACCAACAATCTCCCTACATCACAAATGCTAACAGGTAAGTTAAAATTAGACCTGGGCAGAACATCAATTACATCGGAATAGTAAAAGTAAATTTGGCAATTCTGTGAAACTCCTTGATGCAAAATTATTGATTATGACATGATTAAACCTGCATGCATAATTTGGGGGGAAACATCCTACTGTGAGACCACATTTAGAGAGCTTGAGTGCCTCCCACACTTGCCATTCATGTTAGCAATATTCCCTAGTGCAAAATGTATCTCTGTGTACATTTTGGATGTGGGGGTTACAGTTTGAGCTGAGAAAATAGTGCTAAATGAAAGGATCAAGCGAACTTGTGCCCATTTTGAACTGATAAATAGCGCTAAATGCTAAATTACTGTTCTCGTGCAATTCTGCATAATCTTGCTGAATTCTTAGCTGGTCCTGCGTGATTACACTACAAAAAGTTATGCGAGTTACCCCAACCCTGGTTCAAATATGTTCTACAATACAAATTCTTGGGCAACAGACAACCATGAAAGACTGGATTGAAAACCATGGAAAAATTTCGACAGAATACAAAATAGTTATTAGGAAAAAAATTGGCCTGTAATAAAAATAACAAAAGAATATTTATGTAGAAAATAAATGCAAATTATTACAAACATGTATACATTAAATAAAAGATCCATCAAGGAAGCTCAATTTCGAATGCCATGCACTTCTAGTCTAACAACAGTAAGCTCTCCATCCTGACGCATTTTGGTTCCAATTACTTGATCACAGTTGAGCACACTTTCTAGTATAACGTGACCCATGCTTTTGAAATCAAACTACCATGTGACCATGTGATCTGTAGTCCCCAGGTCATCCATTTCTCTCATACTGCAATGAAATATATGCAATATACTCCCAAGTTTATTGACTGATTTTGAATGAATGCACATTGACAGTCCTTTGCAGACCTTGGCAGGTTCGCTGCTTTGATTTTGATTTACGGGATGCTCCATTCCTGTTATGACTGAATCTGCCCTGTCAGGACTGAGGGCCCCCAGTAATGGATGAAGTTGTTGGAATAAATTATATATATTAAATCACTCATGACATGGTCAGTGACATCCCTGAGGACATCTCAAATGACTTCACTAATGACATATATACATATATGTTAGAATGGGGAACCTCTGGTTGGCACAGGTAGGTACTTGTGACAAGCAGTGGTCCCTTCTTCTATTCAGGGCGAGATAATTACCCCTTCAGAACAACCCCTGCTCACCCTATAGGTAGTGTGGCGCGAGCAGTCAGGGCTAAACTTCAGGGCGCTAGTCAGTTAAGCATTTATGATCACACACAGTAAACCACAATGATCCCCCACAAATGGACACGAGGCGTAAGTTGTATCAAAAATACGGATGCTTTATATAAAAGATTCTTTGTTACGCAGGCATGTACAAGACCATAAATAACGGTTGCGAAATGGAGGCCACAAGATGACGATCAGGCTCTGTTCTTGTCTTTGGAAAAGTAGTCTCTTACGAGCGCACCGTAGTGCGTGGTCATGTTGGTCCAGTCAAGGTGATGCGCAGGGCGCCCTGGGTACAGTGATACGGGGAAATCAGAACGTTGCGGACCCCGAGTCCGGTATGGAATTCACTGTACCTGGGAGCGTGCGGGGACTGGACGGGTCTTCTGGGAGAGGTGCAGGTCCTGCACCTCGCGGGTCTCCGGATCAAGAATTCAGCGGGCGGCTCTCGGTAGACAGGCGCGGCCCAGGGCCTCCGACACGGACTGTGCGGGAGGTCACTTCGGAGGGCGGCACGGTCAGACTCAGGCTGGGAGGTGAAGCGGGGCGGCCGGATACGTTACGACGTACGGGCGGCCGTCCGAGGCTTGATTTCACTTCCCAATCAGAAATCCGGCGGGAGGGCGAGAGGTCACCAGGCACGCTCCAGTGGCGGGCAGGTGACAGGGAAGCGGGGCGGCCAGCCTCGATGGGTCCAGAGCGACTCAGGTAGAGCGGGGCTCTCAGCGAGGGGAGGCGGCCAGGCTTCTGGGTGTCACGGCCCTAGGAGGGGTGGCAAGGTGCGCAGAGCACTCCGGCGGGAGAAAGCACACGGCTCGAGTTCTCAGACGAGCGGAGACACGGTGAACCCACTGGTCCTGGGGTTCAGTTCAGGGGGCAAGCTCTTCTTCCAAGCCCTTGGAGACAGTTGAAGAACAAAGTGCAAAAGTCTCTTTCAGTCTTTTTCCTCTCCTTCCTCAGCAAGGCACCTACTGCAGGCCAATCCCCCAGGTCAGGGAAAGTTACTCCTCCTTCAGCGTTTTCCAGGTCCTTCTAGTCGGGCAGAGTTCCTTCGTGGTTCAATCTGGATCTAATTTCTTAGGAGCCAGGCTCCTACTTTTATACAGTGATTCTTTTGTTCTTTAGCGCCAGGGGGCCTGGGCCTGGCTCAGTTCAGTTTTGGAGCACTCTGTTGTGGTGACTCGGCTTGTTCCTTTCAGCGGCAGGGCAGAGACATCAGCCGCTCCACAGGGGGCGGAGCCGGCTTTGTGGTGGCAGAGCACAGGTCTATTCAAGAGTCAAGGTGTACTCCTCCCACCCATCCTGGTGTAATCTCTCTACCCACCACCTGGCAGCCAACCTGAATCTTGGAATCCCCCAGCCCTGCTCTTGTACTGTTGCTAGGCAGAACACACACCCACAGCAGAGGCGGACTGAGATGGTCAGGTACGCAAAGGCTAACTTTCTGAAAGTAGCATTTGCAAACCCAGGATATTAAAATAACCTTTACTAAAAGATGTATTTTATTACCCCGAGTTCAGGCATACTAAATATGACTTTCTACCATGCTCTCTGAGTCCACTGGGGTCACAGCGTGTAGCGATCCCAGCAGCCCATACTGGCCTATGGAGAGCAGGTAGCCTTCAATAGTGAAAAACGAAAATGGTTGTAATTCACTATTAAGACATGCCACACACATCAGGGCATGTCCTACCTTATGCCTACAATGCACCCTGCGCTTGGGCCTACCAGAGGGGTGACTAACATGTAGTTAAGGGAAGGTGAAGGGACTGGCAAGTGGGGACACTTGCTCAGTCAGCGCGACGGTACCAGACCGCGCGCAGGTTCTGCAGTGGCAGATCCTAGACACATTTTACCCCGCTGCTTCGGTGGGTGGCACAATCAGTGCTGCAAGCCCACTAGCAGCATTTGGATATACAAGCCCTTGGCACCCCTGGTGCACTCTACTAGGGACTGACAGTAAACCAAATATGCCAAACGTGGAAGTCAATTCACATAATACATTTTACCATAGGGAGCACTTGCACTGTGGCACTGGATGGCAGTGGCACAGTGCCCTGAGCAGCTAACACCAACACAAAAACACATGGAGGCACAGACAAAAATGGAAGGGTGACCCACGCCAATGGTGCCAGGTCTAACAATATATATATATATGTCATCAGTGATGGCATTTGAGATGTCAGGAGTGATGCCACTGACCATGTTATGAGTGATGCAATAGACAGTGCATTGTGGGGGCATAAGTTATAGTTAACTCAGCTAACTATAACTGCCAAATTTCTCTGGTTTTGTATGAGTCAAATGTCATCCTAACTATAACGTCCTTTAACCTTTGTTTTTTTCTGTGGAAAAAAAAAATATATATATATATATATATATATATATTCCTGCCGCTGAACCTGCACCACCCCATGTCAAGGGGGCCACTGAGCCTTGAAGAATTGGGACTCATAGTGGAGCGCTGGTATAGGATTTAGGAAAATGTATCATTTGGGGCTCATTGGAGCTTTTAAACCGCAATGAAATTTTACGAGTGCCCATTCAGGACTAATAACGAACTCCAACTCCCATAAAGCAATGCACAGCCTCATCCAGAGCTGCCTAATCGGCGTGCGATAGTGCTTAATAGGTAGGGAGAGCTCTTTTTGCACTCGTTGACTGCCTGCGCTTTGAAGAAAGGAAGGTCTCGAAACGCGTTGGTGTTGCAGTCAAACATTTGATCGACTGAAGGAGGATGTTTTCCATACCTAATACAAAGCTATTGGGGAAGCGGACCCGCGTTCGAGTGCAGTTTATTTAATGGACCCCCCCAACGAGCAGAAAATATATATATATATATATATATATATATATATATATATATATATATATACTTATCTACTGGCGGTCGCCAGTAGATAGTTATAGTTAGGACCTATTTTCCATAGGAAATCCGCAACATTCTATTTGGAATAACGTTGGCGCCGGTTGACGAATCCTCGCGAAATTTTCCAAACTTTTGTCCAGCTCCGCTGTGCTCCTACCCTGAAAGTTTTGCGGTGATCCGTCAAGCGGGGGCCGAGAAAAAAGGGGGTCACAAAACGCATTTTCCCCATGCAAATTTCCCATAGGATCAGTTGTCGCAGCTACAGCCCGAACCGCTGAACGGAATGACACTAAATTTAGCAAAGAAGTAGTCCTCAGTTCGGACTCGTGCCATTTGCATATATGGTGTGAATCTGTTAAGTAGTTCCTGAGAAAATTAGGGTAAAAAAGTTAGTGATATCTATGGCCGCGGAGGATCCGCTGACCGTACCCGCACCATAAGCGCACCCTCCCCGAACCGAGCGCGCACCCTCCCGATAGCATGCTGAATGCTAATTGGCTATCGAGTGTCTCTCTACATTAGAAACCAGGAACTGTTGGCGGCCATTTTCTGCCTCGGTAGAAGCGAGGCTGAAGATGCAAGGGGAATAAGTGTGTAAAACAAATAAAGGGGGCAGAGTGGAAATACTCTGACCCTCTAGGGGTCCCTCTTTTTTAAAAAAAAAACAGCAAAATGCGCGCACCGTGCGTGCATCCTATCGCATTGGATGCACGGATCCTCTCGCGGTGGGTTCGCGGATCCAAGGGAAAAAAAATGAAATTGTTGGGAGATAAAGATTAAGCTTAAGTGTTTTGTTCTTGAGTGGCTCTAAAAAGAGCCGTTGTGTTCAGTGAGAATTTTTGGTACTTGTAAGTAAGTACCTATACAGAGTCTAAAGTTGTTGAGGAAGACTCTGTTTCCTTCATCAGTAAAGTGTACTCCATAACTCCTATACATCTCTTGCATATGAAAGCGCTGATTGTTATTGTAAATGGACCCCATTCTGTAGTCTCGGAGAAAAGCAGAAACAGATTTATTCACATGTTTCCTAGCTTTCTCAATCTGTGGACAAAAATGATCGGACCAGTTCCATTTCTGCCTTTGGCATATGTTAGAGTACACAAAGGCAGTTTTAGGGAAAAGTGAAATCAGTTGTGCAAAGGTGTCCTTCATAAGCATTTCCAGACTACCCCAGTCAAAGTGCCTAGATCATTGCCACCGCAGTGCACTATTATGAGGTCAGGGTGTTGGATTTGCATGAAGGATTTCACCAATGGCATCAATTGGTGCCACTTTAACCCTCTCTGTCCAATCCATGTAATGTCTACATTTGGCAAACCTAGGTCTTTGTGAATGCCTTTGTTTTCTGCATACCTTTGGCTCCAGAAAATGTAGCTATGTCCCACAATCCACACTGTAAGCATCTTGTAAGGAGGTCTGGATGCACTCAGATGGTCTCTGAAAATGAAATGGCAGTTTGGAAAGTAAGATATTTCTAAATTGGTGGCTAAGATGCAATTTTGAAAAAGGACAAGAAATTATTGGTTGTTAAACAACCTTCTACACTGAAAGGTAGGGTGCATGTTTCTGTTTTTTAAACGCATGATTCTTATTGGGTAACAAAAAGTGCATGAAAGGAACATTATATATGATAAGCTGATATGTTGAGAAGTCAAGCACACTTTCTGTTTTGATTAGCAACATTGTGTGTGCTGAACTTGTGACCTGTGTGCTCAGTACAGTGTTCCATGACCTGTTTCTATGGTAACGGGCAGAAGGCAGATTGGGGGAAGGGTTGAAGTTTATGTCATTTGGAAAAGGCTGAAATGTTTAACCAATAGAAATGTGTGTTTGCTTTTGAATTTATGTGGGAAGGAATGTGATTTGATGTTTACATGTATATGTGTGGAAAATGAGAGGGAAACTTTGCCATTCTTTGGTTCTGCTGACAGGTGCACAGTGCAGAGATTTTGTATAAGAAAATTTGGTGTGTGACTGATATCTGGTGTGTGACTGATATACTTCTTAATCTACAAAACATCTTGAAAGATGAGTTATTTAATTGTGAGGGGATGTATGTAGACTATTTTTGTTTTAATCAGACTAATGTATTTCTTCTGCTAAAGTGTAGGGAGTACTTTTTTTTCTCTACAATCTTATTGACAGTGTGTGTGCATGTAGAAACCATTTTGTGATAAGGATTTGTTTTTTTCATGTGTTTGTAGAGAGATAACTATGCAGTTTTTATATTTTGGTAGAATTAGAAACCAGTCATTGTTTATGAATTTGGGAAATGAGTTATGTTTCTGCAGTAAAATGTAGTACTCTTTGTAGATGAAGAAATGTGTTTTGATATAGTGCAAGGGATAGTTTTGTTTGTCTAGAATCACACAGAGAGCCTGTGTGCATTTGGGAACCACTGTGAGAGAAGCATTTAGTAATATCTTGTATTTGCTGACAGATAACTCTTTTAAAACCTGTTATGTTGTCAAGTTTTAGTAGCATGAGAAGCCAGTGTTTGCTTATGCGTTGATTAAATGAGTCAGACAATGATACAAAAGTGCACTTTTGAAATATGCACATTGTGTGCAGTTCTCTTACCACTTCCATAGTAGTAAATAAGGTTTGGTAAACTCGTAGGGATAGTGGTTGTTGTCTAGAATCACACTGTGAGTCTGTGTGCATTTGGGAACCAATGTGAGAGAAGCATATGGTAACATTGTTTATTTGCTGACATATAACTATTTTAAATCTTGTCATGTTGTCAAGTTTTAGTAGCATTAGAAGCCAGTAATTGCTTATGCGTTGATTAAATGAGTCAGGCATTGACACTAAAGTGTAGTCGTGAAATATGTAGTTTGTGTGCAGTTCCCTCACCACTTGCACTGTAGTAAATGAGTTTTGGTAAACTCCTAGGGATAGTGGTGCTTGTGTAGAATCACACTGTGAGTCTGTGTGTATTTGGGAACCAATGTGAGAGAAGCATATGGTAACATTGTTTATTTGCTGACATATAACTATTTTAAATCTTGTCATGTTGTCAAGTTTTAGTAGCATTAGAAGCCAGTCTTTGCTTATGCATTGATTAAAAGAGTCAGGCATTGACACTAAAGTGCAGTCGTGAAATATGTAGATTGTGTGCAGTTCCCTTACCTCTTCCACTGTAGTGAATGAATTTTGGAAAACTCCTAGGGATAGTGGTGCTTGTCTAGAATCACACTGTGAGTCTGTGTACATTTGGGAACCACTGTGAGAGAAGTGTTTGGTAACATCGTGTATTTGCTGATAGATAACTGTTTTAAAACATGTCATGTTGTGAAATTTTAGTAGCATTAGAAGCCAGTCTTTGATTATGCGTTGATTAAATTAGTCAGGCATTGACATTAAAGTGCAGTCGTGAAATATGTAGATTGTGTGCAGTTCCTTTACCACTTCCACTGTAGTGAATGAGTTTTGGTAAAGTCCTAGGGAAAGTGGTGCTTGTCTAGAATCACACTGTGAGTCTGTTTGCATTTGGGAACCACTGTGAGAGAAGCGTTTGGTAACATTGTTTATTTGCTGACATATAACTGTTTTAAAACCTGTCATGTTGTCAAGTTTTAGTAGCATTAGAAGCCAGTCTTTGCTTATGTGTTGATTAAATGAGTCAGGCATTGACACTAAAGTGCAGTCGTGAAATATGTAGATTGTGTGCAGTTCCCTTACCTCTTCCACTGTAGTGAATGAGTTTTGGTAAACTCCTAGGGATAGTGGTGCTTGTCTAGAATCACACTGTGAGTCTGTGTACATTTGGGAATCACTGTGAGAGAAGCGTTTGGTAACATCGTGTATTTGCTGACAGATAACTGTTTTAAAACATGTCATGTTCTCAAGTTTTAGTAGCATTAGAAGACAGTTATGGCTTATGCTTCCATTAAATGAGTTAGGTATTGACAGTAAAGTGTAGTCGTGAAATATGTAGATTGTGTGCAGTTCCCTTGCCACTTCCAGTGTAGTGAATGAGTTTTGGTAAACTCCTAGGGATAGTGGTGCTTGTCTAGAATCACACTGTGAGTCTGTGTGCATTTGGGAACCACTGTGAGAGAAGTGTTTGGTAACATTGTGTATTTGCTGACAGATAACTGTTTTAAAAGCTGTCATGTTGTCAAGTTTTATTAGCATTAGAAGCCAGTCTTTGCTTATGCGTTGATTACATTAGTCAGGCATTGACATTAAAGTGCAGTCGTGAAATATGTAGATTGTGTGCAGTTCCTTTACCACTTCCACTGTAGTGAATGAGTTTTGGTAAAGTCCTAGGGATAGTGGTGCTTGTCTAGAATCACACTGTGAGTCTGTGTACATTTGGGAACCACTGTGAGAGAAGCGTTTGGTAACATTGTGTATTTGCTGACAGATAACTGTTTTAAAACATGTCATGTTCTCATGTTTTAGTAGCATTAGAAGCCAGTCTTTGCTTATGTGTTGATTAAATGAGTCAGGCATTGACACTAAAGTGCAGTCGTGAAATATGTAGATTGTGTGCAGTTCCCTTATCTCTTCCACTGTAGTGAATGAGTTTTGGTAAACTCCTAGGGATAGTAGTGCTTGTCTAGAGTCACACTGTGAGTCTGTGTGCATTTGGGAACAACTGTGAGAGAAGCGTTTGGTAACATTGTGTATTTGCTGACAGATAACTGTTTTAAAACCTGTCATGTTGTCAACTTTTAGTAGCATTAAAAGCCAGTCTTTGCTTATGTGTTGATTAAATGAGTCAGGCATTGACACTAAAGTGCAGTCGTGAAATATGTAGATTGTGTGCAATTCCCTTACCTCTTCCACTGTAGTGAATGAGTTTTGGTAAACTCCTAGGGATAGTGGTGCTTGTCTAGAATCACACTGTGAGTCTGTGTACATTTGGGAACCACTGTGAGAGAAGCGTTTGGTAACATCGTGTATTTGCTGATAGATAACTGTTATAAAACATGTCATGTTGTGAAGTTTTAGTAGCATTAGAAGACAGTTATGGCTTATGCTTTCATTAAATGAGTTAGGTATTGACAGTAAAGTGTAGTCGTGAATTATGTAGATTGTGTGCAGTTCCCTTACCACTTCCAGTGTACTGAATGAGTTTTGGTAAACTCCTAGGGATAGTGCTGCTTGTCTAGAATCACACTGTGAGTCTGTGTGCATTTGGGAACCACTGTGAGAGAAGCGTTTGGTAACATCGTGTATTTGCTGACAGATAACTGTTATAAAACCTGTCATGTTGTCAAGTTTTAGTAGCATTAGAAGCCAGTGTTTGCTTATGCATTGATAAAATGAGTCATGATTTGACACTAAAGTGCAGTACCATGTAGTATTGTCTTCACTGCACCAGAGCTGAAAATTTAAAATTGTTACCCAGGCACTGTCCTAGAAGTAGTCTGATGATTTAGTCAGTTTCTAAGTACTTATGTTGTGAACCATTCATTACCAAATAGACTGCTTCAAGTGTCTATGCAGTATGCCTGTAGTTCTCTAACCACCTACACAGTTGTTTTCACACCTTCAATTCCCTAGTTAGTATCCATACATTTCTAGGAAACACCCTGTCAGTCCCATTGCAGTCTTCTAGTGACCAATTCAGCACCATGTAGTAATCCATTCACTGTGCCAAAACCCAAACAGTTATAAATTCACTAAGACACTCTCTTTACAGTACTCTAATGATTCAGTCACTGTTTAACAATTAATGCACTGAGCCAGGCCTTAGCACATGGACTGCTTCAAACCCCTATGCACTATGCATGCAGTTTTCTAACCACCTACAGACTTGTCTTTTACACTTTCAATTCCCTAGTCAGTATCCATATAGTCCAGCAAACACCCTGTCACTCCCTTTGCACTCTTCTAGTGACCTACTCAGTACCAAGTACTAATCCATTCCCTGTGCGAAAAGCCTACCACTTATAAATTCATCCAGGCAGTCTCCTTGCTGTAGTCTAATCATTCAGTCAGTACCCAAGTACTCATGCAGTGAGCCGGGCCTTAGCACATGGACTGCTTTAAATGCCTATCCAGTATGCATTCAGTTCTCTAACCACCTACACACTTCTCTTTCGCATCTTCCATTCCCCAGTTAGTATTCATATACTTCTAGCAAACACCCTGGTACTCACCCAGTGTGTCTCCTTTTAGTAGTGTAATCCTTCAGTCACTTAGCATGTAGCCTTTAAGGGCCATATGTAGGAAGCCCAATACCGGTCGGTAACGGCCGATTTTCGGTAAATATCCCATTACCGACCGGTATTCAGGCTTTTTGTATGTAGGGGGCACATTTCAGGATTCGGTAATTTACCGAATTGGTAAAATTACCGATTCGGTAATTTTACCAATTCGGTAAATACCGAATCCTGAAATGATATGTAGGGGGAGTGTGCGGTTGTTGTGGGGATTCGTTATTTACCACCAACTAAAAGTTGGTGGTAAATGACGAATAGCTGGAAAAAAGCATTTTTTGGCACTTTGAAGTGTGCAATGTAGCAGACATACATGCCCTTAGGGCATGTATGTGTGCCACATGTGCCCACATGCAGGAATCAGGGGTGCAACAGGGTGTCACTGTGACACCCTGCCACCCTTGATTGTGCTCCCCCCATTACCGAACCGGTATTTACCGATTCCGTAATGGTAACTGGCTTCCCATTGATTCCTATGGGCCTCCTGGCCCATAGGAATCAATGGGAAGCCAGTTACCATTACCGAATCGGTAAATACCGATTCTAAATTACCGACCCATTCCGAATCGGTAAATATTACCGATGGATTACCTACATATCATTTACCACTTCATAAATACCGAATCGGTAAAATTCGGTATTTATGAAGTGGTAAATGTTAGGCTACCTACATATGGCCCTTAGTGAGGTAGGCTCTAGGGCATGAACTGCTTCAAAGTAGTATGCACTATGTATGTAGTGTTTTAATGATCGTCACACTTGTGGTTCAGGGCTATAGTTTCTTAGTCTTTTTTATATAAAATGTGTTTGTACAGTAATGGAATACTGTAAATTTGAAAGTTACTAATATACATTTATTCGTGATTCTTTTTTGCAGATACTGTTTTTCAACATTAAAATTGAGAAATTATGCCAGAAAAAAAAAGAAAAAGAAAAGAACAGAGACAGAAGGATTATTTGAAGAAACATCAACCACAAGTATTGAATGAACAAGATAATGTGGCTAAAAGGAAAAAAAAATCTGGTAAGATCAAGTAGCAATTTATTAAAAATGTTTGTAGGAGCAAACAGTATGTAGAGAATGCTGCAACTTCAGAACATTTTTTAAGTAAGAAAAAAACAAAATATGAGGAAAAGTAAAAAAGCAAATGTTCAGTCAAAGGAGATAAAGTATGGTAAAAGAAGACAAAATCAGTATAAATAATTACGCAAAAAAATATTTTACAAGAGAGTAGTGCATAATTTGCTGAAAGATGTGAAGAAATATAAAAAGAGAGCTTTATTTTATAAAAAGAAGAAGCATATTGAAAGCATTGTGGAAAAGGCTTTTGAAGTAAAAAGGAAACTGTTTATTTTACTGTTAAACAGAATTCGATCACTAGATAAACCAATATATGTAATGAAGGCCAAAAGTAGGAGGAAAAGAGTTATTAATAAAAAAAAAATTGGTGATTTTTTTTGGGAGAATGGAAACACAGTTCAAGTTCAGAGCCTTTTTTTAATGAAGAGAGTTATTCATTAAGTGAAAAATTATGGTATGCAGTTGGCACCAGTGGTAGAGGTTATGAGGTTAGTGATGGTTGTCCAATGGAGAAAGAGAAAATGGTTGAAAGAAATGCAGAAGAAGTGATAGCTGATGAAGTTTTAGGGAGACGTGCTAAAAACCCTGTGTACACTTGGGATTGCAGTAGTGTTTGTAGTGTACGACAGGAATCTATTGAAAAATTATGTCGTTTTTTATGAGTCTATACTAAAAAAAGCGTAAAACAAAAGATTAAGCTGTTGCAAGGACCTTGCAGAGTGAGAAAACATACTGGTTTGCGAGGTCATTCTCTGGCTTGTCTTTCTAGGAAAGTTTGTGAAAGTGTTTTTCACCATTTCAGAATGCTGGCAGTACATCATACTCAAATGCGGAAGTTAGTGAGAAGGTTGTATTATGCAAAAAGTCCAGCACTAAAGTTAACTGAGTTGAACAGTACTCTTTTACGTGTGTCAGTTTCAGACGTGATGCAGGTCTGTGAGGATATTGAGTTTTGTTACTTTGGGCCTCAGCAAGAGAGTGAAGAAACTGACACATTAGTAGAACAAAATGTTGAAGACAATGTAGAACCTGTAATTACAGAAAAATTTGAGGATGAAATCACAAAGTTTAAGGTAATTTCAGGTGAAAGACCAAATGTTTCTTGTATTTGTTGTCGGCAAAATCACTATAAAAATCAGACTAGGGGTGTCAATCTGTATTTAAAAAGTGAAATAGAAGATAATGATAAGTGGATGGAATTTGCAACTTATTTGTTGGGAGAGGATTGTTTTGATTTGGGATGTGAGCAGCGTATTTGCAAATATTGTTCTAATAAATTAGATGAGAATAAAATGCCTGATAGAGCTGTTCATAATAATCTAGAGTTGGTTGCTATTCCTCCAGAGCTGATTGATTTAAATACGTATGAGTTTATTCTGATACAATGTGTTCACCCGTTTCAGGCTATTGTTCGTATGGAGCCCAAAACAAGTAAATTACCTCCACCAGAGTTGCAAAGAAGTTTGAAAGGAAGAGTTGTGTATTTACCATTAGATTTAGGGAAAAATGTTGAAACTATTGGTGTAGATCATGCAGAAAATGAGCCACTAGTGATTCTAGTTAATGGTGTTCCTACTAAGAATAAGGAAATCTGGCAAGAGTTAGTGGATGTTAGAAAAGTGCAAAAGGCATCCTTGTATATGTTAAAAAATAATGATTACTATAGAAATGTGTTTGTTGGAGAAGAAGAAATAGATTTAGCAGAAGATAGTGAAACATTAAGTGGACAAATTGAAAAAGTGGACATGTCCAGATGTGAAGAGATCTATGAACATTACAGTGTACATCCACTTTATTCCAAAGAGGTGATGGGGAATACAATTGAGTTGTTTCAAATGAAAAAAGCAACAGGAAGTCCCATGAGTGTATGGGAAGAGAGCTTGGAAGCTCGTTGTTTCCTGCAGTTGTTTCCAACAGGAAAAGGTGGACGATATGATGAACGTCCTGTGCAGATTCCTGCATCTGAATATCGGACAACAAGATTATATGCAGAAGATCCAAGATTTCGACAATGTATCCCTTATATGTTTCATCTTCTGTTTGAAAGTGACTTGTCTGGACTTTCTTATGCAGTAAATCACATTTTAAAAACTGGAATGCATCTTCAAAATGTAACTGCAAAGGATTTTATGTATAAAGTGCATCAGATAGATGATCATTTAGAATCTCAGTTGATTAATCTGATGGCATGTCAGCGTGGGACTAATGAATATTGGTACCGTCGACATGGAGAACTGAAATGCATGCTACGGAACTTGGGAACTCCTACATGGTTTGTTACATTAAGCTGTGCTGAGTATGCCTGGAGAATTGTGCTCTTTGGATCCTGTCAATGTATGCAGATATTTCAATCATAGAGTTGAAGCTATGATGTCTTTCATCTGCAATAAAAAGAATCCTCCTCTTGGAGAAGTTGTGGATTTCTTTAGGAGAAAGGAGTATCAAGCAAGAGGTGCTCCTCACATACATATGTTGTTATGGGTCAAGGACGCCCCCAAATTTGGAACAGATTCAGATGAAACTGTTTTGTCTTTCATTGAAGATTATGCTACGTGTGCTCTTCCAAATAGCAGAGAAGAGAAAAACTTAAAACAAGTTTTACGATTTCAAAGCCATAGGTGTGGAAAATACTGTCGACGAAAGTACAAGTCAAAGGATAAGTTCTATACCGAATGTTGTTTTGGATTTCCACGTCCTGTATTAGCCAAAGGGAGAGTGAACAGTTTTATGTCAGCTGTACGACATACCATCACAAGAAAGTCTCAGAAATACACCTACAACTTAAGAAGAAGCGAAGAATCAAAATACATAAATGACTACAATCCAGTTATTTTATCCATGTGGAACGCTAACATGGATATTCAGTATGTTGCGGACAATTCCATTGCTGTTGCTCGATATGTAACGTCTTACATTACTAAATCGGAAAAGACTGAATTGAAAGAAATGTGGGAAGAGATTTCTCACGAGAAGACTCTAAGTAAGAAATTATACAGTTTCAGTTTGAAGATGTTATCGCATCGTGAAATTGGAGCATATGAATGTTCAGATCGGTTATCATCTGCAAGTCTATATTCCAAAAGTAGAATCATTTGGGTGAGTCTAGGTCTTATTGCACTTAGTGCAGAGCACTTTTAAAAATTGAAATTGAGGACGGATGTCCAAGGTTTGGTCTGATGGATGCACTCTTGATGTGCTCGGCTGCGATGAGGTGGATGGCGCAGGAGCAGGAGCGTTTCTCATCCGTCGGCACTCTTCTTTTGCAAGATTGTTTGGATGAAGGGTCCTCATGTGCTTCATCATACTTGCTGTGCCGCAAGAGTACTTCTTGTTAGGATCCCCTCTCGATAGGACTCTTTTGCAAATCTTGCATGTGACCAAGGTGGAATTGGTTTTATTCTGCCCCTCGGGAAAAGTAAAAAATGTCCATACCACTGAAGAGAAACGTTCTTTGCGTGGTAACTCCGGCAAAAATTCATCCTCAGAAGTATGAGGTGATGCCTGCTGCCCTGAAGCCATTTTTGGTTGAAAAAAGTTAGAGCTAAGTGTAAACTTAGTCTAAAAAATCTTCTTCTCTCCAAAGAGGTGGTTCTCCAAAGAAGCTCAAAGAAGAATGATTGAAATGGGTGGGTTCTTTCAGTAGTTAGAACAGGAAGTGTAATGAACCAATCAAATCTCTTTTTTTGCTGGTCACATGGGATCCGCGCACCGTGTGCTTACGCAGCACGCACCCAGCGCGCATCCGCGAAATTGAATTAAAAAGAAATATAGGATTAGATGTCAAAATATATTAGTTTTAAGACTAGTTTAGAGTTTGTCTTCAATTAATATTCACATGAAATACATAAATATGTTTTTTTAAATGTTAAATACTTCGCGTGATCCGCACACCCACCACGTCATAGACGCAGATGACGCATCGCGGAAGCGCGTAAATGTCGCGTTACGTACAACGAACGTGTCGCGTATAGGCTGGGAGTCACGTACCGGTTGCATTTAAATCGCGCACTAACCACGTACCCGACGCATACCATGCGCGGATGCTATCGCGTAGGGATCGAGAACGATGCGCTTAGGGTGTGCGGATCCAAAAACATGGAAACATGGAAAAAATATATAAAATAAAGTTTTGCACATATAGTTAAAAAAATATTTTGAAAAATATGTTTGAAAAACCCATTAAGTTCAAATAATATTTTTTAATTTTTAAAATAATTAACTGAAAAAATACATTTAAAAATGGTGATAACAAGTATTTTAAAAAAAATGTAATTAATGAAATGACACACTGAATTTGAAAAATAAAAATCATTAAACATGATATCTTCAGAGATAAGTTATAGATAGGAATTAGCATTTAAAAAACCTTTGAAATTCACTGAAAAAAACATAGGTTTCAGGCCTGATATAGCTAGGAATTAGCATTTAAAAATCTTTGAAATTCACTGAAAAAACAATAGGTTTCATGCACGTTATAGTTAGGAATTGGCATTTAAAAAACCTTAGAAATTCACTGAAAAAAACATAGGTTTTAGGGGTGTTATAGTTAGCTGGACATTTCCCCTCGTACAAAACCCTAGAAATTCCCCTGTTATAGTGAGTTCAGCTAACTATAACCCACGCCCCCGCAATGCACTGCTGATGACGTCACATATTACATCACTCATGACATGGTCAGTGACATCACTGATGACATCACTGATGAGATCTCAAATGACATCACTGATGACATCACTGATGACGTCATCCATGTGATAAATTAGTGCATCTTCTCACACCCTAATATAACCTTTGATACACCGACTAAAAATTTCAGACGGCCATTTTGACAACAATAGATACTCCAATACCAATAACTACTCACCCACTCATTGACTCTTAGGTCTACATACATCTCCACTCACTCACCTGTACAGTCACTCATACTTACAGTCACTCTGTGCATTTATACACCTATATAGACACTCACACACCGCCAATTATCCATTGAGGTACTGACACATCTAGTCAGTCATGGAAATAATTAATCACAGTAAAATGTACTCACCTATACAGTTAAAAACACTCAAGTTCACTTACTCATAAAAATACTAACAAATTCTGTGTCTTCCTGCAGAAAAACAAACAGCACATGACACAGATATCCTTGCACTATGGCGCATACAGCCACTCCCAAAATCACACACTCTCACATATAGATAGTTATACACACATATACACAGCGCTTCACATATGTAGTTACTGACACATGTACAACTGAGATATACATTCAATCACTAACACACCCATACATACACTCACCCAACCATTCAGTCCATCACAGATGCACTCTTAAAACCATGCACCCACTGAATCACCCACCCACACATCTAGTCACAGAGTCACACACACCCTACCCACACAAACACTCAGGCACCCATACAGATACTCAGACAACCAATCAATAGCCCATATAGACACTCATATAGCTATTCACAAAACCATGCAGCCACTTATACACCAACACACAGACACACACAGACATTCACACAGTTTAGTCACTAGTCTGCAGTAAGATACATTTAATGACTCACTTATAGAGTCAGTTACGCACCTAGAAAATCATCCATTCACACACTTGTACACCCACTTATTTTTCAACAGGCCTTTCCCTTTATATATTAAACATGTTAAAACTGTTCAGAAACACATACTCAATGGATGATGTCATCAGTGATGTCATCAATTATGTCATTTGAGATGTCATCAGTGATGTCATCAGTGATGTCACTGACCATGTCATGAGTGATGTAATATGTGACGTCATCAGCAGTGCATTGCAGGGGCGCGAGTTATAGTTAGCTGAATTAACTATAACAGGGACATTTCTAGGGTTTTGTACGAGGGAAATGTCCAGCTAACTATAACACCCCTGAAACCTATGGTTTTTCAGTGATATATATATATATAGCCAAACACTTCAATATCGCCAGAAACTATCTTCTTAATATTAGATATTGGACAGCCTTAATATCGTTGTTATTTGTAAATTGTTTACTGCAACCAAATCGGATTAAAATTGCCAGTAATAGGCTTTAAAATTTGTCTACATAAAGTAGTGGCGAAGTCATTTCATATACTCAAACAAGATTATTGATGATGACTTAGATTTTTTCTTTTTCCCCTCATATTATATCTATATATGTGTTAGTTTGAACAGATTTGCAATTGCAATCAATTTCTTGATTATGTGTTTTTTTCTCTTTAATTGTGCAATAGTCTTTCTATTCTGTCTATGGATATGATGTGATAGTAATTGCTTGAATGAATTCCATTGGTTGTAATTTACTTAAAAATGGAGTCCTGTCACCGGCACGTCAGGTGAACAAGATCGTTTTCACGATGGAAACGCGTCCGGGGCGGACACTTGTCTGTACACTCTCTTTATTTTTGGTGATATGTAATAAATTTATAAGGAAGCTGTAACCCGTTTCTTTGGATGCTAATTTTTTAAGAACATTTTAAAGACTTTGGTGGACGGTACCTGGTGATCCCTGGATCGATATCCAGCAACTCAGGTTTTTCTTGCATATATATATATATAGATGTATATTTTGTTTCCAATTTTGTCCAAAAAGAAGACACACTCCACAACAGATGACTCTTCCAGAGTTCTTTATTTGCAAAGCAAAAACTTGCACTTATGTTCAGATGATTTTTCTGCCTGTTGTGTTTCGGGGCTCCCAGCCCTTGTTCACAGGCTTAAATGAAAACTCCACACAGCATCTTTTTCCCACACGCTGATTACTTTTGTTGCCCTTCAGTAGGGCCTCTCAGGTGAGTCAACTTTCCCACGTGAAACGTGTTGCTATATACTTATCCCTACCATATAATGATTAACTAGAAGGGAGTTTTAGAAATTATATGGGATCTGTATCCTGTTGAAGGCCATTGACCCTGTTGGGCGTTTTGTAAAGGCTGAAATTAGGGGTGGGCGGAATTTGCGTAATCGCGTTACGCAAATCTCCGCGAAACGGTAAAAAACTCCGCGAACACGCAGAAATTCCGCGAACATGCGGAATTGCTTGTTCGCGATACTTTTTTCTTGTTCGCGATCGCTGTTTACGTGCTCGGGGTGAAGTATCTCGCGAACACGCATATTGAGAACGCGAACAAGCAAAAAATTTCGCGAAGTCGCGGAACGCAGATTTTTGGGCAATTTCGCTTTCTCCGCGGAACGCGAAATTACCCAAATTCCGCAAATTCCGCGAACGGAACGGAATTTGCTGCCCAGGCCTAGCTGAAATATGTCGGTACATGCAGACAGGGCAATGGGGATGTTGCTTCTCCCATATACCCGCTTATAATATATTTTAAATCCTGCCAAGGAGGGCCCATAATAAAACTTACGGGGGGACCGACTTAGACAGTTGTAATGATCTTTCTTTCTGCAATAGGGATCCCTCTTATAAAATCTTTCTCTTAAAAAAACACGCTCCTCTCCTCGCGTTGGTCTATGCCAGGGTGAATTAGCTGCCCTATGATGAAGCATTCCCCTGGGGGTGGGTGAGGGCAATTTTGATAACCCTATGGGTTTCCCAGTAAGATCTCCTCTCTCTTTCTTCCCACTTCTTTTGATTCTACCCCAAGATTAGGGGCTAATCTTTTCAGTCCTTCCTGTGTAGTGAGTTCTAATGTCTTCTCTGGAGAGTGAGAGAAGGCTCAATCTCTTGTCCCTTCCAGTTGTGTATTTTACAAGTGATGTTTCACCTGAGACAATGTTGAGGTTTTTAGCCAATTAATCAATGATTCAATCAATCAATCAGGGTTTTGTAAAGCGCATTACTCACCCGCGAGGGTCTCAAGGCACTGAGGGTGGGTGTGAGCAGCTGGGGTCATTCGAAGAGCCAGGTCTTAAGGTCCTTCCTGAATTGGTGCAGTGCCGGCCTCCGTCGGAGATGAAGGGGGAGTTCATTCCATGTCCTGGCTGTGAGGTAGGAGAAGGATCTTCTACCTGCTCTGGTCCTGTAAAAATGTGGGATGGTGGCTAGGGAGAGATGGGCTGTGTGGAGGTTTCTTTGGGGGCATGGAAGGAGATTCAGTAATTGAGGTATTGGGGTACGATGTTGTGGAGGGCCTTGTAGGCATGTGTGAGCAGCTTGAATGCTGTTCTTCTTTTGACGGGGAGCCAGTGGAGGTCACGGAGTTGTTGGGTGATGCGGTTGTGCCGTGGGATATCAAGGATAAGTCTGGACACGGTATTATTGACGGTCTGGAGTTTGTGGAGGAGTTTTTTGTTGATTCCGGCATGTAGGGTGTTGCCGTAGTCTAGTCTGCTGGTAATGAGTGTGTGAGTGACAGTTTTCCTGGAGTCAGGGGATCCACTTGAACATCTTGCGGAGGGTGTTGAAGCATGTGGAGGATACCGCTTTGATCTAGCGATTCACGGTGATGAGTCGAATATGATGCAGAGGTTACGTGCACGGTCCATTGGGTTTTGAGGGTTCCCAAGGGCGGGGGCCACCAGGTGTCGTCCCATTCAGAGGGGGTGTAGCTGAGGATGAGGGCTTCTGTTTTCACCAAATTGAGCTTCTGTTACCTCAACCAGGTCATGACAGCTTTCATCCCTTCTTTGAAGTAGTACCTGGTGGTGTTGGGTTCCTTGGTGAGGGAGAGGATGAACTGGGTGTCATCGGTGTAGGAGAAGATGTTGAGACTGTGGTTTCTGACAATGGTTGCGAGGGGGGCCATGTAGACTTTCAAGAGTGTGGGGCTGAGGGAGGATCCTTGGGGTACCCTGCATCTAATCACTGTTGTTTCTGAGAGGAAATACGGGAGTCTTAATCTCTGTGTTCTGCCTAAGAGGAATGATCGCATCCAGTCTAAGGCCTTTTCTTGGATGCCAGCATTGTGGAGCCTGGTGGCTAGTGTGCTGTGGGAGATGGTGTCAAAGGCTGATGATAGGTCAAGGAGGATGAGGGCTGCCATATGGCCTTGGTCAAGGAGGGAGTGGATGTCATCAATGGAGGCAAGGAGGGTGGTCTCAGTGCGGTGGTTGCTGCATAATCAGATTGAGAGGTGTCTAGGATGTTGTTGGTTTCCATGAAGTGTCCTAGCTGGGTGTTGATGGCCTTTTCAATGTCTTTGGCTGCAAAAGAAAGCAGTGAGCTGGGCCTGGAGTTCTTGAGGTCAGTCAGGTCTGCAGAGGGGTTCTTCAGGAGGGGGGTGACATTGGTGTGCTTCCAGTTGTCATGGAATGTGGCTGTCTCTAGGGAGCAGTTGATAGTTTGATGTAGCTCAGGTGCGAAGGTGGTGGCGGCCGTGTGGAAGATGAGCGGGGAGCAGGGGTCAGAAGGTGCCCTGGAGTGGATGCTCTTCATTGTCTTTTAGGTGTCTTCCGTGCTGAGAGGGGTCCAGGTGAGAAGGGTCTGTTGGATGGTGTCATTGGAGGTGGGGTAGGGGTGGTGCAGTAGTCTTGGTCATCGAAGATGTCATAGAGCATCTTGATCTTGAGGTGAAAGAAGGAGTTGAGTTTGTTGCAGAGGTCTTGGGAGGGAGGGACGTTGGTTGTTTTCCTGTTGGGTTTCGCAAATTCATGTATGATGGCGAAGAGTTCCTTGGAGTTGTGGGCATTGGAGAGGATTCTGTCTTGGATTAAGTTTTTCTTTGTTGGTTCGATGAGTTGGTTGTGCATTGTGATGGCTGTCATCAGCCAGGATAGCTTGACTCCAGTGGCGTAGTGAGCACGGGTCCCACGTCTGGGAATACCCATCCCACTTACGGCGAAAAGCGTTACAACACACAAATGATGGACGGAATGCTGACAATGCATACATTCTCCCCCAGTCAAGAGATCTGGGTTAAATCCATCGTTCTTTTGCCCACTAAACCACCCCAGTTTAGACATGGCCATATGCAAATCCTGGCTGACGAGGGCTGAAAGCCCGAAACCGGTCCTAGGATGCTTGTTTCCAGTCCAGGGAGGACCTGGCTTGGCAGTTCGGGCTGGACTTTTCCCATGGGGCACAGGGTCAAGACTGATTTGCATATGGCTGGGTCCAAACTGGAATGGCATGGTGAGCAAAAAAACGATGGATTTAGGCCCAGATCTCTGTACTGGGGTGAATGTATGACATTGTTCTGCATTCTGTCCATCAATTTTTGTTTTTGCATTTGTCACCCCGAGTGGGAAGGGTATGCTCAGACGTGAGTCCCTTGCTCTCCATGCCACTGGAAACAAGCTATCCTGGCTGACGAGGGCTGAAAGCCCGAAACCGGTCCTAGGATGCTTGTTTCCAGTCCAGGGAGGACCTGGCTTGGCAGTTCGGGCTGGACTGTTCCCATGGGGCACAGGGTCAAGACTGATTTGCATATGGCTGGGTCCAAACTGGAATGGCATGGTGAGCAAAAAAACGATGGATTTAGGCCCAGATCTCTGTACTTGGGTGAATGTATGACATTGTTCTGCATTCTGTCCATCAATTGTTGTTTTTGCATTTGTCACCCCGAGTGGGAAGGGTATGCTCAGACGTGAGTCCCTTGCTCTCCATGCCACTGGAAACAAGCTATCCTGGCTGACGAGGGCTGAAAGCCCGAAACCGGTCCTAGGATGCTTGTTTCCAGTCCAGGGAGGACCTGGCTTGGCAGTTCGGGCTGGACTGTTCCCATGGGGCACAGGGTCAAGACTGATTTGCATATGGCTGGGTCCAAACTGGAATGGCATGGTGAGCAAAAAAACGATGGATTTAGGCCCAGATCTCTGTACTGGGGTGAATGTATGACATTGTTCTGCATTCTGTCCATCAATTGTTGTTTTTGCATTTGTTTTGTAGGTGGAGCATGCTTCCGGGGTTTTGCTGTTTCTCCACATCCTCTCTAGTCATCGGCAGGTCGCTTGGATTCTTGGAGATCCGTGGTGAACAAGTTGACTTTCTTCTTGTGTCATTTCATGGTGTTCTGGAGGGGGGCAGGAGTGGTGGTGCAGTTGGTGATCCATTGGTGGAGGTTGCTTGCCGCTGTGTTGGCGTCTGTCATAGTTAGGGGTGGAGTGCAGGTGAGGGTGGAGGTGAGGTGTTTTGGAGACTTTGTTCCAGCTTCAGTGTGGGAGTTGACGTGGGTGCTTGTATGCAGGGGGATTTTATAAAGGAGAAATGGATGCAGTGATGGTCGGTCCAGAGCAGTTCCCTGGTGTGGCTGAAGCGAATGTTGTGCCCTCCGGCAAAGATGGGGTTGAGCGGGTGTCCTGCTGTGTGAGTGGGGGTAGAGACAAGTTGCTTCAGTCCCATGTTGGTGAGGTTCTCTATGAGGGCGGTGGTGTTGGAGTCACTGTGGTTGTCCAGGTTGAAGTTCAGGACTCCGAGTAGTATGTAGTCTGTAGATGCAGGGGCGTGGGGTGTGATGAGGTCTGCGATGATGTTGGTGAATGGGGTGTTGGGTCCAGGAGGTCTGTAGGTGAGTGTTTTGCAGAGCGTCGTTCTGAGGTTAGGCTGGATCTGGAAGTGGATGTGTTCCATGGGGGGCGAGACGTCATCCGAGTTCGTAGTTGTCAATCAGAGGGAGCTTTTGTGGGGGATGGTGATGCTTCCTGATGAGGGGTTGGGGCTTCTTTTCACAGGATCTTGTATCAGTCGGGAATGGTGGGTGCAGAGCTGGCGTTGGTCCAGGTCTCTGTGAGGAAGGCGACATCAGGCATCTATCAGATTTCTATGGCATGTCTGTGCAGGGAGCATATGTTGAGGAGGATGCAGCTCAGTGGTTTGTGTACGGTGGTGTCTGGTGGGTTGGGTTTCTGCTGTGGTACAGATGTGGATGAAAGTGTGGTGGCAGTGTCTGCAGGAGATCGGGCCTTGGGTGTTTCTTGACATCAAGAGCTGGCAGTAGTTGTTGCATCCAGGATTAAGAGCGTGAAGAGTGCTTGGGGCGTAATTGTAAAGGCGGGGAGTCGGGGGACCAGGGTCCCCAGCTCTGGTTGTGGTCGGGTCGCCGACGGGCACAGATGGGCTTGACTTTGGCATCTCTTTGGCGCACCAGCGGACCCCCCAGTGCGTGCATCCGCCATTAAGTGGGAGTCAGGGGAGGGCGATCCGCAGGTAGGTTGTAGGCGGGAGCAAAACGCTGGGGGGCAAGCAGCTGCCGGGGCACAACTTCCCAGCACTGTAAGTTGATATCACCCTTGGGTGTTGTGCCTCCACATATCTTAGGTCGGGCCTACTGATCTTAAACCCGTCAATCTCACCCAGAAAACGAGTCTGATATCCATCAATAGCTAACAGCCACACCAACTATCCCCTCTGATTAGGGTCTAAATAGTTATATGAGCCATTACGAAGCATAATGTCTAATGTTTCCTCTGTGTAATTTGTGAATCATTGCAGGTCGCAAATTGTGCAAATGTTGGACTGTTTGGTGTATTTAAATCTTTTATCTTAGCCTAGCCAAGACATGATGTTTGCTGCAGTTTTTTTCAAGAAAGTCTAAACAAGGCCTTGTTTCCCTAAACCTGCCAATCTTTTCTACTCCTAATCAATTATAAGTCAACATTGTCTTTCCTAAGTCAAACACTTGTACATACAACTGAGAAAAAAAGGATGCAGAATATTTCAGTTTGGTGCTAGTGAGCATATTTTTCTGAGCCTGTGATGGTGTTAATTAATAAAAATAAGACTCTGGATCAGCTGTATTATGACCTGAAAAATGTGCAAACTTCTGCACAAATGCTTTGGAGCAACCCTTCGGTGCTGTAGGGCAGTGTTCCCACTCTATATGTTTAAATACAGCACATGGAGCACTTGTTTTATGCAGGAAATGGAGACCATAATGGTGAAAATAGAACATGTCATCATACTTGCCCTGCCCTCTTACATTTTGTTACTATTAAAAGCAGTTGAATGCTGTAGATCATCTAGCAATTCGTGTCCCAATCATCAGAGATAGCACTAGGAGTGATTAAATCATTCAGATCGATTTTAAATACATATGGCACTTGATTCAGTACAGTGGGACCAAAATATCATAGGATACCTTATCTTAAAAAATTCTACCAGGAACCAGAACAGTGAAATGTTCACCAGAGAAAGGTCTTTTTGCCCTTTGTCTAATGAATAATGGGATTCTCAAAACCAAGTTCACCAGTCAAACAGCAGAGAGTTCTGGGAGATTTTCCATTGAGAATCAAGAAAAGACTGTCACAAAAGCAATCCAAAGGAAAAGGAAAATTAATGAAATTGGAATGCAAACACATATCCAAGGGGGGATAAAGTAAGTCTTTTTCAGCTAGAAGTAGAATTCAAGCAGTCTACGTTAGGGCAGTAGTGGTGGTGGGTCAGATGAATCCGAAGAGAAGTCTTCATAGTCAATGAAATAACCTGAGGCTGTCCGATCTATTTTTTGGAAATGTCTGGTTCTTTTGAGAACTGGGAGGTCACTCATGTTGTGGGGCATTGTGGTAAACACCATCTTTGTCGAATTTAAATCTGTGTTTCTGTGCATGATGTTTGCAAAGAATTTGTTGATGTACAGAAAGAAGTGATACTTCAGTGTTAGCTGTCCCCTGGAAGGGTAAAGAGGCTTCATCATCGATCAAAGCTTCCATCAAGTCTGTAAGGTAGTGAAAGGAGGCATATAACTAACTAGGAGCCCTCTTGGCCTATTGTGTAGAACCGGCCACATAATGTGGTTTGACGAGATTTATTGACACAAATCTCTTGTTTTTGCAACCAGAAAGAGGCAATACAAATTCAGTTCTCCTACCTTCAATGGCAGGGACAGGTACTGGCGCTGTGTAAGATAGCTCAAATTCTTACTTGTCCACTATTTTCTCCTGGACCAGTCCACCAGTCTTTGGGATCCAACCAGGAGTTGCTATTGCCTCCTTTACTTCACCAGTGGTGTAACGTTTCTGGTGTACATTGATCTGAGCTTCTCTAAAGTTGTTCAGCTCCTGTAAAACATCCAAACTTTCAGTGGTGTCAAATAGTGCTTCAGCCGCCACTGTATTGGGACTGTCGGGGTCTGGTACCCACATCTTAACCCCAAACAGGACATCATACTCCCCAGGGGTTTTCCAGGCAGATTGTTTAGGTCTCCCTGAATCTTGTATAGATGATGAATGCAGCTGCGACCTGAACCTAATACCCTAGCTGTTTAAGACTGCAGTAAGTCCTGTTTCATCCTCTCCATTACCACATTTCCATTAGGATGATAGAGGAAGGAGTACCGCACAGCGACTCCCAATTTTGCCAAGGTGTCCCTATAAGCCTTTGAAGTGAATGCCGGACCATGGTCAAAAAGGAATTTGACTATTGTGTATGCCCCAATAAAGGCTTGCAGATCTTTTGTAACAGTTCAGGCATCAGCAGATCGCTGTGACCAAACCCATAGCAATCAAGAACAGGAATGCACTGCTAGCAAGGTGTATTTATAAGCCCTATCTGATTGTAAAGGACTGCAGTGATCCGGATAAACACAAGACAGTGGATTGTCTGAGATCAAGAGATGTGTCTATGGTGGGCGTGCTTCGGTGAAACCCTACATCTGCTGGAATAGGTCACATTTAAGAATGAAGCCCTAGGTCTGTTTGTAGAGACTTGCCCACCAATAGGGTTTTTGCACTGGTGAAATTGTAGCTGCCACCCCTGTGTGTGCAGATGCTAGGCCCTCATGTGCTGCTAGGATCCATCCTAACCTGTGATCTGAATTTGATATCACTCGATCCCCCATTTCTGGAATCTGAGCAAAAGGAATGTTCTGCACACTTAACTGGTAGCAGTACTTGGCAGGTGGGTGCCATCACGTGCAGTATTGACAGCCACCATTCTGTCTCGATCTAGCCAAGTACATGATCAAGTAATTGCAGTGACTGCAGCAGTTTGCACTGTTGCTTTTGCGGCCTCATCAGCCATGGAACTCCCTGCAACATATATTCGTACACGCTGATAACTCAGAGTGTATATTACATGAGTCTGTGGCAAACACTCTTTAAGTTTTCACCACCTGTCCCCAAAGTGTTTTGTGCTTTATGGTGTACCCATTGGAATCTCTGAATTAGTTTTGGCTCTTGTAGTGTAAGTGCTCATGGTAAGACTGGACACAATAATATGAATCATACATATCTGCGTGAGTAATCTGGGATCCATATTCTCCAGTGCCGGAATAAGAGCCCTGAGTTATGTCTGCTGCACTCTGCAATCACCTAGTGACTGTGTCAATTTTGTTAAGGCAGAACTCACCACTCTCAATTCTACCCTTAACAGTGGCACACACTGCAGAGTATTGGTGTTTTGTCCCTACAGTAGGCTCTGCAGAACTGTCAGTATAGATGATATAATCATACTGATTAAAATGTATGACTTTATTAGGCAGAGGATATTCCTTTTTGTACTGAAATTATGCTTACGCTTGTAGCGTAGAGTCAAATCTGTAGTCTGCAACTGTTGCTGTGAGATAGTTGGCCCACTGTATCCATCTTGGATGTAAAGCCTTAGCATTAGGAATTCTGGTCTTTGTGACAGGGCTGGGCCTCGAGGCACGGCAATAATGCATTTTCCCCGAGCCAAAGATTTTTCTCTCATTACAGCAGTCAGTACTGCAATCAGAATTGTTTATGCATCTCAGCAATGGTGTATAAATGCTACTTATAAGCAATTGGCACAGTGTCTCCCTCATTGAATGTGCATAGGTATACCCTGATGCACCCACAATGATGATGATCCTCAAGTTTATGTTTACATGTGTGTTTAAGTAAGTTGAAGCTAGCATGTCAGCTTGTACAGAACGTACGAGTTGTGTGTGTTCAGTTGTTCAATCTGTGCTTGAAAAGTCTGGATGTATCAAGTTGTAGACTGGTTTTCCCCACTCTGCATAATCTAGAATGTAAATTCTGCCACAGTTCAGAAAAAAACAATTTGGATTGGAGTTTCTTTAAGGTGTTCAGTGGTTGTAGAAGCACACACTTCTGGAGGAAATATGTTGCTAGGCTTTTGCCTTCCCTTGACAGCTCATATCCTAAAAATAGGACATCAACGTGGTTAAATTCTAGCCCATGTCAGCAAATCCCACAACTATGCAATCCACTCCTGTCAAATGTATAAAAAGGTAATCCTACATCATAAATATGTCATCGACATAAGACAATGTCTGGCCTTCAAATTCTTGCAGACGTTTTGTTACCTGTGCTTAGAGCAACCTGGGGCTCTCCTTATACCTTGAGGGAAATGACAGAACTGCATTAGAGACCAGAGCGTGCTAAATTCGGTCAAATACTTTCAGGTTTCAGGATGCTTAAACATATTGCAAAGTTATTTCGAAGTCTCAGGTTTGTTCATCTTATAGAACTCTTCGGGGTATCCTTTTCTTCTAGGTCATTACAGACCTCTGTCTTCAAAACGGTATGAGGTACTTTTTTCTATCGAAGCCACCAATTGCCACCTGCCACATGTTCTCTCTTTCACTGCCCACTATCTGAGATTTAGCTGTGGTGATGTATAGTTATAGAGAAAAGAAGGATTGTCTAGAACACAAATAAATATTGGCCATCTCCACAGTAGCCAAGCCTTGCCTCCATGTAGTTTTTTCTTGATAATGCGGGAGGTGTTTGTGCAATATGACCTGTTATATTTTTGATAGATAATGAAGGATTACCTGTTTCTGTGTGCATGTGAATATGTTTATTGATTTTTTTCAATGTATATTTTTATCTGAGATTTCAAAACAACACCAACATCAGTTATAAAACACACTGTCGTACACATCAAATACATTCAAGGTTTGCCGGTATCACCTCATACCCACCCTTCCCTCTCCCCTTGACCCTCTACTCCCTCTCACTTCGCCTAGGGCCTGGCACACCCCTGCCAGTGAACTGAGAATCTCACTGGATCAGTTCCCTATAGGAGTTCTAACTGCTCCATATGTTCTCCCATTTTCTGCGGCATCCACTGCACTCATATACTACCTTTTCAGATAGCATATCCCAGTCCATGTTGCACATCCAGGTCTCAACATCCGGACCCACCCATAACCTCAGGCTTTGGGTACATTGCTTTTCACCACCATCAGACCCAGTGTCGAGCATGTCTACCAATAGTCACTTTCCCCATATATTAAGGATGCATTGTTTGGCAGAGACCATCAGTCTGTCTCCCCCCACCTAGTTCAGATATGCCACAATGTTAGACCAGAATCCTTGTATCACAGGAGAGTCCCAAAGGATTTGAAGGAAGGGTCCAGTCTGCCCACAGCCTTGTGAGCACAAATTGGTGGCAGCCCTCACCATCTTAATCAGGGTCTGCTAGGAATAGAAAGAGCAATAGAGGATCTGCACTTGTACCAATCTAAAGCCCAATTGTATTGCTACCCTCTATAGGGCCACCAAAGGCCTGCTCCCACTCCGCATCCTCAAGACCACCCAAAGCCCAGTCCCATTTTTTCTGAAGTTGTTGTAGGGCATTGGGGGTGTGGTTTACAATCTTTTTGTATGTCAGAAATATATCCTTTCTGGGCATAGGGTCCCCCAATAGTCTGCATACTTTGTGCCCTTCAACAGCACAGCATGGAGCACATGCCTGAGTTGCATATACCTGTAGGTCTTGCAATGCTCCAGCTGGTACTCACTCATTGAGTATGGCACAGGGGATGACAACTTCCTGAACCCACATGTTTCTATCTGTAGAAATACCAATTAGATCCCACTTGGTAAACCCTGTTAGCTCCATAGGGTATATAGTACCTCCGCATCCCAAAGTGGAGTGGATTGCATAATTGAGTCCTACCATCCCAGCTACGATGTTACATCTTTTCAGAGTTTGACCACTATTCTGGTAGGGTTAGGTAAATTAGCCAATTTTCTCCTGCCATATATGGCCTTAGGGTACCCCCGACCACACAGTACATATCTATCCATTCAGAGTGTTGGTTCAGATGGTGGCAGATACACCCAGTCATTAACCCTAATTAATTGACCTGCTAAAGTGAAACTGCGTTTGTTGGACAACATAAATGTGGGACTGATGAGAGACTAATTCTGTGCACCCCTCAGGATATGTTGGCCTATCATCCTGCTAACTCACAGTATACAATCTGCACCCCTAATTGTACAGGGTACCAAATTTGTGTGCAACCTCAGAACATGGCAACCCTGATCCCCCAAGGAAATCGTGGTAACAGATCTAGGACCCTTTTGCTAAGCCACCTATGCATACCTAAAGAGATACACAAGAAATACACCACATGCGGTTCCAATATTCTTTGAAGCATTGTGATTCTTGAGTAAAATAGGTGTCCTGCAATGATTAACAGAAGGAAACAGAATAATATTATTAGCATTATGAGAGTGGTGAAAAAGTTGAAGAATTCAACTATTTTGCAGATTACAGAAAGCCATATGCTTGCATACAAGTACTGTAATATACTGTACTCCTACCCAGTGAATTCTACCCTATGGTCTCTAAGGTGAGTGGATCTGCCAAATCCCTGGTGGGTGGTCTAACTCCCCATTACCTGTGGGTAAGTGTCACTAAGCTGCCTGTCTTGTAGAGTAGACAGCATTCCTCGCATGAGGCTAATGGAATCAGCTGAGATGGAATTCCGGCATGGACAGACCTCTCAGTGCAAGTGAAATGCTCCTCTAAATAAACAAAGGCTTGATGTCATATATATAATAACATCCTCCACGTTATCATACTGAAGCCCCAGTTATGCGGCTATCAATTGCAATAGCTTAGTTGCCGAGCAGCCAAAAACAAATACTAGCATCTTGTGTCCTGAAATTAGCCCTTGTACAGAGTGTTCAAGGTGGTTTGATATATTGCCCACAAAATGGTATTGTAAGCAAACGGAGTTAGAGGAATATTATCCTGTGTATGCACATAAATGAATGTGTGTTAAATGGCATCATGTTAATAGGTAGAGAGAGCTATTTAAGTACTTGAGCATGTAAAGATGGCTTATTTTAACTAGGCCTAATACCACCATGTGACACTCTATCAGATCAACCTCTTGTGAGTTTGGGCAGGGCAATTCTTGCTGGGCCTCAATCCTAAAACAGCAGTCAAACTGGGGAGAGGAGTTGGCCTAACGGCTAGGGCGCTCGATCTCGGACCTGGGGAACAGGGCTCGAGTCTCGGTAATGACGCTGAACATCCTGTGATTCTGGGAAAATCACTTAATCTCCCCATGCCTAACAAAAAAAATTAATGTGTGTCCTCATGCAACGTAACTGGTGCTATGTAAAGCGCTCTGATACCTGATTGGATTCGGGTCAAGTCCGCGCTATATAAAACTCTGCAAAAAAAAACTAAGAAACTTGAACTTCGACTACCTTGAAATGCATCTTTGGGACCTCATAGGGAGTGTTCTGCAGCATATATAGAAAAACATAATTTTAAATAGAGCAGCTCTACCCAATAGGGAAAGTGTCAGGGCTCACCAGTGGCGGACATTCCCTTTAAATATTTCGAGCAGTGGGACCAGGTTCCGCTCTAATAAAAGCTCAGTGTCAGGTGTAACGTATATCCCCAGGTGGCAGAAACCAGTCCTCACCACGGTCACCTCACAGCCCGGTGACAGCAGTGGAACTTCATCCCATAATGGTAGATTATAGACAGTTTGAATGTGTATCCAGAATATTACCAAAAATGTTATTGTTTTTCTTGTGCATGTTTGAAAGGTACAATCCAGATATGGTTCCATGTGCCCATGAATACTTTGCTTTTGTTGCATGTGATTCAAAGACGTATTGCGTTCTAGTGTGCAGGTTGGTATAATGAATGCACTGTTGTTTGTCGTTCATGCAAGTATGAAAAATGGCACGTTCAGATGGTTGCATGCATCTATGAGAGATAGCATTTGACTTTGCTACAGGCAGGTAAGAAATATGAACTGCTCTCATATGTATACAGGTATGAGAGAAGCCCTGTTGACAATGTGTAATGTAGCATTGAAAGATGATCTGTTGATGTTGGTTGATCCAGGAATAAACATTACTATGTTGATATTGTTGCATGTAGGTATGAAAGATGTCAGGCTGACTTACTTCTATTAAGTATGTAAAAAGTTATGTTTATTCAGTTTTATGCAGGAATAAAATATTAGATATGGATAGTAGTCAGTGTAGGTGAGTGAGATACCCTCTTGATGTTGTTCAATTTGGGTATTAGAAATGGCCAGATGAATTTGCTTCATGCTATGGGAAATTAACAAGAGATACAGATTATGTGGATTGAGTGTGTGGTACAAAGTTAGCCTTTTTATTATGAGTGCATGTGTGCATGTGCATTTTTGAAGATCAGGCGATAAGGTCCCTACATCATGTAGTTTTGGTGTATTTCGATTATATTGTTGTGCATGAGAATGAGAGATACCCTGGTAATATTAATATGAGACACTGGAGTGGTTGATTTATGTTTGCATCAGAACTCGTGCTTGCAAGTCAACTCTTCAGGATCGGTGTGAAGAACAATTTGGTCCACCTCTTGATATCCCCAATTCTGATCACCATAAAGGTACAGAGTTTTAGGGTGATCACGTGAGGGAAAAGGATATTGGGATGGGAGCAGCAAGGAGAGAGAGACCTGAAAAGGAAATGAAAAATGATTATCCTCAAGATAATTTCCTACACTCACAAACTCTTGTATACATGGGAGTACAATAATTGACTAATGCCATGTAGTGCTTTCTTAAAGTCAGAAGTAGCCCACTATGTACTACTTGGACTAAAGGCCCTCTTTTCGCATGCATGAACCGAAAAACAATGAAAAGGAATTATAATAATGCAAACTCTCTTATAAGATTCAAATTTCACACCTGATAAAGATAGAAACTTTTATACATACTACAAAACAATAGGAAACAAACTGAATTTGCAAAAAGGGAACTACTTTTTCTTTTTCCAGAAGAGTTGCTGGAGGATATGATGGTTCCTTAGACTTCTGAGGAATCCCTTTGAAAAAAATCTGTGGGACCCTCAACAGCTATTTACAGTTGGTGGTGTGTGCTTTGCCACTAACGTACTAACAGTTGATAGCATCATCATCAGGTTTTCATTCCTCCAACCAGGAGGCCATCTCTTTCCATCAGAGTTCTTTCGTGAGGATCCACTACAGAGTATGTGATCTAAAATTACCTCTTGTCCAGCATCAGACTTTTAATAAAAGCTGTATAAGGATAATGTTAAAAGAAAAGTTGATGTGTATGATGGACGTGTAAGGTATCCATCACATCTTTTAGTGAGGTCAAGGTCTACATGTTTCAGCCTTCATGCGCCCATGAAGGGTCAACAGCTTTCATCAGGACCAATTGAAAAAATGTATTTGGAGGATCCTTTAATCTGAATGAGATCTGGTGGGTCACTGTCCCCTGAGACCAGTTAGGTTGCGGGTGGCCCGTACAGAAAGATCTATGTTTAATCTAGAATTGAAGGAAGACAAGCATGGAGACAGAAAGTAATTTCATCATATAATGTTGTCTCAGATGTTTGCATATGTGTACTAAAATGGGTACACATTATTGGGGACATTACCAATGTTTTCATGGTAGCATTGGCTTTACTAAGCCGCCTGCAATGTATATTCTGCCTACGTATCAGCATATTCTTGAAATCTCTCTTATCGGTTCGTAGTGAGTTATGTTAATGTGTATCAGATTGAATTCTTTATTTTGGTCTTATTTGGTAGTACTCTAGGGTGCGCTCAAGTAAGGTTATATCTTCATTTACTCATTAGGCGTTACAAATTAGTACCCAAATTTGTTGGTGATTGTCTACTAGATTGGGTTAATTCACAATGGTGTACATCTTCTGACATTAGGTGTCATCCGACGGGTAACTTGTGTTAACATTGCAATTGCTATTTCTCCCTTAAATGTAAAGTTGTGGAATCGGCTATTAGCGGGTTTTTAATCAAAAATGTTACATTATTTTGAAAAATACAGTGTGCAAAAACCTTTGTTTCAGTCTATGCGGGCCCCATGTGTACAGAGGGAATCCGTTGCTGCCTCCTCCCCTTTAAAGTAAAAGGATTGGTTATGTATCTTATTGTGGTGGTCTAAGGATATGTGACCGTCAACATTTAACAAAGCGCTTAGCATCTTGTCAACAGACCATTAATCTTCTATATTTATGTGGCCAAAGCTTACTTATAAAACTGAGCTTCCGTATCAGGATTGTTCCTCCCGTCCTGCTCCGTGCTTGGAAAACTTGTTATCATTGCTTAGAATATGCTTCTCTTCAAATTCACAGCACTCTAGGATAAAGTGCCGGGGTGTTTGGAAATTCCATTCTGTCCTCAAGAGTATTTGTTCAATTGTAATCAGGGTAGCATCCTGCCGTAGACTAGTATATAAATTTTATATGTCTAGTCCAAGGAGACGGAGACATTGGAAGTTCCAAAAAATGTCAACATGACCATCAAGGAGAGAACCACCTTACAAACATTAGCTAACAACAACTTTATCGTAGAGTGCTGTAGACAAGCTCTAAAGGAGAACCACTTCAGATACAATGACACACTGTACCTCCAAGATCATGGCACATCTATGGGCAGCACATTTGCCCCATGTCTGGCAGGTCTTTATTTCAGAGAATTTGAGGGGAAATATATTGTAAGCAATAATAACTTTTCCGAGTACATAGTGATGTGGAAACGATGTATTGAAGATATCTTAATCATTTTGAAAGGCACGGAGGACACAGCTCATCAATTTCTAAGATTGATTAACACTCTAGACACAAATCTGAAATTAACTAACACAGAAAACAATAAAAGCCTAGCTTTCCCGGACATACCCATCTTTGCAGAGAATGACCATCTATGTACAAAAACTTACCAAAAACCAACAGACAAAAACAGCTTATTATTGTTTGACAGCTTCCACCCACACCCCTTGAAAGAGAAATTACCCTATGACCAGTACCTATGCCTCAGATGCAACTTTAGCAACACAAATGATATAAAAAAACAAGCTAAGGCACTCACCAGTAATCTCGAATCCAGAAACTATCCTTCTCACATTGTAAACAAATGCTACAAATGAGCAAAGAATCAACACAGAGATATTTTACTACAAGAAAAAAACTATAACGGAGAGTCAAGAACAACTAACCTGTGTAAGAACATATAGCTCAGCATCTAATCACATGAAGAAATGAATTCAAGAATATTGGAATATTGTCAACACAGGTACTCTGAGACAGCAAAAACCACGCTTTGCCTTCCAAAGGGAATAAAGTCTGAAGGATATACTGGTACATACTTGACCGAGGAAAAAAGAAACAATGTAGGAGAAAATTGCCTCAAAATGGTGTTTTCCATCTGTAGTTGGCCACCACCAATGCAGCAACTGTTCAGTATGCCATCTAACAAAAACGACAAAAAAATAAACCTGAAAACTGATTTGAATTGGACGTTAAGGAAACATACTAACTGCAACAGTTCTCATGTTATGTACATGACAATGTGCCCATAACTCGAGATGAGCTGCAGAAAGGTGAAAACCTGTATCTGCGAACACAGAAGCAACATCAGATGCAAAAAATTGACAACAAAAATGAGCAACCACTTCCTCTCTGTGGGCCATTGCGCCAGCGACACGGAATGGATCATTCTAGAGAGCTTAGATAATGCTGGCATTAATGAAGAGAAAAACATCCTCCAGAAGGAATAGAGGTGGATTTACCGTTTGGGCACATTTAACGATGGTCTCAACTACCAGATCCCCTGGACTCAAGTAATCCGACAATAAAAGAGTATGCAACCAGGAGAAATAAAGGAAAAAAGACTATCGCCAAGGAACTCAGAGGTCATGTAAAAGTAAAAAGTTGATCAATAATTATGCCCTACCTTAGTGGACAATTCTAATACTATATGCTCCTCTTTGCTCAGCAGGCATATGTTTACGGAAAGAGGACACAACACAGATAACACCACTCAAAGCCAATCCCTTAGGAACTGTATAACCATACCCACATCTAAGTTATTATACAACATCAATTGTTGATATATGCCACCAAGAATACCCCAGTCAAAAGAACTAAATATATATACAAAAAATCTTACCCAAAAATCTTTTATTGAACGCATTCATCTGATTGAATATTTAAATAGATTAGTATAGTCCCAACCATGTGATACAACAGGCTTCCAAAGACAAAGTAGAATTCAAAATGGTGAGTTGCCATCTAGATTGAAAGAGAAACTCTGGATAACCCCCAACAGTACTCTTTTCATGTTTATGCCGGCATGCAAGGTCATCCACCAGAACACTTCCATGTAGAAGGGGAGCCAATGAGCGTGCCTGGTAACATCCAGGACGGGAGGAACGATCCTGATACAGAAGCTCCATTTCACAAGTAAGTGTGGGCAGCATAAAGATAGAATATTAAGAGTCTGTTCACCAGACGCTAAGCGTTTTGTTAAATGAAGACAGTCACATATCCTTAGACCGCCACAATAAGATATATAATCATTGCTTTTTCTTTAAAATTGGGGCGGCAGCAACGTGTTCCCTCTGTACCTATGGGGCCCGAAAAGACTGAAACAAAGGTATTTTTGCACACTATAATTTTCTAAATAATGTAAAATGTCTTTATTAAGAACCTGCTAACAGGCCGAATCCACAACTTTACATTTAAGGGAGAAATGGCAATTGTAATGTTAACACAAGTTACCCGTCAGATAACACCTAATGTCGGAAGATGTACACCATTGGGAATTAACCCGATCTTGTAGGAAATCACCAACAAATTTGGGTACTAGTTTGTAATGCCTAATGAGTAAATGAAGACAGAACCTTACTTGAGTACACCCTAGACTACTACCAAATAAGACCAAAATAAAGAAGTTAATCTGATACATATGACTATAACTTGCTACAAATTGATAAGAGCGACCCTTGACCTTCCTGCTAGGACGCTCCCCCCGCTGCAGCTCCGCCTGCACCCCCGCTGAGGAGTACTGATCGCCGCCGAAGTCGAGGCCCTCCACTACCAACAGGCTTCCACCTGTGCATCATCCCTGGTGGCCAGTGGTGGCCTTGGTTTGTATCCGCTCTACTGTGCCTTTCTCTGCCTGTCCGCTCCTCTTCTGTGCCTCCCTGCCCCACACTCGCCGTTCTGTTCTGTGCCCCCTTTTGTGATTCTGTGCCCCGTTTTTCTTCTGCTGTTGCTCCCTTTTGATTCTGTGCCCCATTTTTCTTTCTGCTGCTGCCCCCTTTTGTGATTCTGTGCCCCGTTTTTCTTTCTGCAGCTGCCCCCTTTTGTGATTCTGTGCCCCGTTTTCCTTCTGCTACTGTCCCCTTTGTGATTCTGTGCCCCGTTTTTCTTCTGCTGTTGTCCCCTTTTGTGATTCTGTACCCCTCTTGCTGACTTCTGTGCCATCTTGATCCCTGCCCCTGCCTGTCTCCTTTCCGTGGTCGCTCCGCTCCGCTCCCCTGCCCCCATCCCCGCCGCTGCTTCCCTGCAGCCCCGCCCCCTCCGCTCCCATTCCCTGCCCCTGCAACACACCTCCCGCCTCCCAGCTGCTACTCCCTCCCCACCTCCCCATATATGGCGGTCGCTGCGCGGTGAGGAGAGCGACCCTTGACCTTCCTGGTAGGTCGCTCCCCCCCGATGCAGCTCCGCCTGCACCCCCGCTGAGGAGTACTGATCGCCGCCGAAGTCGAGGCCCTCCACCACCCGCAGGCTTCCACCTGCGCCTCATCCCTGGTGGCCAGTGGTGGCCTTGGTTTGTATCCGCTCTAATGTGCCTTCTTCTGCCTGTCCGCTCCTCTTATGTGCCCCCCTGCCCCCCGCTCGCCGTTCTGTTCTGTGCCGCCTTTTGTGATTCTGTGCCCCGTTTTTCTTCTGCTGTTGCCCCCTTTTGATTCTGTGCCCCGTTTTTCTTTCTGCTGCTGCCCCCTTTTGTGATTCTGTGCCCCGTTTTTCTTTCTGCTGCTGCCCCCTTTTGTGATTCTGTGCCCCGTTTTTCTTTCTGCTGCTGCCCCCTTTTGCGATTCTGTGCCCTGTTTTTCTTCTGCTACTGCCCCCTTTGTGATTCTGTGCCCCGTTTTTCTTCTGCTGTTGCCCCCTTTTGTGATTCTGTGCCCCTCTTGCTGACTTCTGTGCCCTCTTGATCCCTGCCCCTGCCTGTCTCCTTCCCGCGGTCGCTCCGCTCCGTTCCCCTGCCCCGTCCCCGCCGCTGCTTCCCCTTCGTCCCTGCCCCCTCCGTGCCCATTTGCTGCCCCTGCAACACACCTCCCGCCTCCCAGCTGCTCCTCCCTCCCCACCTCCCCATATATGGCGGCCACTGTGCGGCCGCACGCAGCGGGTGCGCTGCTGGCGCGCCAAAGGCGTGCCTAAGGCAAGCCCGTCTGTGCCCGTCTGCGCCTGGACCACGCCCAGCACCAGAACCCCTGCCCCCAGTACCAGCCATGAAGACCGCCTCCGCTACGACGCCAACACCCTTGTCGCTCTCAACCCAGGAAGGACCCACACCTGCTGCAAGGCCGCCCCGAAACACATCCATGGTCCCTTCACCTGCCTGAACTGCAGCATCTCCTGCCCCGAAGGCACCGAGACACCCGCCATGACGGAACCCAACCAGCGTAGATGCATCCTGACCAACACCGGCTCCGCATGCAAACACGCCATCAAGCTCTGGGACCTACTCGACACCGCATCCCCGGACATCGGCTTCCTGACCGAGACCTGGATGAACGAAGCCTCCTCTCCGGACATCGCCATAGCCATCCCCGACGGGTACAAGATCACCCGCAGAGACCGCACCAACGGGGCCGGAGGAGAAATCGCCATCGTCCACAAAAACACCATCAGGGTCTCAACAAACAACAACGACACCCTCAGCACCGCCGAACACATGCACTTCCAGATCCACACGGACCCCAAGGCCACCCTAAGAGGCACCCTCGTCTACAGACCGTCAGGACCCCGGCCTCAATTCTGCGACTCCATCGCCGACCTCATCAGCACGCACGCGCTGACCTCCACCGACTACATCCTCCTCAGAAACCTGAACTATCATCTGGAGAACAACAACGACAACAACTCCTTCACCCTGATCGACAACCTCGCCAACCTCAGACTAAAACAGCTCGTCATGACGCCGACCCACATCGCCGGTCACACACTTGATGCCATCTTCTCCTCAAGCCCCCACGTCACCTTCAGCCACGCCTCCGAACTCACCTGGACAGACCACCACTGCATCCACTTCTCCTTCCGAAAACCCCCCACACACCACCGCACCCTACAGATCCCCCACCGATGCTGGGGCATAGTCACTGAAGAACTACTACAGACAAGCCTCGCACTCAACCCTCCGACCAACCCTACCAACCCCGATGATGGTGCACTCACTCTCGAACGCTGGATGAACAACTGCGCCAACACCGTAGCCCTGCTGAAAAAACCCACCAACAGAGACACCAGCAAAAGAGCCAGCTGGTTCACCCCGGAACTCCTCACCTCAAAGCGCACCTGCCAGAAATTGGAGAATATATGGCATAGCGACAAGACGCCAGACAGCCGCACAGCCCACAAAGAACCATCCGCCACCACCACCACCTCATCAGGACCGCCAAAAGGACCTCCTTCACAGACCGCCTTGACAACAATGCTCACAACAGCAAGGAGCTCTTCAACATCGTGAAGAAATGCTCCAACACCAACGACATCCCGCCATCGCAAGCCCTGTGTGACTCCCACACCACCTTCTTTCACCGAAAAATCACCGACATCCATGACAGCTTCAAACCCCGGACAACCCCTGCGGGCCTCGTCGCACCGGACCCACCGCACCCCACCATCCACGACTCCCTGACAACCTGGGCCATCGTGAGCATCGAGGACACAATCAAGACCATGAGCACAATCCACTCCGGGTCCCTGTCCGACCCTCTCCCACACCACCTCTTCAACAAAGCCGGCAATTCCATCGCACCCCACCTGCGCAACATCATCAACCTCTCCTTCAAGACCGCTACCTTCCCTGAGAACTGGAAGCACGCAGAGATCAACGCCCTACTGAAGAAACCCAAGGCGGATCCGAGCGACCTCAAGAACTTCCGGCCCATCTCCCTACTTCTGTTCGCAGCAAAGGTCACCGAGAAGATAGTTAACATCCAGCTCACCCGTCACCTCGAAGACAACAACATCCTGGACCCCTCCCAATCAGGATTCCGCAGCAACCACAGCACCGAAACCGCCCTCATCGCCACCACAGACGACATCAGGATCCTTCTAGACAACGGCGAGACAGTGGCCCTCATCCTCCTAGATCTCTCCGCTGCCTTCGACACCATCTGCCAGCACACACTATGCACGCGCCTCCAATATGCAGGGATCCGGGAGAAGGCCTTGGACTGGACCACCTCCTTCCTCTCCGGCAGAACTCAGAGAGTCCGCCTCTCCCGTTCCGGTCCGAGGCTTCCAAGATCATCTGCGGCATCCCACAGGGATCTTCCCTCAGCCTGACGCTGTTCAACATCTACATGGCACCACTAGCACGCATCTCCCGACAGCACGACCTAAACATAACCTATGCCGACGACACGCAGCTGATCCTCTCCCTCACCAAGGACCATCTCACCGCAAATCCAACCTCCACCAGGGAATGAAGGCCGTCGCCGACTGGATGAAGGAAAGCCGACTTAAGCTGAACTCAGACAAGACGGAGATCCTCATCCTTGGGTCCAATCCCTCAGCATGGGACGACTCCTGGTGGCCCGCATCACTGGGGACCCCCCCGGCCCCTACCGACCACGCACGCAACCTGGAATCATCCTCGACTCGAAACTCACCATGACCAAACAAGTCAATGCAGTCTCCTTCACCTGCTTCAACACCCTCCGCATGCTCCGCAAGATCTACAGATGGATCCCGACAAACACGAGGAAAACAGTCACCCAGGCCCTTGTCAGCAGCAGGCTCTACTACGGAAACGCCCTTTATGCCGGAGCCTCGTCCAAGCTCATCAACAGACTACAAAGAATCCAGAACGCCTGTGCACGCCTGATCCTCGACGTCCCGCGCAATGACCACATCACCCCCCACCTGAGGAACCTACACTGGCTCCCCGTCGACAGAAGGATCTCCTTCAAGCTCCTGATCCACGCACACAAGGCACACCACAAAACCAGCCCAGCCTACCTCAGCAGCCGACTCTCCTTCTACGTACCCAAACAGGATACTCCGCTCCGCTGTCCACGCCCGGGCCACGGTCCCGCGCATCCATAGAACCATTTCCGTAGGCAGAACCTGCTCCCACCATGCCGCCAAGACCTGGAACACCCTCCCCCTCTACCTACGACAAACCAAATACCTACTGACCTTCAGGAGACAACTCAAGACCTGGCTTTTCGACCAGTAGCAGCAGCACCCCCCCATTTCCCTGAAACCCTTACGGATAAGTAGAGCACTTGACAAATTAATTGATTGATTGATTGATTAAAAAATATGCTGATATGTAGGCAGAATGTACATTACAGGTGGCTTTGTAAAGCCAACAATACCATGAAAATATTGAAAATGTACCCAATAATGTGACTAGCATTAGTCAGGACACAGAAATAACAAAAAACACTACACTGTCATATGTACCCATTTTAGTACACATGTGCAAACATCTGAGACAACATTATATAATGAAATTACTGTCCATCTCTACTCTTGTCTTCCTTCAATTCTAGATGAAAACATAGTTCTTTCTGCAAACTAACAGGGCTCAGGGGACAGTTTCCCACCAGATCTCATTAAGAAAAAGGGATCCTCCAAATTCAATTTTCACATGATGGCTGAAACATGTAGACCCCGAACTCAATAAAAGATGTGATGAATACATTACACGTCCATCTTACACAGCTACTTTTCTTTCAACATTATCCTTGTCCAGCTTTTATTAAAAGTCTGATGCTGGACAAGAGGTAATTTTAGAGCACTTACTCTGTAGTGGATACCCATGAAAACTTTATCTGATGAAGGAGATGACCTCCTGGTTGGAGGAAGGAAGACCTGATGACGATGCTATCATCTATTAGTATGTTAGTGGCAGAGCATACGCCACCAACCGTGAACAGTTGTTGAGGGTCTCACAGATCTTTTTCAAAGGGATTCTTCAGGACACAGATTCCACTCTAGTTTGATTTTCGCTGACATATGCTGGTAGCCTAGTGGGACCTCTTTGCCTCTAGCTCCCACTTCCCTTCCTGATATTTAATGGGTTCCTTAAACTTTGCCAAAAGATCAAGAACTGCACTTCCGTCAATGCAGTATAAAAAAAGGGATATGTAGAATTCTTATATAAACCAATGTGATAGACTTTAGATAACAGCCTCACCATTGTCCTTCGTTGTCATCTCTTTCCATTAGCAAGCCACACATATGCTGGATTCCATAAGATAGCCTCATGAAATGTCAATGAGACACTTGCCACAAAGATAATTTCCCTGAGATAGACAGAAAAATTATATAGTTCCCACAAGTAGTGCTACAATTTAAAAACACATGCAAAATACTTGAGTAAATAAGAGAACAGAAATCTCAGTCAGCATCCTCTCTGCTGCTGAATATGGGAAATTCCCTGAGAAAGCTAGTGCCAGGCATGACTTTAAAACCCTGCCTCCAGTAGCATAGCCCTTAGTCAATTGGGCAGAAAAATAGGGAAAGCACAGCTCCTAGCATGCTTGCCAGGAGTTCCTCAAAACTGGCCGCCAAATTCAACCTCTGTATGCTGCAGAAGAATCCCTACCTGGGATCCAGCCACCCCTACTGTCCAATAGAGCGGATAACAGGAAATCAGTGGCATCACAACTCACTGGTGGCGGGACGGGCGTGGGGGGATGCAGAGGGACACAACTTACCTTGATGTCAGGTCCCTCATCTAGGCTCCTGCTCTCCTCTGTCGGACTCCAGGAACAGGAAGCACAGCCAGGCTCCCCTGACCAATCAAAATGCAGCGTTGTAATTGGTCTGAGCGTCACGGTTCAACACAGCCTGCGTGGAGATCAGGGAAAGTACACATGACTGTTTGGCCAGTACCAGAGGGCTGGCCAAACAGTCATGTGTGCTTAGGAGTGGGCTAACCACTCCTCTCCTGCTCTGCTCCGAGAGCAGAGTAGCACCGCTCACCCACCCCTAAAGCAGCACGGAAATATAAAATGATATTAACTCATTTTATATTTCCTTTATTTGCACTGCTTAAAAGCGACATTCCTCAACAATATCGGAGGAGATGCTCAAATATAGCCATGAGATGAGCACGTCTCTTCCACATCACACGGGTCAGGCCACTTCCTTTGAACAGACAAAAACCAATGCCTTTGACTCGTGCCCCAACAAGAAACCAATCCTTAGTTTAGAATTATGAACATAAGCCGGCATGCATAACCAGTCTTTTATCCCAGGATTCTGTCCTTCGACCAATCGACTTTGGCCCTTTTGAATCATGGGAATTGCAGTTCTTGTAGCATCTACGAAGGAAATATCATTAAAAACAGTTCATTCTATGCCAATCAAAGTGTGGAAAGTATTAATCACTATGTCCTGCTACTCCTGAATATACCAGCGCTAATGAGGCTGAACCTGATAGTTTGTGAACAGTGTGGATTTGGTTCTGTTGTTTTCAGTCGCTTTATTTTTTTTCTCATGCGGTGTCATTCTTTCAGCTATCCTTGATTTGCGAGATTTTTGCTAATGAAAGAGGTTGCCATGATGTGTTATGTTGAGATTGTATTTTGTTTCATTCTCTGCTCCTGTGTCACTTCTTTAACAAGGACCTGCTTTATAATCTGTTGTGATATCTGAGCTCCTTGTGTCGACTTTGCTGTGATTTTTTGGGAATGTAATGTTTGTAGTTTCTATGTCTTGGTCAGGAAATAGACTGTTGGAAGCTAAAAGCATCTGAGCGAAGAAACCAGCTCCTAGTGGGACATTTAGTACAACCTTGGTTAGCATTCTATAACTCAAATAAACTAAAGAAACTTTGCAAATCAAGCTCTGTCATTATTGTGGTACAGCAATCCATGAATTATGGCATAGGTGCCGTCCATTTGCTACTATTGTTAGAGTCATAGCAGATACATATAAACGCTCACTGTTCTTTTGGGTGTGATAGCACCGCAACCACTGCATGTTTTCTTGTCCCACGTGTTAATGGGATGGTGATGCCCAATTGGTGAGGTGTCATTGAAATGACTGGATCGAAGTCTGAAGTTGATGTATATATCACTGATATCTAGTTTGGAATCGGTCATTATGTATGGCAGTTATGGAAAGTGTACTTGAAGGAGGAGGCTGATTCTCCCACAGAGCATATAGTGACTGAAGATAGGCTTCACAGAGGTTGTGAGGGGACACAAATTGAGTTAGGTGGTTGATACACAACTTGCTTTACTGCATACTTGTGAGTTATATAAACACACACTCAACACAAAGTTTGGAATATCGATTTAGGTATGTGTGTGTTTGATGCAGACTGATAGTTGACCTGCTTTCTGTCTCCCAACAAAAGCAGATATTGATTGAGCTAGATGACTGTCCCGAGGATACCCTTTAACTCACAAGTGGTGGAAAAGTCAAGATATATCTCCTTTGGTTCCCTGATTATTTGCAAATCCGCATTGTGCTATTTTTTACGCACATGTATGTTAGAACATTTTGGCTAAGAACAAAGGAGCGTTAATGGTACCTTTTGTATATATTTTATGTTTCTGTGCACACACTGAAGCGCTGCATCGTCCGCTCTTTTTATGATTTGCGCTGTCATTTGCATTTGTATTAGAGGAGAATACATGATAACAACAGACAATTCCTCAGTCTTATTGTATCTTTCTTATATGCAACCCAAATAAGAATTTACCACTATATTGTACAAACAATTCATTAACTGTTGGTTTCTCCAGATTTACATGAGAGGATTCCTAATTTATACAGAGAGCCCCACAGAGAATTCTATGCACATAACTATATCTCATCCTGGTGTCTGTGGGCATATAGAGTTGTACTTTTGACACAATACATACTACAAATCAACATATCATAACATAGCATAGCTAGGCAGTATCTTCTACCCATTCGCTAGCTACAAATCATCTTCTAAATAACCATATCAATTGGTATCATTATAGATGTCATTGCTGCCATCCTGAACATATTGATATTCTTTGATGTCAAAATAATCATCCAAACTAGAGCCTCCTTCTATTTCCACCACAGCAAAGGGTAACTAGGTAAAAATAAGTAGACTGTATGAAGACACAAATCACATCTTGAAGGCTGCACTGCCCACTTCTTTGAAATTGCGTTCAAGGAGCTACACAGGCGCAAAAAAAACAGTTGATGGACAGAATGCAGAACAATGTCATACATTCACCCCAGTACAGAGATCTGGGCCTAAATCCATCGTTTTTTTGCTCACCATGCCATTACAGTTTGAACCCAGCCATATGCAAATCAGTCTTGACCCTGTGCCTCATGGGAACAGTCCAGCCTGAACTGCCAAGCCAGGTCCTCCCTGGACAGGAAACAAGCACCTAGGACCGGTTTCGGGGTTTCACCCATCTTCAGCCAGGATAGCTTTATTCCAGTGGCATGGAGAGCAAGGAGCTACACAGTGCACATTTTTACTGTGCCCTCCCACTAATATTTCTGTTATTTTCTACTCCATATCTCACATAGTGTCATTTTTGGGATATTGGTGAAAATCTTAGTTGAATTAATCTTTCCAGAGAACATGCAATTTAGTTTGCTCTTTTAGTGCTTTACTGCTCATCATACAGTTACCCCTATAACCTAAAAATAGACAACAAATTTGATGTTCCGGATGTAAGTAGGTATGACATTGAACTATTATTTGTGTTGACCGTTCAGACCATCAGGAATATCCTTCTGAGGATGCACTGCCCCTCACCCACTAAGGTGACAAGCTTTATCGTGTCATGCTCCATGTTCAGTAGGTGGTGTAACACCCAATGGGCCCCATCAATGGGCACTTTTGGTGGAGGGCTGTTTCCTAGGGTCTTTTGATCCAAATGAACCTCAAGCGCATACCCATGTTCCTAATCAGACATCACTGAGTTTTAATTTGGGAAAGGAACTTTTTTAATTGCCTATGGATGACCAAAAAATGATTCTTGAAAGTGATCCATGGCAAGGTTAGAAACAAGGGATGGACAAACAGGACCTAAGTGGTCCGTGGGTCCATTACTTGGTCAAAATGTTTCTTGCTCAATTGCTCCGAAGGGTCAGAGGCAATTCTTCAAGACCTGTGAAACTCTAGTTTACTAACTGAGTGAAGGTGTGGAATATATGCCGCAATAGTGGTGCGAATGCGCATCTAATAACGATCATTCTCCATGTGTATATTGGCCTTTACTGCAGTTAGCATAAGTGGAGACTGGACACCCCCGGCAACCATTTGCTGCAATGTTGGAGTCCTAGCAATATGCCTGCCCATGACACCACGATCCCTATCACCTAGTACAGATTATAGATAGTTTAGAGCAGTATTTTTCGTCATCATATTTCCCTTACCAAGAGAAACGGGGCATCCACCATCATTTCTGTAAGGAACACATGACCTGATGTACGAACCTTCTTTGCGGCCGCAAATGGGAGATCCTCCCTTTAGTGACCGCAAAAAAAGGTAATCGCATGTATAAATGCTATTTTGCGAGTCACAGACTCTCAAAATAGTATTTGCGACTACCGCTATTAGGAAGGGGCTCCTTTTCTAGTAGCATGTCACCATGCCATGTACAATTGTTTTGCGACCACATTTGCGGGCACAAAACACTTGAATTAGGTTCTAAACCACTCACAAACAGGAAGGGGTCCCCAGGGGACCCCTGCCTCTGTGAGTATGTGAGGAAACACATTTAAGAACAGGCAGTGGTCCCAGGACCACTGCCTGCCCTTCCAAAACATGAAACTGAAAAGTTTCATTTTTCTTTTTTAAATGCATCCTGTTCTTCTTTAAGGAAAATGGGCTGCATGAAAAAAACTGCTTTATTTAAAAAGCAGTCCCAGACATGGTGGTCTGCTGACCCCAGCAGGCCACCATCCCTGGGAGTGCTAGCCATTCCCAATGGGGTCACAAATTGAGACAGCCTCATTAATATTCATGAGGCATGCAATTTGCGACCACATTGGGAATCCCAATTTGCTAGTTGCAAAAGCGGACGTAATTTGCGAGTCGCAAATTGGTGGGTCGTACATCTGGCTCACAACCGCACCAAGATCTGTATCCTGCTGCAACATCTTGCACCAAGGAGCTACAAAAGCTCCAAGTATGAGCAAAGTGATTTCAGAAATCTTGCGTGATGATGTAGCCCGGATTTGCTTCTTAAAGCTACATTGCAGCTATGTTGTCTCAGGGCACCCTTGCAAGAGTTTCCTGAATCCCATGAGGGTCCTGAAGAAACTCCGATGACGCTGTTGCTCACTCAGGGGCATATTATCAAGGTCTGGCGTTAAAATTATCGCCAATAATGGGCTTGATAATATGCCTGTGAGAATTCCAATAGAAGCCCATGTTCACACTGGAACCTGGGCTTCTATTGCAATTCTCCAGGGCATATTATCAAGCCCATTATCGCCGCTTTAGCGGCAGTTTCTGCCGATAAAGCGGCGATACTTTTAACGCCGAACCTTGATAATATGCCCCTGAGTTCCTTCCTGAGTGTGCCTGTCCTTCACAGCTGAACAGCTCTCGCTCATGTCCCCAGCCCTGGAATAACAGAGCTGGTGGGGTACAGGTGGGATACCACAGGGCAAGGCCAGCCAGTGGAACACAAACGAAAAGTTGGTGAGAATTAAGGAGTTTAAGTTAAGTAAAAAAATGATGAAGAGCTGCATACCGATTACGATTCTAAATGTCATCCTAAGCATGCCATATAACTGTCTCTGATTATCCATTTTTCTATAACAAAGAACAATCAGACTGAAGCACCCATTAGGAAGTCAAGCTGAAAGGCACTTATCTGCCTGAAGAGCAGCAGAGACGTGGTCTCCTCGTTCACTGAAAGAAAGATTTTAAGTTCTGAGGGTCTGCTGTATTACAGGCATCTCCAATTCTGCGTCAGAGAGAACATGCATTAGTACATAAGAGGCTAAAAGCTCTTTCCCATATTTGCAGACTTCAAGATGCATTGCGACTGACTGTGGCGAGCTAGAAAGGCAAATGCATGTAATACTCCTCCGCGTTTTGCCTCAAAAACTTTTCTATTACTTTTCTTAAATATTGAAACTTTCATTTTCCTGTTACAGTCCTCGTTTGACACTAATTTGATTTCAGTTCAACAAGCATGTTTTTTGGATACAACTTTTAATCAATAAGCAATCTGGCCGAAATTGAATGTCTCTCTACTTATCTGAACAGGCATTTCATTCTCCATAATTTGGGCTTGAAAATAAGGATGTATAATAATTAGGATTCGACTACTGTAAAGTAGGTATTCATCAGTGTGCTTACCGAAACCCATTGCACAATAGTACTTGCAATATTGAATTTGACGTTAGATTGGGTTATATTCCCTAGTTCCAAGCTTTGATGCCTTTACCAGATGCCCTGCAACCCGAGCAATGCAAACCTAAGCAACTGGTTGAAAGTGCAATCAGTCAAATAATTTTGCATTAACTTCTAAGGAAAGCAGAAAATTGTTCTTCACTAAAATCATCGAAACTGAACCCTGATTCCGAAAAAACATAAATGGTGACGAAATCAGAAATTTTGTGAATACCGTGTCTCAGCCTCCTCATGTCTGTGCGTGTGCAGAAAAACATCATATATGAGGTTCAACCATCTCTTTAGGTCCTTTTTACTAGAGCCCGGTAAATTATTTCCCTCATGCAAACACATTTTACACAGGGATGAGAATTATAAGTGTTGAGGCAAACACCGCATACCTTGCATTTTTCACCGGCAAATTTTGTCAGGTTTGACGTAACTGAACTTTTGAATGCGTCAGTGCTCTAGTTCAAATACTGAAGCACCTACCGCGCCAGACCGATGGCCCCGTTCCTTGTTGCGTTTGCTGCACTCTGCATCCCCAGGACGGGAAATTGACGACGAATCTTCAAAATCCCAGGGGTAGCGGATGTGACATGACTTGCCCTTGGACCACCTCCTTTACATCATATTAAGTGACATTATATGAACTTTCACCAAATATCCTAGGAAGTGATATCAGATGACATTTTACTATGATGACACCATGAAATGGGACATCACTGCAGTTACAAATCATGCAATAAGCTCAAGGCTGATAAAGAGTTTACACTGCTTTTATGATCGCCCTCTTACCTGCTTCTCTCTCATCCAGGTGTTTCTTTGTCATATATCTGAATCTTTATCAAATCATCCTCAGCTTTCTCCCTACCCATTCCATTTCTGCTCTCTCCTCCCCCTGCCCTCTCATGCAGCTGTCTTACATCTACATCTCACTTTTCAATCCTCCCTGACTCAGCTATTTGTATTTGAGCTGCCATCTCTCTATTAGCCCTCATTCTCTCACCTGTCACCCTCTCTCTAATCTATAGCATCAGTTTCTCTTTTCCCCTCCACCTATCTCATACTATCTCTCTTAACAAAGTATTTCACACCTCTCTGAAGTGTATTTTTCACCAGTCTCTCCCACCTTACTCCTTATTACTTCTCCCACCTTTCTTACACCTCTTAGTCCTTCAGCCATCCTTTTCCCTTCTTTGCCTCTCTCTTTTTCATCTACCTTGCACCAGTTCCTTTACCCACCTCTCTTTCGCCTGCCTGTTACCTCTCTATCATCATCATAATCTATATTTCGGTCACTTTGGACCATAAAAGAATGCAACAATTATACAATATTAAATTACACAATAAAAAGATCACACTTGATTGAGTTAAAAACAATCATAAAACAATTTAGTTAAAATCATCAGAAATGTTCATATAGCCATGTTGGACTTGATACAATGATTGCGGATGAACCACATTGCAGTTATTAATTTTGCGACTGCAAATACAATTAAAGCAGATAAGTCTGTCTTTAAAATTCTGTATGCTGGGAGAAAATGCCTAAACCCAAAATTTTTAAGGAGAGGGACAAGCCAGTAATTCCTAGCTCTCTGGTAAACTGTACAGAAAAATATAATGTGCAGATCAGTCTCTCGCGGGTACAAACATGCTGGGCATTGCACTGGGGGCTGGGGTTTAGTCCAGCGATCAGTGTATGCCCTAAGGGGAAGAGTGCCATATCGCCACTGCATGTATAACTTCCTTGTAATTGGAGGGCCTACATCATCAAAGACGGACTCTAGATGGTATGAATCTTTGAATCCAAGGAAGTAGTTAGATAGGGACCCCTCACGTGTGCTGTCAATTGAGGCACGTAGCTTGTACTCGTAGTAAACCTTTGAGATAGCTTTACGTGAGAACCTGCAACATACATTTCCTGGGTTAAGCCACGAATCCGGTATTCCTAGCATTTCAAATGTTTGTTTAATATATTTTAACCACGGGATTTGTGCCGCTTTAGGTAGGCGCAAGATCTCTGCGAGCTCAGCCCTATAGTTGGATAATTCAGGTGTGCTCCAGATTTTGCGCCAAAAGGTTAGAGGTTTAAGTCCCAACTCCTCCGAAATAGGTCTGAGGCCCAGGTCTAATCTCAATGGGAGAAGTGGGGTACTAGGCGGTAGTGCTGCCAATTGCCTTAAAAAGTTGTTCTCCGTAATCTGCAATTTCTGAGCAGCTATATGCCCCCATATTTCACCCCCATAGGTCACTGACCCTCGAGCCTGTATTTTATAAATATGGAGGGGGGGACCGAATGGCTTATTGCTCGACCTGCTTATCATCCTGCATATGCCACCTGTTAACTGAGCCAGTTTCAAGTTTGCCTTGGTTCGGTGCGAATCCCATGTCATAGTTTGATTGATTGTTACCCCCAAGTAATCAAACGTAGTGACCCTCTCTAATCTATCGGACCCTAACGTAGGATTTGAGCGAGTTGAAGAGGGCGGATTGAGGATCATATACTTAGTTTTGGAAGCGTTGATTTCCAATCCGCCCTTCACACAAAAGTTCGAGAACCCATCCAGGACCCGTTGTATGCCCATGGGGGATTTAGAAAGCAGCAGGGTGTCATCTGCAAACATGATAGCAGGCACCCTGCTACCATTTAGCTTGGGGGCATCAATGTTGCTCAGCCCAATGAGATGGTTAATAACCCCGTTGACGAAGAGGCAGAACAGGGTCGGTGCAAGCACGCAACCCTGTCTGACCCCTGAGTCAACGGGGAATCTATCCGAAAGAACTCCCCCTCTGCCGCACCTAACCTTAGCAAAATTCCCCTGATGTAATCTCATCAGGATTAGTAGGATATCAGCAGGAACCCCTAAGTCCATTAGAACAGTCCATAATTTATCCCTTGACACTAAATCAAAGGCTGCTCGCAAGTCCACAAAGACCATATACAAGGTGCCGCCCTCAATTAGCGCGGTCTTCCAATATAAAAGATTCAAACGAAAAATCTGGTCTGTAGTTGAAACACCCTCTCTGAACCCTGCTTGATACGGGCTCATAATAGCGTATTCTTCAATCCAATTCTGGAGGCGATTAAGTATCAGTCTACCGAAAATCTTTTGGGGAATATCGATAAGACTGATAGATCTATAGTTGGCTGGGAGCAGGGGCGATCCCTTTTTAAATATTGGGACAATCTCTGCGCCCAGCCAAGTATCTGGCACCTGCATACCCCCCAAAACGGAGTTAAACAATGTCAATAGATAGGGTGCCCAGACATCCGGTTTGTGTTTGAATAGATCGCCCGGTAGGCCGTCTAAACCGGGTGCCTTGCTGATGCCAACCGTCCAATGGCCTCACGGACCTCCATTATTGTGAATGGAACCCCTTTCAAAGAGTCACTGACTAGGTGGGTAGGGTTGGTCCGTGCTCCATCAGCTACACTATATAGGGACTGGAAGTGGTCTTGCCAAGCCTTGGTTGAAATGTGAGGCTCTATTGCAGAGGCCAACTTCTCAGACCCAGTGTTCACATAACGCCAGAATTTCCACGAGTCCCCACGTGCCAGGGAGATGGTAAGGTTTTCCCATTTTTCATGCTCCCATTCACTTTTTGCATGACTAATCAGGCGCTTGTAGGCCGTTCTCCTGGCCCTTACCTCCACACTCCCCTTGCCCTCCTTTATCGAGGCCAGGAGATCAGTTTTTGCCTTGCGGCATGTGGTGTTATACCAGAGGGGACAAACAGCGTGTCCATTAGCCCTTTTTGGGGTGGAGAAGAGGATTTTGGACACCGATTTAATGAGGTCCTCATGCAGCAGCCCCCGCAGTATATATGTGCTCTGGGTACTTGTTTGCTCCATTAATGCATAGGCCTTTTCGAGTGTGGGGATAACCCGGGCATACAGCCTGGATATCTTCCCTGGATTAGAAGCTAATTTCTCCCACTTCACTCTTCGTCTGTTATTCGTAAGGCCTAATCCCACCCCAGGTGTCGCCATTGGTTCCCTCCTAACCTCAAGACCAGGATGGTCGTATTCCAGTTCCAGTGCGTTGTGGTCACTATCATCCCTTGGGATCACCCGAAAGTCTCTGATAAGTGACCACGAAGCCAGTGGAACTAGGATATAATCAAGCCTGGATTCCCTGCCCACTCTATTGTATGTGGGTCTTGGGGGGATATCAGATTTTATCCATCCATTACAGGCCCGGACACCATATTTCAAAATTAAGGATGTAATTTGTACAGCCAAAGGTGTCCAAGCTCTTGGGCCTGGCGCTTCCAATGGGGGTACAGACCATATCGCATCCTCATCTTGGGCTAGACCGTCCAGTAAGCCAGAGAGTGGCTCAAAATGGCAATTTAGGTCACCTCCTATTAAGAAAGGAATGCCCTCAGGGATTTCACTTAGGACATCCGCAAGCTCCTCTATAGTTCGCGACTCTTGCGTGATACTTACTGGTCTGGAGTAGACATTTACCAATAAAAGATTATGTGAATTTGGCCATTCCAGCAGTACGACAAGAATGTCCTCCTTGCTCAATGGGAGAACGGCGGCACTGCATCCCAAATCACTGGCCACCCAGGTTGCAAGACCGCCCGAGGGACGCCCCCTACCCCCCCATTTTGCGTTTATAGAGAATGTAGCAAAACCGGTACGATTGACTACTTCTCGCGCCCAGGTTTCTTGGAACAGGCATATGTCTTTGCCCTCAATAAAAGAGCTCCAGTCCGGGCAATTCAATTTATTGCCCAGGCCCGCCACATTCCAAGATACTATCTTCAAAGAGGAGCTGATGTTACTCTCAGTTAGTGGGTTTGGGAGCATATCCATACTAGAGTGCGTTCCCAGTGGGGTATTGATATTTATTCTGCCATCTCGGGCCACTGTCGTCTCCCTTGCTATGTATGTAGAGCAGACAGAACTTATGTCTACCTCTCCATTGGTGTATTTCTCCTCGAGGTTGGCCTTATCCCTAGGAATAGCTAGGCATATTTTGATAGCATGAGCCCCACCATGACCACTGTCCTTCCCTCTCCCCGTCTCACTCAGTCAGTCTACCATATCTAGGTTGCTAAACCTGTTATGGGTAGGGAAATTATCATAGCACTGTGATCTGGGAAGAAGGGGGCTCCCTCTTACTCTAGCACCCCATCTACCTCCTCTTCTATGTACTAGTTCCCAGCCCTCCTCTTCCTGCCCGTATCTTAAGGGTGGGTAGAAGAATGATAAGGGTAACGCTTGAATGGAAGTCCCCTTGTCACAATATGGCCAGCTACATATATATGAGACAGTCATGCGGTCCCTGAAATTAACCAGGACACCGTGGATAGATTTCCTGGTACCGCCCAGCCATGGGACTCTTCTCACCATGAGGACCTCACTCTGTATTCCTTCAGGAAGGGGCCTATTAATAGAGAGCCAATTAATTACCTTGTTTTTTTAGGGCTTCAACAGGTTCCCGAGAAGATGGCTTTAATTCGGGAATACCTGTTAGAATAACTGTGTACGGGCTTGCCTCCGGTGGCAGGTTAACTAACCTATGTTTGTTACTATTGCCCAGTTCCCCGTTTACAGGTGCAGCTAACTTCTCCTGGGAGCTTACATTTACTAAGCAATTAGAAGCTAGTGGATTAGCCTGTGGTATAGAATGTTGAATTTGTGTAGGCTTGGGTACACGTCCCCTTTCCTTAACTGGGGGCACTATTGTGGTGATCTTGTCACTATGAGTCGGCCCTCCGCTTACAGATTGACTGTCTTTTTTGGGGGCGTCTGCTAAATGTGCAATTTCTTTTTCAATATTCACTAGACAAGTTTCTATCTTAGTTAATCGCACTTCCAAAGGATTAAGCATTATCCTCATAAGAGAGCGAATATCAGAGAGAGTAATATCCTCCTCCCCAGAATTTGTGTTTATACTCAGCGATATCTGCCCCGATGTATGGGAGGGTGGTGCCCTTTTTATCGATGGCAAATTTGGCCCCTTACTAGCTATGCCATCTTTGTTACCCTCACACAAGGGGGTATTCTTTGCAATTTTGGGCTTTCTCCCCCCACAGTTTTGTACCCTACTTTTCCTTTTTGGGATAGCTCCCTCCTTCTCTCCCTGCTTTAATTGCGTAGACTGGTGAACCCTGGCAATATTTCCGTCCGTGTTAGACGGGGTCATGTTGACTACAGTCTGGGGTGGAGGGGGCTTGGGAAGCGGTAAAGGTAATATACTAAGCTCTATTGGGGCCGATACATCACAATCAGTATTGGGAGTGAAGGAACCGCTCAGATCAACTACATCAAGCGTACCATTTGTCCCCCTGGCCCCAGCTTCTGGTAATATACATTCCACTCTTTGTTCAGGGGTAGTTGCATGTGCTAGGGGTCCCAGAGAAGATCTCCTTACCTACTCAATTTCTTGCGAAATACGTCTTTCTAAAATAGTAATTTCGTCAATAAGGAGTGAGCCTGCTTTTGCAAAATAAGTGTCCAAAGTACCTTTTGGCATCCCAGCAGCCAGTGTGGTCTTGCTCCTCGTCTCTCTTGCGGCCATAGTCCAAAGCTAGACAGGGGAAGTATGAGGAGGATGAGTCTGAGACCGAGAGAGAGGGCCCAATCCCTATCTCGCCCGTTCTCGAACGGCCTCAAACGGCCCGCTCTTTGCCCGGTCTTCGCCCCACGCGCGTCCCGCTAGCGCGGATGCTCCTGCCGGTTAAGTAGAGGGGTGGATCTGGCGGTAGTGGGCGGGAAGAGTGGTGCACCTGTGGTGATGGCGCTGTGCAGGCTGGTCCTCGCAGTCCCACCGACGGTATTCACAGGCAAGAAGGGCTCCCTTAGGTCCAGAATGTCCAGGATAGGGTGTCTCTTTCCCCGGCTGTCTCCGTATGCACTGCAATCTGCGAGCGGCTCCCGCGAAGCGGGGGCCGCGAGAAGTTATAACAGTGATTGAGGAGGTGGGCGGGAGCGGGCGGGAAGAGGCCCCAGCTGCACCTGTGGTGATGGCGCTGTGCAGGCTGGTCCTCGCAGTCCCACCGACGGTATTCACAGGCAAAAAGGGCTCCCTTAGGTCCAGAATGTCCAGGATAGGGTGTCTCTTTCCCCGGCTGTCTCCGTATGCACTGCAATCGTCCGCAGTTCGTGGGTCCGGTCTTTCATGTTTCCGGTGACAACAAGTCCGGGACGTCTCTGTACGGCTCGTTATTTGAGTGTGAAATGCGCGCCCGTTATTACTCCTTTAACGGGCGTATTCTGTCCCGTAATCACTGTGAGCAGGACCGCAGCTTGTGGCACCAAGGTTACCTCTCTATCACCTCTCTAGATTATTTACCCCCTCTCTCAGTGGTCTTTTTATGAATTATTTCTCACCTGTTCATTCCCTCTCTGCTCAGTTGTTTCTATCTTCTCTCTCACATGTATCCTCAGTTGCATAGGAAGGGGGGTGCGGTGGGTGCGGGCTGTCCCGGGTGTCATCACTGAGGGGGTGACAAAATGGCAAAAATATGTGTGCTGTACAAATAGCAAAGCAAGTTGACAAGAAAAAAAAAAGTAATAAACAAATAAGAATACAGTTAGCAATATGTTGTACAAAAGCAGTAAAAAAGTAGCTGCAATAAAGAAAACAGGCAAGTAACAAAATATAAACCAAGGGAACAAATGTCTAAAGGCCTGATTCCGATCTTGTACGGAAAGCAAACCGAAAGACTTGTGTCCGGAATGCTTTCCTTACGACTAGTGTCAGGGGAGTCCGACCGAACAAGTATGATGCATTTGAATGCATTCAGACACGATTCGGTCAGACTTCCATTTACCTCAATGGGAGCCAGGGTACCAAATCTGTATACAGGCCCCCATTGACAAAAGGGGTGGTTAGGGATCATCGTGCATCCTGTGGCAGGCACCCCTTGGTGCCTGTCACACTGTGCATGGTATGAAAGGTGGGACCCATTGGTACCCCCACAAGAATGATTAGAGGGCCCCGGGTGAAGGGGTCCTGCTACGGCTGCCAAATACCGATTCCACAACCTTTTCAATCCGGGCAAAATGAATCATAAAGGTTGTCCGAATCATTCATTGTACTTGCTCGCTTGGAAAACCTGCTCCATAGAGCTGTACGATTCGGCCCCGGAGGGCTCTATCTCTCCGTATGCCTTCCGAAACCGATTTGGCCAGTGCTAAGGCTTTCTAGGAATCATACTTGATCATTCGGAATTGGGAATGAGTCGGTAGAAAACGAGGGCTCCGGATCAGTTTAGGTAAAACCAAATCTAATTCAGAGCCCTTCCGACCGAGATCGGCATCGGGCCCTAATAAGAATACACAGGATACAGAAATAAATGTAGGAAGGAATGTCCAACTTAGTGAAATCAGTACTCATGGAACTACTCAGTAACTAATGCTGAAGGTATCTATTCTGCAGCAGCTTTTTAACTTCTTTTTTGAAGGAGGTAGTCAAAGGATTAGATCTAGTTTGAGAAGGAATTGTGTTCCATAGTCTGTGAGCAATACTGCAAAAGGAGCAATGATAAGTTTTCTTTTGTTGAACCTCCCCAGCTTCAACAATAGAGAGTTAGAGCTTCTTTGGGAGCTATCCCCACCCAATAGTTCAAGTTTTTAGCCAGGGCAATCCGCTCCTTTAACTCACTAACAAGTTATTAAAATTGTTTTGTGTAAAACTAATGTGCACCACATGAATACGCGGGTTAGTGAAGCTTGCTTATGTGTTTACTAAAGCGAATAACCTGAACGAAGGACTAGAACCACTTTAAACGGGAAATCTTTACGGCGCATGGGGCAACTGCATCTACGCAGTATAACGAGCTATCGCTTGGTGGAAAAGTCTTGCGCATGAGCAAAAGGCACTAAAATGGCATCTTGAAGACTCGCGTGCATGGCATCTGCTTAGCTGAAACAAAAACAAGCTATTTACTAATGCTAATGCAGGGAAAGTATTAATAAGTAAAGGGGAATAGAGTAGAGATGGGTGGTATACAGTGAAACCATGTATTTGTGAAATTAATATTTATCTATCTTACTTTATCACTAGTGCACATTTGGGCCTCTCATGTATAACTGAAGCAAACTGAGTCACGTGACGACTGCGCATGTCCACTGAAAGCTAACCCGGAATGATGACTTGGATGTTGAATGGGAGCCAAGGTCGCAAAGTGTCCTCTCCTGGGAATGGATAGTGAAAAGTTCAACGATGTGGACTCCCATTCAAACTGTTAATTAAAATGTTGCAAATAAAACATGAATTGAATGCATGTGTGAAATAAAAGTTATGAATACAAATTAAGGGGATGGGTTTGTGAACAATGGTCAAACTGATTTAGATGACATGTAAGCATGGTCTGATGATCTTCCCCCCTTGCCTGACCAATTAGATGTTGTATTTTTACGATATTGAAACTTTAGTGGGTGGTACATGAAGAACGAAAGGTATAATTGATGTAGTCTTAGTTAGTTAGTCAGATGGAGATGGGGTCTTGCAGACATCGGGAAGAGACATGCTGTGAGTTGTGGATGCTGATGCTGGTAGAGATGCTGTGAGATGCTGATGAAGAAGCTGAATGCAGAACCTTCTATCCTAATTTAATTGGTTAAATGAGGAGATCGCGTAAGAATCTCGAGGAGGAAGAGAGTGCCAGAGAGGGGTGCGGCGCAACTGTCAGTATTCAAGAGAGGTCAACTATCCTGTCCTGAATCCTGTCCTGAAGTCTTTGGCACTTGATCTATCCCAGGGGACCCTTACCAGCCGTTTAGCCAGAGGGCTGGTTTCACACCATTCTTGGTAACTATCATTTCACGTTATTCGCAGATGTTCATTTCTCTCTATCCTCTTCTTTTCCTTAGACATTGTTCATTGAGTAAGTCCGTGTAATATTTGTTTGATGACTCAATTGAATTTACTCTCCTATGAATGATGGTGACTGAGCTGTATTTTTAAAGTGGTTCACATGCATTTAACTTAGATTTCAAAACTTCCAGAGTCTGTGGTTATTTACTTTACATTGAATAAAAGTAGTTAGTTTTAAGTTAATTTTTCTCCATCAACTAGTTCAACTAATGGTCCATCGACCAGAGGAAATAACTTTTTCATCAGTGAAAGGTTAGTTGGGAGTATTAAATAACTAATCTTGACATTTGTGGAAATTATAAACTCAATTTTGTTTTTATGGGCCCAGGTGAGTATATGGTAGTGGAATATCTATTGATGTTGGTACGCTGCTGCATCAGTATAATACTGCCAGTTTTGTTTTTCACTATTGCAAGGACTCGCTCTCCCATATTCTATCATAGGAGCTGCCTTTTAACATTTTACAAGTGCAACTTTCAATTGGGAACAGCTACAAATTTGGAGTTTGGGCCCTCTGAGCCTGGAATTTAAGAATAGATCTTTTAGAAGAAATGTTTTTTGAAATTGTGTGTCTGAAAATGCCTTTTTGGAAAGTGGGTATTTTCTTTTTTTAACCCTCCTGTGCTCCTGCTTCCTCTTGAAATCAAATTCTGGTTTAGACTGACAGGAGTCTGTTTATGCATTCAATCTAGATAGTCAGACAAAGGGAATTGAGGTATGCCCCACAAATCCTGTTCGCCCATCACCTGGCTGATGGGCCTTCTTAAGCTAGAGTGGTGGAAGGAGCTGTCACCTGCACTTGAATAGGGTTGTGCCTGGTCGTTCACGGGACTGTCTTCATCCCCTTGGAGTGTCTCTGGAGCCAGAACCAGGCAGAACAAGAATGTGTGCACTACAAATACAATCCTTTGAAGAATGCCCACTTCAAAGGCTGAAAGGGGTATAAGAATTGGACCTAAAACCCCAGACTTTTAGAATACTTCTGGACAAGAGGAACCTCTGCCAAGGAGAAGAGCTGTGAGGAGGAGACCTACCCCTTTGCTGTGTGTTGCTTTTCTGGGTTGGCCTGACGTTGCTACTTCTACTTTGGAGAGGAACAAGACTGGACTTTGCTTTGTATGCTGCTTGGGAAGTTTCTCCAAGGGCTGGTGTTTACTTGCCTCCTGTTAAGAAGTCTCAGGGCCATCAATGACTTCATCTGCAGCATCCCTGATCTCCACTGCTGGGAGTAATGACCTGTCTTTTAGTGCCAAATCCACTTTTGGGACTGTGACCAGAGGTTAATGTCGTTCTAAGTAAAACAAACCCACTCGAAACGTGCTTGTGGAAAAATGTGTCAGAACACCTTTAAGGAATTATTGAAAGCAAATGTCTCATAAGGCCTCAGCTTTGAGGAAACTGGTGCAACGCAGGATTATGACCAGACCAAATAGAGCAGTTCAGACTTTCAATCCCTGGGGGCCTCCTTTCTTCTTCAGGTAGCTTCCTTTTACTCCTTGTCGGTTCCCCAGAGGGCTCGGTGTCCCCAGAAGAAAACAAAAAGATGCAAAAGAACCACCAGTCAGTCCTATTTAGTACTATGCTCAATGTAGTGTGCTGACCCTCCACCTATAAATTATATCACCACGGCCTGTGAGGGAATAGGGGTGTTTGAAGGAGCGGTACTAGACGGTGTCCGATATTCATTCACAGTCCCCTGGTCTTACCCTCCCAGCCAACGTCTTCCAGAACTGTAAAAACGGCACTTGCCTGGAGCTACGGTCCTCCTGGGCTGTAGCGTGGGGTATCTCAGCATCCTCTTCCTCCTGGGGATGTCCGGATATGTGGGCGTTGGGGAAACCTCCCACTTCGGCTCTCTTTCTCCTTCTCCAGGACTCCACCTGGCCTCACCTCCTGACGGTTCTTCCCAGGTCCTCTGGGTCAGGTCTTCAGCTGTTCTGCTGGTTGTCTCTCCATCGCACTGTCTCTGCCTCCTCTCCTCGGGATTCGCACGTGCCGCTCCACACACCGGGCTCGACTTATCGCTCCCTGTCACTGATGACGTCAGTCTCGCGCCGACCGTTGTTTCTGCTCCTCTGACCTCCTTCTTCTGATGTTCCTGCCTGGGCGCCATCTTGAAGGGCATGGCGGTCTCATCCCCCGATACGTCCCTATCACACTTCCTTTCTCCTGGGGATGGACGATCGGGCCATTCTGATACAGGGAAGCGGGAGAGATAATCCACGTTACCTTGCATCTTTCCGGGAATATGCATAGTCTGAAATGAAAAGGGCTGTAAGGCTAAGAACCATCTCAGTACTTTGGCATTGGTATCCTTATTGTTAGCTAACCAAGTCAGGGGCACATGATCCGTTAAAAGAAAGAAAGGACGCCCCAGTAAGTAATACTGCAAGGACTCCATAGCCCACCTAATGGCTAAGCATTCTTTTTCCATAGTGGCATATCAGGTTTTCCTTGGGAACAGCTTCCTACTCAGGAACAACACTGGTCGTAGTAGTCCCTGTGAATCTGGTTGGGACAAGACTGCTTCTAGTCCTCTATCAGAAGCATAGGTTTGTAACATGAATGACTTTCTAATGTTCAGACAGTTTAGAATAGGTGCATTACACAGTACTTGTTTTAGGGAACAAAAACGGTCTTCCTGGGTGTTTTTCCACTCTATCCTGGCCCTTGTAGGTTTATGCCTAAGTAAGTCTGTGAGAGGACTAGCTATCTTGGAAAACTGAGGGATAAATCTGCGGTAATAGCCTTCTAACCCAAGAAAGGCTCGTACTTCTTTCCTAGTAGTGGGTCGGGGAATGTTCTGGATAGCCTCTAATTTGATGTGTTGTGGTAGTATGGTTCCTTTGCTGATGGTGTATCCCAAATATTCTATCTGATGTGTCCAGAGGGTGGTCTTTTCGGGTTTGGGGTAAGGCCAGCTTGTCTCAAGGTATCAAAAATGTTACTAAGATGGACAACGTGAGTTTCCCAATTTAGACTATAGACTACTATATCGTCTAAGTATGCGATGGCATAGCTTTGGTGAGCTCGTAACAGGACATCCATAAGCCTTTGAAAGGTTCCCGGGGCTCCGTGGAGGCCAAAAGGCATCACCTTGAACTGGTATAGTCCAGACAGTGTTGAAAAGGCCATCTTTTCTCTGGCGGATTGTGTCAAAGGGATCTGCCAATATTATTTAGTCAAATCAATGGTGGATATAACTTTAGCTTCCCCTTGCCTCTCAATCAGCTCATCCACATGGGGCATGGGGTAGGGCATTCACCTGGCGGAAATCTATGCAAAAAAGAAGACTTCCATCCAGTTTGGGCACTAACACAATTGGTGAGCGCCAATGGCTGTGAGAGGGTTCAATTATGTCAGCTTTGAGCATAGCCTCTACCTCCTGTTCTACTGCTGTCCTTTGTGCCTCTGGTACCCTAAAGGGTTTCAAGTTCACTACTTGCCCTTCTTGAGTGGTAATATCGTGAGCTACTTAAGTGGTACGTCCTGGGTGGCCGGAACTTAGCCCTGGATATTGGTCCAATAACTGTCCCAACTGCTGCTGCTGCTTGGGCGAGAGCTTGGATCCCATCTGGGGTCTCTCCTTCTTGTCCTCTCCTTCCAGTTCCATATGTATGTCTAGTGGTTTATTGAGAGTCACTTGACATACGGAATGTACCCCTTTCCCATCTTTGGAAGAGCTGTCCGCTTCCTCCCATTTCTTCAGGAGGTTGATATGATAGGTTTGTCCTAAGCTATTGGTATGAGGGACAGCTACTCTATACGTGACTGGAGTCATTCTCTGTGTCACAGTATATGGTCCTTGCCAAGTTGCCAACAGTTTCTTCTCTGAAGAGGGTAGGAGAATCAGTACCTTATCCCCTATCTTTAGTTCCCTCATTCGGCTGGTACGGTCATACTGTTCTTTCTGTTTAGCTTGGGCTTTCTCCATGTTCTGATGAACATTGTCCCACAAGGTGGCTAATGTTTTCTTTAAGGTTTGCATATACCCTAAAAGGGGTTTCCCTTCATCCTCCTCCTCGGTCCACTGTTCGGTGGCCATCTCTAGTAGCAGAGTACGGGCTTTTCGTCCAAACAGGAGTTCAAAAGGACTAAAACCTGTTGATTTCTGCTCGTGCGTTCTGATGGCAAAAAGGACAAGAGGCAGCTTACGATCTCAGTCTTGGTGGTTTCCTGATAAACTCCTGGCCAATAAATTCATTCCAATAGGTACTTCAACGTGAGATCTTGGCCATAGTGACCCCCTCCCACCTGGCTGTGTGCTAACTGTAAGGCCTGTTCTCTAAATGCCATCGGAATCAGTAACTGTTCAGTGTTATGACCAGGGTCTCCACTAGCTCTATACAACAGTCCTTTTTTTATGAAAAAATAAATGCCTAGCGTGTCTGTGTCGACTTCCTGTACTTGATTCCAGGCCTGTAGTAATGTGCTGTCGTCTTTCTGTGCAGCTCGAAAGCTCCGGGCAGGAGTATTTCCATTGTCTGGGGAAGAGATCATACATGAGGACATAGCTTGGCAGGCATATGTGTAGTTCTCTCTATCTTTTCTTTTCTCACTACGAGCTTTCTTTTCCCTATCTCTGGGGCTTGATATGGATTCACTGCAGAATGGTGCCTCTTGTAGCCACTCTACCTCAGCGTGTTGCCTTGTAAGTTCAGTCAAATACTCGTGAAAGTTGGGAAGGTCAGTGCCTAATAATATGTATTCTGGCAACCCAGGAACCACTCCTACCTTTCTGTCTTGGAGATACCCGTCTATCTCTTTCAATATCCCAGCTAAAGAGTAGGATCTGACATCGCCATGTACACAGGACACTAGTACTGTCTCCCCTTTGCAGGCGTTTGCCACCGGAATCAACTCCTTTGCTACTAATGTATGGTGACACCCCGTGTCTAGTAAAGCATCGACCGGTCTGACATTTATCCTGACGGCTTTCTTGTACCTCTGTCTACTTGCTCCGGTACCTAACACCCTTCCTCGGGACCATCCTACCTCCATAGGTTCTGATCTATCTGTGGTTAAGGGACAGTTTCTAGCTATGTGTCCCCACCCCGCACAGCGAAAGCACTGGGGCCCCATGTGAACCGGAGACGGTTTTGGAAGCGGTTTAGAGACAGGCCTCGCAACAGGAAAGGGTCATTTATCTCCTCCTTCATTTGGTGTTTTTGAAAGGGGTTTAGAGAAAGGGATAGGGGCTCTTACTGTCTACGCTTTGAAGTCTGGGGATCTATGATAAGCACAGGCTAACTCTATGGCCGGCTTTTGTATTAGACCTGGATTTTGTTTTACCGAGGCTCTCGTGTTACTTCCAAGTATTGTTCTAGGAATATTTTCTCAGTAACCTCCTCCACTGAGTAAGTAAGGGGCTGAAGCCAGCGAGTCCTTAAATCTCTAATCCAGTAAAAACGAGCTCGGGGTTGTCTCTGGATCCCCATTTCTCTTTGCGAAAGTGGGCCCTGTAGTATTCCTGATCACACCCCAGTCTTTCTAGAATGGCCTTTTTTATGTCCTGATAGGGCGTAGCTCCAGCAAGGTTGGCAGATTGATATGCGGCCTGTAGCTCTCCAGATAATAACAGGGCTATGTACTGACCCCATCTCTCAGGAGGCCAAGTGGCTGTGGTAGCAACTCTTTCAAAGTTGGTGAAGAAATAATCTGGGTCCTCCCCCTCTTGGAATTTCTGAAGTGCACTCCCAGGGACATTCGGATGGACCCTAGTACTGGAAATAGCATCCGTGAGGCGTAGAATATCCGTATTCTGCACCTGTTGATTATGTGTTAGTATCACCGCCTGTTCATTCAGGGCTGTATGGAAAGATTTCCTTTCCTTCTGTGCGTGTTGGTTCTGTTGCTCCAGGACTAACTGTAAATGTCACTGCCCTTCGGCCAATTGAGTGATTATGTCCTGTAGGGTCACAGGTTGCGTCATCTTCAAGCCTCAGATGACCTATCCCACTTCTGACACCACTGTGATCAATACCCCTCCCAGGACCAGAGTTCAATCTCGTTCTAAGTAAAACAAACCCACTCGGAACATGCTTGTGGAAAAAGGTGTCTGAACACCTTTATGAATTTATTGAAAGTAAATGTGTCATAAGGCCTCATCTTTGAGGAAACTGGAGCAACTCAGGATTATGACCGTAACAAAATAGAGAAGTCAGACTTTCAATCCCTGGGGGCTTCCTTTCTTCTTCAGGTAGCTTCCTTTTACTCCTTGTCGGTTTCCCAGAGGGCTCGGTGTCCCCTGAAGAAAACAAAAAGACACAAAAGAACCACCAGTCAGTCCTATTTAGTACTATGCCCAATGTAGTGTGCTAACCCGACACCTATACATTATATCACCACGGCCTGTGAGGTAATAGGGGTGTTTGAAGGAGCGGTCCTAGACGATGTCCTATATTCATGCACAGTCCCCTGTCCTTCTCCTCCCATCCAACCTCTTCCAGAACTGTAAAAACAGCACTTGCCTGGAGCTACGGTCCTCCTGGACTGTAGCGTGGGTTATCTCAGCGTCCTGTTTCTCCTAGGGACGTCCAGATACGTGGGCAGTGGGCATTGGGGAAACCTCCCTCTTCAGCTCTCTTTCTCCTTCTCCAGGACTCCACCGGGCCTTCCCTCCTGACGGTTCTTCTCAGGTCCTCTGTGTCAGGTCTTCAGCTGTTCCAGTGCCTGTTTTTCTGATGCAGCACCACCATGCGTGAGAAATTTCCATGCGCCACCGCCGTGTGGCCAAAGGAATCAACGCAGCGTCTGTCAGCAGACGAAGAAACCGATGCAGCCCGAGTTCAGCGCACCATGTCTCTGAAGTCCGAGACCCCTGCACTAGCACCAAAGCAGGCCCTGCTGTGCGGCTGTAAAAACCAACACATTGTCGGACTTCATCTGAAGAAATCAATGCAGCACCTGTTGCCGCCTCAGCATCGACCACTAACGCATCCAGATTTATAAGCATCGAACCTGTGTGGCAAGTGTTTCTGATGCATAACCCCCAGACCAGAACCGTCTTGGATTTTGACGGATCGCTTTCCCCTACACTCTGAATTTGGCACAACACTTCTCCTGCTTGCAGCACAACTGATGCATTCATCTCCTGTTTACTCATGAACCAACGCATCGCTGTGTTTTCTGATGCTTCCCTCCTCTGCGGCTGTTTTGTCTTGTGGATTTTGACATATCTCAGGTACTTTGTGTAAAATCACTGCATCCATAGAGTTCTATGGACATAAGTGCTTGAAACCTTTTAAAAGTCATATTTTGAGTTGTGTATGTTGGATTTGTGTCATTTAGGACTTGTTTGGTTTAGAACGAGATGCTTTATTTTTGTAAACTGGTGTAGTGTCCATTTGTCACGTTTTCACTCTGTTACTGTGTGTGTTATGTTCAAATACTTTACACATTGTCTCTGAGATAAGTCTGACTGCTTTTGCTAAGCTACCAAGAAGGTGAGCAGGGGTTATCTGGGTGGGTAACTCCCTTATCCTGACTAGAAGGAAGGGTCCCTACTTGGACAGGGTGCTAGCCATTGCTAACTAGAGACCCCTATTTCTAACAACAAGTAGTGAAATTAAACCTTGTCACATATACATTTATTTCTATGAAGACTAACATCGATTGTGGTAAAGAGGGGTAGAGGTTACTAAGCTTATTGTGGTACCCTTTTCATTTAAATAGACTTTTATTGGGAAACCTGGACAGACTTGTGCTTTAGAATCAGTGAAAACAAGGGGTAGGAGATCACGAATGGCTAAATAAATGTGGGGATATAACTCTGCATCAGGAATTACAGAGACTGTGCTCTAATTTCTTGCCATTTTGAGACAACGACATTTGCATCTGGAATTACAAAGATTGTGCAGTAAATCCTTGCTATTACGGGAAAATGCTCTAGTAATGAGGAATAACAGCTTCCTCTATTACTGGGCCTTTTTCTGTCTTGATTTCGCTGCAGCTGCTTTTTTCAGGTGTGATGAAACCAAGGAACTATGGGGCATATCAGCAACAACCGGCGATAATTATTGCTAAGTGCACTTAGCGCTAGGATAATTATTGCCGGCTAGCGTGGATTTTTATCGCTGAGATCGCATGCTATTAGCAACGCTTATCTCAAAAGCGATAAAAATCCTAGCGCTAACTGCCTAACGTGAGATTATCACTGGAAACCCAGCGATAATCTCACGAAATGTGGCGTTAGCTTGTTGATAGGGACTCATAAACATAGCCATGATATCCACCTTCCATAGGATATCATGGCAAAGTCAGTCCTGAAGCAGGCGTAAGGAAAGTAGCGATAACAGGGGTTATCGCTACTTTTCCTTCCGCTATGCTGCATAGCGTGGGGCTTGATGATAGGAGAAATGTCGCTTAGCGACATTTCTCCTGTCATGTCAGGTCAGGAACGCCCACTTTGATTCTCATTAGAGATGCAAAGCTGGGCATTAAGAATAGGTGCGCTAATGCAAGGTTTCACGCGTTAGCGTGACCTTGCTAATTAGGCAATAAAATTATCGCCGCTTTTCGGCCGAAAACGACCGCAAAAGTGGTGATAATTTTCTATCGCCGCCTTGTAAATATGCCTCTTAGAATCTGGAGGTACGACGTCCCATGGAGCTATCATGCCACCTGAGTATACGAGACCATGGAAAGCATCACCTAGTAATCAGTCTGAGCTCATATTTGCCATCTTCAATTTAAGTAGGGATGCTTTCATTTGGCATACCTTGATAAACTAGCATCTAATCTTTGATAAATAAACCAAAGGCAATTCTTTACTAATGATGTTCCCTGCCTGAGCACATCATTGTGACCCATGCTTCCCTCCTTCCTTTGTAGAAAAGCTCACAGCACACATGCCCTGCTTTGGTAAAAGTTATCTTATTTGAAAGCTGTTAGAAAGTCCTCTGCACAGCTTGGAAACGCTGTGCCATCCTTCCCTCCCCCTTTATTCTGTCCTGTGTTTTTTACTAGGAGAACTCATGCATGTCCATTGAATTTGCTTCACCTTCTTAATGTTCTGTTTGTGCTCAGAACTTTACTCTGATGACAAGCCACAAACCAAAAGCAAGCCTCATTCTTAGTGATCGCGTCTTTATTTTATTATTCTCATCTGCTGGTCACATCTCATTCTTTCCCTGTGACAGCTGTCTCTTTTTCACCAATCTTAAATGGGGCATAATATCAAGCACAGTGTTAAAATTATTGCCGCTTTAGCGGCAGAAAACTGCTGCTAAATATAATTGGCTTGATAATATGCTGCAGAGAATTCCCATAGAAGCCCATGTTGACACCTGAACCTGGGCTTCTATGGGAATTCTCTGCGGCATATTATCAAGCCCATTATGGCCACTTTAGTGGCAGTTTTCTGCCGCTAAAGCGGCGATAATGTTAACACCGTTTCTTGATAATGTGCCCCAAAGTTTTTCTTGTCTCTGTCTCTCACACCTATCTGTCTCTATCTCTCCAACGTATATCTCTTTGTCTCTCTTTTCTCTTTCTCATCTGTCTGTGACATCTCTGCCTCTCCCTCTCCCTCTGTCAGCTGTCTCTCTCTTGCACCTGTCTGCCTCTATCTCTCCAACATATATCTCTTAATCTTTCCATTTCTCTCAGTTGTTTCTTTGTTTTCTTTCTCTCTGCAGCGCTCTCTCTCTCTCTCTCTCACACACAGACACCTATTTATTTTTCTGAATCTACTCATCCATCAACTGTGCCTAAAACGCCATACCTGTCTGGGCACCACTGTTCGTAATACAATAGTGTCATTTGGCATGAATAGGTGGGAGCCATATGTCTTTCAAACATTGATGGGGTAGGTCACTGTTATACCTGCTGCCAGCCAGTGTGAGTGTGGTGCGGAATGTTGGTTCTGGTGATGCAGTGGAATGTTGGATGCAGTGGAATGATGAATGTCACCTTTTTATTCCTGAGCATGTGTTCCCTGGATTGCAGTGGAATGATCCTTACATGAGTGTAATCCGCCCAACCAGCATTGCTTGCCAAGGATACCCTTTGCATCGAACTGTCCTTTTACATCAGCCAGATCTGCACTGGCTTTCGGAAACCTTTTGTAGTGTGGCGGTCCATACATCATTGCATTCAGTGTTGTGTGAGAAGGTAGGCAGTGAGATGATCTCAGACATAAGAACTGTTCCTTGAATGGAACAAACGTCACTGAAACGCGGAACAGAGAGTAACTTTACTTGTGGAGGCAGAGTGCAGACCTTTAATGCCATTAGCATATCACCCAATAGATGCAGGGTGCTTTGCCTATAAAGCCTGCACATAGCCCGTATTTGTGGTGTTCTCATATTGAACATCGGATCATCCCTTCTATTCTTTTTGGGATTGGATTTCAATTTCTGCACTTCCTACAGCATCCTGTTTTGCTTCTTTGCTGACAACGCCTCTTCTCTGTCTCCTGAAGCCAAGTGTCAAAGAAAAAGCAGCCATGCATGTATATCTCTAAAATTCTTCAGGTTAGTGGAGTCTTACTTTTTAGACATTTTCTGTATTTCAGAATTGTCACTGAATGATATCAATACCATTAAGCAGGTCTACAACTTGCATTATTGAACCATTTCGTGGTAAACAGTTACTGTAAACAACGTTAGGAGACATACATTTAGGACCAATGGAACGTAAGTCTAAATTTGAAATTCACAACAGAACTATTGAAAATATTTTATAATTACGCCTTTCCCTAAATTGAAGTTATTATTATGAATTGGCCATAGATTGTGACACCACAAAATTGTTAAACCTATGGTTAGCGACTGATCCTGAATCAGGGTTGATGTTCAGTTCTCTGCATGCTGGGAAAGTATTTGATAAATGTGAACTGGAAAAGGAATAGAAAGGTTAAAGTCTATGATCTAAGCATGTGCCTAGATGGTTTATGGGGATCTACAGCTATCACAGACATATTGTCCATGACCATATTCTGAGCAGGCAATCTGGTTTGGTGGTCTGAATAGGAGGGGAAATTGACTTGATTCAGGTCCTGAATATAGGCAACAGCATACCCTTAGCAACTACCAACCTGTCTCAAGCACCATTCCTAGTTGGTCATGTGAGAGCATACGACTTCCCACTGCGGCTATAAACATTCATTTACAAAGGTGATGTCATCATTGACATCTTTTAACGATATTTGAGCCATTTTTTTTAACCAAACTTGATATATCAAGAGAGATGAAACAATAGTCCAGTAAATCAGATGTTTATTCTCAGAATCTCCATGAATACGGTCACTGACAGAATCTGGGGAGAAATTCTAGCTCAACATAATGAGAGAAAAGAAGGGGAAGGAGAGAGATGAATAGAACCAGAGTAGGTTCTAGAATGAGACTCTATAATCAGTACTGAGACACAGTAATGAGAATTTATTTTTAACAAAATCATGTGTATTTTTATGATATACATTATTCCTGCTGGACATTGTGCAACAAGCACTTGGAGCAGGGACAGCCTTAGGCTCACCATGTAGACATATGCAGGACCCTTTGTTCTGCTCCATCTTTTATGCTTAACATTTTGTCATTATAGGGTCAGTTAATTTGTGATTCAGTAAGTTTTTCCAACAAATTAAGGGGCCGATTACGATTGCGGATGGAAAAGCACTCCGACAGCCGTGGTAGCAGAAAATAACCGTCCTTATGTACTGCGGCAAAACCGGCAGTCAGAATAGGATGCACTACTAGAAAAATCCGACCGTGGCGGACGGATTCCACAAAACTCCACCGGGAACGTCCGGAAAAGCTGAAAATCCATCTGCATTGGATGGAATTGCTTTCTGGTAGACCCAAAAATGCTGATCGGCCAGCGGAATGACCGGTAGTGAAATTACGATACGATGACAGAGCCAGCGGAACAATCAGTTGTTCCCGACCGCCGCAATTGCGCAAAATGATGAATGGTAGACGCGACGGAAGGACCATTGCATTCAGACCGCTGCGGTCGCGTGGAAAGAGGAATGGCGGCCAAAAGCAACCACACAACAAGGCTACCAAGTGTGGCTTTTTTTCTGGCGCAGCCTCCAAAAACATCTGACACACCCCAATGGCACATCCCCATGGTGAGAAAAAAAAAAATCCCAGGTCAACCCAGATAACACACCTGACATGAATCCTCCATTTTGACCCACCCACATAGCTCAGTATAAAACCAACGCCTTCCCAATCAAGAATCCTTTGCACAACTCCAGAACTAAAGGGCCCAACACCACAGCACAAAGGAGAGGCAAATCAGCACACATCACACCATCACAACCACCCACACATCACGCACCACACACATCTCCACCACCATCTTCACACCTGCACTTCTCACCCATTTGCATATCACACACCATGGCACAGAAAAAAATGCCAAAATTCACTGACAATGAGTTGTCAGTCATGGTAGATGAGATAATCAGAGTAGAACCACATTTGTTTGGCAGCATGGTCCAACAGACACCAGTAGCCAGAAAAAATTAAATGTGGGAAAAGATAGTCAACAAAGTCAATGCAGTAGGGACCTCCCTGCACACCATGCGTGAAATCAAGAAGAGGTGGCATGACCTCAAGGGCAGGGTGAAAGAGCGTGCCAACAAAAACCATGACCTGGCTCATAGGACTGGCGGAGGCCCTCCCATTCCACCACTAACATTCACAGAATGGGAGAGAAGGTGCTTGTCATACTGCATCCAGAGAGTCTCACAGGACACCCGGGGGAGTGGAGGCTGGTAAGTACCAAGAAATGTCTCCCATTACACTGCTTTGTACTGTCTTGCACAACTAGAAAGCTACACTTCCTAGACACAAATGCACTTATGTACAACACACTTGTCCCAACAAACGTCTCGAATATCTAACATTTCCTTCCTGTGAATCACCTCAAAGGTAGCTAGCAATATTTCCATCAGATGAGGAGCAACAACCTAACCCCTCAGGACTGCCAGGGAGCACTACGTCTCAGTGCCTCATTGTCCCCACCACCACCAGAGCAACAACAGCACTGACCCCTGCTACAACGACCTGTGCAGCAGCCGCCTCCACCATCACCACTGCTGCCTGCAACACTCTCCCTGCCTCAATGGTTACCAACACCACCATACAATCCAAGGATGCCGGAGAAAGTGTGCAGGTACGTCGAGTCCTGACACCACAGGTCCATGTCAGCAGGGCAGGTGGTCGGCCAACTGGGGACAATCACAGTAGGACACTGACACAGAAGCCCTGGCCACCGTCTCAAGAGTCCTTGGGGCATTTGAACAGAACCAGGGACAGATGGGCCAGGTTGTGGAAGAATGTGAGAGCTCCGCCTGCTGCTGAGGGGGCATGTGGGCATGTGGGCAGGCAGCCAGCACTACAACTCCCACCAGGCACCCTTGTCCCACAGCTGAGCAGTATGGAGCACTCCCCCCACCCATAACCATGTGGCAGCCATTTCCTTGAACTCCTCAAATATACAGGTAGGTAGCCATCTTAACAGGGAGGGGGGTTGTGGGTAGGAAGCCAGCACTACAATTCCCACCAGGCCCCCTTGTCCCACAGCTGAGCAGGATGGAACACTCCCCACATCCAGAACCATGTGGCAGACATTTCCCTCCACTGTGTCACCGAACAGGTAGCTAGGCAATGCATGCACCCTGCCATCCCTCTCAAATGCATGGAGCCATATGACTTCACCAGCCCTCACATGTCAGCCAACTTGGCATAGGTCCAAAAGCCACATCCAGTGTGCAGACAGATAAGCGCATGTAACAGTCACAGAAATAAAACTTTGACTCACCAAGTCACATGTGAAAGAAATTCAGGGCCCAATCATGCACATCACAGAATGTAATGTGTAAGCGCCATGGTGTCAGAGCATGAAGGCCCATATGAACACAAAACATGCATGGTCAATCTGCCAAACAAAGTAAAGAACATGATGTGAAAAAGGTTTTTATAATATTCCAATGACTAGTTCTTGCTTAGCCGAAATTAATTCCATCAAGAGTAAACAAAAAAGGCGCATTATCAAAAGTTTAGGTGCCGCAAATCGGTAGATGATGACAGGTCCTTATATTTACACAATCTGTACATGGCACATGGTTTCAATTTACATGTCACACTATGGACAAGTAATGTATGTACCTCAACATCATGTCATGATGCTCATTATCTTTCAGCCATACCAAGTGATTGCAATGCAAAGTGTTTGGTGTCTTAAATGCAACATCCAAAAGTTTAACACCAAGCTTGTGGAGTGCACTGAAATGACAATTTAACCTCTGTTCAACAGGAGGTCCACAAGCAACTGCAGCAGAAAATACCACCAACCTGCAGAGCCTGTGTGAGAAGTTGGCCTCTTCTCACAGCCTGTCTCCCCTGGAACATGAACTCTCTGATGCGAACTCCCTACGTTTCTCAGATGAGGAGCAACAACCTAACCCCTCAGGACTGCCAGGGAGCACTACGTCTCAGGGCCTCATTGTCCCCACCACCACCAGAGCAACAACAGCACTGACCCCTGCTACAACGACCTGTGCAGCAGCCGCCTCCACCATCACCACTGCTGCCTGCAACACTCTCCCTGCCTCAATGGTTACCAACACCACCACACAATCCAAGGATGCCAGAGAAAGTGTGCAGGTACGTCGAGTCCTGACACCACAGGTCCATGTCAGCAGGGCAGGTGGTAGGCCAACTGGGGACAATCACAGTAGGACACTGACACAGAAGCCCTGGCCACCGTCTCAAGAGTCCTTGGGGCGTTTGAACAGAACCAGGGACAGATGGGCCAGGTTGTGGAAGAATGCGAGAGCTCCGCCTGCTGCTGAGGTCCATGGACACAAGTATGGGCCAACTTGTGGACCTCATGGGCCAGCTTGTGCGTGTTCTGAGTGACATACATGTGGCTCAAATGATGACTCAACCCCCCTCCAGTGGCCCACCTGCTGATGCTCCCACCACCTCAGCTGTGGCCACAGAGAGGGGTGAGCTGCAAGAAAATGACACCTCAGACACCGCTGAGCCTGCAGCAGAGGCCCCTCTGCCAAACGCAGAAGGGGACGTCTGAGAAACACCTCAGGAGGATCACGTGGCAAAGCACCAACCAAAGGAAAGTCACTGTGCCAGCCATGATGTCACTTGTGTTGCCCTTGATATTGAATTTGTTAACTATCCTCACCCACATTGCTATGTTGATGGCAGGAGTCTATTGGACTGTGTGACTACCTCAATGTGGTGACTACTCTCATTTATCATCACTGACATGTGGAAATGTGGATTTTCCTGATCAGTTATGTCCCCTATCTTGGACCCCAACGGTTCTATATACATGTTACAAGTACATGTATGTTCCCTCCAGTTCCAGTTTCTAAGACGCAAACATATGTGTGTCTACCGTCAACATGTTCTCTGTCAGATCCGCCATCAATGGGCTGGATATTCGATTCCTAAATATGAAAGGCCACCGACTTTATATGGCTAAGTTACTCCATTTTTACAGTTCAGGCGAGTAGGCCCGATTCTGTCCTCAAAGCCTTTCCCTGCTCTCTGTCTCTGACAGCTTCAGCTTGAGCTCGCATCTGTATCCATGAACTTTGTCCTACTCCCTGTGCAGCTAACGGTGCCTGCCTCGGCCAGTTTTCGCCTGTCTGCCAAGAAGTTGTATTTCACCTTCGAATTATCTATTTTGCTCTCCAGCCGATGCATTCCTGTCCAGTGATTTAGGTAAACATTTCCTTTAGCTCACAAGCAAGGGACTCAGCCTTTCCGTCCTCCTGCAAGTGATTCATAGCCCTGTTGCCATGGAAAGTTTTCTATCCCTCGCATCTCATATAGACACTTAGACGCTTGTACACGTACACAGTCAGTATAGAATAGATTCTGTCCGAGAGTCCTTCCTTGTGGATAACATAGTTCTTTAAACATAGGATGTTAGATATGATTTGGGATTAGGATGACTTGACCCCAGACTTCTCGTCTCCACATGTAGAGCTAAATGTCAAGTCCCCTTCACCCCCTAGTTGCACGTCAATTACACGTCATGCTGCCGCGCGCGCATCTATGCCAAGCATTATCTTATAGATCCACCTATGTCTGATAATTCTAACCAATCATGTTTCTTTTATTCCTTATTACGCCTAGTTTCGATTATGTCACTGTTTTGTCACTTTTCTTATCAAATGTTACGCCTTCTACATTCGTTTCATTGTAATGCACTTATTATAAAAATACATGTCTGTTAATGAATTATTGTACTTCACTTCCTGAACCCTCGTGGTGACGGAACCTGAGGGCCGCGACTCGAGTCGGCCATTTTGAATGGAATAAAGCCCATTAGAAAACCTCTTATACCACGGATTCTGCCTCTTGTTATTTTGAGCTATTTACTTTATTTTAAGATTCCGTATGAAATTCAGTCCGGTAATATTTATTTTATTTACCACATAATGGCGCCCGAATAGGGACACTTTCTCATCTCACGCGCCGGCGGTGCGTTGCAGGCCCGGTCTCCTGCCACAGCTGGACGGACCATAAACGCGTACCAGCAGGATTTCCTGTAAGCTCCCTCCGGTCAAGCGGGGGCGACTGAGGCTGCGATCAACCCAGACGAGGCGGTGAGAAGTGCGAAGTATCCCGACCAGAGCCTAGCTGAGAGAGCAAGATCCGAGGTATACAGAGGCCCACCAGGTTTTCCGAAATCCCGACGTCCAGAGGGTCCGATGTCCGCAGTTATCGAGTCCTGTCCATTCTCTGAGGCCTTCCGTTTCAAGGAGCTACTCGGTGAGTACCATCGCCGGGGAGGCGTGTTGACGCGCACATGGGTTGTGCCGGTCAAGACGGATTTGGGTACACAAATCCGGTCTGCACTGTTTAGCAGTGTATATGTACTGTTTAGCAGTATATCAAGTATTCCGAAGTATTCAGTTATTGTCAAGAATTCAGCGTGGTGATTAGTTAGGCAGACTGTCATCATTGTCGGTCGTTGTTATAATGTTTAATGTTTAATGTTTAAAGTATTCAGAAATGTCTTGCATATTGTGGTATGAATGACTGTTCATTGTTTACTGTTCATTATTGTGTTTCTCGTATTAAGCAAGTTCAAGAGTAAGTATCAGATCAGTTGTCAATATGCCGTTCTTCTCGAAGTTAAGACAGATTACTACCAGAAAAGGGGTGCTTGAAGAAGCAGTTCCTATTCCTCCTAGAGACACTCCAGGACATTTCATGTACCATAAACATGGCTTAGATGCCATATTGTTTCTTGATCTATGGGTAGATTATACCAGAGGATTACCGGAAAGTCAAAGGTGGCCCATAGCGGGAACCTGGGATGCAGAGTGCATCATGAAAGTGGAGGAAGAGTTATGGAAAAGAAAGGTCAGACAGTCACAGAAAGACGCTGTTGAGTTATGGCGTAAAGAATCTCATAGACGAACAGAAAAAGCACGTAGACAAGAAGAGAGGAGTAAAGAAAGTTCAAATAAAGTTCAAGAAAATCTATTAATTGAGGAAGGTATCCGAGTGAAATCAGAACAAGTGAATAGGCAAAGGAATGCTCTTATGAATGGTATGTATCCCCTTCTAGCCGAAGGACTGCCTAAGGCTGTTACGGAGGTGCCAAAAGACTTGCCACCCCCATTATTTCCAATTAAGGTACATCCAAAGGGGCATCCCAGAACCGCAGAAGATGTTTTTCTTTCCGCATATCTAGACGATGCAGCCCCCGAGTATGCTAACGCCACACCACATAGACCGTCTGGCGGAGGGGTTCAACGTCAGGATCAGGTATCTGTCCCCGTGCAACAGCAAGTCCCGACGCAAGCTTCGGCAAGCACATCTGTTTCCGCATCTGTCTCCGCAGTCGACTCTACAGAGGTATCGACACCCATAGTTGCTGTGTCACGTTCGACGAACCCATTCACACCCGACGCCCCAGATAGGGCCACGGGAGGTGCTAGCAGTACCTTCACACCACCTAGAATAAATAAACTTGTTTTTCAAGAATCAGCACATTCACGTACACCTAAGTTCGTAAATGAACGTACGCTTAAGGAACTCCTTGTAAATTGTAGATATGACCCGGTGGTTGGTAAAGAGGACGAAATGGTCCTGGCATCATTACGTATCAGGCGAGCCGCAGAGTATTTAGCAAGGTTACCAGGGATGACTACGCATCTAGATAACATATATCATTTTGTTCAAACAGGACGAGATCCAGGATGTATTAACAGAGCTATGGAATTCCAGAAAGTAGAGATACAGGGGGAACTGTTACGTTTCCTCATAAACTGTGTAATCAGAAATCAAGATCGTCCGGGGGTAGACCCGAATGCAATTTCTTACAAGATGGAGTCAGAATATATCAGAAGGGAGACACGATAAGCAAAATTGTATAATAGCCATGTGCCGAAAAATCCGTAAAGAAATAGAGCGTATTCATGAAGAAAGATTGGGAACAGACGAGTTTGAGCAAGATGAAGTGTCCGAATCAGGGAATTCCGCAAGACAGTCAGAGACCATAGCCTATGTAGGCAGAGGAAGATCTTGTGAAAATACTAGATGTTTTTCTGATCCCATACACTCTGTATGTCCAAATAATAGCAGAACGTATCCGACGCCTGTAATAAATCTGAAATCTCCTGAACATTCGTTTCAAGCCGCAGACAAAATACTACGAGAACGAAGAGGTTACCACCTCCTCGATTCCATGGATGAGCAAGAATTAGCCAGATCAGCCGTTCACTGGATTGACAGTCCTGAAAAATACGGTGATGAGACCGTAGCACACACGTTTTTTAACCTCAGTACAGATGAACAACGTTTAGCTGGAATATATATGATTCAGCAACTCCTCATATTATATAAGAGCCAACATGCTGACCCTGGTCCTTTACCTGATATATTAACGGAACTACTCACGAACAGATGGAGAGGTTCTAGTAACAAGCTAATTAAAGAGATATTAGTGTCACGTAAGCAGTATGTCCTTTTTGTAAGTCCGGATTCTCTCTCGCTGCCCCACAGAGAAAGAGCGCCGTACTATATGGATAGACAAAATCCCCTACGGGAAGTGCACCCAATAAAAGGCGAAGACAATGAGTTTCACCGTGTATTTGTTTACACACCCATATCAAAAATGGAATTATTAGAAATGAAGAAAGTAGTACCTAGTCATGACAAAGACCCAGCGGGTTTCCACCGAGAAATTAAAGACATGTTACTGATGGGAGAGTACACCTTTCCTGATATTATGACGATATTAAAAGTGCTTTTGCCTGCTGGCATATATGAAAAACTGAAAGAAAAAGAGTGGGAAGTGGGAGACCAAAAGATAGACTGGACAGCATTGGCAGAGGAAGAAAGGGGCCGAGCTGCAGGTTCAGGGCTCGGGGATAAAGTTAAACTATTACCAGGTTTACTAGTACAGGTATTGCCACGTTTATTAACTACAAAAAAGGAAGATTGGGGTGCAATCACAGCCTGTAAACAAAAGCAAGATGAAGACACAAGCGATTATTATGCTCGATTTGAAAAATGTTTTGGTATAAATAGTGGTATAAAAGCAAGTAGTGATTCATATCCACATTTATTTGTGACAAAATTAGTGGAAAATGCATTGCCTCCAGTGAAGAATAGAATATTGAAATTCGAGAGTACCTGGCAAAGTAACACTCCGTCGCAAATGCTACAAATGTTACAGTATCATCACAATAGAATTAGGGATGAACAAGAACACGAGCATAGACGCATGAAGGATACAAAAATGAAAATGCTAGTTTCTCAGACAGTACCAGCAGATGGTCACAAAAAGGGTGTGACACATTCTGGTGATTCTGCAGTTCCTGTAAAAGGAACCTGCAATTACTGTAAACAACTAGGCCATTATGTACATGATTGTCAAGTCCTGAAACGTAATATAGCTACAGGTATTACAAAAGAGAGACCACGATTAGTTAGACAAGATCAGAATGAACAAGGAGCTATGCAGCATGGACAGTCCGTGCCAGTTCAGCAACAGTCTATGCCAGCCTCACAGCAACCCATACAGTTTGTGCCAGCTGCACCACCGTTGCCTGCTACTGCCACACAAACCACAACACGACAAATGTATCAGACTGCACAGTATGAATACCCTGAGTATCAGCGTTACGCATGAACCAGCCTAGAGAGGGAAGTTGACTTACCGCTTATCGAGATTCCTGTAGATCAAGAAGGACCTTATGTACATAGTGAATTATTAGGTCAAGATAGAAAATTCTTACTCGATACAGGGGCAAGTCGAACAACCATAAAACGTAGTGAAGTTCCAGGGGCACCCCTCTCAGGCTCTCAAAATGTTTCCCTTGGTTTTTCAGGAAAACCTATTGTTAATGAAGTATCACAGCCTCTACCACTTACGATAGGACCTTTGACACGTACTACAGATTTATTGCTTACTAAATCATGCCCAGAAAATCTGTTAGGAATTAAAACTCTGAAAGCACTAGGAGCCATAATATGTTGTTCTCCGGAAGGAGTAAGGTTGTTTTTGCGTGATTTTAAAGGTCACTATGTGTCTAGAGACATGGATCCCCGACTACAGATTTTACCAGTACATCTATGGGCACAAGGCCCTACGGATGTTGGCTGCATGAACATTACACCCTATCGAGTTACATTGAAAGCAGGAGTGGTACTACCACGAATGCGACAATACAAGTTACCGCATGATGCTGTAGTGGCTTTGTTGAAAATCATTGATGAGCTAATTGCCCAGGGAGTAGTTGTAGAAACAGACTCCAATGTATGTAATTCACCGATAATTCCGATTCTTAAACGAACTGATCCTACTGCTCCACCAGTGTACCGATTGGTTATTGATTTGCGTGAACTAAACAAGTGTATTGTACCACAATTCCCTGTGGTCCCTGATATATCATCATTGTTGACAGCAATTGATTCCGAAGCAACATTTTTTACTGTAATTGATCTCAAGAATGCCTTTTTCAGCGTCCCAATAGATCCGGAAAGCCAATACTTGTTCGGATTCAGTTTAAATGGGCGCAGCTTTAAATTCTCACGCGCTCCCCAAGGATTTACAGAAAGCCCCAGCATCTACAGCCAAGCACTGAAACGAGAACTTGACAGTATCCACATGCCAGTCAATACTGCACTGCTTCAATATGTCGATGATCTGTTGATCACCGCGAGAAGCGAGCCAGAATGTGAAAAAGCTTCTCTGACAGTTTTACATTTCCTAGCCGACAAGGGGCACAAGGTGTCCCCTTCTAAGCTGCAATTCTGTGTTCAGCGAGTTATTTATCTTGGTCACTCGCTGTCCAAGGAGGGAAGGCAGCTTACACCAGATCGCATCCAGTTAATTGCTAACATGTCAATACCCCAGACACAAAAGGAGGTGCGGGCTTTCATAGGCCTCACTTCATATTGTAGGCAGTGGATCCCTCAGTACGCATTTCTAGCAAAACCACTCATTCAGTTAACCACACAGGAGGCAGCCACATCGACTGTTCTCCCTTGGACTCAGGAACATACACAAGCTTTTGAAAGCCTAAAGGAAGCTTTATGTCAAGCACCTGTTTTAGCAACACCATGTTATAGCAAACCTTTTACACTCTTTGTTACAGAACGCGAAGGTACTGCCTTGTCAGTACTCACTCAGGATCAAGCAGGATCATGCAAGCCATGTGCTTATTTTTCCAGTACATTAGATCCCGTAGCTCAGGCTTTGCCTGCATGCCTGAAATCAGTGGCAGCGACAGCTTTAGCAATCAGACAAAGCGATGCCATAGTATTAGGACACCCATTGACAGTTCAAGTACCACATGCAGTAGAGGTTCTTGTGAACCGAACACAAACGCAACACTTGACCATAGCAAGACTTACCGGTTATGAACTGACATTGTTTCAACCACACATAGAGATCCGACGGTGTAATACATTGAATCCTGCTACACTATTACCTGTAATTGGAACAGACCCACTAGCTCATGATTGTGTTGAAATCATTGAAATAAAGACGAAACCTAGACAAGACTTGACAGACGTTCCATTGTTAGATCCAGACCTGACGTTGTATGTAGACGGATCATGCATGAGAGCAAGTACAGGAGATTTAGTGGCCGCGTATGCAGTCACAACAGACACTGAAGTTATTGAGACACATTGTATAGATACTCTGTCAGCCCAAGCAGCAGAACTTATTGCTCTAACGCAAGCCTGTATTCAAGCCACAAATAAGAAAGTTAATGTATACACTGACTCACGTTATGCATTCGGAGTTGTACACGACTTCGGCGTGCTATGGCGAGAGAGAGGTTATTTAACGTCCCATGGTGCCCACATTCAGCACGGGCCCCTCATTCATGCTTTGTTAGACGCAATACATCTACCCACTGCTATATCGATTATGAAATGTAAAGCACAAACGAAGGTTACTGATACCATTTCTCAAGGCAATGATTTAGCTGACAGAACAGCTAAACAGACTGCTCAGAATCGCACATTAGACATGACAAAGCCAATAGTTCAGACACCAACACAGTGTATGACAATTAAGGATCCCGCACTTGACGTAATTGACATACAGACACATGCCACAGCAGAAGAAATAAAGAAGTGGACTGAACTAGGAGGGATCCAGACAGATCAAGGATGGATGACGAAGGAGAAATCTGTATGGTTTCTCCCTGATTCCATGGTTCAAGCCATCATAGCTACAGTTCACAGTCCAGCACATTTAGGAGAGAAGGCTATGCTAGACAGCATTCAGCACATTTGGTTCAACAAACATTTACGAGCAGCAGCTAAACAAAAAGTTCGTACCTGTATGATATGTTGTCAGTTTAATCCAGGAAAGAGTGTTCCCGTAGAGCAGGGTGGATTTCAGCCTCCTGACCATCCTTTTGAAGTCCTCCAGATGGATTATATTCAGATGGAACGTTGTCGAGGATTCAAATATGTCCTCGTAGTTGTCTGCGCTCTCTCCCGTTGGACAGAGGCGTATCCCGTATCAGATTACACTGCCCCGACTACTGCCAAGCAGCTAGTTCGAGAATTCTTCCCACGGTACGGTTTACCACGTGTTGTATATTCAGATAATGGTCAGCCTTTCTCATCCGAATTAATGAAACATGTCTCACTCTTGTTGGGATATCAGTGGAAATTCCACTGTGTCCGACACCCCGAGGCAGCAGGTCTCGTAGAAAGACATAACCAGACACTGAAAATCAGACTGTCCAAAATATGTAGAGAGAAAGGTGTCGACTGGATAGTAGCATTACCAGTTGCACTCTTTTACATGAGAATGGTAGCACACTCTAGAACAGGGCTATCCCCGTATGAGGTGATCTTCGGTAGACCGCCGAATATGTGGGGGACGCCTATACCACGTAAAATAACTGATGTTGACTGTAATATGCTGACAGATTACTTGGCTTCCTTGATGTCTGCACTACAATCTTCTCGTTCACAGGTAGCTGCAGCCTTTCCCGACAACACTGAGGCGAAACCCCATGACGTTGTTCCGGGTAATCTTGTCTTTGTGAGAAACTTCGACAGGAAAAGTCAATTGGAGCCCAGGTGGAAAGCACCCAAGTTGGTCCTGTTGACCACAAGAACAGCCGTGAAGATCGAGGGACGAAAAGGGTGGATTCATTCAAGTCACGTCAAAAAATTTCATGGACTTCCTCCTGACACAGACAGTACTGCCCGTGTGTCTTCCCCCATTGACTCAAAGCTACCTTTGGCTGAGGCCAGTAGCACCGAACTCTATAAACAGAAACTCAGGTCCAGATCTAAACTGTCGGACGATTTGATTGTTTAAGTCCTCTCCAAGGTGAAGCGGTTGAATCTGTCCCGACATGTACCCCTTAGGTCTGAATCATGTAGAGTCCAGAATCATAATGAAACGACATGCGTATTGTAAATTACTGCGTAACCACTGTATTGTGACTTTATTAATTTTGTCTTCCTTGAGTTTTTTAATAGTTACTGCAAGTATATTGTTGCATATGTATTATCCTGTTTCTAAACGTGTTTTCAATATAACTGATGAACATTCTTTTAGTGACCTACCGCCACATGAATTATCTTATAGACTTGCGCTGCGCAATAACACATTCATTAGTATGTTACATCATTCCCATCAGACTAGTAATGCGACCAATTGTTGGGTGTGTGGCCGACTCCCTCCCTATCAGAATAACAAAGGAGTTCTGCCTTTCTTTCCACATCCATTCACACACAATGGCTCCTGTGGAGCATGGTTTAGTTTATTAAATTCCATAGACCCAGACACAGCAGTTTATCAACAACATTGGATATGGGGAAATCTGAATCTAGTTTTATTCAAAGTCTGTCACCCTAATAAGGAGGGTCACCCCAGTAGAACAGGAACTGATTTAGAAAATGAAGTGTATAAATTAGGTAATTTTACGCCTAATCTTATGATTTTGAATGTCAAATCCGAAGTTGAACTAATTCTGCCCACTATGTCAGTATTTCCAGTTAAGGGTGAATTATGTGTAAGAAAAGTTGGTTCCATACATATGGGCCATAGCCAATGCGTTACTACAGTAGAATATAGTGATCAAGGTAAATCTTCATTTAGAGCTTCTCGCCATTCTTACTTCATATGTGGTCAGACGGCATATATGCGTCTGCCTCTAGATTGGGATGGTACCTGCTACATCGCATTCCTTTTGCCACCTGTTTTCCTAGCTCCCCCTGATTATTATCGAGATGTTCATTTAGTACACAATAGAGAGCGGAGAGATCTCCCAGTTGTCGATTATACTGAGACAGCATGGGACAAGTATGTAGATTTCAATAAAGGTATCTTTCCCTATATAGGTACAATATCAAATAGTAAGCTGATACGCAGACTCACCAAGACTCTTGAAGCTGTAGTAAACGAGACTATAGCCGCCCTAGGCAATCTGACAGAGGAACAATCAGTGATGAGAATTGTTGTTCTCCAGAATCGTCTTGTCCTTGACGTCATCCTGGCCGATAGGGGCGGAGCTTGCAGGGTCATCGGATCCAGCTGCTGCATATTCATACCAGAAAATTCGCCATCTGTATATAAAGCTATAACACGCCTTCATAAGATTGTAAGCCAGATACACGAGAATCCAGGCACTTGGACGTGGTCCGGGTGGTTTTGGAGTATGATATCAGCCTGGGGATGGAGAGTTCTATCCTTCCTAGGTATTGGCCTTCTTATGCTCTTCAGTTGTTGTTTATGCCTGCAATGTGGACCAGCGATTTGTGGTCTGTGTGTCACATCATGCATTCCCCATCACAGGTCCCGTTCAGAATGCCGGAAGGAAGAAGAAATGATGCTCCATGAGCAAATCAATGGAATGATGAAGATTGATGTCTCGTGAAGGGCAAGAAGGGGACAAGGAGGGAATGTGGAAATGTGGATTTTCCTGATCAGTTATGTCCCCTATCTTGGACCCCAACGGTTCTATATACATGTTACAAGTACATGTATGTTCCCTCCAGTTCCAGTTTCTAAGACGCAAACATATGTGTGTCTACCGTCAACATGTTCTCTGTCAGATCCGCCATCAATGGGCTGGATATTCGATTCCTAAATATGAAAGGCCACCGACTTTATATGGCTAAGTTACTCCATTTTTACAGTTCAGGCGAGTAGGCCCGATTCTGTCCTCAAAGCCTTTCCCTGCTCTCTGTCTCTGACAGCTTCAGCTTGAGCTCGCATCTGTATCCATGAACTTTGTCCTACTCCCTGTGCAGCTAACGGTGCCTGCCTCGGCCAGTTTTCGCCTGTCTGCCAAGAAGTTGTATTTCACCTTCGAATTATCTATTTTGCTCTCCAGCCGATGCATTCCTGTCCAGTGATTTAGGTAAACATTTCCTTTAGCTCACAAGCAAGGGACTCAGCCTTTCCGTCCTCCTGCAAGTGATTCATAGCCCTGTTGCCATGGAAAGTTTTCTATCCCTCGCATCTCATATAGACACTTAGACGCTTGTACACGTACACAGTCAGTATAGAATAGATTCTGTCCGAGAGTCCTTCCTTGTGGATAACATAGTTCTTTAAACATAGGATGTTAGATATGATTTGGGATTAGGATGACTTGACCCCAGACTTCTCGTCTCCACATGTAGAGCTAAATGTCAAGTCCCCTTCACCCCCTAGTTGCACGTCAATTACACGTCATGCTGCCGCGCGCGCATCTATGCCAAGCATTATCTTATAGATCCACCTATGTCTGATAATTCTAACCAATCATGTTTCTTTTATTCCTTATTACGCCTAGTTTCGATTATGTCACTGTTTTGTCACTTTTCTTATCAAATGTTACGCCTTCTACATTCGTTTCATTGTAATGCACTTATTATAAAAATACATGTCTGTTAATGAATTATTGTACTTCACTTCCTGAACCCTCGTGGTGACGGAACCTGAGGGCCGCGACTCGAGTCGGCCATTTTGAATGGAATAAAGCCCATTAGAAAACCTCTTATACCACGGATTCTGCCTCTTGTTATTTTGAGCTATTTACTTTATTTTAAGATTCCGTATGAAATTCAGTCCGGTAATATTTATTTTATTTACCACAGACAACTCCTAAGTTCACTTTGCACAATTTTATAAACAATCATTTCTCTTTCACAAAAATTTATAGAAAATAAACACTCTTTACACACCTATGTCTTTGTGTCAGTTCCATGTTCTTCCACAGTATGTACAATGTCAACTCCGATTCCAATGTTCTACAAGCTCTGATTGTGACGATGCATTGATAGGGTGAAGGAATCTAGAAAGACACTAGAGAATGACATTTACTTGTCAGGTGATGCCATTACAGCTAAAACACACCACTAGTCATCAATGTACAAAAACCAGCACACATAACAATGAGCAACAACATCAACATAGACATGAGGTATGTGGAAAACAATATTCTGGGCCACACTCATCAGCCATTAGCACAGAGCCAACAACAGGCAGCAGTCAAAAAGATCATCTTTGCCTTGCCACTACCATCAAAGCCAACAGACAATGTCACTGTTGTACAATATCACTTACACTCAAGGGAAGTAGTTGTCAGTGAGCTGTTGATGCAGGTCAACACCTTCCTCTTTTCCACTATCATCGTCACTGGGCATGTGTGGATTTGCAAGGGGGGCATCTGCCGTTCATCATCGTCCAGGAGCAGGGGGATCTCTTTGCGCAAGGCCAGGTTGTGGAGCATGCAGCATGCAACTATGATCGAGCACACCTTTTGGGGAGAGTAGAGTAGTGCACCTCCGCTCTTGTCCAGACACCGGAATCTAGACTTCAGATGCCCAAAAGCAATCTCCTCTACACAACATGTTCTCCCATGTGCATCATTGTAGCGGACTTCACCTAGGGTCCTTGGATTCCTCAGTGGGCTCAGCAACCAAGGTCGGTTGGGATACGCAGAGTCACCTAGGTATGAGATACACAGACCAATTTTGTAATATAAACAGTAGCTGAGAACATCATGTCACACATACAGCACACTACTTGTCTCTGCGTACTCACCAACAACCCACGCACTCTCCGGATGCAGTTTTCCATCAACTGTGGGATGATGCTGTTACGCAGTATGTAGGAGTCATGTGCTGAACAGGGAAATTTGGCACAGACATGGGAGATAATCATATCCACTTGCACATTAATGGAATGGAAATTCGTCCTGTTACGGTAGATGTGCTCAAGTGCCTGTGGTGGAACTAGGCCAACATGTGTGCAGTCAATGGCTCCAACCACATTAGGTATGTGTCCAAGATCATAAAAATCACCCTTCACATCTGCCAATTCATGTCTCCTTGGAAAATGGATGTAGCAGTCCTTGTAGGTCAACAATGCAGACAGAACATCACGTAGCACCATTCTGAACATAGCTTGAGACATCTCACCGACGATGGCCACCATGTACTGAAACAAACCAGTGGAAAAGAAATGTAGGGCCACCATCACCTTAGCTGTTGGTGTTAAAGCAGTCGGTTAGGTTCTGTGAGGCCTCAGATGGGGCTACAGCTGACCATATAGGTCTTGAAGGGTAAGGCGATTCAGACAGAATTTCCTTATGATGCCAGCACTGGGAACGGCTGATGCACATTTGATCGTCTCCTACATAATATGAAAGAGGACACATGTAAATTTAATTCACCAATGAGATGTGTCAAACATCTTACATATTGACTAACGCAGCGCCAACATTGGCTCGACTGTAACAACAGCTTAATGCACAAGTCACATGCAGAGACGCCTTGATCTCATGTAGTCGTACATGCAGTCAGAATGTACATACTGACTACTTCCAAAACAGAATCTGACTATGTGAACGGTAAATGGTACACTCCTACAACTTGTGTCAACAGCCCTGGGTGTAGGTGACACAGCACATGTGGCAAACAGCAACACTGCTGACTTCTACGTAGCTGCTGTACCTGCCACACCTTCTTGCTTAAGTTCCACAGAGCACAACTTTTCTACACAATGAGCACAGTGTGTGTAAGCTGATCAACTATCAAAATAAATACAGCAATGTACACAGTGAAATAGGCACATTATGTGGTCAGTCCATCATTACTGTGGGTTGATTACACATCTCACATATTGACATGTTCACAAATATGAGAATCCATTGCACCCGAAATCTGTGTACATGGACACAAATATCATATGTGACATGTGAGAAATACATGCCAATGCATGTAATCATGTGCACTTATATTGCATGTGTGGGCATCAGTGAGTTAAATGTCACTCTTGCATTTAACTTTGGAAACAAGTGCCAGAACACATTGTAAAGGTATAGTGTTCAATGATGAAAATTGGCTAGTACCTATTCAATAGCACAATGTGTCCATAGGTGCGGTAGGCGTGCTCCGCCACCGCAATCACGGTCATTGGCCACAATTGAAAGATGCCTGATTGTGGAACACACCACCTCGCCCCCACGGTGGAACACAGCATATGCCAACGCCATTGCAGCCAAAGAGAACCGCCATCGAGGTAGTGCAATGCATTTTTGAAACTCACGGTAGGCATGCACCGCCACCGCGATCACGGTCATTGGCCACAATTGAAAAATGCCAAATTGCGTTAGGGACCACCTGGCCCCCGCGGTGTCACACCGCATATGCCAATTCCATTGCAACCAAAAGAAACCGCCATTGCAATAGTGCAATGCATTTTTTAAACTCGCGGTAGGCGTGCACCGCCACCACGATCACTGTCATTGGATACAATTGAAAGATGCCTGATTGCGGAACACACAGCTGGCCCCCACGGTGGGACACCGCCCATGCCAATGCCATTGCAGCCAATGGGAACTGCTAAAGCGGTGTTGCATGGCATTTTTGAAACTCGCAGTAGGTGTGCACTGTCACCACGGTCCCGGTCTTTGGATAAATTTAAAAGATGCAGACCAATTGTAACAGCAGAGTGCCACTGAAACAACCCTAGGGGCCTATAAATGTCTGTGAAAGAGCCACACATGTCACTTGCATTCAGACACTGCTGCCTGCTATTCATCACCACTGACTGCTGCTGTACCTGTACTCTGGACCCAGTGATGGTGAGAACAGAGAACATCAAGGCCCGTCCCTTCACCACAGAGGAGCTGGAGGTCCTGGTGTACGAGGTCCTTGCACAGTATGGGAGGCTATATGGTGCTGCAGATGTACTGGTAAGTGTCTGAGTAAAAGTTTGAGAGTGCTCAAAATGCTCACATGATGTTACTGTACAGTAGTATGTGCCTGTGAGTGCAAGCCAATGTGCATGCATCAATCGTTTGCCAACAGCATGCTCCATACATGACCAACTACTGATTGCACTTGAGTATGTGGGGAGGATGGCAACATGGACACTTGTACAGCTCTTCGTAAGCCAAATTGAACATATGGTGTCATGAGACTGTGTAATGTAAATGCGTGAGACACTGCCTAGCATGCTGACTTCACGTCAATGGAGTGTGTAGCCTTATTTCCACCGATCCTTGACTGGATTTAAGGATGGGAATGACATACTGTGGTCTGTCAGTTACACAATTACCCTGCAGGTTTGAAAGACTCGAAGTCTGAGCACACATTCCCTGTGCTATGTGATGTCCTAGTCCAATAAGTGTTCATATGCTCTTTTGAGAAATTACAAATGTAGCTCGGCTAGAGGGTACTGAATGATATTTTTACCTTTTTTTAAATGTCTCTATGGAGATGTTTCCATTCTGCACAGGAGTACAATGCCTGAGTCAATCACTCTTGGGGGTAATTCACCTATGACACATCAGCTAAATGTGATTTGGACATGTCATCCTACTATTGATTCCATGATGTGTAGAGTCTTGCATGTTTATGCACTGTATCTCCATTCATATTGTACATCCATGTAATTTCTGTGAAGGGCCATGTTTATCCTCAGTGTGAGGCCCTCTGGCCTGCAAAGAATCTGCCCGATGTTACAAGGACCCATCACCAAAAGGACAGAGTGAAACATGTGTTTTGTCCACAACCCTATTTCTCAATGAGTCATCATAGGCCTGAGGTTTGCACAAGATAGGACTGCACCTTGTGACAAGAGTTTGAGATTGTAAGATCAGGGCCGTAAATGTGAGCACCATGAAACATGTAGCTAGGCAGTAGTCAGGGACATTAAGGTGCGTGTAGTATAGGACACAGTAGGTCTGACCTCTACACATCATTTCTAGTGTATTGTATGTCACGCTCACTCACATACTGCATCACAGCAGAGGGCAATTTTCACATTGTTTTCTGTGCTGGCACTCTGCATGTGTATGGGATGGGCATGTAGTGTGTCCATCATCATATATGTAACCATTGCAATGATATGGTTTGCTCCAAGTGTACTATGTGACATGCTGTATGGGCTCTGCTCTCCATTGATGTGTTAGTGTGCTATGTATTTTCATGCTCCTGTACTGTCACACAGTGGTACACAACATAGTTTCACACAAACCTCCTCTTCTTGTCTCCTATGCCTGCAGCTTACGGTCCAACAGCGTAAGGCCATATGGAGGGCCATTGCACACAAGATGCGGTCCCTGAGTGTCTCCAACCGATGTCATATGCACTGCCACAAGAGGTGGGATGACATCTGCGGCCTGAGCAAAAACGTCGCTGAGATAACGCTGGGGTGATCCCTTGAAGTGGCAGGTTGGCACGCCGGAGCATGACACCACTAATGGCCCGCATCTTGGCAGTGACACAGCCAGAGCTGGATGGATGCTTGAGGGTACATCAGCAGAAAGTTGGGGGTGAGTATTGTGCAAAGTGTGTCTTTGCATATGAGTGACTCCATGACTCCCAGCCCTGAGCCTGTGCGGACCTCTGTGATGTCTCTCGTGTGATGCAATAGCTTATAAGTGGCATCAGTGTTGAGTGCAGCTGTTCTGCATTTGTACGACATATTGTTTCTCATGTGTTTAAACCCATGACCCTTGTCACATAAGATCAGCTTGGCATTTTTTCATCTCACATTGTATAAATGTTGTCTGGACTGAGACCTTCCTACATAGGATAATCCATTTTGTGAAGTGGGTAGCCCAGTACACTTGTCAGACTTGTGTGGGCTGTATGGCTAGCTCAATAGTGTGCTCATGTGATGATGTGTCAGTGGCTACAAGCATGCACAGATGTGGACTCAGGGAGGAGTGAGTTGGCAAGGGTCTCACCTGTCCCATGGGTCCCTTTTTTCACAATCATATAGGGAACAGCACCATTGTGAAGCATACTAGCCCAATATCAGCAGCATGGCATACCATGATGTACTTACTTGCCATAGTGACAGCAAGTGCACACAGGTGCTGATGGGGTGGGTGGGGGTGATTGCAGTGACACATTGGCTAAATGCCCTTTTCCATTGGTGCACATGACAACATGACTGTTCCGGTTAGACTCTGTGACTTAACTGCAATGTAGCTGAACCTGGCTGTTGCGAGATTGTTTGGGCACAATGGCTTAACATGGTTGGATGTGATCAGTGGGTATGTCAAATTGGGATGGGACTGAGGTGTTATATAGTAATTTGAAGGATGATAATGAGCAAAGGTTGCTCAGCGTGTCAGTCCTCAGTATGTGTGCATTGTGGAGGAGTGTACTTGTGCATCAGTGCATGGTGAAGTTGTGGCTAATGCTTGTAATCAGTGTGTTAATTTTTGGCACATTGGTGTGTCCTCAATGTCATCAGTCAGCACAACATAGGGATGTCATATGCCAGACCCTGGGCATTTTCACACATTAGCTGGCCCAATGGGGCCCACCTACTTCATCATCAACAGAAGACACAATCCTGCCTTGGATCAATGAGGGCCTGTCACTGGCTTGTGGACATGTTGGTATGTGACATGGCACAGCCTATGGAGGCCTTGCATTAACTTCCCCTTCTCATGCTAGTGTGCATTGTGTTTGTGACTGCATTATTAAATGGTGCACATTGTCACTTCTTTAAAAATGATATGTGGCCTTGTGACATAAGTGGCGGTGTGAGTGTCAGAGATATCAACTGCCAGTAAACAGCAATGAGCATAATGTTAGTGTGCATTCCTAGATGTGTGCTGTGCTCAACAAATAACTTGTAACATCTACACAGCTGCCACCAATGTCCAACTGTAGTTGTACTTCAAAGGCCCTACATGGTGGATGTCAGGAGCTGGTTGCCCTTGCAAAAGGACATATTGTACTTTGTATCTGTGGTGTTCCATTGCAAATATACATATGTGACTGAGAAAACATGTTTTGATGTATAGCTATCTTACCTACAGGCATGTAGGTGTGCATACAGAAGGTTTTATGTGTGTTTACAGGGAGGCACAGGACCAGATATTTGGCTGTGTCAACGCAACATGGAGCATGACTAACAACTATACATGTTTCCATGCATAATCTGATAATTGCTTAACTGTGGCATATTCAGAAAGTACATGGACTAGTTATACATGATAGATTCATTTTCCCGTCTGTAGTTTTGATTGCACATGATGTTTGTGAGTATGGCACTATACTGAACGTATGTCTCTGTCTCTTGCAGCATCTACCAAGGGCATGGAAGGACGGGGGCCCAACAGCATTGGGGAAGCTACTGGCATGACTGGGACACAGGGCTTCAGTGACACTGAGGGGACCAGCCCGTAGAGGGGGAAAGGAGTGCCCTGGAGGATTCACATCTGGAAACACCAACCTCCACATCCTCCCAGTCCAGTGATGACTCCTTGATGTTGGGGGGCACCGGAAGTTCCAGATCGGCCTCTTCTTCAGCCACACCTCGTCCAGTGCCCACCCTCCGGGATGCTCCCCCAAGTGCTGTCTGTGTCCGCAGCCCTAAGAAGGGTAGAGTCTCCTTCTCCCATGCACCGCTGCCCCAGCCCTTGTCTCCCCTGCTGCCCTCAGTGTGGAGGCCGTAGAAAGTTTGCGCCAGCTGTGTATGGGTCAGACTGCCCTCCAGGATCATGGCAACAAGTTGTCACAGGTTGTTGCGTTCATCGAGGTCATTCATTTGGATGTGGGTGGCCCACACAGAACTGGCCAGTCCTTGTCCTCCACAGTGACGGCAGCCATTCAGCAGTCCCAGGCTCCCAGTTCGCCTCCTGTCCCTTCAGCGACCACCCTGCCAGTGGCCTCACCAGATGAGAGTGCACACATGACTGAGCCCTCAGGCACACAGTCATCCACACGCAGCACACAGCAGCAGCAGTCTAAGCGTACCAGGTACCAGACACCAGACACCATCACCACAACACAAAACAAGCACACATGGGCGCAAATCTAAAAGCCCATCACAGGACACTCAGGGACATAGGGAAAAGAAGCATGCATCCAAATTACCTGCTCAAAATCATGACCATCCAAGGGCACTCCCATCCCCACACCTGATCCCAAAGAAATACAAACACTTGCCCTGTCTGCTGTGACCCTGGTGCCTGCCACAACTAAGTCAAAAGACATTCAGAAGGCAGATTCACCCAAAGCTTCAACTCCCACCCACACCGCTGTGAAGCAGGTACAATAGAGCAAAGTGGGGGCTTTACCTCAGAAACAGGGGATGCAGGGGAAAAAGCAAGGCCACCCCCAGGTCCAGCAAATCCCCATGGGGATAGCCACCTGTACCTGCTACACCTTTGGGGAAGACAGGCTGCTGTGTCCACCTCACTTCCCACTCCGGCCAAGACACTTGTGGGATATTGGATCCCCAAACAGTTGAGACTCAGCCCTCAACATTCCACCTCAGCCACTGAGCCTCCACACAGCATGTCACCACCTCCATGTGCCACCACTTCACCAGGTCCAAGCAGCCCTCAGGCTCCCACATCCACAGCTCCCTCTACCTCAGCCAGTTCTCTGCCTCCCAGGTCCAGTCCTCCAACTGGCCCCGACAATCAGCCCCCTCCCAGTTCAACTTCAAGACAAAGTTGAAGCCAAGTCCCCCTCCCCACACCATTTGTCCCACAGCAGTGCCTGGACTGCCCATTCAAAGCCCCTGACCTGTGGTGATTCCCATGGCAGTGGACTGTGTTACCCATTTCAGTTACGGGTTCTCATGCACACATGTGTGGACTAGAAATTTGGACTAGGCAATGGCCTTGATGTATTGCACTTTTGATACCCATTTCATGTGCAAGTTCTCATGCATACATGTGCGTACTAGAAATTTGGACCGGCCAATGGCCTTGATGTTTCGCACATTTGTTGCCTATCCAGATATTATGAAATAAAGACTGTTACTCAGGTTGTGTGCTTTGTCGCTGCCCTTGCTAATGAAAAAGTGCCATGTATGTGTATGTGTTCTTGTGACACATGCTCTGTGTGCCACATTCACATTGGCAAGTACTTGATTTACTTTTGTGCTTCTTGACTCAGGGGCTTGAGGGTGCAATGATGGTTGTCTGTGATGATGTCCTCTTATCATAATCATTCTATTGTCTGGTCTCCAATTTTGTACACATGTCATATTCAGATGCTGTACCACAACAGAAGTGAATTCTAGCCACAGGATAACTTGCGTGGTGGCCAGGGTTTGTTAGATCTGTAGGATCTCTCTTGATGTGTGAACAGCTGTGTAGATGTGTAGTAATGTTGTGTAGGCCTGGCTTTATAGTCACACGGGTACATTAGAATGTGTGTGCTTGAGTAGTCATACAGTGTGATTGGCCTGTCATTGTCAGTAGTGTTGATGTGTATGTGCCCCTGAACCTGACACCTACACACATATATGATCCAGGTGATGAGTGCCTGTTTGTTTATATTCTCAGACATGTGCTTGAGATTGTGGGCACATGTAGGAGTTGTTTGTTGTGCACTGTGCCGTGTGTCAGTGTGACCTTGCAATCCTGGCATACATCTACTTTTTGTCCTTGTCAGCTGTGAGTATGCAGAGTGTGTCACTGCAATGTCTGCGTTGTTTTTGGATAATCTGCCATGGCTCTGGTTTACGTTTGTGCTCACTGTGCTGACCTGCTCAGGCAAACTGACATTATATATGACTTTTCTCATAAATTGCTGTCACTTGACACATGTTAGGAACAAGTATGTGGTATGAAGAGTCATACCATCTCCTATAGTGGCATTTGATGCCTACAAATTGTGAGTTACTCCTCTATGTGTTTGTGCACTGTACACTCCTTATCTGTCCACTAGTGATGTACACACCGCTTCAGTCTAATATCTTCCACCCCATGCCTTGCCAGTGTGTGACCCTTCCCACCACTTCATAGTGTGACAGTGTACTGTGGGAGGATGATCTGTGTCCAGGTCCAATGTTCCACTCAGGACTGTTTCAACATTTGTTCTGTGGTGTTTTCTTCAACTTGATTGCAGTCATGGTTGTTTATGTACAGTGCATATGTTTTGCCAGCACAGTCCTCTAGTCATTTTGGGTGCATTTGTGTTTTCCTGAGTTGTGCAGCAGTAGGTGATAGCAAAAGTGTATGTCTGTTTGCTGAGGTACTGCTACCCTTCCTGAGTGTGATGTGATCTGTGCCCTGTGATGATTTGTGGTGTGGAAGTTCATGGTGGAGCACTCAGACGTGTGTAATACTGGTTTTGTTGGTGTTCACACGCTGCTTACTGTGCATGCACTGCTGTCAGTGTATGTTGCCTTGTCCATGCCAGGTGTGAGTCCGCCTGATGTCCAGCTGAGTTTGCTATGTGATGATTTTGCATGTGCATATGTTGTGTTTTTGTTGTGGGTGGATGCAGTCTTTGGCCTGTGTTGGGTTTTTCTACTGACAGGTCCATATTTGTGCAATGTTATATTTGCATGACATTATGTGTGAGGAGTTTGTGCATTGAAATTCATTCTGATGTGTATTGGATGTGTAGTGTGCTTTGCTTGTGTGAATGTCCGTTGCAGCAATGTGGAGTCTTGTTAATGAGCTTGTTTTGAGTGCACAACAGTGCTATGTCCTCCTATGTTTGGCCTGTCTCTTGTCAGGAGTGTGCATGTGCATGCTGGTGCTACACGTGAACAGCATGCTCACTTGGTAACTGGTGTAGGGTGTATGTCTTTGTTAGTCGATTTGTTGTATTGATCACAGTTAGTGTGCATAATTGGCATTTGATAATGCATTTTCTGATTGGGTTGGAGGATGGTGTTTGTGCAGTTGGCCAAAGTGAAAATGTTGTGTATTCCTGTGCTGTCTAGGGTCACATTGCCTATCCACTGTTTGTCTGCACATGACCGAGCTTGTTGGACTTCTTTGGATGTTGTGTGTGAGACATATGTTTTGCAATTGGATTTGGATCAGCATTGGTTCAGACATTCCTAAGTGGGAGTCTGACATTTGTAGATACACACCAGGGTGAGCAGGTGGTTATCAGGAAACTCACAGGACCATATTGGCACCTGTATCTGTGTTTCCCACAGGTGTTGAGTAGTGAAGGTGTGAGATGGGTAGATGAGGGGTATGTGTGAAGGTCATACTAGGGTTTGACAATCAGGGAGTGTGACAATGAGCCATGAGTGTTGTGCTGGTGGCATGCACATGTCAAGGGACCTGACACAGATGTGGGGCTGTTCACTGTATGACTTAAGACAGTTCCTATCATTCCTGGCCCAGTGCATAGCTTGCATTGGTGTATGACAGGGATATTGCACAGATGTTACTTTAGTTCAATTTCAATCACTGTGTCACCCATGTCAGATTTGCTGGCCTAGGTGTAGTGTGATATGTTGCTCCTCTTGCATGTCATGTACACATACTATGTGGGTTTCTCCATGTTTCCTGCACTGGGCATTCCACTTTAGGTTAGTCTATTCATTGTCATGCATTGCTGCTGGCTTATGAAATGTCTATGAGGATACATTTCAGTGTATGAGCTGTCTGAGGGCATTGGCATGCAGTGTGCACAGTTCCATGGTTGTTAATCTGCACAGTGACTCTTCATTTCTTCAATTACTCACTTTGATTGACATGAGTGGAAGGCAGGTGTGAGCATGAGCGCTGCCCTTAGTGTCAAGTCAGAGTTTCCTGCTTTCAAGATGGACTCCTCTTGACACTCTGGCATTCAATCACTGCTTGGTAGTTGGTGCTCCCTTTGTTGAGGTGGAGTGGTGGTGTGTGGGTGTGCTGTGAGTTGGGAGTGTAGTCAGTGTTGTTGATGTACTGGACATCCTCACATGGTATCATTAATTTCAGCAGTGCACTTGTGAGTGAAATACACATTGGTGCTTACTTTGAGTTTTTCTGTTTGAGTCAAAAACGTTGTTCTGTGTTGCATGGTATGGGCTGTCATTGTGTGATATGGTCTGCCATTGTATGTGATGGGCCTATCAATGTCTGCTTGGGGCTGTTCTGATGTGTGATTGTGTGGCAGTGGTGTGTAATGTCATGTGTCATCTACCTGGGCTCACTGACTCATTGCAAAACCTTGATGGTCTACTGTGTAGTACACATACACACCCTACTTGGTCTGCCCTCCTCTGTTCCACATTGTATGTGGGCTGACCTGTATCTGTGTGCTATTGCCATTTTGGAGGGACTCGACTTACCCCACACTCATGTTCCTATAAAATTGTTGATGATCCTAATGACATGTCACTATAGACAATGTCCCTGCACATGACTTCTTGGTGCAGATGTGTTGTGCTGAGTGGTGCTACTTTTGAGTTACATGTGGTGTGGATGTTGTGATGTTGGTCTTGCTTGTTTGGGACAATGTCCTGGACTGCTACTACATTGTTGGCAGGTTTTCCCGCGGCTTCACCGCTGTGGTGACATGACCGGCACAACTGGGCCTATTGCACTGATTTCTATGGTGATGGGTGGCCCCGATACAGAGGTGTCAATTTGTGACGTGCAGGACATGTGTACTTACACTGGGGGGTATGTTCCTGTCTCCACCAGGATGTCTGATGTAGACAGGACACATATTTCAGCACATCAGTTGTGTTTGTATGCGGGGATGCGTTGTTGACTTACCTGCGGTGTTGACCGCGACAGCTTCTTATCTGCTGGTAATGGATGAGGTACAGCGGCGGAAGGGTTTGTAGAGCTGGATCCACGGTGGCCAGGAACGTGTGGAGGTGCCTAGAATTTGAGCTTGTACCTTCACAGTTGTGCTTCCGCTGTCTCCGGGTGGCTGGTTTCTCCGCTGCATTCTGATGGGCTGTTTGAGGCAGCGTGATTTGTCCTGCAGTCGTCATGCCATTCCGCACAGTGGGCTTTCTCTATTGGCTCCCTCCGCCACCGCTGCAAAACGTAAATTCTGGCAGTTCCGGAAACATCACGATGGACGAAGAATGTGCTATCTTTGCCCATTATAATATGCGGATGCGAGGACCTCCGCAGGAGTGAAGAAATAGACGTTTTTCTCCAGCACCGCGGATGTGCCAAAAGCCGCCATCCTAATGAGCCCCTTAGATTGAAGTCAAGTGTTACTATGACTGCATGTCTTGGATATTGTCACGGCATAGCACAACTGTATGTGAATAGATGGTTGTGCTAATTTTGTAGAATCGAGATGTATATTCAGATGCCAGCTCCCCATGCCTCCTCGAGGCCTGTTACCACTGGAAGAGAAATACAACCTTCTAGTTATAACAGCCCCCAGGAGAAAGGGGAACTTGGAGAAAACAAATAATGGTGTAGTCAGGATTCCTTTGTATCATCCATCTCACGTCTAGAATTTCTAGAGGAGTCATCCATGCTTTATGTATGTCTATGGAAATAAATCTAAGAACATTTATAACCGGAAAAAAAAGACATACACATGACCAAAGGAGAATGGGTGTGGGGGGATAGAGAGCACACACTGATAATGCCCTGCATTTCCACAAATCGACTGTGTTTGGTCTTTGGCCATGAATGGTTTATTTAGGATGCAAACAAGTTGGACAGATGCGCTGCTTTTTGCCATCCACAGCTACTCCAGATACGTTTTTACTAAACATCAAGAAATTTATAGATCTCACTGTGAATTATCTATGGATCTGCAGAGTGGGAACTGTGTGGAGTGTTTGGCCTTTGGCTATACCCTACCCCCAGGCCCCTGACCACCCAACTCAACAACCACTCTGCCTTTAGGCACTGGCAGCAAGTTTGCATGGTAGATTTTTGGAGGCAACCATACAAAGCTTTGAGCCTGAGGCAGCTTCTCCATATTTTTTTTAAATAACTCCCATATTACAAATTGACAGCACCCACTGCACATGGTACCTCATTCTGGGGACTTTGTTACTCATGCAGCTGCTACAGAACCTAAGACCAATGTCAGAGTCTGCCCAAAAGCCATACCCTGTACAAAGTTCCAACTGCACATACCACAGTATGTGCCAGTGGGTACTGTGGACTTGCTGTGCATGGGTTTCCCAAAATATGTATCCCCTACACCAGCCATGCACTGTTAGGGCACTTCATTTTCCTCTGCTTGACTAGGGTGTGGAAAATGTGGGCTTTGCTTATCTATAGCATATATGTACACAGACTAAACTACAGTTTTAGTCCATGTGAAAATGTATATTTTCCTAGGTTTAGTGCAGGACAAATCGCTGTGGCGAATGTAGGCACCTTGTTGTGGTGGATTATTCTACTGATGAGAATGATACTATTACCTTCTAGTCATGCTGTTGAAAATGACAGGGGTTACTGCTCCACTTCCTGGAGACTACCTCTCCCTCCCAATCCCTCCCCATCTTCTATCCAAGACCTGCAGGGCAAACCAACGTTTGATCCATAGGACCACCGACACTTCAACTCTCAGGAATGGTCCAATTATCCTCATTTCACTGACTTTTGCAGTCATTCTTTCCTCCTCCTCTAAGGAACCAATATCCGTCACACTCTTTAAATTGAATGTCCTCAGATACTGTTATACCTGGCATCCTTAGGGAGATGTTTTCCCAGACATTTTGCTTTTTGCCTCTCCTTTTTGCTGATCCGTTTTGTTGACCTCAGGACTTTGAGCACTTTACCACTGCTAACCAGTTCTAAAGTTCATGTGCTTCCCCCCAGACATTATTGCATACCTGATTGGCATATTTGTTGTACTTGTAAGCCCCTTATAAAGTGGCATACCATATACCCAGGGCTTTTACTTCAAATGTTAATAGTGGGCCTGCAACACTCATTTGTGCCACCCACATAAGAGCCCTTTCCAACCTTTTAAAAAATATATTATTATAATCACAGGTACAAAAAATACATTATATTGCAATTGATTTGGGAAAAACTTCATCTTCCAAAGAGGCATACTCTAAAACCTTTCCCAAAGTCCCCCAATTTTTATATATATTCCTAAATAAACAAATCCAGCATACTAGACCCAATTCATTTTCTATTGTATCCTTTCCCTTAATGACAAGCTGTCATTTCCCAACCCAAATTTCATGAAACTTCACTATGCCCCCTACTTTTTGGGAATATAGCTTTTCCTTAGACTCCACTTGTTACATCTTATAAATCTATGAGTCAAAGGAGGGGGCATTCCCTAATCTCCACTTTTTTAGAATCAAGGATTTGGTCATTAGTGATGCAATAAATGTTAATTGTTTCTTGCGAACTGATGAGTTAAGTGCAATATTAATGCCAAACCGTGCCCCCAACTAGTTAATAGCTAAAGATCTGCAGTTTGGGGCTTGGCCACTGAAAGACTCGCTTCTAGAAAAGTCTGTGAGAGTTGGGAAGGTACATGTTGCCAGCCCCCTGTGTCATGTTTTTACCTAAAACACAACCCAGGAACAGAGGGAAACATTCTGAGTATATGAGATGGAGTGTAATATAGCTGCCAATTAGAAAAGAAAGACATACGTTTAGAATTAGCTCCTCTGATGCCTTTATGTGCCCACTCATTGCATGATGTCCACGTATACGCTTCTATTTTACACCAGGTGGAAGCCTGAATTCTCTGCAAAGCTAGAGGAACACTTTTTACTTGAAGTTGTTGCTGGATTATTCGATACCAACTACCCACCCCCTTTACGTCACTCACATAATATGCCTGGCTAATCAAGGTGGCTAATGTATCTCCTGAAGATTGCATCTTTTGCATGAGGTGGTGAAGCTACAGCAAGGAAAAACATAAGGCAGAGGGGAATTATAAAGTGCCCAGTCGCAACTGATCCCAAGGGCCTCATTTACGAGAAGTGGCGCATCGCTTCTCAGTGCGCCCTCCTTGCAACACCAATGATGCGTCATATTTACAATATGACGCATCATGTCGTATGGAAGGACAGATACGTCAGTATAACTGACGCATCTGTCAGTGCAAAAAGTGGCACATTGCTGGAGTTGTGTCGGAAGCCCGACGCAACTCCAGCAATGTTCCTTCCACATGGGGAAAGCCTGCGTCACTCTTACGCCTGCCATGAGGCATTGGCGTCCCAGAAGTGGCACAGCGAAATCTCATAGATTTTGCTGCGCCACTCCTACGACCCTTTCTTGCGGGGGAAAGCCCACCCTGCATACATTATACCTGATGCAGGTATAATGTAGCGCAGGGGCTTACGAAGTGACACATCTGCCTAGATGCGTCACTTTGTAAATATGGTGCAACATGGCACGTTATTTACGTCACTGCTGCGTCATTAAAAGTGACGCAATGGCGGCGCATAACAGGCACAAGGGCTCATAAATAAGCCCCCAAGTCTTCAAGACCCCATCCACCAAAAGATCTTTAAATCAGCGGATCCCGACCTGTTCCCAGTTTTTGATGCGCCTATCGATGAGCTGAAGACCCAACAAAGTTACAATCACCGATTAGAATATCATTTTGGAAAGAAGAAAATTCATCTGGGAAAAGCTAAAAAGGATTATATGCAAAAGCTTATACCTATTGCGTTTCAGACGGTTTGGGATTTTAATAAACGGAATAAGCGGAATGTTGTTTTCTAGCAGCATTTGTCTAAGATAGAAAGTGTCTTCAAGATCCTGGGGTGAGACTGCCCGAGCACACCTACCTGAAGAGGCAGATTGATTGCACTTTTTGAAGTGTGGCAGCGCAAGTCCCCCATCATGTATCCCTATTGCAGGGTTTCCAATTTGGTGCAGGGTTTCTTTAAGGCCCACACAACTAGGCGCAACACATCATTTCAGTAAAATATCTTTAAAAAACATTGATTATTGCATTTGAAAATACAAAAAAGAAAAGAAGAAGAATCATCATCTTAACTAGTGCATTTCGACCAATAATTAAAAATGGAAAAGACTGCCATTTTCGCAGTAAATTCTTGGCCTTGAGAAACTCTGGAACATATTTCAATTGATTGAGCTGCGAAAAATAATTGGATACAAAAATGCCCAAATATCTAATCGAGCCTGCCTTACGAACTTGAGATCTCATATCACTGGGAAGTGCATGGCCCAGGCAGTTAAATAAAAGCGCTTTGGACTTTGAGTGGATAATTCGATACCTCCCTAAATCTGAGAAAGTTTTGCTTTTGGAGAATGTTCTCAGAATGTTTTGTTCCTCTAACACCAAACAGAGAATCAGATCGTCAGCAAACATTTTAAGTGTCGGTGCCCCTGGCAGTGGTGCCCTGATCTGAGAGTCTTGGCGTAGAAGAGAAGCTAAAAGTTCAATAAAAAGTGCGAACTGCTTTGGAGACATGGGGCAGCCCTGACGAGTGCCATAACACAACAGGTGCATAAGTAAAGCACACGATTACACGTAGGTGTCCAGGCACTGAATAACAGATGTTAATTGTTACCCAACTCAATGGTGCTCACTTTATCAACCTCAGATGGATGAAAGACTAAGTGGACCCACGGGGATTTGAACCAGTGGCCATGAGGTCGAACACAGGCCCTTGCAGTGGCTGCGTTAGTCCACTGACCCACCAGACACGCCTGTGCTCCTGCTGTATGTGAAATAAAAATGACTTTTGATTCTGCTTTATTGTATAGATTCTGCAGAAGCGTCACCGTTTTAGGGGAAAACTTAAACCTAAGTGAAATTGCGAATAAAAGATCTCATCATTTAAGTCAAAGGCTTTTTCTGCGTTGATCATAATGATGGCTGTTTTCACATTATTATTACTTTTTAAAGTAGTAGCTTGTACTAAGAAGTTGTTAATATTTGCAATGGTTCTCCCTGATAGAACACCACACTGATCTCTACTAACAATTTCTTTCGCTAAGGGAGTTATTCTAGAGGCCACGATCTTAGTAAACAATTTATAATCATTATTCAACAGACCAATGGGGCTATATGAGCCTGGCTTTTCAGATGGTTAGTTGTTTTTCAAAAAGCAGACTGTTGCAGCCTTTGGAAAAGATTTAGGAACCTGGCATCCCTCCAGTATTTCGTTAAATAGCTTAGCCAGCAATTTCGCTATTTGGGACAAAAATGTGTTGTATAGCTCCACTGGCAGTCCATCGTTCCACAGGCTTTCCGGTTGGGAGAGCTTTCAATAGCTTCCTGTATTTTGGAAATTGTAATGGGGACCACTGCCTGAGCCTGTTGTTCTTACTAAGGGTAGGTAAGCCATTCATTCTTCATCGTTATTCGATCAAAAAATATTAGACCATAAAAGCACATTAAATCTTATCAACATGAAAAATATAAAACAGTGCATTACCAATCCCAATTCATTCCCATTTATTACCACAATAATTAGCATGTACTGTAATACAGAGTACATAAAAACTCTGGAATAATACATAATACTTAAAAACTGACAGTCCTAATTAAGTTTATAAAACAGTTCTTCTATACCAATCCAAGATTTTATCAATGCCAAGTGTTAGCCTATGACCATTAAGAGGTCAGCCTGTGTAAACATAATAGAAAGTCCGGGAAGGTAAGAACCTCAACTCTGGGTCCGCCATACGATCCCTTTTCCTATGTTTCCTATGACATTCGTTAATTCAATTATATATAAATCACAGCGATAAATATATCCAGTGTAAAGATAATACACATCTGATTACTCGCATGGTCCTTTTTTAGTTACTGTCACCCAGTCTAATTAAAACCCGTAGGCAAGTCTATTGCCCCAAGATAGTCTCTAAGTGCTTCTTGGGGAACGAGAGAAGAGGAAACACAACTTTGTATAGTGCCTCAAGAACATCCCATCTATCTCCTACATTTGGCCTACCAGCTAACCCCTGTCTTCATCACAAATTGATTTAATGGTTGCATTATTGCCTATTCTTAACTGACCAAACCAGATATCTCCCAGCGTGCTCGCTCTCCTCATAAAATTGCTTAAAGTATGTGTTCTAGTTAACTATTGTATGGGACTCGTAATGCTTCTTTAATTGCTGTCTAGTTTCCCTCCGTCTGGACTCGGTCATCTAGGAATAATATGTTAAGTGCATCTGTGTTGCTTGCTTGCTGGAGTGGCTGGAGTGCCAGTGCTTTTACCTTTATTTGTTTAAATATATTGGCTTTATACAAAATTGTGGTCCCCTAATGAAGGCCTTGCATGCCTCTAAGACCGAAAAAATCTGTAAGATTGGCTCACATAACCGCAACCCAACCATCATCGTTTAATAAAGCCTTATCTAGTGCCCACCGTGGATACTCAACCTGATTGGTATTTACCCTTAGTTCGTCACCAGGATTGAATGATCTAAGGAAGGATTTGTAAGAATACAGTATTTCCCTCTGTTCCATTGGTGTGTAATTAAACAGGTGTACTCCTGTACCTGTGGATGCTGTACTCTCCAGGGATCCACCAAGGCAAGATCTCTACCTATTTTGACCAGGAATGTAGAAGCTCTAGATCTATTTGGTGCTTCATTGTTATGAGACAAGTCCAGTTTTATGTCCTGCAAGATGTTAATAACCCATCACCAACAGGCCTGGAAGTAGACACAGAGCAGTTGTGTCATCCTTAATAGGACCATAAAAACTAACCAGGTGGAGAGCCTGACTATCTACTTTCATACTTATTATTATCTACCTTGCCCTAGGATCTCTAATAACCTGATTAGCTTCACCCAGACAGTTAAGCGGTATAACTGTTTGGATTTAGCCTTTCAAACCTGTCTCTGCCCGTCCACTGCAGTACCTATATATGCAGTTTACTGACATTTTGATTTGACATTTAAAACTACTTACCAAGATTTAAACAGTTTTTTACATATATCACCCCTAAGGTAGGCCCTAAGTAACACTCAGGACAAGGTGCCATGTAAGTAAAAGGTGGGAATTGTACATTTTTGTTTTGCATGTCCTGGTAGTGACAAGCAGCCTATTTTGTTTTTCACTACTGTGAGGCCTATCCCTCTTATAGGCTAGCATTGGCAACTCCTTTTTTTTCAGTTCAAAAAGATTTTAACTGAAGAGAAACAGTACTCCTGAGGCGGAAGCCGGGAGCAGAACCTATTTTTAAAAATTTGAGTGTCACTTGTTGATTGTATTTTGTTTTAAACTTACCTCATTTGTGCACTTGCAGAATAATACCCTCCCTTGACTTCGCTGCACAGTGGACTTAACGCTGAGAGCGGACTTGGGACAAACAACTTTCTTGGACGCCATTGCCGGCGTGCACCGAGGCCACGCCCCTTCGAGGCCACGCCCCCCGCATCAGTATAAAAGCGCTGATTACTAGCGCGCTTTAGAAACAGTACTCCTGAGGCGGAAGCCGGGAGCAGAACCTATTTTTTAAAATTTGAGTGTCGCTTGTTGATTGTATTTTGTTTTAAACTTACCTCATTTGTGCACTTGCAGAATAATACTCTCCCTTGACTTCGCTGCACAGTGGACTTAACGCTGAGAGCAGACTTGGGACAAACAACTTTCTCGGACGCCATTGCCGGCGTGCACCGAGGCCACGCCCCTTCGAGGCCACACCCTCCCAGTGCTCCCTCTCCACCAATACTATGTGCCTTTGGCGGAAGCGCAGCGGACGAGCGCAGCAGGCGCGCCGGCAGCGCGCCGTCCGCGCCAGGACGGGCCTAGGGCCAGCCACCCTGGACCGTTCTTATCATGCTAGTCTGTCATACTCCAGGGACTCCCTGCTTCGACTGAACCAACCCCTACAGCCTTCCTGTACCAACTCCCTCACAGGTGAGAGCCTGTGCACTCACTGTCTAAACTGTCCTTTCAAATTCACCCCAGCTGTGAAGAACCAACCCCCACCGACAATCATTAAAATGGGCTTGTTAAATTGTCGATCCTTACCCAAGCACACCCAGGAAATACATATGCTACTAGAAGAGGAGAAATTTGGGATCCTATTTCTCACAGAAACGTGGCTCAGACCAGAATCGGACTTCGACATTGCCCAGGCCCTACCTCAGGGTCTTTTACTTCAACATCTAGACCGAGCGAAGGGTAAGGGAGGATGTATCGCGATTATTTATAACAATCAATTCACATGTCGTTTTTACGACAGCCCCCTATCGAACTGTGAAAATATACATTTCAACATCCAACTTTCCCCTTGTAACTCCCTCTCAGGAGTCCTCATTTATCACCCACCAGGGCCTTTAGGCCAATTTTGTAGCTCTCTACTAGAATTTTCAACTGCTCTCTCGAGCACTTCATCTAACATGATCATCCTAGGAGACCTCATCATTCATTTTGATAGGGACAATGACGATACTGCAGTAGAACTACTGGCAGATTTAGCAACTCTCCAGCTCCAGCTCCAGAACAACCAACCTACACATAGGCTTGGACATCTTCTTGACCCTATCATATGCAACATCGATGATCTTAAAACCAACGCCCCGATCCTTCTGCCATGGTCGGACCACTTACTCATCCCCTTCAGATGGGAAATACCTAACATCTCCCCCCCCCAACAAGCCCTCTGTCGCTCCCTCGCGTCCCTGGGCCAAACTAGACATTGAAAAATGGAAACTAGTCTTAGAACGCCGTAAACCAATCCACGAATTAGACCCTATAAGAGCTGACACAAAATTTTCCTCCTGGATCGAAAATTCCCTTAATACGATCCTCCCAAAAAAACCACACCTTACCTCCCGTAAAAAAAACCCAGCCCCTTGGTTTACACAGGAGACCCGCCACCTAAAAAAACTCTGTAAAAGAGCTGAAAGAGTGTGGCGGAAAGACTTCGACTCTGAACGTAAGAAAGACTACAGACTGTCCATTATTGCGTACAAAAAAGCCTTGAAAAATGCACAAACCATCTTTTTCCAAGAGAAAATTAGTGCGGCATCCTGCTCATCAAGGGAGACCTTTCAAATCGTCAAACAACTTTTAAAAACATCAGAACCGTCAGGATCTGTCGATCCCTCAGATAACCAATGTGACAAACTGGCTATATTTTTTGACCAAAAAATCCAAAATATCTTACAAAAACTCCCCCCCTTTCCAACACGGATCATCTTCCTGTAACAGCAAAACAGATCAACGTGCCTAACACAGGACTTGATTCATTTACCCTCTTAAGCCCCGACACTCTGGCGCCGATTCTCCAGTCACTCAAAAGTGGCTCACCTTCAGATCCTGCCACAGTAAAAATCTTAAAACTTGTAACACCAACTATTCTCGAACCACTGGTAAACGTAATCAATTCCTCTTTGATTAATGGTACGGTTCCCCCCAGCTGGAAGAAGGCGAAGGTTAGGGCTCTACTAAAAAAAACGAATTTGGATCCCCTTAACCTTTCTAACTTCAGGCCAATCTCCCTCCTCCCCTGCATTAGCAAGATAACTGAAAAATGTATAAACTCTCAGCTATCCAACTATCTTGAGACCAATGAACTACTCAAATCCTCACAGACAGGCTTCCGTCTGGGTCAGGGCACTGAAACCACGTTGCTGACCGTGGTTGAGGAGGCCAGGAAGATCATGGATACAGGAGGATCAGTGGCAGTGATCCTCCTGGACCTAAGCGCGGCCTTCGATACGGTCAACCATCAGATCCTGGCCCAGCGACTTAGCGATCTTGGGATTTCAGGCCTCGCCTTATCCTGGCTAAAATCATTTCTGCAAGACTGCTCATTCCAGGTCATAGAGGGCAACTAATCATCCAAGGAGACCCCTGTACGCTGTGGAGTGCCTCAGGGCTCTTCCCTGAGCCCTACACTCTTTAACGTATATATGTCCCCCTTGGAACAGATAGTCACCCCACACGGCATAAAACTTCTAACATACGCAGATGATACACAGCTGGTGGTTTCCCTCACCCAGCAAAAAAATCCCAACATAGACCTCTATTCCTGCCTGACTGACATTGTCAGCTGGATGGACAGATCCCACTTAAAGCTTAACGGCGACAAAACGGAGATCATGGTGATGGGAAATCACGCCCACCTCCTCACAGACTCCCTCTGGCCTCCTTGCATGGGTAAACCTCCAACCCCCAAGGCAGAGATTAAAAGCCTCGGTCTATGGCTGGACAAAAACCTCACCATGCAAACCCAAGCAAGAAAAACTGCCGGAGTCTGCTTTGGTCTCCTGCGATCCACCAGAAAAATCTTACCTTTACTCCCTTTCCAATCAAGGAAACTTCTGATACAGGGTCTCATCCTATCAAGGTTGGACTACGGCAATGCACTCTACCTTGGTGCACCTCTAAAAGTCACTACTAAACTTCAGGTAGTTCAAAATGCTGCCACCAGGATTCTGACCAACACCGGGAACCGCTGCTCAGCCAAACCAGCCATGCGAGCACTGCACTGGCTACCCATCACAGAAAGAGTGCAGTTCAAGTCACTCTGCCTTACACATAAAATTTTGAATGGCAAAGCCCCCCCCATACTAAGAGATTTAGTTATTCCCTACAACACTTCCAGACCTCTCCGATCATCCAATGCCAACCTTACTAAACTACCCAAGATCTTTCGAGCACGTTCGGGAGGACGACGCTTTTCTTATAATGCGTCCAAGATGTGGAACTCCCTCCCTCCTGACCTCCGCGCCCAACCTAATCTTCTGGCATTTCGAAAATCCTTAAAGACATGGCTGTTCTCATAAGCTTCCTTCCCTCTTTTTCCATCAGTACTTGTTCAGCGCTGGGACGCTCACGGGCAGCTATGCGCTCTAGAAATCCGATAACATTAACATATCACAACGTATTACACCATATGAAATACATGTCGCACAAAAGAAAAGTTACAATGTAAGTAATGAATTGGGTTGAAAATGAAAATAAAAGAAAGAGAATGTCAAAAGCAATGACATAAATGTTTAAATATCAAATAATTTAGGAACAAGTAGGGGTGTTCAAAGGGGTTTTGAAACTTCTTGTTGGGTTGGATGTAGTTGAAAAGAGCGATTAGCACTTGCATCTAAATAAATTGTAATAGGTGACCATAAATCTAATCTTTTCGTTGCCAAATGTATAGGGTATACAAAAGAAGTATCCAACCTATGTTTACGGCAAACAGCATACCACCATGCCCTATAAGAAATTTTAGAAAAGTCTTTCCAATTTGCCGTGATTTGCTGAAATGCAACGGCTAGTAGTAAATCAACAATTTTAACGTTAAGCATAACATTCCCCCAGCAAGATGACAAACTGCCTAGAAAAACATGAGTATAAGAAAAAGGAAATACTGTACCAAAAATCAAATTAATTTGAGACCAAACTGGTTTCCAAAAAGTAAGTACAATAGGACAAGAAAATAACATATTAAATAAATCGGCCTTTGGAGAGGAACATGTCTAACAAATATCAGGTACAGTGGTATAATTCTTGCTAAAAGCAGTAGGCGACAACAAAAGTCTATTATAGACAAAAAACAATGTTTGCGTTGTGCTTGAAGCTCTGGAGGACTTACGAATCTTGGTCCATAATTTATCCCATAAAGACACTGGCCAAGAGATTGTTAAGTCTCGTTCCCAAGCCTCTTCAATTTTGGATTTCTGTCGAACTTTGTCAGTACCATGTATAAAATTATATAATGTGGAAGCTTTGGGTTTTGTCATTAACAAGGTTCGTAATTGTGAGGAGGAGTCTGGGGTAATTGAAGCACTAGATGTCGTTGTCAAATGGGTGTATACATCCAACACAGCTCTTTTAAGTATGAGGTACTCGTGTATGAATGAAGCAGGTAAGTTAAATCAGTGACTAAGTGAGGAAAAAGATAAAAAATCTGAGTGTAAAAAAAGCTGATATATCCAGATGAGACCTCTCCGTTGCCAGGACTTCCAATAAAATGGCTTATTCCGAATAAGCACACTTTTATTGTGCCATATTATAGAACTGAGAAAGGAGTCAATGGGGAAAAGGGAATAAAGGCAGTAATAGCTTAGAGGTCAATTTAATAATGGGAGTAGATAAGGCTTGCGGTTTATGTGAGAATTAAAGATATTCATCAAAGGAAAAGGGGGATAAAAAAAGATGCTCAATTGTGGTCCATAAAGGGCAACTCTCTTTAGGGTCGCACAGCCACAAAGAGGCTTGACGTAGAAGGAATGCTTTTTGGTAAGTCGGGAAATCAGGAAAGTTGACTCTGCCCTCAGTTTTGGGGCAAGTTAATCTAAGTACAGACATTCAAGGTTTCTTCTTATTCCAGAGGAAGGAAGAAAGAATGGAGTTAATCTTCCTAAAAACAAATTCTGGAATGAGAACTGGGATATTAGAAATAGTATATATAATTATGGGTGATAACATCACTTTAATAGTGTCTAGTCGGCCCCACCATGATAAACAGAGGGGGTGCCATTTAGTAGTTAGATCTGAGATCTTGTGTATACATTTATTCATGCATAATGACACTGTGTCTGATAGTGAAGATGTGACAAATAAATCTAAATATTTAATGTGGTTAGGACTCTAAGTAAAATTAGAGGTCGCAAAATCAGGTTTAAAGGTATATTTTGTTAAAGGCAAAATCTCACACTTATCATTATTCAACTTTTAACCCGAAATGCTGGAATAAGCTCGTACATCCGCTAGGAAAGCAGGAATTGAGTCAGTTGGTTGAGACATGAAGAGCAGAATATCCTCTGCATATGCTGCAAGTTTAATATGAGAGTGGAGTGTTTTAAAGCCATGTAAATTTGGATTCTGACGTAATTTTGATAGGAATGGTTCCAAAGCCAAATTAAAAAGGAAAGGTGAAAGGGGGCAGCCTTGACGCGCCCCTCTCCCTAGATCAAAAAATGGGGATATCAATCCATTAGCACAAACAGCTGCTCTAGGCTTAGAGTAAAGGAGAGAAATTAGGGAGATAAATTTAGAACCGAAGCCAAACCATTTAAGAGTAAAACAGGTACATCCATTCAACCCTGTCGAACGCCTTTTCAGCATCCAACGCTATTGCAGCTAGGGAGTCTTTAACACGTGAGGATTTCAACAAGACTTTAAACAAGAGTCGCGTATTATCAGTTATGTAGCGGCCTTTGACAAATTCAGATTGCTCTATCCCTAACAGATCTGGTAGATAAGAATCCAATCGTAGGGCTAATGCCTTAGAAAATGTCTTATAATCGATGTTTACCAAGGATATAGGCCTATAGTTCTTACAATGTTTGGAGTCTTTACCTTCTTTGGGAATGAGACAAATATGAGCATCTGAGAAAGAGCCAGATGGGTGTCCTGACGTACTGAAGAAATGTATTAGCGAGTGCAATTTAGGCAATAAGAGTTTAGAAAAATGTGAATAAAATTCAACAGTAAAACCATCAGGTCCAGGAGCTTTGTCACGTTTATGGGATTGAAGGGCGCTCAACAGCTCTTGCTGCGTTAAGTCTGATTCTAAGGAAGTTACATCTGGAAGAGCATCCTGAGGCTATTGAATGGTAGAGAAAAAATTTGATAAAGCATGGTCAGTAGGTTGTGTTTCAGAAGCATATAATGTTTTGTAAAAAAGAGAAAATTCATGTAAAATGTCATCATCCTTAAACTTTAGATCTGATTTTGCATCATAAATAGATTCAATGTTCAGTTTATTATGCTTAACTTTCAAGTAATTAGCCAAAATGTTCCCAGTTTTATTCTTTCCACCATAAAATTTAGCACTAGATTTTAACAAATATAGAGAGGCATCCTCCGTGGATTTTTTATTAAATTGCATTTTGGCTTTGATAAGGGCAATTAAACAGTCTTTTGTGTGTGAGGTGTAATAAGAGTTCTCCAGTCTCTTAATGTCTTGAAGGAGATCTATAGTCTGTTTACGAGCAATTTTACACTTCCTTGCTACATAGGTTAGTATAAAATCTCTAGCCGAGGCTTTAAAAGCATCCCATAGGGTAGAAAAGGGATCCGTTTGATTTATCATGTAAAATTCATCAAAGAAGGTTGTAAAGGAAGCAGTACATTTTGGGTCTAAGAGAAGGGATTTGTTAAAACGCCACCTCCTGGGACATGTGATTTTAGGCAAGATGTCAAGACCAACAGAAACTGGGGCGTGATCTGATAACAGAATAGGACCTATTACTGCATGAGTAAGAGTTTGGGAGATATTATGGGAGACAAAAATATAATTGATTATTGATTGGGAGTGATGAGAGGGGGAGTAAAATGTAAATTCCCTGGTGACCGGGTTGCAAAGTCACCAAGCATCAAGAAGCTTATGTTGAGTTATGACATGAACAAAGGATTTGTGAGGTTTATTTGGTATAAAGGGAATCTTAGAATTCCTGTCAATGAATGGATCAAAAACCTGATTACAATCGCCAGCTAAAATGAAGTTGTCACTAATGCAGTGAGAGATTTGTTTGGCGAGTGTGGGACAGAAGGAAGGTTCTCCACAAGTAGGGGCATAGACATTTAGAAGAGAGACAGGAACACCCTTAAAAGATAACTTAACATTCAACCATCTACCATAAGTGTCCGACTCTTGGGATAAGAGTGAGAACGAGAGGGATTTGCGACAAAGTATCATTACTCCGTTACGTTTACCATCGCCTGGGGAAAAGAAAACCTCTCCCACCCAGCCTTTCTTTAACTTCAAGGATTCGACCTCTGAGAGATGAGTTTCTTGTAGAAAGGCAATGTCAGCATTCAATTTGGCTAAGTGAGTCAAAACCCGTTGTCTTTTAATGGGAGAATTCAAACCCCTTACGTTCCAGGTTATCAAATTTCACAACATAGATTAATGAAAACTGATTGACCTAAAGATATAAAAGAGGAACCCAATTCAGAAAAAGAAAAATATAAAATGTGAGAAAAAAGAAAAATGACAGTTAATTCAGTTTAAAAAAAGAAAAGGACATGCAAACTGTGTAACAAGAGCCAAGAGAAAAGTAGTAGATTAAGAAATGGATATAATATATTAAAAATAGAAAAGGTGAATGTTGTAACTAAAAAAGAAAAAGAGTGAAGGAAAATAGTAAAACGCAGCGTGCAAGAACGAGTTTAGGAAAGAAGTAGAAGTAAGGATAACAAGAAAAAGTATTAAGGACATCAAAAAAGCAAGTGCATTCAAAATGTGGAACAAACTGAACAAACATGAGAAGTAGGACACAAAAAACAAAGAACAAGACAAAAAAAATATACCCATGAAGGGAGGATGTGTAGGAGGGGGAGGTGAGACCACATGGACAGACGGAACATCCGAGCATGGACACACATGAAACCAGGGAGAAACCATGCCGTGAGAAGAAGGGATCTGTGGAAGCAAAGAACAATAGTTAAACAGAGAAATAGCAAGACAAAACACACGTCTTGAACCAATACAGAACAGTAACTGATTTAAACCAACAAACAACCATTGCAAGAGAGATAAGCTATATCAGGAGAATATAGAACTTATGGAGAACCTTGGAGATGAGAATAAAACATTAAGCAGTAACAAAACATTAAGTGTTAAATGACGAGGAAGTAGAGGAGGAATCCTTGTTGATCGGCCTACAAGAGTTAATGAAGCTCTGTAGTCTCATCGGGTCTTCATAAGTAGTAGTTTTGTTCTTGTAGGTGACCTTGAAGAGACAAGAATGAAAAAGTCCATAGCAAGCCCCCAGTGAGCGGAGATCAGATCTCATATTAAGGAATGCTTTACGTCTATTAGCAGTGGCCTTAGCGTAATCCTGAGCATAAAATAAAATAGAATCAGACCATGTGATTTTCGGAATGGATTTAGCCGCTGATAGAACTTTGAGCAAATCCGTGTATTCCAAAAAGGACAAGATTACACCTCTCGGTCGCTGCGATAGTGAAGGGTTGGAAGCAACTCGGCCCAGTCTAAGTGCTCGTTGAATATTAAGAACAGTACTCTCTGGCAAGTGATGAAGCTTAGGAAGGAAAGATCTGAAAAGGAGATAGCATCTGATCCTTCAAGTCCCTCTGCCAGGCCGTAAATGTGAAGATTGTTTAGTCGATTACGGTTTTCAAGGTCCTCGACTTGGCGCTGGAGCACGGAAACTTGGGAATGAAGATGTGAGATGCTTGCACACGAAACCTTGAGTGAGGAGATACTTTGCTCAACTGTCGAAACTCTGGTATCTAACTGGGACCAATTATCCGTGAGGACTTGCAGTTTAACATTAGTCTCTTCCATAATGGGTCAAAGAGCTCTGATTTCTTCCAATAGGAGCTCCATGGAGACTGGTGAGACAGATTTGGGCAGAGAAGGGGGATCCTTTTTCAGTTGTTTTGTGATGGATTTCCCTGGAGCTGCAGAAGGAGGATCCATTTTGGGCTCAGAAGATTGCGGCAAAGACAATAAAGAATCCTCGAGTTTGGAAAATTCTGTAAAGATTCTTGAATTTTTAACAAAAGTTTGCTGCAATTTTGAGGAAGTCTTGGTTCTGCCCATCAAAGATAGCAAAAATTGAAAAACATGAGGTGAAAGACCAGGGAGACGACGTTTGAGGTGTGACCAGGAAAATAAAATCTCAAAAATGATCAATATGTCTATACCTTCCTGTAAACAATTTATGCAGGAATGAAAGGTATATGAAAATCAATGGTGCTCAAAAAACATGAGGAAAGTGATGAGTAATTGAACTAATGCGCCAAAAGATTCCCAAGCACAAGACAACAAAAAGTGCAATGTTATTGTAACACTCCTTGTTAATATGCACCATAAAGTGGCTGCCAGTAGCTCCCTTTCACAGCTAAGAGAGATTCATGTGGTTGAAAAATATGAGAGAAAAAACAGTACGTCTGTATCTCCCTGTAAGCAATTTAATCAGGAGTCGATGGTACACAAAAAATTTATGGTATTGAAAAAACATGAGGAAGGTGATGGTAGAGTTAATGCGTCAGGTGAATCCAAATGACAGGACAATAAAAAGCGCAATGTTGTTTGGAATACTCCTCAGAATTAAGCACCATAAAATGTCTGCCAGTAAATCCTTTTCATAACTAAAAGGAGTTCATGCGAAAAAATAGCATGCAGCTAAGGTAAATGTAGCAAGGGTTTGTGAAAGTAGCCAAAATCTCTATTGATTAGCAGAACAGAGAAGCCGACATGCAAAAACGGGATTCATTGTCCAGGGGCTCCGTACGCGGCAGAAAACAAAATGGCGGCCGCTACGGAGCTTTGCTTCATAAGAAATATATGAGGCGAGGAAATGCTTCTTTTCAACGTGCGCATGAAGACGATAATACGCGCATCGCTGACCGCATACATTTATACAGCCACATTGTCGAAGAGCTTCAATGAGAGCATCTGAAAGCGCGGCTTCGCCGAGGTGAGCCCTGGAGCCTCACACGGATGCCACCATATTCCGCGGGGGCCAAGTCACGCCACCCACATTGGGAACTCCTTAATATACTTTTAAGCTATAATTCCTGATCAGAGAGGAGTAGCTTTCGCTTATTTGATATGTTTGGAATAGTAATTATAAATCCTCCTCACTGGTGAAGTTGTATTTAACATAGAGAGGGGGGATTTGCATGCTCCTTGTGCCTGACAGCCCTTCTCCAATACGCATATGGGTTGGGGTTACAGCTACACTTTGTGCATTCCCTTCAGCAAACCACAAGCAAAGGAAGGTGAGGCTCATCTGCATTCTGAGCACTCATATACATTCATCTGCATTCTGATAGCCTTCCTGGGCAGGAAGGGGGGAGGTGGCTCACACTTAAATCTGAATAGGCTGTGTCCTGTCCTCACACAAAGCACTGAGTTACCCCCCAGGGTTAGCCTGGCAGGCAGGACTGGGCTGAAAAGGATCCTTGTGCACTTTAGAAAGTTCTTTTGAAGGTACCCCCTACATCAAAGGCACTTTTGGGTATAAGTTCTGGGGCTCTGGCCCCACCTAACCAGACACCCTTTTTAACTGTAACCAGTCATTGTTGGCTCTACATCTGCACATTGCCAGAAAGAACTGCTGTGCTGCCACCCTGCTAACTGCTCTGCTGTGTGGACCTGCTGTTTGTTGAAGCTGTAGGTGGGACTGCCACTTTGCTACCTGCCTTGCTGTGCTGGCCTGCTACCTTTAGCTGTGTTTGACTTTGAGTGTTCTCCAAGGGCTTCCTGTTTTTGAAGTCTCAGGGCCATCAAAGACTTCAGCTTCTGCGCACTGCAATGGGACCCCGCCATCTGGAGTCCAGCAGCTTCCCGTTGTCTCAAGTCTACCATGCCTGCTCGCCCGCTTGTGCTGTACAGAATTGAGCACTTGAGAGGGATAGAGACCGGGCACCTTCCTGTACTTCATTTAGAGCTTGATCGTCCGTTGGAGCTATATCGTGCCCCTAACCAGGGGAGAGATTGGGCACCTTCCAGTGCTGTTTCAGAAACTGTGTGTAATTGGCCGTGACGAAGGATGCCGAAGTGTTGAGGGACTCCCTCTCAGCTTGGCCCCTCTGGTTCAATGGCAGCAACAATCTTCAAGTGACAACGTGTTAATCGTAGCCCACGTAAACGAGCCCACGAGGCACACCAACATTGGGAGGTCAACAGCACTCCTGTGCTTCTCCGGGAGTTGGATCACAAAGCAGCCCCACTGTCTCAAAGAGGAGGTACTGTGGTTAGCAAACCTGCACACTGCAGAGCATCTGGGATTGTTTTGGCAAACTGGTCCCGAGGACCAGCACAAAACTTTCCTCAAGTGCTTCGAGAAGCCTGTCTATACCCCAACACGACACAGAAACAGCTAATGAGATTCCCTCGACCTCCTTGGGATCATTTTCTTCCCCAATCATACCGTAACCACAATTAACCTTATGATATCATGTACCATTGAATCATTATTATTAATTTGTGTGTTTACTGTAAGAATAGATGCATTTATTGAACCTGCATATCTTGAAAAGTACTTGCTGGATTTTTATTGTTTCTGTATTATTTTGATCAGAATAAAGTAAGCTTGTTTCTATTGAATCATTGTTATTAATTTGTGTGTTTACTGTAAGAATAGATGCATTTATTGAACCTGCATATCTTGAAAAGTACTTGCTGGATTTTTATCGTTTCTGTATTAATTTGTTAAGAATAAAGTAAGCTTGTTTCTACAACTATTAGTGGAGTCTTTTTGTGGTGTATTCATTGTTTTACTTTGTGTGTTGCACAAATACTTTACACATTGCATCTTTTGATGAGCCTGCCTGCTCTGTGCCAAGCTACCGGAGGGTGATCACAGGGTATCCTAGGTGTGGAACTAGCTTACCCTGACCAGATGGGTAGATTCTGCCTGGCTTGGGTATACATCTTAGCCAACCAGAAACCCCATGGCTAACATTGGTGATAAGTGGTGAGGATAGGACTTGTGTTTGTGCAATAACATACAATACATCATTGTTCACTACAACCCTGTACATAGAACTATTCAAGCCTTTTTTCATTCACCCTGATTTGACATCTGTGAATTTTTCCGAATTCATTTCTCTAACTCCCGTTTAAATTCTACCATGACTGTGGTCCTGCCTTGTGCGATAGGATTTGAGCGGGCCAATCTAGAACCATACACATTGGCCCACCCAGAGGGGGAAGTAGATGGCGAGGGGGAATCTGGAGACGAGGAAGTATTAGAGCAGGACCAAAAGGGTCTTGTAATGGAGCCTAAGAAGGAGGGAAAGACAGGAAGGAGGAGAGGGAGCTAAATCTAGAGATGGCTAAATTAGATAAGGAGCAGGAAAAGCTTCTTTCCAAGAGTGATAGGGAACAAGCCCTTGCACCTGCCAACCTAGAAAAGGAGCAAGCCCTTCTTAAGTTAGAAAAAAAACACTAGAAGAGAAGAAGCTGTTCATCGGTGAAAGGAAAATGGTACATGAGTTTAGCCTACCAGAGCTGTATATAAAACCCTACAAGTGAGGTCCAGAAGCAACAATACTGGTGCCAGCATACCTGCAGTGTCTCACAGGGAGCCCAGATTCCATATCACAAAAAAGGTAGTGTCCAGTTATGGAGTGGGAGATGATATTGACAAATGTTTGGCAGCATATGAAGTGGCTTTAAATGTGCACAGGGTCCCAGAGGAGTTCTAGATAGGAAGTCTATGGTGGTACATGCCCACAGTGGGAAGATACACAGTCTTTACACTAGAGGTGGGAAACCAGACTAGCTGCACTGCCATGAAGACCATTTTCCTCAGAAGGTTTGGGCTGACAAATGAGAAACACCGGCAATGGTTCAGGGCCAGTCACAAACTGTCTATACAAACAAGGCTGGATTTCTTGTGCTATGCTGGTAAGGCACTGAAGGGCAGGGTGAGGTGCAGCAACGTTAATGATTATGAAGGGTTGAACAACTTATTTTTGAAAGAGCATATCCTTGAGACTTTTTTCCCAGGGCTATGCCAACACCTGGTTGAGAGCAAGTTGACTGATTCCAGGAGGCGGACATGTGGGTCAGCACCAGAGTATCCAAAACGGTATCTGGGGGAAAATACCAAAAGAGTGGTCATGGTTCCATCCAGAAGAAGGAGGGGGATGATAAAGAGAAAGAGTCATCTTCAGGCTTCCAAAACAACTCACAGGGGACAGGGTCTGATTCTCACTTCTAATCTGGCCACTAGAAGAAAACTTGCCCTGACAGCAGCCCAAGTTCCTTAAGTGCTACAAGTGCTTCAAATATGGACAATACAAAGGGTGTGCAGGTTTCCAATAGGAGCCTCACCTCTTACTGGAGGAAAGGTTCCAGGGGTGCTGAGTGTAGAGCTGGGGGAGGAGTTTGTCCCAGTTAATGGGGGGAGTTTAGAGGTGTTACCCTAATGTTCCTGGGTGACAGCATGATGGTGCCTATGATCCATGTGCCCTATAATACTACAATGTAATTCCTCGTGTATTTCACCAGCTTGTGGTGGCTGACAACAGGCAGGTTCACTTCCCAGTGGCCCTGGTTCCATTTGAGTGGGGAGGGGTTTCAAGTCTTCTGAAAGTTGCAGTAAGCTCTGCCATGCGTGTGGACTGTTTGTTGGGTCATAACCTTGAGCACACTAGCTAGAAAGAAGTGGAGTTCAAGGCTCATGTAGAGATGTTAGGTTTACCTGACTGGATCTGGGGTACCACACGGTACATGGCTGCCCAGGAAGGGAGTTAAAAAGTACTGGAACCTGGAACAACAGCCCAGCCAACAGATAAAAAGGAGAGAGGCAGAGGACATGGGAACCAAGCCCCTGCTTGTACCTCCATTGAGATGAATAGGGCACCTGCGGTGGCCGCCTAGAGTACACTTGGGAGAAATTGCACCCCCTTGTGACCTGCCTTATTTTGTCAGATGGCTTGTGGAAGAGGGACCCACCGGGGAGGAGTTCTAGAGGACACACAGAGAGTGCCCTACCCTTGAGGACACGAGGCAACAGGCAAGACCCCAAGCAGCAGGTGATGTTTCTTGGAGTTATATTTTCAGAACCTCCTTTACAGTGAGCCTAAGGCTCCTGTGCATGGTACAAGAAGGGCCCTAGTGGTCCCCCAATGCTACAGGGCCTTCCTACTGGAAGTGGCTCATGACATTTCCCTGGCAGGACACCTGGGCTAAGACAAGACCGTTGAAAGGTTTGTCCTCAACTTTTATTGGCCCAGACTTAAGACTTCCTCAGATGTATTCTGTGGGACTTGTAGGACCTTTCAGACCAGTGGCAAGACAGGGCAGAGGCTTAAAACACTTTTAATCTCATGTCTGTTGTTGTACACTATTTGAGAGGGAGGTATCAACATTGTAGGGTCTATGGATACCCAGATTGCTTCAGGGAACAGTTGTTTTCTGGTTCTGATGGATCATGCCACGAGGTACCCACAGGCAATTCCTTTGAGGACCTTGACTGCACCCAGAAGTGGCAAAGGCCGTGAAGGGGATTTTTACCCAAGTGGGTTTCCCCAAGGAAGTTGTGTCTGACAAGAGCAAAAACTTCATGTCCGATTTTATGCTGTCAATGTGGAAGGAGTGTGGAGATACTTAAAAGTTTGCCACCCCTTAACATCAACAGACCAATGGGCTTGTTGAAAAGTTCAACAAGACCCTAAAAGTCATGATGAGAGACCTGCCTGTAGCCTTGAGGAAAAACAGGGATTTCCTATTACTATGCCTGCTGTGTGCCAACAGGGAGGTATCACAGAAGGCAGTGGGCTTTAGCCCATTTGAATTTCTGTTTGGTGACCCTTTTAGGGGACCTCTGTGTTTGGTTAAGGAAGGCTGGGAGCAGTCTCCCAGGAAAAACTCCCCAGGAACAGAAAATTGTAATCAATGTACCACAAGCCTACTCATTACCTTATTACCTACTCATTACCACATTCCCTCATTTGTATCTAAACTGGACTTCATGTCACCCACTCCACAGTAAACTCAGCATTATCTACATTCAATCACCCAAAAGAAGAGACATCTTCAGCAGTAAGCATACTTGTAAAGGACATCTACAGAAGCTTAAGAGATTATTTCAAATGCGAGGTTATCCTCTGCATTTCATACAGCAACAAATTGATAAGTCTTTGCAGTTACCCAGGGAAGAACTTATTTGGAAACATTAGAAGCAAAAGTGTTAGAATCCCATTTGTGGTTGACTATCATTCATCAGCTGCTAACTATAAAAGCATTTTGCAAAAAACATTCCCCGATTATCCATCTGTGCAAAATTACAAAATGTATTTTCAAAACTGCCAGCCATTGCTTATCAAACTCTTATTGTAAGAGCTGAACTCAAACAAAGTGTAACAAACGCAGGGGTTCATTGCTGTGATTCTCAAAGGTGCATCATGTTTGAATACCTTTTGAAAACATCATCATTAACAAGTTCTGTTACAAGAAGAGCCTACGGCATAAGACAGCATCTTATATGATATCCGGATGGACTGAACATCACTGACACCACCACCTGATTACTGCATATCTGAAGAGATCTCAGGACTGCAATGATTCAATATTTCAAATGGAATATTCACACATGATGCTTTTTGAAAATCCAGCAGTGCCAAGTGCAGCCACAGAGCAAATAATAAGGTGATACCTGTTGAAGGTGAAAGCTGAAACATTCTACTGGAAATGTATTTGTATTCTTTAGTGAGTCCATGTGTTTTGAGCCACTCTTTTCTGTGCTATTACTTTTCCTAGTGACTCAGGTATCATTTTGGATCCACATTTTTTCCTTGTGTGGCTTTTTTTCTGCTTCCATCCTTCATTTTTGTGTACTGTTTTTGGAAATACAAACCTGTATCATCTTTTTGTGCTTTACCATATATATTAGGATTCTGTCACTTAACCTCTTAACCTCTTAAGTGCAGCCGTTGGCCAATGGCCGACAGCCACACTACCTCCCTAGTGCATCTATCGGCCAAACGCCAAAACTGGGGAGGGGTAAAAGGGCCCCTCTATTGCTGTGCTCTGGAGGGATTCTTTTTTTGTATACATTTTTACCTCAGGCTCCTTGGGAAGAGCTTGCAGGTAGGCTGAGCCCTTTTTTATGCTTATTATAATGGTGATCAGAGTTCAGGGCACGCTGACGTAATTACAGTAATGTAAAGTGAAATTAAAACAAGCAGATGGACTTGTTTTACTTTAATTGTATCTGTGCTTCAGGGGCATATCTCGGCTCCCAGAGCACTGATTCTTTTGGAAGAGCTATCATTGGAAAGGGGAGAATCCTCTCTTTCCAAGGGCATCTCTGAAAAGTGGATCCCTGCTAAGGGATCATCAGAGAAGAACGATCCCCAATCAAGGATGCAGTCCCTTGGCACCAGGGGCAACGGAAATAGCCCCTTAGGCAAGGGCTTGTACTTCCCACCCCATGTAAAAATGTCAGGCTATCTGCCTCCCCTGGGCATAAAGCCTACTAGACAATAGGGATTTTTTTTTAAAAAACTACTCGAACTTCACCATCTTCTACCCTACATTCAATCAGGATTCAGAAATAACCACAGCACTGAAACAGCGATCTGCAACATTTGGCTCATCCTGGACCAAGGAAAATTGTCCGACCTCTCCGCAGCCTTTGACACTGGAAGAACCCGAAGCATCAGATTGCCACCCTTCACATCAGAGACCAAGATACTGACATGCTGTGTCCCACAGGGATAGTCCCTCAGTCCCCAGGCATATAAATGACACAGCTCCCCAAGTTCATCCTATCACAATATCAAACAATCATCACCTATGCTGATGAAATCCAACTCATTAACTATCTGATGGACAAGGTAACCACCATCAGAACCAACTTCACCAACTGCATGAACATGGTAGCTGACTGGATGCAAACCAACTGCCTGAAGCTCAACCCCAACAATACTGAAGTACTGGACTTCAGGAATAATACCTGGTGGCCACCAGAGCTAGGATCAACACCCACACCTACAGACCACACAAGAAAGCTAGGGATCATCCTAGACACCAAGCTCAACATGACTGCTTTAGTCAATGCAGTATGCACCTCCTGCTTTCACATCCTATGAATGCTGCAAAAGATCTTCAAATTTTCAAAGCCTCAGAACACTAGACTGACTCTGACTCAAGCACTTATCACCAGCAGGCTTGACTACAGCAACACTCTTGATGCTGTATTCTCTAAACAGTTTCTACTTAGACTCAAAACACTGCAACAAGGCTCATACTTGACCTCCCATGCTGCATCCTCATCACATCACACTTCAGGAAGCTTCACTGGCTTCTCATTCACAAGTACAGCCAATCCAAACTTCTCACACACACACACATACAAAGCCCTACACAACACAGGACCAGAATACTTGAACTGCCGCATACACTTTTACCAACCCACCAGATACCTATTCTCTGCCTCACTGTCACTTGCACACATTCCCTGAACTCACAAAAGCAAAACCGGTGGTCACTCATTCTTCTACATCACCCCCAAGACATTGTTTTTGATTAATCTCTGCATGTTCCTGAAAGCTAGAACGATTGTAGTTTTAGCACTGCAAACCTTTTGCTGATGCCACGTTAAGGCAAGCAGCAGGCACTTTTATGTGAAGCACTTTTCTCCTATTTTTCCCCAAAACTCAAAATGTAGCTATATTTTTACAAATCTTTCAGTCCCCTTCAGGGAAATACACAAACCCTGGCTACATTTAGAATCCCTAGGATGTTGGAAATAAAGAATGCACATTAGGGTTATATACCTTATGTGGAAATCATTTTTGGAGGCGTAAGCATGAACTACCACAAGTAGTGAAATAAAGGGCTCAGCACTGGTGTGGAAAGCATCAGAAGTTAAGATGTTAGAAAGGGTAGTAAATGATTCTTATAGTTGAAGGGTGAGTAGTGCATTGTAGTAATAGGGGTAAAAATAGGTAGACAAGTAATATGGTAAATACCTGGCACTATGTAAACTATAAGCAAACTAGCACACTCATTGGATGATACTATCAATGATGTAATTTGAGATGTCATCAGTGATGTGATGCTAACTATAACTTGGGAATTTCTGTGTTTTTCTCAGTTCAAAACATTATTGTTATCACAAATATTTTGGTTTTTTCGACTAATTTCTAAGGTTTTTCCTAAAAAATTAAAATACATGTCTCTATCACACCTAACTATAATGATACTGTAACCTTTGTTTTTTCTGTGAATATCTATGTTTTTTTTAACGTAAAGTAATAGTTACGATGCATAAATGCAATTCCCCCATGTGGCACAGGGTCGGCTGTGGGCCTGCAGCCAAGCCTACACCTAACACCCCCCATACAGCTAACCCTACATTGCACATGGACTTTGACTGTGCACAGTAGAGGCTTGTCCATATGCCTGGCAATTGAGACCCCATCACCCAGGACCAAATGTTTTTAATTAAAGGGGAGGGTGGCCATGTACCCCTGCTCTTAAAGCCTTGTTAGGCCCTGGAGATGCCATTCGTCAGGGCCACTCTAAAAAAAAAGGGGAGGGGGCACACATGGCTGGTAGCCACTCTGAGACTCTGGCGAGCCCAAATGTCAAAATATCTATATGTTTGTAATACTTAACTACCGAATTGATTTACACCAAATAACAAAAAGCATAATCTGAGAACCATGATCTAGCTTCCTGCCAAATTTGGTGTCATTTCGTTCAGCAGTGTGTTCCTTTTCTAAAGAAATCTATGGCAAATGCAAAAATGCAGGAGGATTTTGAGTTTTGGGTTCTCCCTCTTTTCTCAGCCCTCACTTGACGGATCAACCCACAACTTCCAGAAATTATTTGAGGTGACTGAATTCTTTTTTGTTTTTTGGAAAGTTTTGTGAAGATTGGTCAAAAAGGGCCAAAGTTATGAACAAACCATCAAACTCTCAGTCTATGGAGAACCAGACCTAACTATAACTACCTAGTGGCGACCACCACTAGTTAATATATATATATGTGTGTGTGTTTGTGTGAGTGTGTGTGTGTGTGTATATACATATATACACACACACATATATACATTTCTATATAGATGGATAGATAGATAGATAGATAGATAGATAGATAGATAGATAGATAGATAGATAGATAGATAGACAGACAGACAGACAGACAGACAGACAGACAGACAGATAGATAGATAGATAGATAGATAGATAGATAGATAGATAGATAGATAGATAGATAGATAGATAGATAGATAGATAGATAGATAGATAGATAGATAGATAGATAGATAGATAGATAGATAGATAGATAGATAGATAGATAGATAGATAGATAGATAGATAGATGATAGCTATATAGATGTTATTATCTACTGGCGGTCGCCAGTAGATAGTTATAGTTACAACCTAGTTTCCATAGGAAATCTCAAAATTCTATTTTGAATAACTTTGGCACCGGTTGACGAATCCTCGCGAAATTTTCAAAACTAATGGGGCGCTCCGTTCAGCTCCTACCCTGAAAGTCTCGGGGTGATTCGTCAAGCAGGGGCTGAGAAAAAAGGGGGGTCCCAAAACGCGTTTTCCCCATGCATTTTTCCGTAGGACCTTTAGACACAGCTACAGCCCGAACGGCTGAACAGAATTACTTGAAGTTTGGCAGAGAGGTCGCCATAAGATCAAGGAAGTGCCTTTTGCAGGTCTGGTGTAAATCTGTTCAGTATTTCCTGAGAAAATAGCATTTAAAAGCATATATACATGTGGGCGGAGCCTAACCACACATCTCATCCTGAGATCTGATTGGCTGTCAGCACTTCATCCAAGAAGTGTTGGCAGCCATCTTGGGACCAATATACATGATAGCACCTCATTAAAAAGCATTGCAGTTAATAGAAGGTTTTAAGACTTAAGTTACATTATAAATCATTTGTTGATGGTACCATACTCATTTTAGGAATTGTGGTATGTTCTAAGGTGATTTATGTTGTAATCTGTACAGGATGACACTTGTAGCCATGTTGTAGGTTTCAAAGCCTTCTTTATTAGTTCCAGTTCCAGATCACTTCAGACAAGGTTCAGCCACGTACCAGCTTCATCATTAGCCTATCTTAGGCCCTTGTTACAGCCTCTATGTCAGCCCATGTAACAGCCCATATCACGGCCCCACCAGGAGCAGCCTGCCTAGCTGCTCAGCCCATCTCCAACTGTCATCACTCACCCACACAGGCACCCAGGCATTCCATTCATCACAGTCACACCAACATTCCGTTACCATCTCTCACTCTGGCTGAGCAGCTAGGAAGACCTAGGCTAATTACAATAAGTAAAACTCAGGATATAACATTTTTACCATGTGAAAAAGCCTTCTGCTGGGATATCATGATTGAGAGAAAAATATTTTCTCATGCTTTTACCACAGAGGTTTGGAAGGTGATCTATAAGCTAAACTGAGAGCTTATTTTCTGTAAATTCACATTATCTTTCTCCGTCATGTGAGAATGAAGTCTGACATTCTCAGTAAAACATGTACATCCAACAAGGGCAGAGACTGTCAGTTGATTCCTTTGTGTTCTACTGCAGCTTCCCAGAGTGTTCCAAAGAACTACTAGAGCGCTAACAGTCCTACTTATGATAAACGTATGGCACACCTGAAGCCATCTTGCTTGGATTAAAGTGGTAACTCTTAAAACATTTAATTTAAAAAGGAACAAAATGAGGGGGTTCATTTTTCCATAAAAAGTATGATTAGTGCTGCAGAAAGAAAAATTAGGGCACATTTTGAGTGACTTCTCAAATCCTCTTCTATTTCATTAAAAAATTCTGACATGCAGACTGAAACATGCACTTTCAATACCAGCAGCAGTTTTCCCTGGTGAGCAGTAGCTTTACTACAGTGATCTAATGAGCAACTAGAGTGCTAACATTCAGAATTTATGGCAAATGTGTGACATATCTGAATACCTTCATGATGGAATCAAAGTAAAAAACTGAAAGCATTTCCTACTGAGGAGACTGCAGTACATGTGGAAATTAGGAAACTTCATAACAATGAAATCTCCCAAGATGGCCACCGGAGACAAAAGAGCCCAAATGTAGCCCAAAATAACCCAGATGTAGCCCAAATATAGCCCAATGACAGAAGTGTGCAAAACACTTATTATTTTGTGTTTTTGCAGTGTTATATAGTGCAGACTTGTCAGGTATAGGAGTGCTTTACATGAGCATTGGTTACATCTCACAAGAACAAATTCATTTTGGTTGTAGACATGGGGAGACTAAGTGATTTGACCAGAATCACAGAATGTCGAGCTGAAGCAGAAACTTCAACCTGGTTCCCCAGTTGCAAGGTCTGCAGTTCTGGAAGTAACACCACATCCTCTCCCCTAAGTGCAACATTTAATCAAGTGGTCAACTGGATAAAAAAACATAAAGATAACAAATAATTTAAAAGTGATTTGTCGCTATTTGAAAACTCAGAAAATATGTCCTTATTTTAGTCTTTTAGAGCACTAACCATAATTTTGATGCCAATAAGACCCTCTCATATATGTAATTTCTAAAGGAAATGCTCTAGGTATTACAGTTTTGATTACATCAAGATGATGTCAGGCGTTCCACACTTTTGTAATAAATATAGAATGTTAGCAATCTAGTTGTTCATTAGGATACTGTTGAGAGGCAGAGGCCAGGGGCACGGACTCTGAAAATTGAAGGCAGGTAGGAGGGTGCAAAGGCAACAATTTAACCACACTGAGCAGGCAGGAAGGGCCGTGGAAGCACAACAGACTATGGAGGGCAGTGGAAAGGGGGGCAGGGGCAACAAACCAACAACAATACAGGACTTGCAAGAGAGGCTGTGGCAATGTAATAGACCATTGTGGGCAGAAGGAAGAGGCAATGTTAGTACAACCATACATGCCAACAGACCCGATTCAGCCAGGAAACGTCCAATGTTTTTAAGCTCAAATGGGCTTTATTTGATCTGTCTCCTGTCTACAATCTCCTCTTTTTCAATGTAACTCAAAGGGAAAAATCAATACCCCAGTTTTTTTTCAAAATCTCCCTCTTACCAAGTTCAAAATGTTCGCAAGTATGGTACATTGGATCATGGAAGGAAATGGGATAGGGACATGGACTTGGATAACAGAGGACAGGAGGGACATGGAGAGGTGCACCAAACTGACCCTGCAGGGCAGGCATCAGGGTTTGCAGCAGCACAATACACCACACAGGGCATGCAGGATGGGAGTGCAGCACAACAATCCATAGAAAGCAAGAGGGAGGGGACAGGACCATGCACATGGACAACAAAGAACAGAGGGGCAAGAGGCAATGGTAGCTAGCTGACCATAATGGACAGACAGGAGAGAAAGCTGCAACATAACAGACCATAAAGGGCGGGAGGGACGGATCAGGGGCATTACAATGGAACAGACAAGCCAGGAGGGAGGGAGTAGGGGTCTGCACATGTAAACAGAGGGCTGGGGGCAAGGGGGCAGGGCAGGAGCAGCAAGATAGCCATGGAGGTCAGGCAGGATGGGCACTAGAAGCAAGACACACCATGAAGAGCAACAGTGAGACTGTGATGGCATACACACAGACCATGGAGGGAAGGTGGGAGGGGGTCAGGGGCAGCTAACTGACCACACAGGGAAGGTGGGAGGGGCCATGGCAGCACAGAAGACCAAGCATGGCAAGTGGGAGGGTTAGTGGCAGCACAATGGCTATGATGGGCAAGAAGGAGGGTGCAGGGGCATGCACAAAGGACGATGGAGGATAGAAGGGAGGGTCAGGACCTGTGCACAGACAAGAAAGTTCAGGGGAAGGGGCCTCACAACCGACCACACGGGGCAGGCAGGAGGAGCAGTTGCAGCACAACAGACCAGGGAGGGCAGAAGGGTGTGGCAGTACAATGGACCATGTAGGACAGGAGGAAGAGGATAGGGGCTTGGAATGTGGACAGGCAGGGTGGAGGTGGCAGGGACAGGTTACAGTCATCTGACAATGCTAGGCAGGTGGGAGGGGAGTGGCAGCTCAACAGAACACTCAGAGTAGATAGGAGTGGCAGGTCCATGGGACATGGTGGGCAAAAAGGATGGAGCAGGGGCATGCACAAAGACATCGGAGGGCAGGGGGAAGGAGAATAGGGGCAGCAAGCTAAGCACAGAGTTTAAGCAGGAGGTCAATGATGGAGCATAGAATTGGGCAATGGAGGGCAGGAAGAGTGGACTGGTACATCATACTAAATTGAGGGCAGTGGCAGCACATCAGACCATGCATGGCATGAGGGAGGAGGCTAGTCCATGGATTCACACAACAGAGGATAGGGAGGAGGGGGATGGGGCAGCAAGCTAACTGTTCAGAGAAGGTGGGTATTAGGAACTTTATTGTTTTTATAACATTGTGTCTGTGCGAACTACTTAAAATATGAACAAGTATGCAGCATAATCTCACTTTTATTCAGGAAGAAGAGGACGTTTGTGACTGTGACTCTGGGCTCACTTGGCAGAAACACCCCCTGACCCTCCACCCTCTATCGCAAAATGTAATGCCCGTGAAAAGGGTAGGTGAACACAGTGTTATATAGAACATAGTCCTGAGAGCACGATTGAAAATGAAAACTAGATATAGTGTATGGTATAAACTATGCACCAAAAAGTGTGATATAAGATGAACAGGGCGTGAAATATAATATGCAATACATTGTGCGCAATGACAGATTCATTAGAGAGCGCGAGATAGCACAGGCACTAGCGCGTGCTATGCGATATGCGCCTTGGAGTGTAATATGCACAGGGCAGTGTTGTGTAACCTAACTAGTCTCTAAAGTTGTAATATAAAATATGTGCTGGGGAGTGTAACGTTGCATATGCACTGTGACAAAGATATGGATCCCAGAATGTAATATGTATGGCATAGCACTGTGCGTTATAACATAGGCATCGAGGAAGGCACGTTAGATGGGTCAATATAACCCGTGCGAAGACAAGTGTGGCATGACATATTCACGGGGTGGTGTTACAGTGCACATGGGCTAGAGAGTGTCATAGCATATGCACTAGCTAGTGGAATACAACACAGAGGTGTGTGGCACTCGGCAGGCAATGGTGGGTGTAACACAGCATTGGGCTCTGTCAGGAGCGCGCTGTGACTCTCAAGTGATGTTCGTCCCCTTTCCAGAGAGTAAAATAAAAAGTATTACACATCCGGCAGTGGATGTGTGTTTTATTAACCGTGAGGGGGGTTTCTTGCATAGTTTTGGTCGAATTTTTGTCGAATCCCCTTTGAATGGCTTGGTGTGCATGTGTATTAAATGTGCCCGTCAATAGCTACCCATGTTTGTATAAATAAACGACAAGGGTGTCTACCGGGATTAGGCACGGTAGGGCATCAGACATGTCAGAGCTTCACTAGTGGTGTAAATACATTCCACGTGGATTCATTGCATGCATAGTCGCCTTTTAATGAATATCACGCAAATTGTCATGGTGATAGGTACGTACGGTTTGTCCAGCATGTCCTAGGTGTGTCTATAAATATATATTTTTTAAAAATAATAAAAAACAGTGGCCGGCCCTGGGGATTGGGTTCAGAAAAATATAATTAGGAGACAGGCCCTGGGGGATGGGGTCATCAGGGCCAATAAATTAGAATAAGAAGGGGAACCACACAGCCCCCTTCTTAAAAAATTAAAATAAATAAAAGACTGGCATCGTGCCGGAGGCCATGCCCCCTCCGTGCAGCACTCTGCAAACGCGCCCCCAACAGGCATCTCCAGTATGCGCCAGGGAGCTGCGCTGCAGACAGGTGTTCTGAGGCCAAGCCCCTTTTTACACCTCTCTGCAACGCAGCTCTCTGGCGCTTACTGGAGGTACCTAGTGGTCTAGTTTGACCCTAGGGACCCTTAGGATTCAAGGGGACTTAATCTCTCAACTTAGAACAGCCACAGGGCGCATTTACACAGTGGTGAAGGGAGGGGACGGGGCCTGAGGTGACGTGTGCAAACATGCACTATGGCACGTTTTAAATTGGGGATATAATTTCCCTTCAATACTGAGGGCCCCTGGGGGCTAACTAGCCCACCAAGTGTTTCCAGTAAGCGCCACTGAGCTGCATTGCAGAGAGGTGGCCCAGGCCGTGCCACTTTTTACACCTCTCTGCAACGCAGCTCTGTGGCACTTACTGGAGGTACCTAGTGGGCTAGTTGGACCCTAGGGACCCTCAGGATTCAAATGAACTTAATCTCCCAACTAAAAACGGACACAGGGCGTGTTTACACAGTGGTGAAGGGAGGGGACGGGGCCTGAGTTAACGTGTGCAAAAACGCCCTGTGGCCAGTTTTAAGAGGTAGTTTTAATCCCCATGCCCTATTATATACTAGGAGCTTACAGAAGAGGTCATGCTAATCACAGGGGGACCCCAACGCATAATGTTCCCTAGTGTATGTAGGTGTTTTCACTGTATTCTAAGTGTCTTTTAACATAGCACTGGCTCTAGGACTGGTTAGTCAGACTCAGTTACCACCAGTATCCGTCTGAAAAAGTTGAGGGTACAGGATGATTTTGCAACAAGGCTTCTTTCTGCTCTTCTTTTTGTTCTTTCTGCACGTTATCCTTCTTCCTGCACTTATCTTCGTATTTGAGGACTTCTGTTGCTTCTTTCTGCACTTCTTTTGTTTCTTTCTGTGCATTTTTTCTTCTTTCTTCACATGTCCTATCTCTGTAGGCATAGTTAGAAATTAGCATTTAAAAAACCTTTGAAATTCACAGAAAAAAACATAGGTTTCAGGCACATTATAGTTAGGAATTAGCATTTAAAAAACCTCAGAAATTCACTGAAAAAAACATAGGTTTCAGGGGTGTTATAGTTAGCTGGACTTTTCACTTGTACAAAACCATTGAAATTCCCCCGTTATAGTTAGTTCAGCTAACTATAACTCGCGCGCCCGCAATGCACTGCTGATGACGTCACATATTATATCACTCATGACATGGTCAGTGACATCACTCATGACATCACTGATGACATCTCAAATGACATCACTGATGACATCACTGATGACATCATCCTTGTGATAGAGTGGCAGACCTCCTCTCACCCTAATATAACCTTTGATACACACATTCAAAAATAGAGACTAACATTTTCAAAACAATGGACATACCAATACCAGTTACAACAACCTCTTCAGTAATTCTAAGATCCACATACACATCCACTCATTCACCAACAGTCCTATACAGTCACTCATACATGTACTCACTCATCATATGTACTCATACACCTATACATCCTGTTACACAATGCCTCTCATCCATAGAGTTACTCACACACATAGTCACTCATGCTAATAAAGAATCAAACATACATTTACTTGCATATACAGTTATACACACACCACCACACTTACTTCTACGGAAACTTACACATACTTAGTCTTTTAAACAATCACTTATAGAAACACATACTTATTCATACAGGAACTCTTTCAATCTCTCACTCTCACATATACTCACATATATACACCAATAGTCACATATACTAGTTTAAAACATATGTAGTTACTCATAAAGACACTATTGAGACAGTCATTCACTCACTAACACACCCATACACACACTCATCCACCCATACAGTCCTGCACACATGCTGTGTTCAACACATACAAACAGTGAGTCACTCATTCATGCACCTATGCACTACGTAATACCCCCCACTGAACCATGCAGACACTCAGACTGATACTTAAAAAACCAACTAATAACCTATATAGACACCCATGTAGCTACTCACCAACCCATGCAGCCACTTATACACAAAGTGAGAGACTGATACAGATATTTACATATTTAAACATTACTCACTAAGCCATTTATTCACTGTGATACACTTAATCAGTCAGTTACACAATCAATTTTTCAAAAACAAATCATCCATTTAGACACTTATATACCTATTTATTCTTCCATCGACCTTGAGATATACATATATAAAACATATTTAATTTTCAGAAAAACACACATTCACTGGATGATGTCATCAGTGATGTCATCAGTGATGTCATTTGAGATGTCATCAGTGATGTCATGAGTGATGTCACTGACCATGTCATGAGTGATGTAATATGTGACGTCATCAGCAGTGCATTGCGGGCGCGCGAGTTATAGTTAGCTGAACTAACTATAACGGGGGAATTTCAATGGTTTTGTACAAGTGAAAAGTCCAGCTAACTATAACACCCCTGAAACCTATGGTTTTTTCAGTGAATATATATATATATAGATATATTACCTACTGGCGGTCGCCAGTAGGTAGTTATAGTTAGGACCCTGTTTCCATAGGAAATCCGCAACATTCTATTTTGAATAACTTTGGCGCCGGTCGACGAATCATCGCGAATTTTTCAAAATAGGTGGGGCGCTACGCTCCGCTCCTTCCCTGAAAGTTTCGGGGGGATTCGTCAAGCGGGGGCTGAGATAAAAGGGGGGTCCCAAAACGCGTTTTTCCCATGCATTTTTCCATAGGACCTTTAGACACAGCTACAGCCCGAACGGCTGAACAGAATTACTAGAAATTTGGCAGAGAGGTAGTCCTCAGGTCAAGGAAGTGCCTTTTGTAGGTTTGGTGTAAATCTGTTCAGTAGATTCTGCGAAAATAGCCTTTAAATCAATATATATATCTGAGCCAGCTTACGGTGCGCTTACGGTACGCTTACCGTACGCGTACGGTGGCGTGCGCGAGCGCGATTCTGATTGGCTCTTAGATCTTAGTAAACATTCGAATCGGTCGAAACCAGGAAGCGGCGGCCGCCATTTCGTGTGTTTCACTCAGAAAAAAAAGAGTGATAACAAGAAAAGGGGGCAAGGAGGAGAGTTACAGACCCCCTAACATTTGTAAGGGGGTCAAAGAAGGACAGAAAAGTACAAAGAAAACATTTATTGATTTTAAAAAAAATCACGGGGTACGCGTACGGTAAGCTCAACGTACGCGCACGGTAGAAAAAAAAAGAAAAAAAGAAATGAAAATCAGATTTAAGTGTTTAGATATTAGGGGGCTCTAAAAAGAGCCGTTGTGTTTATGAAGTGATTTTTTAGTGGTACCTACAAGTAAGTACCGATGCAGAGTCTAAGGTTCAAGAGGAAGACTCTGTTCCCTTCATCATTGAAGTGTACACCATCTCCTCTATAAATGTCTTGCATGTCATAACGCAAGTTGTTGTGGTAAATGGAACCCATACCATAGTCACGGAGGAAAGCAGAAGCAGATTTGTTGACGTGCTTTCTTGCTTTGTCAATCTGCGGACAGAAATGATTGGACCAGTTCCATTTTTGCCTTTGGCATATGTTAGAAAACACAAAGGCAGTTTTAGGGAAAAGTGAAAACAGTTGTGCAAAGGTCTCCTTCATAAGCATTTCCAGACCTACCCCAGTCAAAGTGCCTAGGTCATTGCCACCACAGTGCACTATTATGAGGTCAGGGTGTTGGATGTGCATGAAGGATTTCACCAATGGCATCAATTGGTGCCACTTTAACCCTCTCTGACCAATCCATTTAATGTCTACATTTGGCAAAGCAAGGTCTCTCACCATATCTGTTTTCTCTGCATACTTTTCACTCCAGAAGACATAGCTGTGCCCAACAATCCACACTGTGAACATCTTCAAAGGAGAACTGGATGCACTCAGGAGGTGTCTTTCAGTAGAATGGCAATATGAAAAGAAAGACAGTTTGGAAATGGAGGCATACATATTTTTTTCAAAAAAAAAAGAACTGATTGGCTGTTTCATACCATTCTAGAATAAAAACTAGGCTGTATGTGTAAATTAATAGAAGCATGTTTTGTATTGGTACAGAATAATGTGTTACCAAAGAACAGTACTATGGATTTGCTGTTAGGTTTGAAAAGTCAAGCACTCTTGCTCTTTGGAATTTAAACATTGTTTGGCGAACTTCTGACCTGACTCCACATAGCAGTGTTCCATGAGCTGTTGCTATGGTAGCAGGCAGAAGTCAAGTTGGGGGAAGGGTACTAGGCAGAAGTCAAGTTGGGGGAAGGGTACTTTTGGAAAAGGGTTGGTTTTCAACCAATAGAAATGTGTGATTACATTTGAAAAAAAGGGGCAAGCACTGAGATTTGAAACTAACATGTATATGTGTGGAAAAAGAGAGGGAAAGTTTGCCATTATCTGGTTCTGCTGAGAGGAGAGAGGTGTAGAGAACAGAGATCCTGGCTCTGATAATCTGCTGTTTGAGTGCCACATTTCTTTCACAACTAACTAATTTTAAAGGTGAGTTTAGAGTCTGAGAGGGGATGTATATGGTAAATTAAGAAATGAATAATAGAAATGCAATTCTTTTTGTTGAAGTTGTGTTTATTATTTTCTGTTTTGGGAGAAATTTAAATGTGAGGAACATGTAAAATAATATGGACTATGTTTTCACAATAAATTAAGGTGTACTGGTATAATAAAAGAATAGTTTAAGGGTTTGAGGTTGGACTCAGTAATGCAAATACATTCAGCATCACTAAGGCTGGTTGCCCTTGCTGGAGTGTAGGCAGACACCCAGGTTACAAATGATGCTGGTCTGAAAAAGCAGTTTGGACATGTGCTTTGTAAAAAATCTGAAAAGTGGATTCATAATGTGTCAGTCTGTAAAAGTGTTTATCACTTGCCAAAAAAAAGAGCAGTAAGTGTGCTTTCAAATTGGCAAAGAAATTTCGTTTTGTGACTAATGTGAAAACATGACTCTGTGTGCAAATAGGAATTACAGGCAGAGATTTATTGCGTATTGCTCTGGTGACTTCACAGTTGCATTAGATGGAAAGGGGGAGACATTTTTTGGTGCAGAAGCAGACTCTTAGCACACAGGTAGCTGCTTACCATGTGGAATCATGCACAGTATTCACAAGCGAGTGGGGTTTGAGGTTTCAGTCAGTAATGCAAATACATTCAGCATCACTAAGGCTGGTTGCCCTTGCTGGAGTGTAGGCAGACACCCAGGTTACAAATGATGCTGGTCTGAAAAAGCAGTTTGGACATGTGCTTTGTAAAAAATCTGAAAAGGGGATTCATAATGTGTCAGTCTGTAAAAGTGTTTATCACTTGCCAAAAAAAGAGCAGTAAGTGTGCTTTCAAATTGGCAAAGAAATTTCGTTTTGTGACTAATGTGAAAACATGACTCTGTGTGCAAATAGGAATTACAGGCAGAGATTTATTGCGTATTGCTCTGGTGATTTCACAGTTGCATTAGAAGGAAAGGGGAGCCTTTTTTTGGTGCAGAAGCTGACTCTTAGCACACAGGTAGCTGCTTACCATGTGGAATCATGCACAGTATTCACAAGCGAGTGGGGTTTGAGGTTTCAGTCAGTAATGCAAATACATTCAGCATCACTAAGGCTGGTTGCCCTTGCTGGAGTGTAGGCAGACACCCAGGTTACAAATGATGCTGGTCTGAAAAAGCAGTTTGGACATGTGCTTTGTAAAAAATCTGAAAAGGGGATTCATAATGTGTCAGTCTGTAAAAGTGTTTATCACTTGCCAAAAAAAGAGCAGTAAGTGTGCTTTCAAATTGGCAAAGAAATTTCGTTTTGTGACTAATGTGAAAACATGACTCTGTGTGCAAATAGGAATTACAGGCAGAGATTTATTGCGTATTGCTCTGGTGATTTCACAGTTGCATTAGAAGGAAAGGGGGAGCCTTTTTTTGGTGCAGAAGCTGACTCTTAGCACACAGGTAGCTGCTTACCATGTGGAATCATGCACAGTATTCACAAGCGAGTGGGGTTTGAGGTTTCAGTCAGTAATGCAAATACATTCAGCATCACTAAGGCTGGTTGCCCTTGCTGGAGTGTAGGCAGACACCCAGGTTACAAATGATGCTGGTCTGAAAAAGCAGTTTGGACATGTGCTTTGTAAAAAATCTGAAAAGTGGATTCATAATGTGTCAGTCTGTAAAAGTGTTTATCACTTGCCAAAAAAAAGAGCAGTAAGTGTGCTTTCAAATTGGCAAAGAAATTTCGTTTTGTGACTAATGTGAAAACATGACTCTGTGTGCAAATAGGAAGTACAGGCATAGATTTATTGCGTATTGCTCTGGTGATTTCACGGTTGCATTAGATGGAAAGGGGGAGACATTTTTTGGTGCAGAAGCAGACTCTTAGCACACACCCAGCTTCTTACCATGTGGAATCATGCACAGTATTCACAAGCGAGTGGGGTTTGAGGTTTCAGTCAGTAATGCAAATACATTCAGCATCACTAAGGCTGGTTGCCCTTGCTGGAGTGTAGGCAGACACCCAGGTTACAAATGATGCTGGTCTGAAAAAGCAGTTTGGACATGTGCTTTGTAAAAAATCTGAAAAGTGGATTCATAATGTGTCAGTCTGTAAAAGTGTTTATCACTTGCCAAAAAAAAGAGCAGTAAGTGTGCTTTCAAATTGGCAAAGAAATTTCGTTTTGTGACTAATGTGAAAACATGACTCTGTGTGCAAATAGGAATTACAGGCAGAGATTTATTGCGTATTGCTCTGGTGATTTCACAGTTGCATTAGATGGAAAGGGGGAGACATTTTTTGGTGCAGAAGCAGACTCTTAGCACACAGGTAGCTGCTTACCATGTGGAATCATGCACAGTATTCACAAGCGAGTGGGGTTTGAGGTTTCAGTCAGTAATGCAAATACATTCAGCATCACTAAGGCTGGTTGCCCTTGCTGGAGTGTAGGCAGACACCCAGGTTACAAATGATGCTGGTCTGAAAAAGCAGTTTGGACATGCGCTTTGTAAAAAATCTGAAAAGTGGATTCATAATGTGGCAGTCTGTAAAAGTGTTTATCACTTGCCAAAAAAAAGAGCAGTAAGTGTGCTTTCAAATTGGCAAAGAAATTTCGTTTTGTGACTAATGTGAAAACATGACTCTGTGTGCAAATAGGAATTACAGGCAGAGATTTATTGCGTATTTCTCTGGTGATTTCACAGTTGCATTAGATGGAAAGGGGGAGACATTTTTTGGTGCAGAAGCAGACTCTTAGCACACAGGTAGCTGCTTACCATGTGGAATCATGCACAGTATTCACAAGCGAGTGGGGTTTGAGGTTTCAGTCAGTAATGCAAATACATTCAGCATCACTAAGGCTGGTTGCCCTTGCTGGAGTGTAGGCAGACACCCAGGTTACAAATGATGCTGGTCTGAAAAAGCAGTTTGGACATGTGCTTTGTAAAAAATCTGAAAAGTGGATTCATAATGTGTCAGTCTGTAAAAGTGTTTATCACTTGCCAAAAAAAAGAGCAGTAAGTGTGCTTTCAAATTGGCAAAGAAATTTCGTTTTGTGACTAATGTGAAAACATGACTCTGTGTGCAAATAGGAATTACAGGCAGAGATTTATTGCGTATTGCTCTGGTGATTTCACAGTTGCATTAGATGGAAAGGGGGAGACATTTTTTGGTGCAGAAGCAGACTCTTAGCACACAGGTAGCTGCTTACTATGTGGAATCATGCACAGTATTCACAAGCGAGTGGGGTTTGAGGTTTCAGTCAGTAATGCAAATACATTCAGCATCACTAAGGCTGGTTGCCCTTGCTGGAGTGTAGGCAGACACCCAGGTTACAAATGATGCTGGTTTGAAAAAGCAGTTTGGACATGTGCTTTGTAAAAAATCTGAAATGTGGATTCATAATGTGTCAGTCTGTAAAAGTGTTTATTACTTGCCAAAAAAAAGAGCAGTAAGTGTGCTTTCAAATTGGCAAAGAAATTTCGTTTTGTGACTAATGTGAAAACATGACTCTGTGTGCAAATAGGAATTACAGGCAGAGATTTATTGCGTATTTCTCTGGTGATTTCACAGTTGCATTAGAAGGAAAGGGGGAGCCTTTTTTTGGTGCAGAAGCAGACTCTTAGCACACAGGTAGCTGCTTACCATGTGGAATCATGCACAGTATTCACAAGCGAGTGGGGTTTGAGGTTTCAGTCAGTAATGCAAATACATTCAGCATCACTAAGGCTGGTTGCCCTTGCTGGAGTGTAGGCAGACACCCAGGTTACAAATGATGCTGGTCTGAAAAAGCAGTTTGGACATGTGCTTTGTAAAAAATCTGAAAAGTGGATTCATAATGTGTCAGTCTGTAAAAGTGTTTATTACTTGCCGAAAAAAAGAGCAGTAAGTGTGCTTTCAAATTGGCAAAGAAATTTCGTTTTGTGACTAATGTGAAAACATGACTCTGTGTCCAAATAGGAATTACAGGCAGAGATTTATTGCGTATTGCTCTGGTGATTTCACAGTTGCATTAAATGGAAAGGGGGAGCCTTTTTTTGGTGCAGAAGCTGACTCTTAGCACACAGGTAGCTGCTTACCATGTGGAATCATGCACAGTATTCACAAGCGAGTGGGGTTTGAGGTTTCAGTCAGTAATGCAAATACATTCAGCATCACTAAGGCTGGTTGCCCTTGCTGGAGTGTAGGCAGACACCCAGGTTACAAATGATGCTGGTCTGAAAAAGCAGTTTGGACATGTGCTTTGTAAAAAATCTGAAAAGTGGATTCATAATGTGTCAGTCTGTAAAAGTGTTTATCACTTGCCAAAAAAAGAGCAGTAAGTGTGCTTTCAAATTGGCAAAGAAATTTCGTTTTGTGACTAATGTGAAAACATGACTCTGTGTGCAAATAGGAATTACAGGCAGAGATTTATTGCGTATTGCTCTGGAGATTTCACAGTTGCATTAGATGGAAAGGGGGAGCCATTTTTTGGTGCAGAAGCAGACTCTTAGCACACAGGTAGCTGCTTACCATGTGGAATCATGCACAGTATTCACAAGCGAGTGGGGTTTGAGGTTTCAGTCAGTAATGCAAATACATTCAGCATCACTAAAGCTGGTTGCCCTTGCTGGAGTGTAGGCAGACACCCAGGTTACAAATGATGCTGGTCTGAAAAAGCAGTTTGGACATGTGCTTTGTAAAAAATCTGAAAAGTGGATTCATAATGTGTCAGTCTGTAAAAGTGTTTATCACTTGCCAAAAAAAAGAGCAGTAAGTGTGCTTTCAAATTGGCAAAGAAATTTCGTTTTGTGACTAATGTGAAAACAAATGTAGTAATATATTTAAATAAAATAAAGGAATTTTTTTTTAGTTTTTTTCAGGTATTGCTGAAGAGCAGTGAACAAAATTTAAGATGCCTACAAAATCCAGAGTAAAAAAAGAGCAGAAAAAAAACCTATATTTGGAGACAACTGGAGGACCTAAGTTAGTTGAAGATGCTCATGTTGGGAAGAAGAAAAAATCTTCTGGTAAGCAAAAAAAAGATTTTCTAAGGAACATTTTCAAAAAAAGGAAAAATGTACAAAATGTCTGTACTGGAAAGAATGATTTGAATCGAAAAGGACAGGAAAAAATTGAGAATTTAGTTAATGCAAATATACCTTCTGCAACTAAAAAGATAAACTTAAACAGAAAAACAGCGTTTAAAGAGATACGTAGAAAAATGTTTCAGAGGAGAGTTATGTCCAATTTGATAAAGGATGTGAAGAAATATAAGCAAAATGCAAAGTTTTTTAAGAGAAAAAAAGAAATTGAAGCCATTGCAGCTAAGGCATTAGAATTAAAAAGGAAACTATTCATTTTAATTTTGAATAGGATGCGTACATTAGACAAAATGGTTAATGTACTGAAATCACATAGCAAAAGGAAAAGAGTAGTGAACAGAACAAACTTTTGTAAAGTGTTTTTAGGAAAATGGATGCATAGTTCAAGTAGTGAACCTTTTTTTAATGAAGAGAGTTATTTTCAAAGTAATAGTTTGCTGCATGCAGTTGACACCAGAGGTCGTGCTTATGAAGTGAAAAATGGTTGCATAATGGAGAAGGAGATAATGGTTCCAAGAGATGAGGTACAAGTGATGGCGGATGAGGCTATGGGGAGACGTCCTAAAGCCCCAGTGTACACTTGGAATTGTAGTAGTATTTGCACTGTGCGTCAGGAATCTATTGATAAATTTCGTGAGTTTCTAAGAGAATATAGCAAAAAAAGTGTGAAACAGAAGATTAAGGTGCTTCAAAGTCTAGATCCATGCAGAGTGAGAGAGAATACTGGTTTGCAGGGTCATTCTCTGGCTTGTCTATCTAGAAAAGTGTGTAATATTGTTTTCCATCATTTTAGGATGCTGGCTGTTCATCATACTGAAATGTTTGTGAGACGGTTGTATTTTGCTAAAAGTCCAGCAATAAAGTTAGATGAATTGAATAGGGCTCTGTTCCGTGGAACGGTATCAGATGTAGAGAAGGTTGTTGATGAAAATCAGTTTTGTTACTTTGGTCCTGAACAAAACAGTGCAGAGAAGGACACAGTAAATGAGGAAGAAGTGGAAGAAAATGTAGAACCCTCTGTAAGTAAGACATTTAATGATCACATAACAAAATTTGCAATAATCTCTAATGAAAGACCAAATATAACTTGTATTTGTTGCCGCAGAACTCATTATAGAAAACAAACCAGGTATGTTGATCTCTACAGAAAGAGTGAAAATGAAGATAATTATAAGTGGAAGGATTTTGCCACCTATATATTTCTTGAAAATTGTTTTGAATTGGGTGAAGTTCAGCGTATTTGTAAATACTGTTACAACAAGTTAGAGGAAAATAGAATGCCGACCAGAGCTGTACATAATAATTTAGAATTAGATGCTATTCCTGCGGAACTTTCTGAATTAAATACATATGAGTCTATACTCATTCAATGTGTTCATCCGTTCCAGACCATAGTACGTATGGAGCCCAAAACTGGTAAATTACCTCCTTCAGATTTACTGAGAGGTTTAAAAGGTAGAGTGGTGTATTTGCCCTTGGATTTGAAAAAAAATATGGAAACTATTGATGCGGATACTTTGGAAACTGAACCATTAATTATTCTGGTTAATGGTGTACCTACAAAGAATAAGAAGATTTGGCAGGAGCTGGTAGATGTACGGAAAGTACAAAGAGCAAATTTGTATTTGAAAAGGAATAACAAATGGTATGAATCAATTTATATAGAAGAAGAAGAAGAAGAAGATTTACAAGAAGACACAGAAACACCAACTGGACAAATTGAAAAAGTGGACAAGTCAAAGGAAGAAGAAATTTATGAACATTTTAGCATACATCCTCTTCATTCAAAAGAAGTTATGGGAGACAATATTGATCTATTTCAGATGAAGAAAGCAAAAGGAACTCCCGTGAGTGTATGGGAGGAGAGCTTGGAAGCTCGATGTTTTCCCCAGCTGTTTCCTAAAGGAAAAGGAGGACGATACGATGAACGTCCGGAACAGATTCCAGCTTCTGAGTATCGGACTACAAGACTATATGCTGAAGATCCCAGATTTCGACAAAGTATTCCTTATTTGTTCCATCTTTTATTTGAAAGCGACTTGTCTGCACTGTCTTATGCAGTAAATCACATTTTAAAAAGTGGAGTACATTTACAAAATGTGTCTGCTAAGGATTTTATGGAGAAAGTGCAGCACCGAGATGATCATTTGGAAACACAACTGATCAATCTGATGGCTTGTCAGCGTGGGACAAATGAATATTGGTACCGACGCCATGGTGAATTAAAATGCATTTTACGGAATTTAGGAACACCAACATGGTTCCTTACCCTAAGCTGTGCTGAGTACGCTTGGGATGATTTACTGGATTTTCTACGAGAGGCAAATTCAAACATTAAAAACATCGAATACAAAACAGCAGGAGAACTGTGCTCATTGGATCCGGTTAATGTTTGCAGATATTTCAATCATAGATTTGAGGCTATGATGTCCTTCATCTGCAATAAAAAAAATCCACCTCTAGGAGAAGTAGTGGATTTCTTTTGGAGAAAAGAGTACCAGGCAAGAGGTGCTCCTCATATTCATATGCTGTTGTGGATCAAGGATGCCCCAAAGTTTGGAACAGATACTGATGAAGCAGTGTTATCTTACATTGAAGAATATGCAACATGTGCTATACCAAAAAGCACAGAAGAGAAAAAGTTAAAGGAGCAAGTTTTACGTTTCCAAAGTCATCGGTGTGGAAAATACTGTCGACGGAAATACAAGAGCAAAGATAAATACTACACTAAATGTCGATTTGGATTTCCTAGACCTGTTCTTTCAAAAGGAAGAGTTAACAGTTTTATGTCAGCTGTGAGACATACTATCACAAGAAAATCACCTAAGAATACCTACAACCTTAAAAGAAAAGAAGAATCAAAAAATATAAATGACTACAACCCAGTGATTTTATCCATGTGGAACGCTAACATGGATATACAGTATGTAGCTGACAATTCCATTGCTGTTGCTCGATATGTAACGTCTTACATTACGAAATCAGAAAAAACAGAATTGAAGGAAATGTGGGAAGAGATTTCTCACGAGAAAACTGTCAGTAAGAAGCTGTACAGTTTCAGTTTGAAGATGTTATCGCATCGAGAAATTGGATCCTACGAATGTTCAGATAGGTTATCTTCTGCAAGTCTCTACTCGAAATCAAGAAGAATAATTTGGGCAAGTTTAGGCCTTGCAGCAATGAGAAATCGGGTACTGAAATCTGTTGGAGAAATTGAATATTTGGCCGAGAATGACCCAGAAAGTACAGATATTTTGAAATCAAACATGTTGGATACATATTACCCAAAGAGAAGTCCTCATCTGGAGAACATTTGTCTCTATGAAGTGCTGCAGAACTACATTTATTCACGGAAAGCCGCAGAAGACATCAACAATGGAAAATATAAAGTTATTGGTGAGGAAGGATGTTTGGTGAAGCAAACAAAAGGAAGTTTGATAAATCACCGGAAGCTGAGTTGCGACACTACTGACAAAAAGGAATTTTACTACTTGGCTCTTTTACAGCTGTTTAAACCATGGCGTACAGAGGATGAACTACTGGGAGAATTTCAAAGCTATGAAGATTCATTTAATGCTTGCAAAGACAGCATACAATGCAGAACATTCACAACTTATCTGCAAATGTTAAACGAAGAAATTGAACAGGAAACTACAATTGCAGCAGAAATAGCTAGAGACAGTTCTCAGGACAGCCAAAGTTCAGGAACACTCAGTCAAGATCCCCTAGGACAACCAATCGTTGAAAATGAAGCATCAATAGCCATGAATGAAGTGGAAACAGCTATGAATCAAGCTCAAGAAGAATTTATAGACTTACAAAATTTGGAAAGACAACTGAATCAAGAGCAGCAACAAATTTATGAAGAGATCAGAAACAAAATTGATCACGGATTTCTACATGAAAAAAAAGAGTGCTCATGCACATCATTTCATCCAATCAGGATGTATGTAAGCGGACAAGCTAGAACTGGAAAAAGTTTCCTTATAAAAGTCATCAGAAGCTACCTACAGCAAAAAACGGATTCTACTTTGTCTTGTGTGGTTACTGCTCCAACTGGGTTAGCAGCATATAACATAAAAGGAATCACTTTACATCGTTTGCTAATGTTACCAGTGGAGCATGAGAACAAAATACAATACAACAAGCTAACTGGAGAAGCATGCTTGGAAGTTTCAAGAGTATTGAAGAAGATGCAAGTTCTCATTATTGATGAGGTGAGCATGGTATCGAACTTAATGCTTGCCTTTGTGCATTTAAGAATGCAGCAAATTCTGAAGTCAGACTATGACGTGTTATTTGGAGGAAAACACGTCATAGTTTTTGGAGATCTTTTGCAACTTACTCCAGTTAAAGGACAACCAGTGTTTAATACTGTGACACATGAAGACACAAAGAAGTCATTGGGAAGCATCGGTAATGCAAATATTTGGTCCTTCTTTGAGTACAAGGAACTTACAACTAATATGAGGCAAGCAAACGATGAAGAATATGGAAGTAATCTGAAAGATATCAGGATTGGACTACTCACAGAAGCTGGCAAAAAAGCATTACAGACTCGGCTGCTACATAATTTATTTCCAAAGGAAGAAATAGTTGCAGAGAAGATATACAAGAACATTGCAGAAAACTAAAGTGTCATCTGCTTAATGCCAACTCTACGTGAATGCTCAATATTCAATGAGGAGCTTTTGAAATTGGAAAAGGAAGATATCAGGAAATTGGAAGCAGTGGACAAAATTGAGGATGGAAGAATTACTGTCACATTAACAGGCACACTGAAAAATAAATTGGATTCACTAGAGAAGAAGATTTCCAAAACAGCTGGATTAGAAAAAAATCTATATGTTTGCATGAACTGTAGAGTATTTTTAAGGAGAAATTTGGATGTTGAAAAAGGTTTAGTTAATGGAGCTATGGGAAGAGTTGTGGGTTTTATTAATTATCAGAAAAAAGATGGAATTGAATGTTTAAAAATAAAATTTGATCAGATAGAAGAAGTTAAAGATATTTGTCGTTGTACAGTTCGTTTCATGCTTGTGAAAGACTTATATGTACGTAGGAAGCAGTTTCCGTTTTCTCTAGCATATGCTGTAACTATTCACAAGTCTCAAGGATTGACTGTAGATTGTGCATTTGTGAACATTGGTTCAACTGTGTTCAAAGAAGGTATGGCATATGTTGCTTTGTCTCGAGTGAAAACATTATCAGGTTTATTCATGATAGACTTTGATGATTCAAAAGTTAGTGCTGATACAAACTGTGTAAAGGAGTATAATAGATTAAGAAGAAGCTATGCTCCTCATTTAGGTCAGTATCCTGTGTTGGAGAAACGTGTAGTTTCTCGTAAAAGGAGAAATGAGAATATCTGTAATGAAGATGTAGAGAGGAGGAAAAAAAAGAGGAGTGATGTAATTGCAAGCAAAAAGAATAAGGAAAATGAAGAACAGGTTGTAGGATGTTATTTTGAAAATAGCTCTGGTGTCAACTGCTACGCTAATGTAGTGCTGAATGTTGCATTTTATCTGGAAAGTTTGCAAGAGCAGATAATAGTAAATCAGGGAAAAAGATTCTGTACTGTGCTGAGTCTCCTTTTTGAAAAGCTGAGTAATGATAAAACTCAAATAGAAAGTGCTACTGAAATTAGAAAAGTTTTAGATGTATGTTCAGGACGAACACAGTTTTCTCAAAATGTACAGCAAGATGCACAGGAATTCTTGATGTATTTTCTTCAGGTACTGGAAGAGGAAGGGGTACAAATACAAAATATGTTTGGTCTCTCTTATAAATGGGAACATAGTTGTGAAAACTGTTATAATATATGTGGCTCTAATGTTGATTCTGAAAGGTTTATTTATTTAACATTGCCAGAGAGTAAAACAGTCACTTTTGCTAAATTAGTTAAAGATGCTAATCATAGCATGCAATGCAGTGAGTGTAAATCTGACATGTTTTCAACATTAATTTTAAAGGAATACAGACAGTATGTAATTTTAATGATGCAACGACGTAGAGCTGATGGTTCAAAATTGGATACTTTAATAAAGAAGTTTACAGGACAGCAATTATCAATTTCAGGAAAAACTTTTGTAACAGTTGCAATAATTTTCCATGATGGACCTACTGTAACTTCTGGTCATTACACAGTTTATCTTAAATGTGAAAAAGGCTGGACACTGTGTAATGATTCCCAATTGATTTTTAAGCAACGTTTGCCTTTTGATTTAGCAAATTCCTATCTAATCTTCCTGAAACCTAAATTTTAGAGAGATTTGACAACATCTGGAGAAAACAATTTTACCATTTTATTGGATTACCATTTGGAATTTACAAATAAAAAGATTTAACAAATTATCATTTGGCCTAATGGAAAGGTAACCAATTGTAATGTGGAATTTTTCCATTTTTTAAGGAAACTTTGGAAAACCAAAAATTTAGAAAAAATCGGTAACATCTGCACAATTTAAATTTTGGAATGTTATTGGATTGCCATTGGAAATTTTTTCAAAAAAGATTTTTAAAATTACTATTTGGCCATGCGGAAAAGTAAACAATTCTATTGTGGACTTATTTAATTATTAATTAATCTTTCGGAAACCAAAATGTTACAGAGAAACGGTGACATCTGTACAATTTAAACTTTTGTTTTTTATTGGATTACCATTGGAAATTAAACAAAAAAAGAATTTTAAAATTACTATTTGGCCTAAAGGAAATGGAACCAGATGTATTGTGGAGTTATTTGACATATATTATTGTGATTATACTTCTGAAACAAAAATATCAGACGGTATTTTAAAGAAATAAGTATAGATATTAGATCATATTTTTTTAGAATATTATGCATTTCTTTAAAGTTATGTTTATGAAAAAAGAGATTCTGGGCTTTTTTAAAAACAATCTTTGAGATTGTTAATTTTTTTTTGCCTGCTGTTAAATGATGAATGCAATTGCTTTCACAATTTATAGTGAAATGCAATATTTTCTGAAAACAGCAAAAAAAAGGCAAAAATATTTTTTGAAAAATATGTAAATATGTGTACTGTATTATTAAATGTTTTATTAAATATTAATACTTTTTTCTTTTTTTTCAGATTGAGATAGAAAATTTTCGAAAACTATAACCATTTTAAAAGCAATTAAAAATAAATTAAATGAATAAATCTTTTTTTGAGTGGGTATGGTAAGTCAATAATGTCATGGTCCCTTTTTTCCACTTCTCTACAATCACATTTGCAGTTTTTAATTGTAGTCTCTCAAGGACCTTGTAATGTGATAATTGATTTTTAGTGTTTTTAAAAAAAAATATATAAAAAATAGATGAAAGGTAAGGTTGGCTCTTAAAAGAGCCGTTGTGTTCATGCAGGGACAGAGGAAAGAAAGATTGGGAATATTAGACGGTACGACAAGTGTGCTGATCTATTTTACTGTTCACTAGGGAAACACTGGTCTCCCTATAAGTAATTAGATCGTGACAATGGGCGCACCGTACTTCAACCCTCGCAAACCGAGGGTTAATTTCCAGAGGACCAGAAAAAGGAGATGCTCCCCCCACAGATGAAGGGCTCACCTGACCTGCAGAAGAAGGAGTCGGCTCTGCAGATGATGGTCCAGGCTGAGCTGCTGTGGATGTGCTTGGTTGATTTACTGAAGGGTTACCTTCAGTAAGTCGAGCATGTGTCCTTCTGTGTACATCCTTAAGGTGTCTCATCATGGTGTGATTCCCAAAGGAATACTTCCTGTCAGGATTACCTCTTGAAAGTACACGCTTACACAGCTTGCAAGTCACTAAGGGTGCATTTACCTTTTGCTGGCCTTCTGGAAAAGTAAAATAATCCCATACGTAAGAGGTCTTTTGTTTCCTCGCTCTCTGCCTCAAGGTAGTGCTGCTAGCCTCACTCTCAGAAGAGCTCTGCTGTTCTGCCATCGTATCACAAAGACAACCCAGCTCCTTCTCCTAAGGGATCACAAGCAGAAATGAGGGGAATGGGTGTGGTGTAGGAGAGTTCTAGAACTGAAAGTAGTTTCAACCAATCAAAAGTTGTGTTTCATGATCACATGACCTACCGTACGCTTACGGTACGCTTACGGTGCGCTTACGGCAAAAGTACGCATGCGCGTAAAAAAGACACGCGCTTGCGCGCATGCGCATAACAGTCACTCCCCGACACTTCCGCGTAACGTGCGCGTGTAGCGTACACGCGTACGCGCCCCACGCGGAGTACGCGCGGCTACGCAAATTGCGTAACTATACGCAAACAGCGCAGATAAATTACGGACGTTGCGTAAACCGTATGCTTACCGTAAGCTTACGGTACGCGTACTAAAAAAAAAATAAAAAAAAAGGAAAAAATGTATTGCTAATAAATTTTACATGTTTATTTTATAAAATATATTAAAAAAAAATATTATAGAATTTTAAAAATGTAACCATAGTCTTTAAAAAAGGATAGAAAATTAAAATTAAAATATGTAAAAAAAAATAGAAGAAAAAAAAAAATTAGCATTTAAAAAACCTTGCAAATTCACTGAAAAAACCATGGGTTTCACACACGTTATAGTTAGGAATTAGCATTTAAAAAACCTTTGAAATTCACTGAAAAAACCATGGGTTTCACACACGTTATAGTTAGGAATTAGCATTTAAAAAACCTTAGAAATTTAATGAAAAAACCAAAGGTTTCACACATGTTATAGTTAGCTGGACATTTCACTCGTAAAAAACCAATGAAATTCCCCCGTTATAGTTAGTTCAGCTAACTATAACTCGCGCGCCCGCAATGCACTACTGATGACGTCACATATTACATCACTCATGACATGGTCAGTGACATCACTCATGACATCACTGATGACATCTCAAATGACATCACTGATGACATTATCCTTGTGACAGAGTGGTAGACCTCCTCTCACCCTAATATAACCTTTGATACAAACATTCAAAAATAGACACTAAAATTTTCAAAACAATGGACATACCAATAACAGTTACAACAACCTATTCAGTAATTCTAAGATCCACATACACATCCACTCATCCACCAACAATCCTATACAGTCACTCATACATGTACTCACACATCATATGTACTCATACACCTAAACATCCTGTAACACAATCCCACTCATCCATAGAGTTACTCACACACATAGTCACTCATGCTAATAAAGAAACAAACATCCATTTACTTGCATATACAGTTATACACACACCAGCACACTTACTTTAACAGAAACTTACACATACTTAGTCTTTTTAACAATCACTTATAGAAACACATACTTATTCATACAGGAACTCTTCCAATCTCTCAGTCTCACATATACTCACTTATAAACAACAATAGTCACATATACTAGTTTAAAACATATGTAGTTACTTATGAAGACACTATTGAGACAGTCATTCACTCACTAACACACCCATGCACACACTCGTCCACCCATACAGTCCTGCACACATGCTGTCTTCAACACATACAAACAGTGAGTCACTCATTACTACGTAATACCCCCCACCGCACCATGAAGACACTCAGACACTCATACTGATACTCAAAAAACCAACTATTAACCTATATAGACACTCATGTAGCTACTCACCAACCCATGCAGCCACTTATATACAAAGTGAGAGACTGATACAGGTATTTACACATTTAAACATTACTCACTGAGGGCCTCATGTAGGAAGCCAAATACCGGTCGGTAACGGCCGATTTTCGGTAATTATACCGTTACCGACCGGTATTTTGGCCATTGGTATGTAGGGGGACAAACTTTGCTTTCGGAATTTACCGAATCGGTAAAATTACCGATTCGGTAATAATACCGAATCGGTAATGTTACCGAATCGGTAACTTTTCCGAATCGGTAATTTTACCGATTCGGTAAATTCCGAAAGCAAAATCGAGATGTAGGGGGAGTGTGTGTGTGTGTTTAAGAGTCGGTATTTACCACCAACTTATAGTTGGTGGTAAATAATGAATGTATGTGTAAATGCATTTTTACGCGCGTAGCAGTGTGCAATGTGGCATACATACATGCCCTTAGGGCATGTATGTGTGCCACATGTGCACACATGACCGAATCAGGGGTGCAACAGGGTGTCAATGTGACACCCTGCCACCCTTGTATGTGTTCCCCCCATTACCGAATCGGTATTTACCGATTCGGTAATGAGGCATACCTTCCCATCAATGGGAAGGTATGCCTCATTACCGAATCGGTAAATACCGATTCGGTAATTACCGACTAGTAACGATTCGGTAAAAAATACCGACTCATTACCTACATACCAGTTACCACTTCTAAAATACCGATTCGGTATCGTTCGGTATTTTAGAAGTGGTAACTGGTATGCTACCTACATGAGGCCCTGAGCCATGTATTCAAAAAGATACACTTAATCAGTCAGTTATACAATCAATTTTTCAGAAACAAATCATCAATTTAGACACTTATATACTCATTTATTCTTCCATCAACCTTGAGATATACATATATAAAACATATTTAATTTTCAGAAAAACACACATTCACTGGATGATGTCATCAGTGATGTCATTTGAGATGTCATGAGTGATGTCATGAGTGATGTCACTGACCATGTCATGAGTGATGTAATATGTGACGTCATCAGTAGTGCATTGCGGGCGCGCGATTTATAGTTAGCTGAACTAACTATAACGGGGGAATTTCATTGGTTTTTTACGAGTGAAATGTCCAGCTAACTATAACATGTGTGAAACCTTTGGTTTTTTCATTAAATTTATATATATATACATAGTTTTCCCATCTATGAAAGATCCTCGATCCGGAACTCGCAAGAAGGAGATGGACTCCAATTTCTTAGTGCAAATGCAGATTTATTTTAGTGCAAATGTCGCCATGACGCATTTCGGCACTTTATGCATCAACATCTACCTTTCTGCCAAATGTGATGCAATTCCTTTCAGCAGTTTGGGCTGAAGCCTTGTTTAAAACATCTTATGGAAATTAACATCGAAAAAAACTTGTTTTGGGACCCACCTTTTTCTGCTTGACGATCACCCCACAACTTTCAAGACAGCAGCTGAAGTGAGTGGCAAACTAGTTTTGAAAATTTCAGAATGCAAAACAAAGACACTCTCTTCCTATGGAAACTACAGCGTAAATATAACTAGGTGATAGATAGATAGATAGATAGATAGATAGATAGATAGATAGATAGATAGATAGATAGATAGATAGATAGATAGATAGATAGATAGATAGATAGATAGATAGATAGATAGATAGATAGATAGATAGATAGATAGATAGATAGATAGATAGATAGATAGATAGATAGATAGATAGATAGATAGATAGATAGATAGATAATGGGCAACTATATTACATGAATTAATAATCGATATTAGTAATTAGAGAAATACAAAAACCTTTTGAACATCACCTGTTTATTATCCTGATACTGCAAATATGTCTGTCAATATTTTGAAAAATGTTCATTTTTGTTGGTGATAATGTGCTAATATTCATAATGTAGGTCATGACACAACGTGTAGTGTTATAAATCCATTTCAATTTGAAAGCTCATTGTAAGGAAATTCTATGGTGTTTTTCTTTTATACGTAGGGCATCAGCACAACAATTAACAAAACATATGTAGAAAAAGATAACAAAGTGGACTGTGCAACAGTGTAGGTTTTTATTGACCCAGTTCTACATTTGCAATGTTTATTTTCACTCTCTTGTGAGGATTCATTGGTAGATGCTTGCATTAAGGCTGTCAACACTGTCCTTGTGAAAGCATTTATCATTATCATCACTGAAAGAAAAATAAAGTGATGTATTTAATGTTTCTTTAAAGTGTTAAAAATATTACTTGGCAACTAAGCTGCAATGTAAAAGTATCACTATATAAACATTGTGTTACAAAAGGTAATCATGTTGGGATTACTGCATTGTAATGTACCACGTAGTAATGGAACGCATGGTAACAAATTATATTCCTCCCAAGCTACTGCTGCTCTCTGACTTTATGGAATGTGCATACCTGTTGTTCCAGCTCCTGCCCTTACCCCTAGAATGACAAAGCAAGTGAGGCACAGTCTCTCTCAGGCATTAAAACAAGATATGGGAAAAGTCAGGAGAAAGAGAGAATGGTTTCAGGTGTGAAAAAAGACCAATAAACCCCAAGTGCAACACAAACAAAAAATTGAGAAAAATGTGGATATTAGCATTATTAAAGTGAACAAAATAAAAACAAAAACAGATATAGAAGCTACTATGCACTGTTACTAGTCGAAATGTCATCCATGCAAGCATATTTTTCTGTCAGGCTAAAGCACCCATTACGACGTCAAGCTAAAAAGTAGTTATGTGGCTGAAGAGCATTAAATGAAGGGGTTGAACTTGGTGTGCACTCCTCATTCCTCGAATAAAGATTTAAAATTTTAAGCTCTTTCTCATAATTAAAATATTCAAAATTGCTTGCGACTGACTCTGGTGAGCTATAAGGGAAAATCCATGTCATTGTCTCCCCTGCGTTTTGTCTCAAAACCTGTTCCTTGACTTTTTGAGAAACCTGTACATTTCTTTTTTCTATTACATTCCGCATTTGACATCCTGATTTGATTTCAGTTCAAGAAATATGTTTTCTGTGTATAACTTTTAATCAATAATAATCTAGCCTTAACTGAATGTCAGTCTGATTGTAAGAACATGCGTTTAATTATGTATAACCTGATGTAAGGTTTTTAATAAATGGTATTAGGCTACTATAAATATGATATTACTCAGTGTGCTTACCAAAATCAATTGCAAAATTGTTTGTACAATATTGCATTTGATGTCAAATCAAGTTACTTTACTCTGGGCAATACTTTGATCTTATTAGCAGATGCCACATGAGACAAGATATATAATTTCTACAAATAGAATAATGCACACATAAACCAGAGACTGGCTTGACATGCACCTGTAAAATGATTATACAATAACTGCCAAGAGAATCATCAATTTAAACTCACTTGAAATCAATTATACTGAACCCTGAGTCTAGAAAAACGAATGCTGAAAAAGGGATTGAGAAAGGGTATAGAAACTTTGGGGTCCATTATGATGGCACCGTAGCGGTACACGGGACCGACCTCCAGAGGTGCGGTGGTCCCGCCATGGCAATTAAGATGCCACTGCCACGGTAGCAGTGGCATCCCGCATATATTGCATTACGGCGGGTGGTGCTGTAAGCAGCACGCGCCACAATGCAATATATGGATGTTGTGCATTGGCATGCACGACGTGACAGGTACCGCGTGGTGCCTAACACCTTGTGTATGCAGGTAACAGGCCCCCAAAGTGAACTCTGCATGCCTTTCCATGGCAGAGTCTCTGCCATGGAAAGGCCCTGAAAATGGCACATCCTAATATGGATGGCGGTACCTGCAAGGCACCATCACCATATTGAAGGCCCTTTCCGCCCAGCCGGGAATCCGACCGATGCAAAATCAGCAGACGTGCTTTCCGGCCACCGTGGTGCCCATGCTAATATGGAGGGGGTGAAGATGGGTCATTTGGCAGGACGATCGCCACCGCCGGCACAGCGGTGGCGATCCGCACGCTATGCTAATAGGCCCCTTTGTACGTGTTTCACATTTTCACATGTAGATGTCTTACATGCAAATTAATTACAACACCTACGTGTAAATTAACATTGTTTCAATCTTCAGTCTTTGCCAATGTAGATTTACATCAAAGAGCACAAAGTGGAGAATTATAGTCAAAATATTTTTTTTAATTCAACATTATTTCCTAAGTGGGGGTTACTTTAAGTCTTTGTCTCCATTATTTTCTATGGGAGTGTGTTGCTTTGACTGCCACTGTCCACATGTGGTGCTTGACTTACTCCAAGGATGGGCTGGAGTACATTTAGTACTGTTTTGGAACTTTTATGAGAATAGTAACTTTTAAAGTGTAGCTTGTGATTAGCAATGGGCTTACTCTTTTACTTACTATCTTGCAGGTAGGTGTTTGTAGTAGCCTGTCACTTGCTAAACCCAGTATATTTTGTAGTGAGTATTCTTTTTTTTCCAACCAATCCCCGTTATCCCTCTAACATTTAGTACTGAAAGGTAAACTTACAAGTACAGAAATCTCCGCCACCATGATGGAGATCTTCACACAGAAAAGATAGGAGAGGGGAGGCAAGGATCTCAGCCTGTAGCTTAATGGATAGCATTTTGTAGTAGTGAGAAGTACTACTATAGATACTACAACATGCAGTGTGTGTATTGATCCTCCACTGTTTGGGCTCTTAATTCTAGCACCGGACAAGTTCCTGTCCTTGCACAAGAATCATAATTATATATTTTGCAATAAACACCACTATCTTCACATTTTCTACCTGGAATATTTCAGCAGGCTGTTGCAGCGTAAAGGGCGAGTAAAATTGTATTCATACGCTTACTCTCCTTACTACTCTTTACTACTGTAACTGTTTTAGACCCTTAATGGTTAGACACTTCACAACACTTCCATTTACTACAGGGGCAATGATCCTCTGATGAATCTTTCTCTGCTGATAGGAGGGGTGGAAATTATGGTTGCCAAACTCCAAGTTAGCTGTACGATGAGGACCCTTAATTGACAGCCAACTCACAGATTTGAAATTGAATTTAGATTCAGCACCCTTAGGATCATGCTGTAGAAATTAAGAATAGCAACTGGAATATACAACCTCCTAAAGAAGTTGAGTAAATGAGGATTATGCAAACAAAAAGCTTTGCAATAGCAACACAGAATAAAAGAAATACAAACTGAAGTTCTGACAGAGCTCACTGATTCTCCCTACCATGCATTTAAAGCATCCGTACAGTAGCACAGTTTAGATGAAAGAACCAAAAGGACTCAATAATAGACTCAGACAGATCCAGATTAATTTGGTTATTGTATTAAAGAATCAAAATGTATTAAAACAAGCAATTTCGTAAGGACTTCGTCAAGAATATCACTACTTGTATTAAAGCACCAAACATTTGGCAAATCGTTTTCAAATGGTTATTTATAAAAATCAGTATGCAGAGTTATAGAGTCCCACTACCATTTAAGGCAGAAGGATGGTTCAAATTCCAAACAGCTCAGGTCCTATGGGAGAAAGGAGGAAAGGTTCAGACTTAAAGTAAAGCAAGGGCGAGTCCATTAGCTTAGAGCTAGAAATATAATGAAAATTGAAAAATAGAAATAGTTCGGAAAAGAAGGTCTCAGTCCTTCAGCTACTGATTGTAGCATTGACAAACAGTTCAAAGTAAAAGAACAATCAGCATAACATCCTCTCGCATGGGAAAAGAAAAGGTATGGTGTTCCGGTAAGAATCAAAAATCAATAACGTTGCTGTGCCCCTGCTTTGGGGTGTCTTCTTTTATAAAGTTTGTAGCAATGTCCAGTGAAGATGCATCACACCGCCATCGAAAGACCATCATATATGTGTATTCGCTTTATGTTACCTGAGATGATTGTAACATCAAGCTAATCTCCTATGTTAGTTGTGTGAAACGCGAGAATTGTTAGTCCTCACAGGCCTAACATTGGTAAAAAAGAAATACAAAGTTGTGACTTATAGCAATAGCTGTAATTCTATTCCTACCGGAATATTTCTCTTTGAAGAAACATTCAGGAATGTCAGAGGGAACACATATACAGAACAAATAAAGCAACATTTCACTTATGCAAAATGAACCATTCTTTTAACTCAGGGTAAATGTCAGCAATAGCGACAAACATTTCTAGAAGGCCTTTAAGTTAGCATTGCACGTTTAAATGAGCTTTAACTTCAGTTCAAATATAATGGAATTAAATCTCATCAAATACAAAATACGTAGAATGTTCATTTATCACTATTACATGGAAATTACCAATGCTAGAAATGTCCTATTACCACAAAATTTTAAGATAGTCATATAAATGCCCGTTTTTCTAATTTCATCCTACAAACTTTGTTTTTAGTATTTCATAAACTAAAGAGTCTCTAATATATTACAAAATATTAGGCTTGTACTTCTTTGCTACAGATTTTTGCACCAACTTTTCTAACTGGTGCATTCTCAGCAAAGAGCATTGAAAACACTAGGCCACTTCACTTAGCATTTAAATTTTCATCAATATACATTAATACGCAACATATATCGCAATTCAAATGATGTATTAGTGATTATTTACACATGTGTTTTCTTACCTCATGTTATAAAAAACTTTTACTTGCTTGTACTTGTCACTGTGTCCTTTCCCCGCTTCTATTTATAAACATGTTGTGTATTATGATTTTTATAATCATGCTGCACCAAGGTCAAGCCTGCCAAATTATACCAAGGAAAAATGCCTGCTAAACTCCAAGACATTTGCTTCATAAAGCTGGATTTGACATGTCATTCTCCTGTTCTGAGACGCAACTCTCATAACAGAGTTAATTATTGCACCTGTAAATTTCTAAAGCCGTGTTTTGGAAGTACACTCGTATGATAATCATCTCAAGCTGATCCAGGCCACTCATAACACGGGCTTAAAATAGGGAGCACAAGAAGCAGCGTGCACATGAGCACCCTCATTGCATTAAATATTATTCAAGGTTGATTTTAAGGATAATTCTACTCGAGGTGCCGCCTTGGAAGTTATGAATTACTGCCACTATAGCCTAAAATATGTGGAAGTAATGATATAGTTTAAGTAATGATATAGTACCTTCCAGCATAATTTAATTAAGGGGCTAGTACTGTAGCTCAAAATACGTATTTCATCTGCAGGCATAGAAGTACTACTGTACAAATAATTCACTTTTATTTTAGCAGTTAGTGACCACACACAACCAGCTCCCCAAGCTGAATAAACACATTACAGCATCAAAAAATTATAAATTCCCGTTCTGGCCAAGGTTTACTATTCATGCCAGCGCAAAACACGGCAAAGTGGCACTTAGTACTTACCTAAAGCAAAAGGTGTTTTAAGATTTAAAGGTGCTTCTTAGTGTACACACCACTTCGTGATGCTTTGCATTGCTTTGCAATAAAGGAGAATTACTTGGGCAGCTCAATTGTAACCCATAGCATTTCATGCAAAGCCAGATTTAGAAACGAAGCCAGATAGGACTTGGCATCAAAAAGGAATGTCTCCTTGGAGAAGGCACTTATGAAATTGGTGGGGATGCCTACACATTTGACGTTTGTTCTAAAAGGGTATGCTCTTTTTATAGATCCCATGCGAGTTATTTCACACTCACCTCTGCCTAATGGTGAAAAGCTGTGCATCACACAAGGCACCCTTCTAGAGTGTCAGCCCAAGGGTTGATATATATAGTTCTATGCTGTGATGTCTACCTTGTGCAACACTATACACAAAATGTGATTGCTGTATTGAATGAAAAACATTGTAAGCCAGTACCTTCATCTGATCATACGTTGGATGTATAATCAATTCGGTTTTGAGAATATGTCTTCTGTATTTAAGATTGCCATCACAAATGCAATTAGCATCAGAGGTATTGATTTTACTGTTTGTGTTTAAATTTACTGGAGGCACTAATTCTACAGAGGAAACATTACTAGCCTGTTATACTTCCCACTTCTTCAGACGGTGTCAATTACTGCCGGAAATAATAGTTAACTGAAGCGTCTGCAGGTTGAAGATGTTAACAACCTTAATGAATAAATGAATAAATGAGTGAATATTTATAGCTTGGTTACTGAATAACATTATCATATACAGAAAATAACTGAACACCTTGTATTAATTTAAAATACAAAACACAATTTAGGTTGTATGTCAGAATATTGAGCAGAACTTTATTGTGCTACAAAAATCCAGGATATCAACTGCAAATATATTGTGAAGCCAAGTATATAGAAAGAAATATCTCTTTTTGCATTATCACCCCCAAGTTTTTGGACGTATGCTCCAGATTTTTCACTCTGAGGGGCTTATTTACAAGCGCCTTGTGCCACCCGTACTTCACTTTTCCCATGTTAAAAATGATGTAAAAGTGGCGCAAGGGGCTTGTAAATAAGCCTCTAAATTTCTGCCACAGTGCCAATGCTCTGACCCTTAAAAAGGTATATATCTAATTGGGTCAACTGCAATTGGCATAAGTTCACTCACTGAAATGTTCCTAGTATATGGAACCATGCATACCATGCCTATAAGTTATTTGCCCCTCATGCACTGCAGCATGTATTGTGTCACCACAAGTGTGACAAAGCAACGCATGTCTTCCAGATACCATTGCAGGCTTTCAGAGCAGCTTTTGAACTGCTAACTTGACTTTGCCATTTAAACCAATGACAAAGTTCAGACCATCCCTTTTAATATTTATAAGTTACTCCTAATGCAAGCATACTGAGATCTAAAGACAGGGTGCTTTAGACTAAAAAGAGGGGCATGTGTTTTTATTAATTTCCCATGCCCTGACAGGAAAAACTCTTTTTACTGTGGAAAGGCTAGTTACCCATTTGATGAGTATGACAACTCAGATGTGCTAACTTCCACACTGGACTACTAAACATGGTATTTCAATGTATCAAACTATTCTTAATATTAAACATGACCTGTTGCTCTCGTCAAATTTGATGTAACTTTTATAGTTGCCAATTTGCTGATCAAAGTTTCCAGTAGCCGTTTACATCTGCACATAAGCTGTTATCCTTGAGGCAGCCTTCTGCCCACCGGGGGAGAGATTGAAATGGCTCTCAGGAAGAACCACAAAGAACCTGCTGAGAGTAGAGTTGTGCCCTCTTCCTTAGGATGTCCAGATTGCAAGGAAACCAAAGTGGAAGTTGCCTTTGAAGAGCAAATGTTACTGACACAAGAGAGTGGCTGCTCTTTTTTTTATCAGAAAAGCTGTGTTTTGGGCGGAGAAGGAGAAGCTGTGGTCAAACTGTTTTTTTCAGAGGTCTTGCAAATGCAGGCAGCCACGCCTATGGCTTTGGCTAGGGTACTCTACACACCAAAAAAAAAGTTCGGAGTTAGGAGTGTGCAGAATTGTGCACTCTCGGCTAGCTATGTGCCACACTTTGCAGGAAGTCATCATCATGAGGAAGGGGACCTGGTCGGCCATTGACTAGTTCAGTGCCACATTCCCCTACGCTCATAGTGGGCATCTGAGTGGCACCCCTCACACCCAGACCACAGAACACATCTGTACTGGAGAGAGGGCTGAAGAAGGACTGCCCTGCTGTATCCTGGGCCAAGCAAAGAGAGACTGCTCCAAAGGCTGGACTGCACCTGTTGCACCTCAAGCTTGTAAAGAAAGCACTGGACATGTAAAGTCATCCCTGAACCCAAGGCAGAGATGGTCACTCCAAGTATCAGTAGGATGATTCCTTTTTACAATCAAAGGACCATAAAAGCTTAGCTCGCTCACCAATCTCAGCATCCTTGAGCATCTTCAGCATCCTGCCTACCTTGCATCAGGAAACCACTCCATTTGCTTCCATGGTGGTTCGTCCATAGGACCTGGAACTGCACTAGAGATGACTTAAACTTCGATATAACTGGAACTGACAAGTCCCTGTGACAGGATCCGTATCGCAGTTGGGCCTCATAAGAGTGTCTTTATGGCAGTTTTCATGTTATTTTTAGTGACTAACCTAAAACCATGAATCGTCGTAATTTTCAAAGATTTATTGGATTAATGAAAAGCAGGGATTTATTGTTTCTTTATAAATTCATTCGTCCACAACCCTCTGGTGGATTTTTCAAGATAAAAATACAAAATACAGCCTACATTTATAAATTGGTTGTAGATTTTTATTGTGTTGCATTTTCTACTTTTTCAACAGTTTGTGAGCATCTCAATACTTTGCATTTGTTCCTTTGATAAAGCCTGTCTGCTCTGAGCCACAGCTACCCAGGACTGAGTTAAGGTTTTACAAATGAACCCAAAGGCACCTGACACTCAGTAGTGTCTTTATTATATGGTGACGTCTTACAATCACACCATATATTAAACCACTTTCATTACAGTATATGTAGGGAAGTATAAACATTTATTTCCTAAATCTGACTTTACATATCTTGAAGATATATTGGTATATCATTGAGGTACATATAAGTGGAATAAAGTATAGTACATTTATTCTTATTAATATATACTTAACTTCATAATATTTTGGTAGTTGAGATTCTGACACAATATTCTTGTAGAACAAAATGTAAAACTATATATTCGGGTTGTATACCGATGATATAATTTGCAATTTGTACACATAAACTAACCAACTGTTACTAGTCGCTCACCTGCTTTTCAGGGATAGAAAAATAAAACCAGGCATGGACGTTGCTTAAGGGCTACTAGATTTAGCAACTTAGACCCCTTTCTTGCCTTTTGTCATACCTGATACTGACCTTGTGTCCCCTGGCCCCACAGGTTGAAAGATAGTGCCCGGATATTAAGTTAAAAAGGGTTCTCATAAGACATTCTTACTTCTTAAAGACTATGGAGAACCAAGATACATATCTGCTGGCTTTAAAAACTAATCTATTCATCAAGGTACCACTAAATACATTCCTTCAACCTTCCAGCACTGCCCTAGTTTCACAGATTTATCCCTCCCCAGGTCGTACACAAAGAGCAAAAATTCCGCAGAAGCTTATTGGAGGTGTGAACACCCCATCTGACAGTAGCTGGGGCTCAATGGGAGTTTAATGACATCAAAATCACAAATCAAGTACCTGCTGAAAATGACTTGAGATGAAAATGACTTCACAATGCTTAAAAGAGCTTGTGTGCTCGATTTGTAATGTGGCATGCTTATTTACTGCATGTAGTATTATTTTGACTTGAACGTTTACTCAAAACCATTTCAACAATATCATGCAACAAACAACAATGTGAAGGACTAATGAAGAGGCGTATAGGGACATATAGACAGAGTTGGTCATGGACACAAGTCTGGTGACTTTATCAGGCCTTTTTATTCATGTTTAATACAGTGTCTGATGTAGCATTTTTGTTTCTGATCATTATTTTCAGAATTTGTGTAGTTAATTTGCTAGAGGGTTCGGTCCACCAACTAAATAAACACACTCTGATTAGATCTATAGAAAGTTTGAAGAGAATTGCTACACAATCCCTGTTACATTGGTACAAGCAGTTGGCAATTACCCAGAGAAACGCATGTCCATTTCAAGCAGTACCAACAATTTTAGAAAGCAAAATACAGTACAATAAAGTGTTCCAACCAATTTAGAAAAATAAAGAAAGGTTTAATGAAGATCATTAAGCTTGGGTAAGTTGAACCAGAGATATGAATGCCTAGTGTCTTAAGTCTAAAAGCACCAGGAAAATTAAAGTACATTGAACAGCAACAGGTTGTGGGGTCACCAGTATAAAAACAACATTTTGGACTGCACATGATGAAGCATAGGTTGGATACACAAAGCAGGTCATTCCAGTCACAATTTTTGCATTAAGACTCTGAAATGAAAGTCAAAACCTTCTAGCTGGGACTGGTCCAAGGCTGTGGCCGTCAAGGGTCCCCCGAAGTCACATACATTGTCATGTTACATTTGAAGAAATAGGTTTTGGTGCTGAAAACCAAGCTGTATTTTGTAGCTACTGAGAGTATTTCACTAGTCATATACATTTGCTCCATCACCCAAGTTCAAAGTTTAATCTGTGGCTCAATTAAAAAAATATCTGCCTGTGATACCAGACTGGAAGCAGTAGTTGTGAAGGGTTGCAGAAGGCTGGATACCTTTACTAAAAAAGTCCCTCATAACCAGTTTTCAGCTTGCCAGATTACAACCTTGACGGACTCTACCACGGAACGGATACTCCTGGAAATCCTTGCTATGGGTCGCCATTGGAGGGCATGGAGACCTCTTTATCCACCCTCACGTCGGACATAACATCGGACATAACATCGATTTGTACAGATGTTGCTGGATTCCAGAGCCAGATGGATGGTCCAACAGCGCGGAGAGTGGCAGTAGAGAACCGTCTTGATGTTATAGTAGATTGAGACCAAGAACTTCTCTTTCTAAGGAGCAAGATCGTGAATCTGGAAGAGAGAAGCCGTGGAGATAATGTCCTCTTCCAAAGCTCACAGGTCTTTCTTTCAATCCACAATTGGCGATGCAGAGATTATCGTATTGGATCACTCAACACAGGGAAAAATGTACGGCCGCTCCCGCTCATTGTCTGCTTCCTTTGCCATGAACAGGCCCGTCAATTGATCATTGCGGCTCGTACAATTGGCCCATTTACATTTAAAGGTCATGATATTAGAATGGCAGTGGATTTTTCAAAAGAAACTAATGACCGTCGCAAAGCTTTTCTTTCTCTAAGACCACAACTGCGGCAGTTTGAGATCAAATATGGCCTCTTTGAACCTTCGCATCTGCAGATTACTAAGGATGGGATATCCAAAGAGTTCTTTGACCCAGAGGACCTTTTCCGTTTTGTGGATAATCTTTCTCCTCAAAATATGGAATGTACTACATCTTTACCAGAGTTTGGATCCCAAATCCAATCATTGAACTCTACGATACCCTGAGGTGGGTCCCGACATAACCCGGGCCGGTCCCAGAGTAGGGGGCGAAACCCAGATCGACCTGTTCACCCTCTGGAAGATCGAACACAGGTCCTTCAGGCAGTGGCTGAGCTTACACAGGAAAAAGACAGAGACAAATCACACTCTCATCTAAATCCCCATTCATCATAGGAGGGTGTGTCCTGATCTGGACCGATTGATTGACTTCCCTACACTAATGAGAAGTTGAAGTTTGCTGTTGTTAGACCTGGCACCTTGGCGTGAGTCTCCCTTCCTCTTTTTGTCGCTGTGCCTCATGTGTTTTTATGGTGTTGGCCACTCAGCGCGCTGTGCCACTGCCAACCAGTGTCGCGGTGCGAGTGCTCCCGTTGTAAATTGTATATGTTGGTTGGATTCCATGATTGGATTGTTTGGTTTACTATCAGACCCCAGTAAAGTGCGCCAGGAGCGCCAGGGCATGTAAATTCAAACACCGCTGGTGGGCTTGCAGCACGGGTTGTGCCACCCACAGAAGCGGCCGGTAAAATACGTCTAAGGTCTGCCATCGCAGAACCTGCGTGCAGTCTGGTACTGATATGCTGACTGGCAAGTGCCCACACTTGCCGGTCCCTGAAACCTTCCCTTAGCTACATGTTAGTCACCCCTCTGGTAGGCCCACGGGCAGGGTGCGTTGTGAGCATAAGGTAGGACAAGCCTAGATGCGTGGCATGTCCTAGTAGTGAATTACCACCATCTTGTTGTTCACTACTGCAAGGCTACCCTGTTCTCATAGGCCAGTATGGGCGGCCTGGATTATTACACCCTATGATCCTAACCGACCCAGGGAACATGGTAGAAGATCGAGTTTAGTATGCCTGAACTCGGAATAATAAGGTACATCTTTTCGTAAGGTTTATTTTAATATTCCGGGTTTGCAAATGCCGCTTTTAGAAAGCTGGCCTTTGCTTGCCTAAACATTTCAGCCCGCCTCTGCGTGATGTGTATCTGATGTCTGGCTGGTGTGAGTGACAGGGCTGGGGGAACCCAGATGGGCAGGGCCAGGTAGCCTGGTGGTGAATAGGACAATCGACAGGTAGATGGGTGGGAGGAGTGCTCCTAGGCTCTGAATAGGACAGTACTCTGCCACCTCAATGCCGGCTCCGCCCCCTGTGGAGCGTCTGAGGACTCTGCCCTGCACTCTGAAAGGAGAAGCCTGCATCGCGTAAACAAAGTGCTCAGAAACCGGACTGAACTAGGCAAGGGCCCCCCTGGCCTGGGAGAACAAAAGATCTGCTGTATAAATGGAGGAGCCCTGCTCCTAAGAAACTAGATCCGCTTTTGACCAAGAAGAATCTCTGCCTGAGGAGGAGGCACCGGGAAAGCTGTAGGAGGAAGACTGTCCCTATCCTGGGGGATTGGCCTGCAGTGGTGACCTTGCTGCCAAAGGAGAGAAGAGAAACTGTTGCTGAAGACTTTTACTTTACTTTTACTTTCAAGACTTGTGCTTTTCCAAAACGATCTCCAAGGGCTTGGAACTGAGCTTGCCCCCTGAACTGAGCCCCAGGACCATTGGGCTCTACCTGATCTTCACTCGCCTGCCGCTGGACTGTGGTGTCCTTTCCCTCGCCGGAGCTGTGACCCTCGTGCCCCAGTCCCTCCCTGAGCCGTGACCAGGACTGCTTAGCCGCCCCCGCCTTGGGAAGAGCCTCGCTCGATCGGAGCTGCTCCCCCTACGCTGTGCTGGGCTGCCCCTGTCACCTCGCTCGTTGGAGGCTCGCTGTGCACCTTCACCCTCCCGCCGGAATCGGCGTTTGTGAGCATCTCCAAGCCTCGGACGGCCCGGACGTATCTGCGTGCCCGGCTGCCCCGCTTTGTTCACCCGCCACCTGCAACACCCCGCTCTTGTCGTGAGCCTGAAGATCAGACCCCCATCGTGAAGTGTGGGAGCCCCGGACGCCGCCTCGCTCTTCTGTCGAAGAGCCGCTGAAATCCCGCACCCGCCTTTGAGTCAAGAAACAAGGTACTGTACTTACGAACTCGACCGCGAGCTCGCATCGGATCCAGGGTCCGCAACGTTCTTATTCCCCTGTCATCTGCTGTGTGCTTCCTGGGCGCTGCCTCAGCACGAAGTGCGCTGAGGCCTACAGTTACCTTGTGCCCGCCTAAAGAACTTTCCGTAAACAAAGAGAACTTTACCGTATTTCCAAGAATTGTGGCCCCATCAGTTCAACGTTACTGGGCCTTGTATTTGAATCTGCTGAATCTACATAAAAGCTTATTTTTATATACTTCCGGATTGGTGTCCATTTGTGGTGCATGCAAGGGGTTTACTGTATGTGTAATTGCATTTGCTTAACCGTGTACGCCTGAGACTTAGCCTATACTGCTCGCGCCACGCACCTAGAGGGTGAGCAGGGGTTATTCTGGGGAGTCATCCTTCGCCCTGACAAGAAGTAAAGGGTCCCTGCTTGTTGTGGGTTCACACCTGCGTCAACCAGAGCCCCCTCATTTCTAACATTGGTGGCAGCGGTGAGGATTTATGGATTTGCATTTGTGGTTTGCGTATAGTGAATCACTGATCACCACGTAGTGAGAGCAGACCAGTAACACAGCCACAAGACTAGAATTTGTTTTTGTTTTGCCAAGAATCTCCGTTGTTAGAACCATGCCTGGTTCACTTCCCGCCGGAAGGGCAGCTTCTATAATCTCTGGATTTGAGGACATAGATTGGTAAGAAAGCGCACTTCGGAATTATAGCAATGAAGAATTGAAAGGTTTTTGCTCCAAGTTCAGAATTGCCCAAACTGGATTGAAAAAGAAGGAACAATTCGTGAAGGCGCTGAGGGCCTGGTATGAGTCAAAGGCACCAGAGAATCAGGTGGAAATGGTTCCACCAGAAAGTGTCCATGAGTTTGGCAGAAGCCTGTCGCCAGAAGAGTTGGCAGACAGGGCAGCAACCCGGGCACACGAAGTAGAGATGGCAAAACTTCATGGGCAGATGGATATGGAAAAACAAAGATTAGCCATGGAAGAAAAGAAACTACAATTAGAGCATGACATGAAGCTGAGGGAGCTGGAGCTGAAAGCAAAAAGTTTGGAGCTTAATCCCTCTGGTGGCAGCACACCGCCAGTACAGGCGGAACCAAGAGTTTATATTCCCAAGGATGTAGTGAAGGAGTTCTTCAAGAATGACGACATCGGGCAGTGGTACAGAGCCTACGAGGTAGCCATGTCTTCCCACCGGGTCCCTGAGAAAGATTGGGGAGCAGGGTTGTGGGGACGGTTCCTGAGTGAAGGGCGGGACACACTGTTAGATTTACCTGCTGATGTTCATAATTCTTATGCCCATATGAAGGAAGCATTGATGGCTAGGTATGGGTTGACCCCTGAGTTATATAGACAGAGGTTTAGGGGTTGCACTAAGATTCCCAATAGTACGTATGTGGAGTATGTGACTTTCTTTTGCAGAGCGCTGGATGGTTGGGTAAAGGGTAGTAAGGTAAATGATTATCAAGGGCTTCTTGATTTAATGGCATGGGAGCACTTGTCCAGTAATTGTTTTCCTGAGCTACGCCAGCACCTGATCGATAGTAGGCTGACTAACCCTAGGAAGCTTGCTGAGGAGGCGGACCGCTGGGTCAGTACCAGGGTCCACAAGGGTACCGTGGGAGATTCCGCCAAAGGTGGGCAGGGTCCCCAGCAGAAGAGTGGGGGGGACAGGGGTAAACAGAAGCAGTTCCAAAAAGGGCCCCAAAATAGTCCCCAAGGGAACCAAGGGAAGGGTTCTCAGCCTCCCCCACCCCAGAAACCGACCGGGGCCCCGACAGGTCCTCCTGTTCAGAAGGGGCCCGTAAAATGTTACAGGTGTAACAATTTGGGGCATTTTGCCTGTGATGTGAAGTGTCCATTGTTTGGTAAACCAGCACCCACTGGTGCTCCACCCCGGCAGGTGACTAGTGTAGCCTTGGGAGAGGAGAGGGATGTCCAAGGTGGGTGGGGTCCCGCAGAGATGTCCCTGGTCTCGCTAGGAGACCGTGAAGTGGTCCCTCCAACCCAGCTGCCTGAGAACACTAAGAAGTACAGGCAGTGGGTGACCATAAATGGCCATAGGGTGGAAGCTCTTAGAGATACAGGAGCCACTGTGACAGCTGTCAGGTGTCACCTGGTGTCTCAAGAGCAGGTGGTCCCCAATGCATTCTACCCCGTTGTTGCCGCTGACAACACAGAGAGACACTGCAAGGTGGCTCAGGTTCCCTTTGAGTGGGGGGGGGTCTCTGGTACTCTTCAGGTAGCTGTGAGGTCCGCCATGCCTGTAGACTGTTTGTTAGGGAACGATTTGGAGAGTTCCCCTTGGGCTAAGGTGGAGCGGAGTGCTCACCTGGAGATGTTGGGTATGCCGGATTGGGCGTGTGTCACCACACGGTCCATGGCAGCCAGTAGAGGGACTCAAGAGGTCCTGGAGCCTGAGAGGGAGGCCCAGGAACCGGCCTCAGAGAGAAGGAGCAAGGGGTGCGGGAAGCCGGCCCCTGAAGTTCCCACGGTCCAGGAGGAAGCAGACCTTGAGGGGGATGCCCTGGAGCCTACAGAGGAGCAGATAACTGAACTGGGAGACCTGCCGGAGCTGACCCATTGGCAGCAGGAATGGGGTCCCACCAGGGAGGACTTTTGTAAGGCACAGAAGGAGTGCCCTTCTCTCGTGGGTATGCGGCAGCAGGCTGCAGACCAGGCCGCAGGTGATCAGTCAGGATCACATTTCGTTTACTGGGAGAACGACCTCCTATATACCGAGCCTAAGGTTGCTGAGCCTGGGTCAGCCCGTGCGCTGGTGGTACCCCAGGACTTCAGAGCCTTCCTACTGGGGCTGGCTCACGATGTGCCATTGGCAGGGCATTTGGGGCAGGACAAGACCTTTGAAAGGCTTGTCACCCACTTTTATTGGCCTCAAATGCGCAGGAGTTCGGATACTCACTGCAGGACATGCCAGACTTGCCAGGCAAGTGGAAAGAGTGGAAGGAAGCAGAAGGCTCCACTCCAGCCATTCCCTGTGGTCGGTACCCCATTCCAGCGAGTGGGGATTGACATTGTAGGGCCACTGGACCCCAGGACAGCGATGGGCAATAGGTTCATCCTGGTCCTGGTGGACCATGCCACCCGGTACCCGGAAGCCATTCCTCTGAGGACAGTGACGGCCCCCGTGGTGGGACGGGCACTGATGGGAATTTTCTCCCGAGTGGGATTCCCTCTAGAGGTGGTGTCTGACCGAGGTACCAATTTCATGTCCAAGTACATGAAATCTCTTTGGCAAGAGTGTGGTGTAACCTACAAGTTCACCACACCTTACCACCCCCAAGGAAACGGGTTGGTTGAGAGATTCAACCGAACCCTCAAAGGCATGATAATGGGCCTAGAAGGACCCATGAGGCGTAAGTGGGACGTCCTCTTACCATGCCTTCTCTTCGCTTACCGTGAGGTGCCACAGAAGTCTCTGGGGTTCAGTCCCTTTGAGCTTCTGTATGGTCACCCAGTCAGAGGACCTCTAAGGCTGGGAGCAATCTCCCAGGAAACCTCCCCAGAATGTATATAGTTACATGATGGCCTTCAGGAATCAGACTAGGCGATTCAGGCAACTTGCTGAGGCAAATCTGGAAGCCAGCCAGGAGGAGATGAAGCGGTGGTACGACCAGAATGCCACTCTGGTAGAGCTTCAGCCTGGACAGAAAGTATGGGTCTTGGCCCCCGTGGAGCCGTGTGCGCTCCAGGATAAGTGGACCGGTCCCTTTGAGGTGGTGGAGCGCAAGAGTCCTGTTACCTACATGGTGGACCTGAAGTCTCCTAGGAACCCCTTAAGGGTCCTACATGTCAACCGCCTCAAGCCCCACTTGGAGAGGTCCCAAGTGGGCATGCTCTTGGCAACAGATGCTGGAATGGAAGAGGAGACAGAACCTCTTCCTGACCTCCTGTCAGCCAAGGAGCAAGATGGGTCAGTGGATGGTGTCATCCTCTCTTCCACCCTGACCCCTGAGCAACAGAATGATTGTCGCCAGTTGCTGGGACAATTTTCTGACCTGTTTTCCCTGGTCCCTGGTGTCACTGATTGGTGCGTCCATGATGTGGACACTGGGGATAGTCCACCTGTGCGGCACAAGGCCTACAGGGTGACTGACAGGGTGAGGACATGCATCAAGGAGGAGGTCTCCAAGATGTTTGCACTCGGGCTAATTGAGTCTTCTAGCAGTCCTTGGGCCAGCCCCGTGGTCTTGGTCCCAAAGGCTGCAGCGCCGGGAGCCACACCCGAACTCCGGTTCTGTGTGGACTACAGAGGACTCAATTCAGTCACTAGGACTGACGCACACCCCATCCCCCGAGCTGATGAGCTCATCGATCGGCTAGGGGCTGCCAACTACCTCAGCACGTTTGATTTAACGTCTGGGTATTGGCAGATCGCCTTGACCGAGGGGGCCAAAGAGAGGTCAGCATTTTCCACCCCAGATGGGCACTACCAGTTCCGGGTTATGCCATTTGGGATGAAGAATGCCCCTGCCACCTTCCAGAGATTGGTCAACCAGGTGTTGGCTGGGCTGGATTCGTTCAGTGCAGCCTACCTGGATGACATCGCAGTGTTCAGCTCCACTTGGGAGGAACACTTGTGTCACCTCTGGGAAGTGTTGATGGCGCTGCGCAAGGCAGGCCTCACGATCAAGGCGAGTAAGTGCCAGATCGGGCAGGGTTCCGTGGTGTACTTGGGACACCAAGTTGGGAGTGGCCAGGTGGCACCCCTTCAGCCCAAGATAGAAACCATCCTGAATTGGGAGGCGCCCAAAACCCAGACGGAGGTGAGAGCCTTCCTAGGTCTCACCGGGTACTACAGGAGGTTTGTCAAGGGGTATGGCAACATGGTTGCCCCCTTGACAGCGCTGACTTCGAAGAAGCAGCCCAGGAAAGTGATTTGGACTGACACCTGTCAAAAAGCTTTTGAGGCCTTGAAAACTGCTATGTGCACGGAGCCCGTGCTCTTGGCTCCCAACTTCTCCAAAGAGTTTATCGTTCAGACAGACGCTTCAGAGCATGGTGTGGGGGCTGTTCTTTCACAGATTAATGAGGAGGGCCTAGATCAACCCGTAGCCTTTCTTAGCAGGAGGTTACTTCCACGGGAACAAAGGTGGAGTGCTATTGAACGTGAGGCATTTGCTGTGGTCTGGGCGCTGAAGAAGCTAAGACCCTACTTGTTTGGGTCTCACTTCCGGGTTCAGACGGACCACAGGCCCCTCAGATGGTTGATGCATATGAGGGGTGAGAATCCAAAGCTGTTGAGGTGGTCCATTTCCCTACAGGGTATGGATTTCACGGTGGAACATCGCCCTGGTACAGATCACGCCAATGCTGACGGTCTGTCCAGAATTTTCCGCCTCAGTGATGAGGAACTCCCTGGGGTAGGGTAGTTCTCCCCACTTTTCAGCTGGAGGGGACACGTGTTAGACCTGGCACCTTGGCGTGAGTCTCCCTTCCTCTTTTTGTCGCTGTGCCTCATGTGTTTTTATGGTGTTGGCCACTCAGCGCGCTGTGCCACTGCCAACCAGTGTCGCGGTGCGAGTGCTCCCTTTGTAAATTGTATATGTTGGTTGGATTCCATGATTGGATTGTTTGGTTTACTATCAGACCCCAGTAAAGTGCGCCAGGAGCGCCAGGGCATGTAAATTCAAACACCGTTGGTGGGCTTGCAGCACGGGTTGTGCCACCCACAGAAGCGGCCGGTAAAATACGTCTAAGGTCTGCCATCGCAGAACCTGCGTGCAGTCTGGTACTGACATGCTGACTGGCAAGTGCCCACACTTGCCGGTCCCTGAAACCTTCACTTAGCTACATGTTAGTCACCCCTCTGGTAGGCCCACGGGCAGGGTGCGTTGTGAGCATAAGGTAGGACAAGCCTAGATGCGTGGCATGTCCTAGTAGTGAATTACCGCCATCTTGTTGTTCACTACTGCAAGGCTACCCTGTTCTCATAGGCCAGTATGGGCGGCCTGGATTATTACACCCTATGATCCTAACCGACCCAGGGAACATGGTAGAAGATCGAGTTTAGTATGCCTGAACTCGGAATAATAAGGTACATCTTTTCGTAAGGTTTATTTTAATATTCCGGGTTTGCAAATGCCGCTTTTAGAAAGCTGGCCTTTGCTTGCCTAAACATTTCAGCCCGCCTCTGCGTGATGTGTATCTGATGTCTGGCTGGTGTGAGTGACAGGGCTGGGGGAACCCAGATGGGCAGGGCCAGGTAGCCTGGTGGTGAATAGGACAATCGACAGGTAGATGGGTGGGAGGAGTGCTCCTAGGCTCTGAATAGGACAGTACTCTGCCACCTCAATGCCGGCTCCGCCCCCTGTGGAGCGTCTGAGGACTCTGCCCTGCACTCTGAAAGGAGAAGCCTGCATCGCGTAAACAAAGTGCTCAGAAACCGGACTGAACTAGGCAAGGGCCCCCCTGGCCTGGGAGAACAAAAGATCTGCTGTATAAATGTAGGAGCCCTGCTCCTAAGAAACTAGATCCGCTTTTGACCAAGAAGAATCTCTGCCTGAGGAGGAGGCACCGGGAAAGCTGTAGGAGGAAGACTGTCCCTATCCTGGGGGATTGGCCTGCAGTGGTGACCTTGCTGCCAAAGGAGAGAAGAGAAGACTTTTACTTTACTTTTACTTTCAAGACTTGTGCTTTTCCAAAACGATCTCCAAGGGCTTGGAACTGAGCTTGCCCCCTGAACTGAGCCCCAGGACCATTGGGCTCTACCTGATCTTCACTCGCCTGCCGCTGGACTGTGGTGTCCTTTCCCTCGCCGGAGCTGTGACCCTCGTGCCCCAGTCCCTCCCTGAGCCGTGACCAGGACTGCTTAGCCGCCCCCGCCTTGGGAAGAGCCTCGCTCGATCGGAGCCGCTCCCCCTACGCTGTGCTGGGCTGCCCCTGTCACCTCGCTCGTTGGAGGCTCGCTGTGCACCTTCACCCTCCCGCCGGAATCGGCGTTTGTGAGCATCTCCAAGCCTCGGACGGCCCGGACGTATCTGCGTGCCCGGCTGCCCCGCTTTGTTCACCCGCCACCTGCAACACCCCGCTCTTGTCGTGAGCCTGAAGATCAGACCCCCATCGTGAAGTGTGGGAGCCCCGGACGCCACCTCGCTCTTCTGTCGGAGAGCCGCTGAAATCCCGCACCCGCCTTTGCGTCAAGAAACAAGGTACTGTACTTACGAACTCGACCGCGAGCTCGCATCGGATCCAGGGTCCGCAACGTTCTTATTCCCCTGTCATCTGCTGTGTGCTTCCTGGGCGCTGCCTCAGCACGAAGTGCGCTGAGGCCTACAGTTACCTTGTGCCCGCCTAAAGAACTTTCCGTAAACAAAGAGAACTTTACCGTATTTCCAAGAATTGTGGCCCCATCAGTTCAACGTTACTGGGCCTTGTATTTCAATCTGCTGAATCTACATAAAAGCTTATTTTTATATACTTCCGGATTGGTGTCCGTTTGTGGTGCATGCAAGGGGTTTACTGTATGTGTAATTGCATTTGCTTAACCGTGTACGCCTGAGACTTAGCCTAGACTGCTCGCGCCACGCACCTAGAGGGTGAGCAGGGGTTATTCTGGGGAGTCATCCTTCGCCCTGACAAGAAGTAAAAGGTCCCTGCTTGTTGTGGGTTCACACCTGCGTCAACCAGAGCCCCCTCATTTCTAACAGCTGTCTTCATACCCACTCAAAATGACGACTATTTAAAAAAGAGCACTTTAGGCAGTGGCCACCTCCATATAGGAAGGACATTAGGACAAAACACACTCCACTCCAATGACCCCTCCTCTTCATCCGAGGAGGGTTTATTTCAGTACTCTGGTTGAGTGTTTTACCTTCCTACATTGATGAGTTGATGGAAGTTTACTGCCCTTCTGCCTGCTGAAGGGGAAGGCTCGATAAGTACCTGAACATTTTCTCACGTTGTTATGCATTACTTGCTTTATAATGTCCCAATTTTATCCTGTTTTTCTTTCCAATATGTACTTACGATAACGTCTCATTGTCCTCACAGCAGTTTCCGAGTCAAGTTTTCTTGCTTATACTTTTAGTATTATACATCTTATATGACATGATTTAAGATGGCTGGTTATATATTCGAATTACTGCTTACTTGTTATACACCACATGCTCTATAATGTTCTCCCTCTTTTGATCCCTTCCGGCACCTTTTCCTCCCCTGTATTTCTGTTTAAAAAGTATTTATGATATTATGTAACTATGATAATATTTAACTGTGCTAATATTTAACTATTTAACTATGGTAATATTTAACTGTCTCACTATATAACTATCACTTTATGGAATTGTTATAATACTCAACTATGACTATATTTAATATTTAATTGCCATTACTATGTTAAGCTTATTTGATAGTACTATACATATGATAATTTCATATGACATAGACTTTCTTCTTTTTTTAGCCTCCTTCTACTTCTTCTCTGATCTCCTCCTCCTCTTCTTCCTTAATACTACACTTTTTATGATACTTCTTTCTTTCCCCTATCCCCCCACCCTTCTACTTTTAAATCTGATCTTTTACACCATGGTTTGCACACTCGCACACTTTATATATTTGATTTTCTGCTCACTTTTTATACATTATATGCTCTATAATGTTCTTCCTCTTTTGATTCATTCTCACACTGTTCCCTCCCTTTTTTCTCTGTTTAACAATTATTTATGATATTATTTAACTATCATACTATTCCACTGCGCTAATATTTAACTAATGAACTATGGTCATATTTAACTGTGCCACTATTTAACTGTTACATGATTTAACTGTCATAATACTTAGCTATGATTATTTTTTCTATTTAATTGCCATCATTATGTTATGTGAAGCTTGTTTGATTTTACTCTACATCTTTCATGAGATAGACTGTTTTCTTTTTCTTCTTCTTCTTCTCTGATCTCTTCCTCTTCTTTCACGCTACACTTTTATGATACTTCTTTCTTTTCCCTAACCCTACCCTTTTCTTCTACTATTAAATCCGATCCTTATGCTATGATTCGTATGCTTGAACACTTAAATACTTACGCACTTTTATAATTACAACCTTATTATTTTAATATTGTTATATAGTCCTGTCCTTTTCTATTTACATTGTTGCTAGATGGGGCTCCTCCGGCGCATATAGCCCAAACGTTTAGACCCACAGAGACCTGTCCTATACCCCTTGTACTGCATTATCTTTGTGTAGTACATCTACCCTTTTTCTCTTTTCATTTCTTTTTTGCTTATATTTTTCTTTCAGTTTCTCTAGTGCCTCGCATCTTCACCTTTTCACTTGTTCTTCTGTGTACTAACAAGTGACTCATTCTTGCTCTCTCTCCTTGCCCGGGACTTGCTCGCTCCCTTTCCATCCAATCATTTCCCTTGTAAAAATGTTTCCCTTATTTCTTATTCTTATCCACCTTTTTTCCCTTACACCCCTCTCTTCCCTGCACAGCTTCTTCCTCTACACTTTATTTTCTTCTTTACTCTCCCCTCTCCCTCAAAATTTAACACCTTCATCCCCTCCATTGGCTTTTCCATTAAACCTAACCTCTTCCGTTTTTAACTCAGACATGGCAGTAAACATTTATTCTACTTCTCACCCATTACACACTATCTTGTGGAATGTTCATGGTCTTAAGCATTTTATTAAACGTAAGAAGTACTCTCATATCTACAAATGAAAAGAACTGATATTGCCTTCTGCAAGAAACTCATTTGGATGCTTTAGAATCTTCAAAATTGCGGTGAGATTGGGTGGGAAATGTAATTCATTGTGGATATCCAACACAATCTCTTTCTAAGGATGGTCAGCCACGGAAATGCGGAGTGGCTAACCTCCTACACAAATCCTTACCCATCACAATTGTCAAGACTTGGCTTGATCCAGATGGAAGATACGTTTTTGCAAAGTTAAAAATAGGAGATAGGATCCTTTGTGTTGGCTCAGTATATGACGGGAGCTAAACACTCTTTTCTTCTCAGTTTGAATCGCTTGTTAGTAGAAATTGGGAGATCTAGTTATGTCTTTGGTGGCGACTAGAATCTTGCCCACGATGCAGTGACTGATAGAACGGGTCCCTTTGATAGATGTAATGGGGGAGACAGAGCTTTACTGGGAGACATAACATCGGACCATGGACTGGTGGATCATTGGTGCCTCTGTCACCACTCAGATCAGGGGTTCACCTTCATCTCTGCTGCTCATGGCACCCAATCTAGGATAGATTATTTTCTTATATCTCATTCGGTAGTTGCAATTACTACTGAATCCAATATTTTGGAAGCTGCTCTCTCGGATCATTCTCCTGTTCTTCATGCTTTATAAATAGGGTTAACCTCCCCAGGCTGTAAACCATGGCGTATGACCATTTAAAGATACCGTTCAACCCAGGGCAAAACCCTTTTACATTCTCATCTCGCTGATTACTTAACTATTAATGAATCATCAGTTACCTCCTGCAGAACCGTATGGGCAGCTGCGAAAGCAACTATTTGTGGCCAACTGATGAGAGATGCAGCTCTGCCCAATAAGTCAGCATCCCTTTGTTGTATTGAACTAGAAGCTCAAATGATTTCTCTCACACGTTTATATTCATCCATCTCGTTCCACAGTACCCAACCGCTGCAATCTAGAACTTGCCAAAATGGCACTTAACAACCTATATACTTCCAAAGCTGAGTATGCTCTTCAACGTCTGAAAGGCAGACATTATGAACAAGGGGAGAAAGCAGGCTGAATACTTGCACCACAGCTGAAACAGCATAAGGCAGCCATGGCTATCCCTACAATACAAACAGAAACAGGTGTGATTCTTACTAAGACACAAGAAATAGTAAATACTCTTGCATCTTTTTATAAAAAATGTACACCCCCTCAAACTTCAATAACTGAGGATCAAATAGCTGCCTATCTTGCAGATGAGGGTGAGAACTTACTTAGTGGTGACATTAGAAAAAAAGAAATTGATGCAGTCATTGCCAAATTACCTTATTATAAATCCCCAGGAAAAGATGGTTTTCCTGCAGAGTTTTATTAATGGTCTGGAGAAGAAACAATTTTTACTCTATATTCTGCCTTTCATGAGGCTGTTCAGACAGACTCACTTGGTCCTATTTCTAATAGAGTGTTGATTGCGGTTATCCCGAAACCAGGCATGGATTCGCTTGCTTGTGGTACGCACCGTCCCATCTCACTTATAAATGGAGATGTTAAAATTCTGGCAAATATTCTAGTGGCACAACTGTGCAAAGTCATTCCATCTCTCATACATCATTCACAGGTTGGATTTGTCCCACTCCCATGTTGTTCTGCTAGGAACCACCTTCAAACATTGGTTCATACTTTATGGACTGCAAAAAAGATAGCGGAAGATACTCTGGCTCTATCATTGGACGCAGAAAAAGCTTTTGACCGTATTGACTGGGGTTATCTCTTTGCTACCATGCAACGCTTTGGCCTAGGCGATCAGTTAATTTCTAAGGTTCACCTACTAAATGACAACCCAGTAGCTCAGGTCAATTGTAGTGGATTTCTTTCAGACCCTTTTCCAATACGAAGGGGTACCCACCAAGGTTGTCCCCTTTATCCCCTTTTATTTCTGCTAGCGATAGAACCCCTTGCCTCACTTATTTGCCACTCACCACGGATTCAGGTTATACCTATAGCGGGAGGTGAATCTAAACTATATTTATCTGCTGATGACATTCTCCTTACTGTAAAATATCTCCCTCACTCTTTACCAGCTTTACTTGAGATTATTTATTTGCAGTCCATTTCAGTTTAAAGTACACTGGAATTAAAGTGAAACACACAAGGTGATAGACGGAATGTTGCACATTGGCAAAACATTCACCCCCAGTCACAGATCTGGGTTTAATCCATCGTTATTTTGCTCACCACGCCGCCCCAGTTCAGACATGGCCATATGCAAATCAGTCTTGACCCTGTCCCTCATGGGAACAGTCCAGCCCGAACTACCAAGCCATGTCTTCCCTGGACCGGAATCAAGCATCCTAGGACTGGTTTGTGGCTATCAGCCACCATCAGCCATGATAGCTTGGCTCCAGTGGCGTAGTGAGCACGGGACCCACATCTGGGCATACCCTTCCCACATAGGGCGAACAGCAAAACACACAAGGTGATGGACGGAACGTTGCACATTGGCAAAACATTCACCCTCAGTCACAGGTCTGGGTTTAATCCATCATTATTTTGCTCACCACGCCACCCCAGTTCAGACATGGCCATATGCAAATCATTCTAGACCCTGTGCCTCATGGAACAGTCCAGCACGAACTGCCAAGCCATGTCTTCCCTGGACGGGAATCAAGCATCCTAGGATCGGTTTCTGGCTATCAGCCGTCATCAGCCAGGATAGCTTGACTCCAGTGGCGTAGTGAGCACGGGACCCACGTCTGGGCATACCCTTCCCACATAGGGCGAAAAGCAAAACACACAAGGTGATGGACGGAATGTTGCACATTGGCAAAATATTCACCCTCAGTCACAGATCTGGGTTTAATCCATCGTTATTTTGCTCACCACGCCACCCCAGTTCAGACATGGCCATATGCAAATCAGTCTTGACCCTGTGCCTCATGGGAACAGTCCAGCCCGAACTGCCAAGCCAGTTTGGGCTGGACTTTTCCCATTGGTAACAGGGTCAAGACTGATTTGCATATGGCTGGGTCCAAACTGGAATGGCATGGTGAGCAAAAAAACGATGGATTTAGGCCCAGATCTCTGTACAGGAGTGAATGTATGACATTGTTCTGCATTCTGTCCATCAATAGTTCTTTATGCATTTGTCACCCTGAGTGGGACGGGTATGCTCAGACGTGAGTCCCGTGCTCTTCATGCCACTGGAATCAAGCTATCCTGGCTGAAGAGGGGTGAAACCCCGAAACCAGTCCTAGGATGCTTGTTTCCTGTCCAGGGAGGACCTGGCCTGGCAGTTCGGGCTGGACTGTTCCCATTGGGCACAGGGTCAAGACTGATTTGCATATGGCTGGATCCAAACTGGAATGGCATGGTGAGCAAAAAAACGATGGATTTAGGCCCAGATCTCTGTAATGGGGTGAATGTATGAAATTGTTCTGCATTCTGTCCATCAATAGTTCTTTTTGCATTTGTCCCTGCGAGTGGGACGGGTATGCTCAGACGTGAGTCCCGTGCTCTCCATGCCACTGAAATCAAGCTATCCTGGCTGAAGAGGGGTGAAAACACGAAACTGATCCTAGGATGCTTGCTTCCAGTCCAGGGAGGACCTGGCCTGGCATTTCGGGCTGGACTGTTCCCATTGGGCACAGGGTCAAGGCTGATTTGCATATGGGTGGGTCCAAACTGGAATGGCATAGTGAGCAAAAAAACAGTGGATTTAGGCCCAGATCTCTGTACTGGGTGAATGTATGACATTGTTCTGAATTCTGTCCATCAATAGTTCTTTTTGCATTTGTCACCCCGAGTGGGACGGGTATGCTCAGATGTGAGTCCCGTGCTCTCCAGTGGCATACTGGAATCAAGCTATCCTGGCTGAAGAGGGGTGAAACCCCGAAACCAGTCCTAGGATGCTTGTTTCCAGTCCAGGGAGGACCTGGCCTGGAAGTTCGGGCTGGACTGTTCCCATTGGACGGATTTGCATATGGCTGGGTCCAAACTCAAATGGCATGGTGAGCAAAAAAACGATGGATTTAGGTCCAGATCTCTGTATGACATTGTTCTGCATTCTGTCCATCAATAGTTGTTTTTGGAATAGAAGTGAGGCTCATCCGGTACCACAAAAGCATCAATTGATGGATACCCCTATTGCTGGAAATCATTCCAACTAAAATATCTGGGAATCTTGGTCAACCGAGGTTTGGTAGGGATGGTCTCAGACAACCTCTCACCCCTTATAACACAAATGGAAACTGATTTTGTTAAATGTCTCTCTTAGGTTTTTCCATGTGGGGAAAAGTGCAGGCCATAAGGATGGTCACTTTACCTGGCTTTTCTAATGTACTTGGAATGCTTCCGATTGTAGTTTCTTTATCTACACTGCATTGAGTAGATGCCTGTATTCAGTCTTTCGCCTGGGGATCCATGCGTCCTCGTTTAGCTGCTGCCAAATTAATGGCTCGCAGCTCCCATGGTGGTCTGGGTTTACCATCTTTGGAACATTATTCTTTAGCCCTGCATCTCTCGCAATTCGTTTTTCTACTTTCAATTACGACTGATCCTCCACAATGGATTGCAATGGAACGTTCCCTACTTAATCGAAATGAAGGCCTTGAATTTCTGTATGGAACCCGTAACCCACAATCTTTCCCTCCACCCCCTGGTGATTCAAGTCACATACCAAGCATGGCATCAAGCACATCACCTTCTACGGGTTGCTCATGGTTTGCACTATAAAAAAATACTTTGGGGTAATGAGAGTATTCAAATAAATGGTCATGCACTTCACTGGTCCAGTTGGGAATCAAGAGGAATTCAGACACTTGATCAGGTCATGCTAAATGGAGGGTTAACATCCTTTGATTTGCTTTGTGAGGAGTTTGGTCTCCCATTACACTAGTCTTCACAACACTTGCAACTACAGCATTGCCTGAGGCGGTGTCTGGGTCCTCGCTTCTGGGCATTAGATTCAACGCCAATATTAGAATATCTCCTTATTTGGGGGCGGCATAAAGGAGTAATGTCAGGTCTGTATGGTATTCTAACTCATCACTGATATTCGCAGCCACTCCTTAAAGCTCTTTGTGAGAAATGGTAGTAGCGCTTACTCATTAGCATTGAAGAAGATGTCTGGTGGGACTTATTAGAAGCCTTTGACAAGGGCACTCAGGAAGCATGTTCGAAATGTTGCCTTTTCAAAACCTTGCATGATTGGTATTGGACACCTTTGAAACTGCAAAAAGCATAATTACTGCCACATTCTAAGTGTCAGAGTTGTCCTGGAGTCAATTATGACTTCCCCCATATACTCTGCGAATGTCCTTCAATACGGTGTTTTGGGGCTTATGTAGGGGATACTCTGAAGGAAACAGTTCCCCTCCGACTCCCCTTCACCCCCTTCCATCATCCTATTGCAGAATCTTGTGAATTTACCTGACAATACACATCCACATTGTCGCTTTTTATACACTGCACTCTCTACAGCCAAAATGTGTATCTTTAAACAGTTGCAATCGCCTAATACCCCCACGCACGAAGACTGGATGGTAGCAATGATTCAGACAGCATCCCATGAATGTGTAATATATATCGATTACAAGATCAAGAGGAAGTTCTCTAACAAGTATGGGCTCCTTTTCTCCGAGACCCCTGAATGTTCCCTTCTTCTTTCCCATACTTCATTCATCTTTTCTTCTTCTCCTCCTTCTCCTCCCCTTTTGCTTCACCTTCTTCTCCTTTTTTTTATTTTTCCCCATCCCACTCTTCCTGCTTTCTTTTCTTGTGTTGTACATGCATTTTTCACCTTTAGCTTCCCTTCCTTCTTCCTTCTTTCCTTCTCTCCTCTTTCATATTTTCCTTTCTTTTGCTCTTTCTTATCCGGGTATGGAGTCTACATTCATTTATCCTCATGCACTTATTTGTTTATTTATATATGCATTTATTTATTTACTTATCTATTTATTTACTCATTTATTTATGACTCCTTAATATAATTTTCCATCATCTTCATTGTTCACCACATCTTACATATTAAATGCTCCACAGATTAAACTTTGCTCCCCCTAGTAATATTCATATTCATGACTATTTATAATTAGGGTTCTGAACTTCCAAACATGCCATACAGTATATCCTTTGCTTCCATTATCTGTTGCTTATCTCTTCTATGACCACTTCATTATCCCTCCTCCTGCATATTTTGTATAGTCCTCTCTCCTTTGTACATAATGATGTCTTTATTGACAATAGACTCTTGTGAGCTCATAATGTTATGCAGCACTTTTATGTATTTATGTATCTTAACTTTTCTCAATAAAGAATTACAAAAGACAAAAAACAAAAAACAACCATAATGATACCTTATATTTAGCATGCTTCCTTCAAGTTTATTTTATTTGATATAGTCTAGTCTTTCGCAAAATTGTTCAGTGAGATTAGGGTGTAAACACAGCCATGCACAAAGGTGAAGGGTGTAAGGTGGGACACCACACTCACTGGAAATCCCCTGCACCTCCCAAACCAACGCCATTTGGTCTTTACCATGTGCAGGTTATTTAGGATTCAAAGATATCAGGCAGCTGCACTGCCTTTGGCCACCTGCAACTTTGTGAGCTAACCCTCAAAGCCTCCCCAGAGCTGACTGTGCATTATCATAGTCTGTACACAGTGGAAACTGGGAGAAGTGTGTTGCTATTAGCAATATAATAGCACTGAGGCCCCTGACTGGTTCAGCCACACACAGATTGTGGAATCATACATCCAAAACCAGCTGTTCAAGGTTTTCAGCCTTGGACAATGTGGGCCTGATTCCCAAAGGTAAACATACACCTTTGTGTACATTTACTCTCATTTTAGAACTCATAAAACTGCATTTTAATAGTGAGTCTATGACTCTGGAAATGTCGCAGCCGGGGCGAGAAGTCCGCACATAAAAAGGTAGTCATGTTTATCTTTTAATGTGCAAAGTTCTCCGCTCTAACTGTGGAGTCTCCACACTCATAAAATTACTATTAAAATTGCAGTTCTGTGAATTCCAAAACAAAAATAAACTTACACAAATGTTTACCTTTGTGAATCAAGCCCTGTATTTGGAAGGAAAATATTCTGGGTTCCTGCACATAATTTTTGGTGTCCAAAGCTGCACCAAATGTTTTCATTATCTCCCAAAAATGCACCTTTAGAGGTGCAATGAACATGGCTTTTGGCCAAGCATAGCCATTGTGCAGGCTGTGTTAAAGGAAATACACAGATGATTTGGGAGATTAACTCTCTACAGCAGCTGCACATGCTAATTGCAGGGGGACATTGTGAATGGTGGGAGGGTCAGCCACACACTTCATCCAACTACACCGCTGTGAACTTGCTGTGGAGGACCAAAGTCAGGGTCTGGACAAAAATACATACACTGTACTTAGGCCCTACTGCAAGGTTGTGCAATGTGTACTCTGGACTTGTCATTTATTGGGTATTGAGAACATTAAAAGCAAGGCAGATGGACCAAGGGTATGCATAGCTTTCTCAATCTATTTACCCCCTGAAGCACATGTGTACTCTTTGGGAGATACATTTCCCATGCCTGAATGAAGTGCACACAACTTGGACTTAACTTATTTATAGGATGTATGCACACAGAAATACACTCTAGTTAAGCCCATCTTTTATTCAATGTAAATATGGATCTTTTTAACTTGTGCATAATGGAAATGCCAAGCCCTAAGGCATTTTTCATCATGAGTAATTCAACAGATAAGGTTGATCACACTCCCTCCCCAGTTTCTAGTGATCCTGTCGACACTGACAGTTGTCCTTTCACAGCATCTCTCTCCTGCCTGAAGCCTATCCCTCCCTCCAAGTACCTTGTCTTTCTCTAAATTGTACATGCATTGCAACCTCAAGTTTAATTTGAGGAACTTCAACATTCGAACTCTCTGAAATAGCCCTTCCTGCTTATTTCTTTGACTTTGTTGGTCATTAATCTCCTCACCACTGGAAAGCACGATCCATCGTCCTCTTTGACCCAAATGTGCTCATCAACCAATTCCAGGAAAGATCAGTCCTACCCTGGATATCCATCTTAACCTACTGTACTTCCTAGAACGTTTCATTAGCAAACCTTGGAAGGAAAATTATTGCACTCTCAGTGTAAAGACCAAGATCCTGATGCCACTTGCTTTCTTATTCATGTCCAGCATGTTCTAGAGAAAGCTACAACTACTCCTGAAGCTAACTGATTATTGTAGGGAATGGATTTCACAGACCCTAGTCCATATGTGTGCTCTCTCATTCATTTCAACTCAGAAATGTAGCTCTCTCCTCTTTCATTCAGGCCATATCTTCTCTGAATTCCCTGTAGGAGGCACCAAGGTCATACTCTTCAGGGATAAATTAATAAACTCTGTAAGTAAATACTTTGCTACCTTCACTACTTTGGATTAGGCCCAAATTCACATAAAATGCTTATTTTCCAAGCCCTGACATTTTGCCTCTGCCAGCAAACAATGGGGATGCTCCTCCTACCTTCAAGGAACCCAGTGTGTTCATCATTCTTTCTATCCCTAGGGGAGTGGGAATCAGTTCAGCTCCCAAATTCCTAATCCTCCCCTCGTACCAGGTACCACGTTAGAACCCTACCAATCACGTAAAACTTCCTCAAGCTCTTGTTTCTTCCTCTTAAGAAGACATCAAGTTAGACTAGTAGGACCACAAGGATTCTACCGGTGGTCATGACCATCTTGACTCCAGAGGTATCAATCTTCTCAAAGATGCAAAAATCTCTCTCTATCCTGAACCACCACCTTGACCTATTTCCTTCATGATCCAGACTTCTTAGTCAATTTTGACAAGTACTCTTGTACACTACCTCAAAACACAGATTGTTTGGGATTCAACATTTTGTCTAATTTCTTCACTCGCAAACGTCCACCAAAGGGAATTCCCTGAATCAAAAAGGAATTACTGACAGCCCTTTCTGTCCTTTCTCTTCCCCTCAGATGTCCTGCTTGCATAATCAGTCTTTTGGCGACCTCAGAAAAGCAATATTTCTTGCACTTTTCCATTATTAGACCTTCCATGTTGCAAAACTATTCATCTTCAGCTTGGGCTTTAATTCAACCATATTATTCCGGGCTGGTAGTGTTGGTCTGAAGTCCTCTGCAGTCTCTGGAACATAGAAGCCTGGAATGGCGTAGGCATTTCTGGAACAGATGTAGATTTGACCATTGAGTCAGATGCCAGCAGGTCATGCTTTAGGACCAACTTGAATTGGATGATCATGGTAGGCTTGTGGTTTCTTGTGGAGCATCGACTCCATAATAATGCCCCGGAAATATCATTAGTGCACCTTTCTCAAATTGGACCACTTTTTATCTGGCGGCAATGTAGATGAAGTCTGTGGTGTAATTTTCAGCACATTGTCTCAGTTGCAACCTAGTGGTTGCCACTGATTATCTCTTTGGTATTTTGAACTTGAGTACACATGATACTCTTGTCACCTTTAAAACTCCAGTGACTTATGCTAGATCCCATGTGTTTTTGGCCATCTAGGACATTTGGGTCTCTTCAACTGGATATCTTGGCACTTACCTTAGCTATCAATCTTTTGCGGGTTGGTCTCCAGATTTGAAGACATGAGCCATAGATACCTTCCTTCACGAGTGAGGGAAATGAAAAAGATGGGTGGGATGCTTGAGTTAATGCTTGAATGAATCTCAGCCACAGATAATGATCTGTGCTGCATTTATTTGTCCACTATGCTATCTCGGGCAGGAACCAGCCTTATGCAAATTAGACTTGGTCCTCTTCCAAAAGGAACAGTCCAGCTCGAAATGACAGACTAAGTCTCCTCTGAACAGGAACACAACGAAACCCAGACTGATTTTCAGCAAAAAGGACTGTTCCATTCACTAGACTATTTTTTCTTGTGTAACAGCATTCTGCTTCCTTTAAATATAAAGAGATAATTTTGCCTCCCTTCAACCCCAGCCCCTGACCCCCACCAAATATCTTTTGGATTCCATAAATGAGTGATGTACAGGATTTTTAGTAGTGAGTTTTTTCTGGATCTACTCCAAGAGCGTTTTCACCTGTAAAAATGGATGGTTTATCCAATGCGAGAAGCTTATTTGTAGCACTGGCATCATGGACCATCCTATCCTGTTGTCTCATCTCGTTACCATTTTCTTGGGGTCAAAGTTCATTAATGAGTGCAGTGGTTTAACGAAACTTGAGAGGGCTCTGCAAAGCACTTGGAGGGGACCTACCTCAGGAGTCAGTCCTGAACGCTCAGGCCAGGGTACTGTGCTGAGGGGGCCTCCTGGAGCTCGTGCCCATCCCCTGCACCGCAGGGCCTGCAGGAGCCTATGTAACGCCACTGAATGATTAGTTTAATTATTTTCTTTTTGGGTGGTAGCAGCAGCTGAAGCTGGGGCGATTATATCTCCCCCAGATATGATTGACTAAGTGGTGCAAAGGTAGCCCTTTTATGCCATTTAACTTCTATCGGAACCATGCATGGATATCCTTTGGACCCTGGAGGTGGTATTCCATTTCCACAGAGTTCACACAGATTTAGTTTCATGGCATTGTCACATAGGAGAAGTTCAGAGCAGTAACAATCAGACTGGATGAATGAAAGTGGACTGGAGCACAATGGCAAAGCTGCAAAATTGAGATGTTCCTTCTGGCCCACATAACTGCCTATAAAGCCTATCTTGGACACTTAATTCTACGCTGATTAGGCCAGAGCCTGTGTGTTTGTTTGGTCCTATGCATTGTTTCTTGTGATAAAAATGTAAAATCTTATGGGAATTTTGGGTTATCAGATCTGGGTATGAAGTCTCAAGTAGTAACAGTTGTCAAAGGGACATGTAGTTTTAATTCCACCTAAAAATGGCTTTACCTTTTCTTCTAGCAATCATTCATAAATTCATAGTGTGAGCACTAGCCCTAAAGTTTTCCTTGGGCTCCATCCGCCAGAGGCGCCACAGGCAGAGGCTGCCAAATAACTAGGCAGCTTTGACTCGATTTTCCCTCATGCCTTTTTCTTCCACCACCAAACTTCCTATCTCCTTTTCTCCCTCTTGCACTTTCTTTTCATCCCTGGTTTGCCACTGTTTTACGATTGCTTTTCTGCCTTTCTTTCTCTTACTCTGGGTCAAAGTCTAATGAAGAAAATGAATTCCTAGGCCCCAACAATAAGTGCTATTGTCCCACACTTGCCATCTCAGGCACACATTTAGCACTGCTTGTTAGAGGCTCGTCGTAAATAGCCTGGCATGATGACATGATAACAACAGCACACTGACAACATAAAAAGACAACTCAACAATATAAAGGCCAATGCAGCTCAGTATGCCAACACAACGCACTAAAAAGACATGTGTGATTGTGATTAGATATTAGCGTGTTTTTGTGTTGTGGTGTGAAGTTATTATGTTGCGTTTTGTGCTGTGCAGAGATTTGTAGTTCCTTTAGAGACATCAACAAATGCCACTTCGACCAGAGGAAAGAAACAGAGTACAAGTGTTTCAAACCGACTAGGAAAGAAGCTGGTTTTAGGACCAGGGTTTTTGATATCTCTCACTTTCTAAAATTAGGTGCCTTTTAAGTTTGAATGGACGGTGGCAACAGAGTTATTAATCATTCCTAACCGAATAATACTTCCTGTCATCGAGCAAATCGAGCTATTAAAATGAAACAACATGTCTCGATTAGCGTTAGTCTGGGTGAATGTTTGACCCTGTCAAGTTTGCAGGAGGTCCTGAACTTTCTTGAATTCCCCAGTTTAAAGGTGCTGCACAATGATGCCTGAAATGATCATAGCCAGGCCAGTAGCTCATGATAGACTGTCAGGACATCCGGCTTGATGAATAGGCAACACAAAGCAAATACAGATTCAGGGGGGTATTTGTGTAAACCCAGAAGTAAGTCATGTCTAATCCAGTTAAGAGCACGCACAGCCTCGTGTACCAAAACTGTCAATGTGACAACAAAACAAATCTTCACTACCGTTATAAATGTTTAATTATGAAGAATGACAATCTAATTGCACCCTGCAGGAGACGTTGGGCCCTTAAAGAGGCTGACATTATTCGTACTGATAGTCAGAAGTGTTTAACAGTAATCTGAATTTTCCGCATTGTTTACCAGAAGGGCTAGACATCAAAACCATTTTAATGAAATTGAAGATTTCAATAAAACAGAAGCACCTTCAGGCAATGCTTTTAATGAGAAACATTCGCAGCTGGTCAGTGATTGAAGCTAGGCCTTCGACATAGTAGCCTGCTGCAGCGTTGGATATTTTATTAACGAGTTTTCACTGACGTAAATGAAGTAGCCATCAATAAAGTGCTATTTCAGTAGAGGAGCCTGGCTTTTTCACTTCTGCCCGTGGTTTCTCACATGCGAGCCTTACACTCCCTGTCAGATATCACGCATTTCCAAGGACCCGGTAAAATGAAATCTGGCTTTGCTAAGAAATGTGTGCTGAGCCTCAAGTAATGCAAGCCCTTGATATGAATTGTGTCACATAAATAATGGACGCAGCCATTCTTTTCACATTATGTCCGTGTGATAACATAATGAATGAATAATGGTATTCTAACATGCTTGCTTTTCCTGTTCTAAGGGCCTCGGATAATTTCGATGCACGGAATGGATTGCAATTCTCTGGAATTGCCTTTTCAATTGAATAATACAAAGAAGTTGGAAATTTACAGACTTGTGAAATTTTCAAAAGTCAATTAAACCTGGTTTACTCATGTAATTGGAGAATATATAGCAACGAAGGAGCTTATCTACTAAATTGCAAAACAAATCTTTTAACATGACTCTCTGAACACCGAAGTCTTAAACTACCTTATTCTTCAAGATACATAACTTTAGAGAAGGGGAAGGTGGACCTAGCTAGGAAGAAATGGGCAAGACATGAGACAAGCATTGCAATGCAATAGGTCTCGCATTTTTGAGAATTAAAGCTATTGCTGTTGTAAATGACAAAAGGGCCAGATGTACGACCATTTACAATGTACAAGTGTCTGAGATACTGATTGCAATTCCCAATGGGGTCGCAAATTGCGAGCCTCATGAATATTAATGAGACACTCACAATTTGCTACCCCATTGGGAATGACTGGTCCTCCAAGGTATGGTGGCCTGCTGGGTTTAGCAGACTACCATGTCTGGGACTACTTCTAAATAAAGCAAAACAGGATGCATTTTTAAAAAACAAAAATGGAAACGTTTTCGTTTCAGTTTTTTAAGGACAGGTAGTGGTCCCTGGGACCATTGCCTGCCCATAAAAAAAATGTTCCCCTGCATTTGCAAAGGGGAAGGGGTCCCCTGGGGACCCCTTCCTATTTGTGACTGCTTTACCTCCCTCTTGAAAAGGGTGGTAAATTGCGAGTGTTTTGCAACCACAATTGCGGTCGCAAAACTTTCATACATAGGGCTGCGAGTCACAATTAGCAAGGGACACCCTTGGAACCCCCTTCCTAATTTCGAGTCGCAAAACACAATTTCGCAAGTCACAATTTTTTGCGACTCGCAAAATACTGTTTGGGCATGGCTCTATCAGATATTGCATGCGCAAACGGGTCGCAAAACTGTTTGCGCATGCATAATCTCATCGCACAACCGGCCCAATGTCTTTTACCCATGTGTTTTGGTTTGGAGAGTAGTGGATGTATGAACAGAGACACAGCTGCAGCACTGCCTAGAGGATTTTGAATGATGAATTACCAATGCGACCAAAGATGCAGCTGCAGCACTGCCTAGAGAACTTAGAATGAGGAATTACAGATGAGACCAGAGAAGCAGCTATTAGCACTGCCTAGAAGACTTAGAATGAGGAATTACAGATGAGATCAGAGTAGCAGCTAGCAGCAGTGTCTAGAGGACTTCGAATGAGGAATTACAGATGGGATACGAGTAGCAGCTTGCAGCACTGTGTGAAACACTTAGATTGAGGAATTACCAGTGGGAACAGGGTCATAGCTGCAGCACTGCCTAGAGGATTTAGAATGGGGGAGATGCTGACGGGATGAGAGAAGCAGCTAGCAGTACTGCCTAGAGGACTAGGAATGAGAAATTACTGATGGGACCAGAGAATTTCAGACATACTAAGAACTGAGCGGTGAAGTGATCCTGGTAAAGAATGTCAGTTTAAAAGAAACACTAATTTGTCAGCAGCACGGCTTTAAAATTAACAAGAGCCTCCGTACCCCTCCACCAAAGAAAAGTTACATTGCTTTGAAGTAGTTGTCATCGTCCACATCTGAACCTCAGTAACAATCAATACAAATAGCAGCCGCTTCCTCTTTACAACAGTAGTCGTTCTTTTAAAGAGAAGCACCTACCAGCCCTGCTCTAACGTAGGAGCAGAGGTTTTTCAAAACACAAACTGCAATAGAGAGGGGCCTGGTCTGGCCACGCAGGAAGATGAGCGCCTGAGGAGTGAGCTCCGTCGCGGGATGGGCCCCTGACGGGATTAATCCACTCACCTGCATCTGCAAGGCTTCTTCTTCTTGCCCAATTGCAGTCGGAAGACATGTGGGCAGATTTGGCGGGTTTTCCGGCGGCTCAGGATGGCGGTTCTCTGATATTGAGAGCTGGTGAGGCGCTTCCGCAGCTCCGTTCTGCTTTGTGCTTCCTGCCTGATGTGCTGCACTAAGCCGCGCCTTCTTTTCCTCAGGGAGCCACGCCCTTCATGTTGTCAGGGGCGGTTGGCGCTGCCCCCAACTGGGCCGCGCCTCCTTGTGCTAATGAGGTTGCATCCCCTGGTAATTCCCGACCTCGCTGCAATGGAACCCTCGCTTATAGTTGGCGAATAAGCGATATCTTTGAAGCTGTGCCCTTTTGCCTGACGGGACTGTTTCTCCTCGTCTTTGTGGTGAACAAACCTCCTCCTGCAGCTGAGGAGGTTTTACTTTGCCTGCTGAGACTGCACCTCCTATCGTTACTGTGGTGAAATGTTTATGGCTGGCTAGGGCAGTGCCTCCTACTTCAATTAGGACTGCGCCTTTGTTGCTGAGACCGCACCTTCTATCATTACTGTGGTGGTATGTTTATGGATGTCTGGGGCAGTATCCCCTGCCCCAATTAAGACTGCTCATTTGTTGGTGAGAGCGCGCCTCCTGTTGACTCCCAGCCAGGACATGGTGGAGCCCATGGTTTTTGTCACTGACTGACCGGCATTTATGAGGCCGCACCATATTATTTGTCAGGGCCATTTCTCATCACCTTTTTTTTGTATAAGCACGCCTCCGCCTGCAACTAAGGCAGCTTCTATTTGTTTATTGGGGCCGCACCTGGCGTCATATTTGTGAATGACTGAGGCCGTGTCTCCTACTTTAATTAAACCCTTCGGTGCTGCAGGCGTCCCCCGGCCGTCCCATGTGATGGTGGGCATGTGTGGAGGACGGCTGGGGGCCGTCCAAACCCCGCCCACTGATTAAATTGCCCGCACCACGGCGGAATTTGCGCCTTGGTCAACGGGTTAAAAAACTGAGCCTTGTTACACATTAGTGTCCTTCTTGGGAATTGAGGACGTAGCATATTGTTATCTTTTCGCATCTACTATAAAGGCGAATATTTTGACACCCCACAGCATATACCAGCCTCAAACTTGCCTCCCTCCTTTTATTTTCCTGTATTTTTCTAAATATACTGATAAGTATCATTATATATAAGTTTGTATTTTAGGAGGAGACAAGCAACGATTTATTTTTCCTGCGGAGCTGTTTTTACTGCGCATTAACCCATATCTTCATTTCTTCCTCAAAATGCATGTAACTCCTTTACTGTTATCTTAACGATTCTATTATATTGTTGGTATTCCTCATGGAACCTTTTCTCTGTCCTCACACATGCTTTTCATAACAAATTGAATCCAGGCTACTATTGTAGGTGACATATCGCTAATCTCTGCACTTATCAACTAAATAGTTACCAATTGTACTATTATTGCAAGCATTTTATTCAGCTCATTAATCTCACCTAAGGTTTCTCAAATTGTCTACATATTATTACCTTATACCACAAAACAACGTCTCCACACTACTTCAAAGTTTCCATCGAACACTACACTCAAATGTCTAATAAGCAAGGAAGCAAGAATCCTAAACAACTTCTCTTCACAGAAGTTCTCAAACAATCCAACATCATGCCAACAAAAGGAACTACATCCTCTTCACCCAACTTGCCTCAGGTTTCACCCCCTACTACTGAACATGCATCAGCGGAGACCATGCAACTTATACTACATGAAATTTATGGGGTCAGTTGCCGACTAGAAGGAATGGATGTCACAATTACCTCTTTGGCTGAAGAGACCAAGTCAAATAGAACAGACATTGCAAGCTTTCACACCAGAATTGAAGGTCTTGACTCTAGAATCCTGATAATGAAAAATCGTTTTGACTCAATTCAAAACAAAGTTCAGGATCTTTTATTCCTCCACAGCAAAATCATCGACTTGGAAGACCGTAGGAGAAGGGACAACATCCGCTTCTTTGGGTTTCCGGAACATATCGAAGGCCAAAACACCAGAGCTGTTCTTTGCACTATCCTTCCAAACTTGACTTGCATTTCTTTTACTCCACCTCTAGAAAACTAACGTGCTCACAGAATTGGTCCCCCACGTAAAGATCCTGGAGCGCGTCCAAGACCCATTGTTGCCTGTTTTCTCTGTCATGAGCAAACAAGACAATTATTGGCTGCAGCTCGCTCACAAGGCTCCTTTTCGTTTGAAGGTCATCTCATCCACATGGCAGCTGATTTTTCTAGGGAAACAAATGAACGACGAAAAGCTTTTTCTCCATGCGGCCTCAATTGCTACAACTAGAAATCAAATATGGCTTGTTTGAACCTGAACGCTTTTGTATCACCAGAAAAGGAGATTCTAAAGATATCTATGATCTGGAACATCTACAGAAATTTCTGGTCAGTATTAGACTTCAAGACATGGAAACCCAACCTTCACAACATGATCAATCTCAATCATCCTCTGCCTTCTCCCCGCAATTGCTGGATCACAGACGACAAAACCTTAGTAATTCCAGGCACCGTGGTAGGGAGTTGGAAAGACCTAATCGCTCCCAAGAAGATAAAAATTCAGCTCGGCAATCTGTTTCACAAAAGAGCCGCATAGAGACAAATCTAGGTCCCCCCTCAAAAATCCCTCAGATGCGGACTGAATAGTTTCCTGCTACTTTAATTGGTTATTCATATGCTTAGTTGTAATTAATAGTAGACATTGTATTTACTCCTGGTCTTCATTCATTAATATTAATATCAGATTTAATCTATCTACTTCTGCATGTTATGGTATTTAAACATTGTTAGATGAATTGTAGTCAGTACTTTCCTCTACTTTCTCTTTATTCAATTTTACATTTATGATGCTCTTTTACTGAATAATTGTTGCCTGTTTTTCCAGCATGCCATAGATGTGGACTGCATAACTTCCTGCTATTCAATTGGGTCTTTGTAAACTTAGCTGTAGTTAACAGTACACCTTATATTTTTTCCTGGACCTCATTTAATAATTCTAACATTAATTTGTCTGCTTCTACATGTTATGGTATTTAAACATTGTTGGATGATATATGACTCGTTTTATTACTTTACTTTCTCTTTATTCAATTCTGTTTGAATGATATTTTCTTCCTTCATAATGGTTGCCTGCTTTTTTCAACGTGTCATACTGCACTGTACTACTTTCCACCAGTATTCCCTTCTAATCTATATTATCTTATTTAATCTTCTGATATTAGTTACTAGTATGTTTTATACCATTTTTAGGCTTTTTTCATTGTTACTACTTACATTACGAGTAATTCGTTCTCCATTATAAGCTAATGATATTTGAACCCCCCCTTTTTTAACTATGCCATTATATATTGTATTTTTCTCCTTTATATTTTTACAGTTCTATTTTAAAATATCTCAACTGTCACTATCAATATTATAAGTTATAGCATGTTATCATAGGACATATTCTAATAAAACTATTCTGATATTTAATTACTCGATTACACATTTTTAATAATCCACATATAGTGACTTAATACCATTTCATGCCTATTTATATGCATAACGAATATTCCTTTAGATTGATATATGTAATTTTTATTGATAATTTCTCTCTCCTTACTGTGAACTAGTCTATGGGTCTTAAACTCTCACTTTGCTCTTACTCACTCTTATGACATCTTCTACACTATTCATGAATCTTTACCAATATGTCACTATGGGTTTTCTACCTTATAGTATTACCCGCCTTACTAATTCTTTCTTTTCCCCTGAGGGGATCCTCCCCCCTGCGGTGGTGCTCCAGTGCGCCCAGGCCCACGGTTGACAGTTTAGGACTCCCAACTTTATTTTATCTATACCCTCTTCCTTCATCTTATTCTCATTATACCCTCATTCCTTCCCTCCCTTTTAGGGTCCCCAATCCTGTCCCGTTCCTACTCTCCTCTCATTTCAACTTCATTCTATACCCCCACATAACTTGTTGCGTTGTTTCTACTTTACTGTCTATCTTGACTACATTTTCTCTCTTTCACTTGGTGCCAACTGTTGCCGGTCTACCTACCCTCCCTTCAAAAGAAGATAAAACAGTAAAAGGGAAAGAAAAGAAAAAGAAAAAGAAAAAGTAGAAAGGAAACAGAAGGCAATGAAAAAGAAACTGCCTAAAGAGATATCATGAAGAAGAAAGAACATCAGGATAAGAGGTCAACCCCAATGCTTGAAAATATTTGTAAACTTTTTACCTTAACACGCTGATATTATGTTAACATTCTAGAGCCTACAGGCCATTTCAACTTATCCAAGAAATTTGTCGCAGTAATTCCTGCGTTTCCTTAAAAAGATATAATATGATAAGTATGAAGAAAAAAGAACATCAGGATTAGGGGCTGAAACCAGTGCTTGAAAATATTTGTGAACTCATTACATTAACACTCTGACATTATATTAATTCCAGTTAAGGGGGGTGGGATAGCCTGTCAGGTGTGAGCAGGGATGGTGGTTTGCTCATGGTGACTTTGGGAGCAGGGTTGGGTCACAGGGTGGTAAAGGGAGCATGGGGATAAAACGAAATCCAGAATCATCCATTCATTGTTAATGTCTTCATAAAGTGTTAGGCTAAGAATAGGACTATTGACTGAGGCCGTAGTTTTTCAGAAAACTCTTGTTTATATTGTTTATATTGCTGGGCTGTCCGGATTATTCCCTCCCGTTTGCTAATGAATAAAAAGAAATTTTTAAAAGTGGTTTCTTTCACTGTCAATGGCCTTAACAATAATAAGAAAATGCGGGCCATTGAGGCATTGAGTAAAACAGAAAATCCAGCGGCTATTCTAATACAAGAGACTCATATTCCGGCGGGGAAACTGGTAGACTTTCCAATGTTTAGGTCCTGGGCACCATACAGGGGTTTTTCCTCCTCTTCCGTGTCCCAGCGGGGTACGGCAATCTTCCTCAGCAAAAAACTTCAGGCTGAGGTAGTTAATTCTGAAAGCGACCTGAGCGGAAGGTGGTGCTGGGTCACCTGTAATCTTGGGAATAGATTTCTAACTTTTGCCAGTATAAATGCCCCAGTAGAGGAGTGAGGACAACCCTATGCCATACGAAGAGTTCTTTCAATCTTTAATTCAAATACCTGATGAACTGATCATAGGGGGAGATTTCAATTTCTTAATGAATCCCAAAATTGACTGCTCAGCTATATACAAAAAACAACTAAAACAAAAACTTTAAAAGTTTTAAGAAACTCTGGCAAAACTTTGGACATAGCTGATCGGTGGAGGGCAGTATTTCCAACCAACACCGCCTATACCTGTTTTTCGGGTAGATCCTCGCACATTGATTTTTTCCTTATCTCTAGGAGACTGTTCTTTAGCCACAGAGAATCCTTATGAATAGATTTTCGGATCATGCGATGGTCATTATAGAGTTAGAGTTGGGCAAATATATTACGACCCCTAAAAGATGGATGTTAAATAGGCAATATCTATCAGAAGAGAGCTGGGTGCTTTTCTCTAAAAAAGAGATAAAGGAGTTTCTTGAGCGAAATCACGGCTCAGCTCCACCGCATATGGTCTGGGACTCGCTCAAAGCCTATGTACGGGGACTAGCCATTGGTAAAGATGCTGACAATGCAAGGAAATTTAAAGAAGAAAAACTAATTTTAGAGCAAAAAGTGCAAAGGTCTTTTGATATCTTTATCGGTAACCCCTCAGCTTTTAACCAATGGCAATTTGATCAGGCTAGAAGGGATCTTAGTGAAAAATATTATGATAAAAGTGAATCCTCTTTTCAACACCATCGGCAAAAGGTCTATGAACAGAGTAATTATACCAGGAGGTTCCTTGCCTGGCAAGCCAGGGATCGGCAACAACCAATCGGATAAATGCACTGAGATGTCCTACACCGATATCCACTCAAATGACCTGGGAGCCATAGGGGATATAATGTTACAACATTATCGGAATATACATGGCCAACAACAACTCATTGACAGTATCTCGCTGGGAGAGTTTCTTCAGATATATGAATTGCCCACACTTTCAGATATCGATAAAACGAGTATGGCGAGTACTTTTACGAAAGAACTGGTGGAGGTTATTAAAAATCTTCCGAATGGTAAAGCCTGTGGCCCGGACCGCCTCCTGGCGGGATTTTTAAAAACCTTTTCGAGTGCCATTTCTGAATATCTTTTATTGATTGCTAACTTCATTCTAGAGGGCAGTTTAATACCATTTTCTTTTAGAAAAGGGAATATAGTCAGCATCTTGAAGAAAGGAAATGATTGTGAAGACCCGAATTCTTATCATCCCATCACGCTTTTAAACTCTGACTATAACATTATTACTACATTTTTAGCTAATCGTTTTAATAGAATTGCCTCGCATTTGATCCATCCTGATCAAAATGGCTTTATCGCATGGAGGCAGCTCGGGACCAATACACACTATCTCTTTTTCAGGTCTACTGTGGTCATAAAATGATGTTGTATTAAACGGCATCAATTATATGGATTTATTTATGGATAATATGTTGCTTTTTATATGGATTTCAATTTAAAAAAATACTTTGTCTCTCTTCTTGATTGTCTTTTAATATCAACATACTGCTGTCTTTGTGGTGAGCCAGAGTACCCCCTCTCTCCATTCTGCCCTTTATCCTCTCATTGTATTCTCAATAATTCATCGTTCTTTTCCTTTGACAAGTATATTGATTCCTGAACTATTAATTCATTTTGACAGTATTTTAGTATGACAAGCACTCGCCCTCTATCTACCATTACATGGAATGTACACAGCCTCACCCACTACATTAAAAGGAAAAAAGTACTTTCTTATCTCCAATCCAAACATGTAGATGAGGCTCTATTGCAAGAAACACACCTAGATGTGCTAGAATCTGACAAACTCTGCAGGGAGTTGGTGGGGAAGGTCATTCACAGCAACATCCGAAAAGGTGAACCCACAGATACTAGTCCTATACACAAATGTGAAGTTGCAATCCTTATTCGTAAATCACTTCCAGTCACAATGTCCAAAACATGGTCGGATCCTGATGGCCGCTATGGGGTCGATTCGAGAGCTGTCTGTAGCGTTACCTTGCGACCGACTCGTTCCGGGAGCTGGTCCATCCGGACCATGAATTACGATGCGCAAAAGTGCCACAATTTTGTCCGACACGTAGGCTACGATTCCAGCAGCATTTCCCGTACGAGCCGTACCTCCAAACGCCTATTCGAGTCGCTCGGAAGCAATTTCCACAGCAATTTATGTCCGGACAAGTACGATGTGCAAATCCTACGCGCCAGACGGGTCGCCACTAGCAGCACCTCACAGCATCCGGTAGAGCTGCATATCAGGTCCAATTTGCACCAGAACATGATCCACGGCTACAAGACGGACCAACTCTGAACGTTTCCGAGACGGAGCAACGGTCAGCAAGTAAGAGACTATCAAACAATGAATCCCATTGCGCAGGTCATCCCAGTACTGTATATCTATGAACGGATCATGAACAGACACACACATCGCAGTTGGTAAGTCAAACACCCCCACAAACAAACAACACGAACACGCAAAATGCTACACACACATAGGGGGGTGACATCCCTTCCACCAGCAACAGCAAAACCACAGGGGTAGCATGGTCCTCATTACCAGCAGTCCCCACACCTGGGGGGGTGCCCTTCACCACTACCAACCACAATCCTAGGGGGATGGATGCCCTGCACCACTACCATCCCCACTCATAGGGGGATGGATGCCCTGCACCACTACCATCCCCGCTCATAGGGGGCTGGATGCCCAGCAATACCAGTACCCCCAACTCATAGGGGGATAGATGCCCTGCACCACTACCATCCCCACTCATAGGGGGATGGATGGCCTGCACCACTTCCATACCCACTCATAGTGGGCTGGATGCCCTGCACTACTACCATCCCCACTCATAGGGTGCTGGATGCCCAGCAATACTAGTACCCCAACTCATAGGGGGCTGGATGCACAGCACTACTACCATCCCTACTCATAGGGAGCAGGACCACTACCATCCCCACTCATAGGGGGGTGGATGCCCTGCACCACTACCATCCCCACTCATAGGGGGCTGGATGACAAGCAATACCAGTACCCCCAACTCATAGTGGGCTGGATGCACAGCACCACCAGCATTCACACACATAGGGTGACCAAGCAAACCACCCTCCCTACCAGCTTGGCAAGATTGTATGTTTGTGTGTGCAAAATGCCCACAACACAGATTCTGACAGTGAACATACAATGTGACTCCCATCACATGTGTGCCCAAAAGGTGATTGTGAGGTTCAAAACACCAGCATTTTAGTATCATTGTGGAAATAGGGTCTAAACCCTCATCACTACAGTGACCAAATGGTGATTGTGGGGTTCAAAACACCAGCATTTTAGTATCATTGTGGTAATGGGGTCTGAAAACCCCCATCACTACAGTGGCCAAAAGGTGATTGTGGGGTTTAAAACACCAGCATTTTAGTATCATTATGGTAATGGGTTATAAACCCCCCATCACTACAGTGACCAAAAGGTGAGTGTGGACATAATAATAGTAGCATCACCAGACCAGCATTTGTGATTACAGGTCCCAACACCACAATCAATGTAGTGGCAATGTGGTGGTTGTGTCACATACAAACATAGATTTGAGAGGCAAAGATTGCGGTGTATCACAAGAACTCCCTCTGCCATGTGCTCTACGAACAGACATACAAACTGAGGAATCCTGTGTAGACTGTTGATGTTAGGTGACAAAGTCACATACCATGGCAGCAATGGGACATACCAAACATGAGCAATATGCAGGATGATGAGCTCCAAGACGAATGGACACTAGGGGCAAACCTCCAAATAACATCCACCCAATGGAACGCTAAAGCCATACCAATGCAGAGGTGCAGATGCACAAACACAGTCAGGCAGCCCCATACTGCATGTCATACACAACACGTGTGTGTGTGTCTCAGTGTCCCCAGGCTAGTACACAACACATGACGGTGGGCTGAACTGCAATGATGCAGATGTGTACACAGTGCCATACAAAAGTAACTCATGAACTGGGCACACCTTTGTGGGCAAGCAGGCATTGTCAGAAGAGTGGGATCCCAACTGATTCATGTGACACAAGCTGGGTGGAACAGCAACCAACACAGCAAGAGACAGACCCACTACAGCAGTACCCTAATTTGTTGTGACAGTAGCCTGTACACCAATCCCATGGTGATGGCAAAGGCATACTGTGGAGCGCAGTCAGATGTGTGTCCTGGTTCATGTGTCCTGAACAACAAACTCACATCACACCTCCATAAACACAAATCACTGGCCATTGCCTGCAAACAATGGGCAAAAAGTAGGTAGGGGCCTAGACATGAACCAACTCCCATTTGGCCACCCTCAACACCACAAACCTTGATCTGCAACAATGTGCATCAGCTAGGCACACAGGGACTGGTGACATTACTCATGCACACATGACAATCCCAGGGGTGGTAGGGGGATCTAAGGTACCTGCAAATCCTCACACATGGCCTGTCAACAACACCTGTGAATGTCTGCCACACTGCACAGTATACGGAACATTGGCATAATGTGAAAACTACCCAATTCATTCGGAACCCTGCCACATACCTACACCAATGAGGAACCAAAGGAGAGCCACAACGAACACATGTTGACACCTTCCAACATAGCAGCAATTACCCTGATGATTGGGAGTAGTCACACACACATACAAGTGAGCCTCTCACTGAAAGATACCACATAGGGAAAACAACATGATGTTGGTAACACATAAGTGCCAATGGGAATCCAGAATGTGTCCCACGTGCGTCTTACAACATCCCTGGAACTTACAACTGAAACAGCCAGGGATGACACCCTAATGACCAATAGTTTGTCATGCACCTACATCCCAGAAAAGCCAGGGTAAAGATGTTTTATGAACACTCAGCAAGTGCACAAAACAGGTACATCTGTCTGGAACACCGGCTGTGTCCAAAAAAGGGAAGGGAACACACACAGGCATGCTCACACAACACACACCATGTGCCCATGCAATGTCCCAGAATTACACAATGCCATGAGGGAACTCCACTCCTGGGGAAGGTCAGCTGTGCCAAACGTTGTCTGTGCAGGCTTCTGTCATGCCAGCACAACACTTGCCCAGTGAGCCAACAATTACAACACAATAAAAGCTCTGGTCACAGCAGCCTGTGTACGGGAGTCTCCCTTCAGTCATCTCCACATACACAATACACATGTAGAGCAAGTTGGACTGATGACACAGAGGAGATGGTCCTAGTCAGGGAATCTTACTATGTGCCCAAACGTAAGCTCAACATATGTGCAACAGTGTATGCCAAAGATGTGAAGTAGCAAACCCAAAGAGAAAATCCTGGTCACAACATTTTTCCATCATTACACCCTGAAATTGCAGCTAAGGATGTCATGGATACATAGCAGAAAAGTACACATATCCCATGGACCACATGGAGTACATCACATCAAGAAATCATTCTGTTATACCTTTAAAACACCTGTACAACAGCAAGTTCATGACACTCATCATCAACATCATGTACATTTGATGCAACACCACTGGATAACGACAATAGGCTTTATTCAGCACATAACTCATTGAAACTGTTAAGTCTACGTTGTCAAAAGGCCAATAGCCAGTCCATTTCAGGAGTCCTCCCAGGGTGAAATGTGAGAAGTTGTCACCCATTGCTGTCCTGCACTGCTACGGGCAGGGAACATCTCCCCTTGGAGGGCCATACACAGGGCCAGGCCATGCACCGCAGGGACAGGATCGGGGGACAGCAGAATGGGGCAGGGGAGGGCTGGTGGGTCCAGGAGTGTCACTGGCAACTGCAGTGGAGGTGTCTGACACAGTGGGCGCCGTCACCACGGCAGGGCCAAAATCAGATGTGGTGGGTGCTGTCACCACTGCAGGGCTCAAGTCAGACAGGGTTGTTGCTAGCACCACTGCAGTGGGCAGGTCAGATGGTTGGGACGGGGTCTCCACTGCAGTGCAAAACTCCAAAGGAGTGTCATGGGGTTCAGGTGAGGTGGGCAGGACAGAAGGGGGGGACATGGTCTCCACACCAATGGAATGAACAGGCTAAGCGTGTGAGGTGGGGTGGAAGTGCATGTGGTAGGGGGGAGGGCCTAATCATTTTGGGGATGTGGTATCAGTGTGTGGGGGAACCAGGGGCAGGGTGTGGCGGGGGGACATGGGGAGTGGTGGCCTTGGGGCTGCAGGACGGAGACTGTGTCTTGGAGCTGTGGGATTGTGGTGGGGTCTTGCTCTTCCTGCTCCATGGGGACTTGCAGATGGGGGCCTCAGTGTCCGTACGCCTGGGGTAGGGTGTCCGTGTGGCAGGGGAACTCCCCCCTGTGCGTGGCGACTTCCTCTTCCCCTTGTGCGTCGGAGCAGCTGGATCGGTGCGGAAGAGGCCAAGGTCACAGAGGAAGAGCTGCTGGGAAGGGGGGGTTGCAGGTGAGGCAGGGAAAGGGGTTTTGGAGTGAGAGGCATCTGAGGACTGTGGAGTGCTTGTGGATGCCTGTTTGTGCGTCTGTGACCCATCCCCTGTGTGTGTGCCATCAGTCCCCGGAGTGTGCGTGCCTGTAGCTTTGGATTTTGTCTTGCGTGGCTGTGTGCAGCTTGTGTCTGTTGTGGTGCGTGCTGGTGCCGGTGTGTGTGTGCATTGGACAGGTAGGGTAGGGGGGACTGTGGATGTGGCAGAGGTAAGAGGGGTGAGGGACTGTTGGAGGAGGGACACTGCTGCCGTCTGTGTAGAGGCCATGGCCTGAATGGTCCGATGTCAGGAAGACATGTTGGATGAGATGCCCTCCATGAAGGACACCAGTTGTGTCAACAGAGTGGTGTGGGAATGGAGGACACTCAGCATCGCTGACTGCCCTACATGGAGCTGCTTCAGTAAGTCCACAGACGCCACACTCAAGGCAGCAGGGGAGACAGGGGCAGGGGGTGCGGTGCCTGGACCAAAGGAGACATGTTCCCTTACATGGGGGCCTCCACAGACATCTGGGATGGGAGCAGATGGGAGGGTGGAGATGGTGGTGGTGGCGAGGACAGACTCACTAGGTGTTTTCTGGGGTCTGCTGATACCTGCCTCCACAGGGGAGTCCTCACTGGAGATGCTGTGTTCCTCAGCCGAGGTGGTCGTAGCTGAGGTCTCCTCACCCTCTGTGTCACTGGGTCAAGCCAACTCCTCTGAAGCGGACCCAGTCTTGCTCTGTGGCTCCTCTTGGTCTGTGGAGCTGTCTCCTCCAGTAGCCGTAGATGTATCTGCAAACAATCAGGATAAACATATCCACATCAGTCACCTGTTTCACCTGACACATCACAGCCAGTAAAGCACATTACAGAGCATGACTTTGCATCATTAGCCACATATTGCAAAACGTGATGACACATATTATAAGAGACACCTGTCAGTCTGCCAGTCAACCATGTCCTTCATATCCTGCCCCTCCATGGACCCATCTGTCTGGTGCATGTAGTATGCTACTTCTCATATGTGTGCACATGCACCACATAGACATATCTCAGAACTGCAGAAATTGTTATTGAAATGTTCCAGTACACACATATCCCATCTCCTGCCACTGACTCAGTACATGTGTCAGGATAAGGGATGGCCCAACTCATTGTCAGTAAAATGGATATGCTTCCTTCACAAGACACCATGAGGTGCCCATGTATTGATGGTCAATGCCACAATAGAGTGTATGCTGTACAACTGACATTGCTGCAGAATACATATCAGCAAGTGAGATACCATGCTACGGCCCCGTATGGCTAATCAGTCATCACTGGCTTCAGTCACAGAGGCAGTGCATCAAAAAAAAAAAACACTCTGCACTGTGTCACAATCATTAACATTTTGGGGAATGTAAGCCCTGCAGCTGTCAAGTGCACATGTAGCCCCACTGCTACCCACATCATAAGGCATCTGATGATCACACGTAATACAAATGCGACAGTTGAGTGACTGCAAGCACCAATCTGTAAACATGATAACATCACAGCCTGATAAGAAGGAATTGAAGCTGCCTGCACTTTGATGTATAATACAACATTATGCACCATCAAGTGATTACACACCTATGTTTAACCCCATTGTGATGATCCATTAGCCAGACCTCAGCTAGCTGCCCAAACCAAAATGCCCAACACCACAGAGGTCCAAGAGGCTAGGCCACTCCACAATGACACCGAGGCAGACACCATATTGCACATTTCACAATGCTCTAAATGTAGGCTGACACACAGGAGTAGAAGAACAGAGTGTACTTCATGTCCGGAGTAGACATACCTGTCCACGTCCATGTGCAACATGGGATTACCCTGAACACCAGGCATGTGTTCATGCACGTGTGACACACATGATGTACATTCTTATGAGGCCCCAACATTGTCGTACCTGCTGCATGGCTGTGTGGTAAATACCCCAGGCACATATGGTGTGCCAAAGCATCAACTGGAACACATATCAATTGCCCACACAGAGTACATTTCTTATTTCTGGCATTGTGCAGACACATGGCAATCAGTTGCCTCACTCATGAAGACAAAACAATGCACCGGTAGCAGATGCTGTTTACAACCTTAAATTTGGACAACAGCAGGGACACACAACCCAAGTGACACAAGTCACAGACTGAAAGGGCCACACCGGTGCATCAGATGATGATGGTCCTTGACCTAATTTGGGCACATGACTCCAGACAGGAGATCTGTGGGAGTGTAACCAGGATGAAGGAGTGCAAAGAACATGTGAGACATAGTACACAGGAAATGCATGCACTTAACCCCTCCTTGCTGCTGTCTGACCTTTAACTGCCCATCCAAGTCACGGAAGACCACCGCCAGAATCCAGTGCATGTGGGGGGTCAGTGTCCATCGTCCGCCCCTTCTGCGAGGAGGCGACAGCTTCAGCTGGACTCTTGCTATCCTCCGGGTCCGGCCACGAAGGTTCTGCCACCTCTTCTGGCAGTTGTGGATGCGGCATCTGTAGACCCCCACAGATCGAACAGCCAGGGCAATGTTCAGCCAGATCTCCTGCTTCTGATGGGCATCAACCTGTGAGGGTGACAAGGTTAAAAGTCCCTTACCACACATGCTGCATGTTTGTGCATCACAGAGTTGGATATACATGTCTTTTTCGCAAGGGCATATAATGTGCACAGGTAGTGCCACTATGGTGATTGACAGTTGTCCTGCATTTACAACATGGAAACATTGCCTGAGTATTATAACCGTGTGAAGATGCACTTTTCATGCACAGTACCTGTCCACTACAGATATCTACACACTTTGGGGGTAACAACTACTCAGTAAGCATGCTAGACACTGGTATACACAATGCCATTAGTGCCAGTCAGACAACATACCCAATGAAAAAGGGATGTGGACTGCACACTCACCTGCTCCCCTGGTTTCCCATACAGCTTGCTGTACTATGGAATGAGGCTGTCCAGCAGGGCCTTGTTCTCCTCCTCTGTGAAGGCTGGGGCCCTCTCCACAGTACGTGCCATTCTTGGAGCCAGTGGTAGCAGTGATGTTAATCTGGAGCATGTAGTGCATGCAACTGAGCTCCCAGGGGAACAGACAGCCTTATTTCTGTGCTGCAGAGGCAGATTCAGGCCCATGCGTCAAAAGCGATAGGTCCGACACGTTTGCATCCTGTGAATCTGCCCAATCCATCGCATTGCAAGCCTCGTACACGCCCTCCGCATCGTTTCAAAAATTCCAATCCATTACACCAACGAGTCTGATACATTGTTGCAGGGAGCCAACAGATTTTCAAGAACATAAATCGTACAAGGCTCAAATCCATGTCAGTCCCCATGGCAGTCAATGTGCGAGGCGTGTGTGCAAGGCGTGCATGCGACTCCTTCCCTAGGTGTCCGATGTGTCTTTTGAATTGGTTACCCGCTGCAGTCCCCATTGCAGTCAATGTGCAAGGCGTGTGTGCAAGGCATGCGTGCGACTCCTTCCTTAGGTGTCCGACGCGTCTTTTGAATTGGTCACCCACATCAGTTCTCATTGCAGTCAATGTCCAAGGTGTGTGTTCAAGGTGTTCGTGCGACTCCTCCCCTAGTTGTCCGACGCGTCTTTTGAATTGGTCACCCGTGTCAGTCCCCATTGCAGTCAAAGTGCAAGGCGTGTGTGCAAGGCGTGCGGGCGACTCCTTCCCTAGGTGTTTAATGCGTCTTTTGAATTGGTCACCAGCGTCAGTCCCCATTGCAGTCAATGTCCAAGGTGTGTGTACAAGGTGTGCATGTGACTCCTCTCCTAGGTGTCCAACGTATCTTTTGAATTGGTCACTCGCGTCAGTCCCCATTGCAGTCAATGTGCAAGGCGTGTGTGCAAGGCGTGCGTGCAACTCCTCCCCTAGTTGTCCGACGCGTCTTTTGAATTGGTCACCCGTGTCAGTCCCCATTGCAGTCAAAGTGCAAGGCGTGTGTGCAAGGCGTGCGGGCGACTCCTTCCCTAGGTGTTTAATGCGTCTTTTGAATTGGTCACCATCGTCAGTCCCCATTGCAGTCAATGTCCAAGGTGTGTGTACAAGGCGTGCATGTGACTCCTCTCCTAGGTGTCCAACGTATCTTTTGAATTGGTCACTCGCGTCAGTCCCCATTGCAGTCAATGTGCAAGGCGTGTGTGCAAGGCGTGCGTGCAACTCCTCCCCTAGGTGTCCAACGTGTCTTTTGAATTGGTCACCCGCGTCAGGCCCCATTGCAGTCAATGTGCAAGGTGCGCCACCCACCATAGCTTGCCAGGGACCCATGGGTACACCAACAACACTACAGCCTGTGACACAGTATATCAAAGGGCATGTCAGGCTGCATTACCTGTGTGTGTATGTGGGTAAACATGTGATTTGGTATGTGGCACTTAGTGGCACCCACTCCCAGGCAGGGCAAGGTGTCATGGGGACAGATACCTTTGTGTGTTGGACACATAACCACTGTGATTGACAACTGTACAGTTCAGAGCATGAGGCATGTACACAGTTTCCGGTGTACATTTTGTATGTCATGTGACATACACCCTGACTCTTCGGTGGAATGGTATGTGTGTCACAGTGCCACAAATGTGATGTTCATCCACAGTATGTGTGCATTTCCCTGCGGAGATGATTTAGATTTCATGTGCTCAATGTCAAACGGTCACCACATCCATGTGTATTGTCAATGTGAGTTGATTTTGTGTTGGTATGTCACAGACATCCATGTGTGAGCTGGCAAGAAATCAGGTGGCACTTCATGTGTGCGTTGTGGTGTGTGTATGAGATGCTACATCATGATGGTGTCCCTGTGGCGACGCAAGGTCCCTCTATGTGTCTGTCAAAAACCTGTCCTCACTAGTCACTGTGGTGTGTGTGTCTGGTATGTGACACTTCTACTGATGTACTGTGACAGAGCCCATTGATTGGTCACAGCCCAACATGTACCTTGTTGTGTGGACCTGTAGAGCTGAGATGTCAGATGATGGGCATGTATCTGAAATGTGTGCCATACCCAACAGCACACACATCATGTCCTTGTGTCCTGTCATGTTGTTTCAGCATGTACACTGGCACATAGATAGGGGAAATGACAAACTGTCTTTGCTCATCTATGTACTGCAGGAGACCAGCTGTCCACAGACCGTTCCCTGACCTTGCAACCATGGTTGAACGTGACTGCATGCGACGGTACCACTTCACCAGGCCACTGATTGAAGAATTGGCGGAGCAGTTTGCCACACACTTGCAACCTGGCCGAACATACCCTACAGCGCTGACCCCAAGGTGAAGGTGATGGCAGCCCTACACTTTTTTGCCACCAATACTTTCCAACACACTGTCTCTACTGCTGGTAGGATGTCACAGACCATGTTCAGCCGTGTGCTTCAAGATGTGTTGGAGGCGATGTTGCATTTCCTCAACCAGTACATCCATTTCCCAAAACCACAACAACTCGCTGACATCAAGGGTGACTTCAATGCCCTGGGCAGGATGCCACATGTCATTGGCTCCATTGATGGGACACATGTGGCTTTGGTATCACCACCGGCACATGAGCAGACATAGCGGAACAGGAAACATTTCCACTCAATAAATGCCCTGGTGGTTTGTTTGGCGGACATTAGGGGTGGGCGGAATTTGCGAAATTCACTTTCGCAATTATCGCGAAAATGTTAAAAATCTCTGCAAACACGCGGAAATATCGCGAAGATGCAGAAGTTTTTTCCCGCTTATTCGCGGTATTTTCTGCGTGGTCGCAGCTCGCCAACTTACCCATGTGGTTGCTCGTGGGCGCGGCCATCTTGTTTTCACTTGTCTCGCGGTGCATGATCGCGAGAAGAAAGACGTGATCGCGCGACGAATGACGTAACTGCGGGCGCGAACTGTCGCGAGACAGCGTAAATGGCTACCAACAATCCAACATCTCGTGGAGAACGCGACCGGACCGGGAAAACTTGTCGGCGAACGCGGGGATTCAAGTAAGGCGATCGCGCGCACGCGAGAATGTATTATTTTACAGCGCGAGCAAGCAAAAAATTTCCAGTAAAATGCGGATTGCGGAAATTTTGACATTTTCGCGCTCTCCGCGGAACGCGAAAATGTCAAATTATCGCAATTTCCATGAGCGGAACGGAATTTTAGCCCAGGCCTAGCGGACATGACCATTTCACATGTGTGTGCCCGGTTCCCGGGCTCAGCGCACAACGCTTACATAATGAGGAGTAGTCTCATCCCAACGATGATGTCACAGATGCAGTACCAGTGGTCCTGGATTGTCAGTGTGTACTGACTGTTTACCATTGTGTGTGTTTGCTAAAGTTGATTAGCACCCTCTTTTCAGACTCATCTAATGAGCAATTGTCTTTATGTAGGTGACTCCGGATACCCCAACATGCCGTGGTTGCTGACACCCCTCAGGAACTCTGTGACACCGGCGGAGATGCACTACAATGAGGCACATGGTCGGACCAGGAGAGTGATCGAGAGGATATTTGGACTCCTGAAAAGCAGATTCTGATGCCTGGACAAGGCAGGAGGGGCCCTCTCATATGCACCTGTGAAGGTGTACAGAATCATCATAGTGTGCTGCATGCTACACAACCTGGCAGTGAGGAAGCAGTTGCTTCTTATCCAAGATGACGATGACCAACCTCCACAGATATGTGTTGTCAACGTATTGTGTTTGCCTGACATATGTTGGTGGTGCACTGGTCCTGATTGGGGGTGGCTGTGTGCTACTTGTGAGGATGCTTGCTGTGATTTGTCCTTTCTGGTAGTCTGTACTCCCAAACAGTGTATACCTGATTGATAGGTTGTGTCTATGTAGTTAGGGTTTTGTTTTGGGCATGTATATTGTTGTTGTATGCTGTAAATCTGTGTTTTTTAGTGTGTTTTCTGTCTGTCCTTCACAGGGTACTTTGTCTGCTGTATGGTGATGTCTGAACCCAAACACCCACATCCTTGTTCCAGAGTGCAAGTAGTCGTTGTCCCAACCAATGATGCACCACACACCCCTGAACTTTCATTGTTTACAACTTGTTTAATTTTTTATTACTGACACGTGAGGTTAACTTGCATCAGTTGTGGAATTCTCATGTTGTGAATATTTAATAAACCTGTGCTTCACTTTGGGATGTGCTCCATGTGTGCCCACACATCCGACAGTCATTAGCATCCTGTACCTGTGGGCTGCTTGCCACTGACCCAGGATGGGTGTTGGGTATGTGCATTCCACTGCATTTCCTGTTAACATCAGTGTTGACGATGAGTTAGATGGACATGGTGAGTATGTGTTGTGTTGCCCTAGTTGTGTGTCTCCCTCATATGTTTCACATTCCAATGACTCACATAACGGTGTTCACATTGCTGTAGTAGTTTGCATGCACAGTGTTCCTTAGTAAGGGTGGGCGTAGTGGGCGTAGTGGGGCTACGTGAAGCAGCACGTAGTGTGCCCAAATCTACGCACACTACGCGCTTCGCGTAGCCCCACTACGTGCCACCCACCTCCCGCCCTCCCTCCTTTTAAATAATATCAGCAATGAAAAATAAATTAAAGTAAAGCGACTTACCATAAGCGCGGCGTCTCCGGGGCTCCCTCTTCTTCGTTTCTAATTTCTTCTGACAAATGCGCATGCGCGGACGCCCGCGCATGCGCATTTCTCGCAAGAAATGCGCATGCGTGGGTGTCCGCGCATGCGCATTTGCCAGAAGAAATTAGAAACGAGAAAGAGGGAGCCCCGGAGACGCCGCGCTTACGGTAAGTCGCTTTACTTTAATTTATTTTTCATTGCTGATATTATTAAAAGGAGGGCAGGCGGGAGGTGGGTGGCGGGTGGGAGGCAGCTACGCTTCGACCTCGGCGTGTGCGTAGCGCTGCCCTGCTTCGCCTACTTCAGAAAGTGCGAAGCAGGCAGCGCTACGTACACTACGTGGGCGAAGCGTAGTGCTACGCCCGGGGTTATTCCTTAGCAGATCATCATCGCCATGGCACAAACCAAGTATAAATCACGACAGAGGCAAGTATTGTGTGATTGTGATTTCATTTCTAGACATGTGTAAGGATAGCGAACGGAATTTGAAGTGCTGGACAATGTGATGGTAATCTAAAGTTCATAGGTGAGTTGGTAGTCTTGGGAGTTGAAATGTCCAGAGAAGAATCCACAATCATTTGGTTCATTGTCACAACTTTGACCCTCCATGTCAAGTGGGTGATTTGGATGTAAGTCGACAAGGTTAAATGGTTTGAACACAAAGGACAATATCAAGACCAGGTGTTGGGTACCTGGGGGATATGCATGGCCATCAGCGTCTCAATTGCCCTTCTTCGGACGACCCCTCTTCTTTCTCGGGGAACCCTCATGTGCAGGCTGCTGCGGTGCCGAGGACTCTCTGCCTGAGTCCTCCTCCCTCCCTGTGGCCGTTGCGGATGTTGTGGCAACAAATGTTGTGGGCGCACAGGGAGGTGTGGTCATGTTGGTGCTGATCTGGCAGAGGCATGTCAGTATGTCCCTATGCACCGCTGTTAGTTCATCCAATTTGTCCCACTTTGACTCCATCTGGGACATGTGGGAGTCCAAGCAGGCATGATGGGCAGCCTGCTGGTCTTTGAATTCCTTGGGGATCCCCACTACCTGTCCAAACCCTCTGATGCTTTCCGTGAACGCATCTATGATGCGTTCCAGGTGTGGCTCATCATGCGGTCCAGCCCCTCTGCAGGCCGTGTCCTCTACCTGCCCACCGCCGCTACCCACACAGGCAGGACCTGCCGAGGCCAGCATAGGCGACACTGGGCTCCCTTGAGTGTTGGCACTGGTGGTGTTGTCCCTTGCTTCCAGGGTGCCCAGTGTACCTGTTCCGTTGTTGTTCTGTGGCCTCGGCCTGTCCGTGTCGGCAGGGGTACTCTGTCTGGTGTCAGATGTGGCAGGAGTGGTTGCCGGGGGTGCTGATGTTACTGCTGCTGGGGCTGCATAATGACTCACACCGGAGGTGCCAGGTTGTTCAGGGTCATCGTCCAAAGAGGACAGAGACTGATCCGAACTGGGAAGCTCAGGGTCCGCCAGAGTCTGGGACTGGAACTCTTCTTCAGGTCCTGCTGTGTCCCCAGCACCCCCTGTGGTTGGAGGAGACACACAATGTATGTGATGTTTCTATTGACATAAACTTTTCACACACATGACAGTTGCCTCTGGACATCATTATGAGAGTCTGTACATTGCATTGTCCTAAGATGTGACAGACAGAGGTTGATATTGTTGAAGCACTTTGTAATGGCACCATGAAGCATTTCGATGTGCATGTCAAGCTGTGTGCATGACCAGCTCATGTACTGATCAATCATCTGTAAATGGCCATTGCTACTCAGGTTTTATCACATGTCTGACACAGCTGTATTATCCCTGTCCACATTTGTGCTTTAACAATTACATACGTACAATTACACTTAGGGTATTTGGCAAGCTTGGGGCATGTGTTGTGTGATTCTTTTCTTTCCTCTGTGGGTTGTAGGAGAGTAGGATCTGCTTCACATGGGTACCCCACTTTTTGCTGGTGTTTCACTGTTTTTCGACCTTAGTCTGGCTGTGGCCCTGCTAATCAGGACCAGAGCCTAGCTGCTTCCTCTCTAAAATGGTTTGCATGTACATTAGGTACATATCTAATTGGATTCTGGAGTGCCTTATAAGCCCCTAGTATATGGTATACTATGTACCTAGGGCATAGGTACCTCAGAGGCCTACCAGGGGCTGCAGTCTACTTTATGCACCCCTGGGAAGCACTCCAAAATGGCACCACAGGTCTGCTACTGCAGCCTGGGTATGGGTGTGCTTGCACCCCTTACAGTGGTATAGGCTACCTATATCCACACATATATACAGACACATATAAACCTATAAGCCACTCATATGGCAGTCCTTGACAATCCTGAAGGCAGAGTGCTTGGTTTTATGTGAGAGGGCACCCAAGCATGAGCTGAGCCCCTCTGTTGCTTTTGGAAATACTTCCTTATGGCTGGTCTGTGATACAGCCATACCATATACTCTTAAGTGCATTATAACCTTGCGGTAAATGCTAACTTTGGAATGGCTGCATCAAAACATGTCGTGTTTGGTGTCACACGCTTTGGAATACTACTCCTCCCCCCCGCCAGTTCTGGTGGCGGGGGTAGCATTCCACCCTTCTAGAGGGAAAGACATGTTGACACTGGCTAAACCCGGTAGGACTTTCCTGAGCCCTGAAATCACAAAATGGATGCCTCTGCCACAGACACGAGTCTGGCCTCCTGCTGCTGACCGAAACACCGGCAGGGGAGGCCTGGACAATAGGTTTCCTGTTGAAGGGAGGTGTGACCACCTCCCCAGACAGGCAGATGTGTATTGGGACTGGGCCGGAGCACTCTCTGGTACTTTGAAGTCCTTCACTGGGGGCACGTTTGCTGTCCCTGTGCATAGCCCAGTTCAAACCGGTTGCAGGGGCTACCTGCCCCTGCTCTGGCGTGAAACCGGACAAAGGAAATGAGTGTAACCGCCCCTCTTTCCAGGCCCACCCATAGGTGGGGCCTTAGAGTTAGTCCATCCCCTAAACTTACTATCAGTATAGGAATCCAGTCCCTGGGACTTTAGATTACCCTGGACGAAACACTGCAACATATATCCTGGACCTTCGACGTTCTACTTTGACTAGAAGACTGAAGAAATTGCCCTTGGGGTCAAGGAGGGACTCCCCTGCTTGGCAGGCACCAAAGAAGCAACTGACCGGTCTGCATCGCTGAAGCTCCCACCGGACGCCGAAGTCTTTGCATCACCAGGGGTAGATTTCCAGACTTCCCCGAGGCTACCCTGAGTCTTCAGCAAAGCTGAGGCCCATGGCTATCGTGGGTGACGTGGAACCGTGACCCCAGCTTCATGTGCGACCGCTTGAGGCTCCTTCGCCATCACTAGCCCATTGGCTAGCAGGTCCCCACGAAGGAAACTCCTTTTCTGCTTGGGCTTTCCTGCTTGCTCCAGATGTGCCCTGACTTACCCTCGCTGGGTGAGTCCCTCAGACCTTGCTGGTCTGCACTGCAGTCCTTTCTCTGAATTCCAGTGACTTGCCGTTGCCAAGGCTTGTTGGGTCCATCCTGGTTGCCAACACCGCAGCACTCAACAGACTTTGTGGGACAGCTCGAATCCAGCTCATGGACTTTGTCAACACCTCCTGGACCTCATGGCAAAAAAGTCAAGACACCCATCAACTCACCTGAAGCACCCGACATCTGTGGGCATTGGTCCATCCTGCCCTCGGTCACTGGCAAGTGACCCAGACTCTGTCCCCTCTGCTTTCAGGTTCCTTACATCCTAGATCCAGGCGTGGATCTCTCCGGACACTTCTCCTCTTCACGGCAGCAGCAGTTCTTTGCAGGCTCCCATTTAAATCGACGACGCAACCCGACACCAAAAGACACCTATGCACCCGGCTTCCCTGGTTGGGGTAACTCGAGTACTCCGGTGCTCTCGTGGGTGCTAGCCCTAGAACTTCTTAAATCCAAAAGGGTTTGGTCCTGTCTCGATTAGAAGTATCCCTAATCTTTAAATTTCCAACCGCGACATTGCCCATAGAAGATAACAGGAACCCGTGGTTGTGTTTACACACTGCATACAGTCCCCGTGGGTCCCCTGTGTCAATACCTTGGGTGGTTCCTTGAAGTCTCAGCGATTCTACAGGCTATAGGCCTAGTGTCTATTCCAGTCATGGTTCTTATACCACTTTTTTGGTATATGGTTTGGTATGCCCCTAGGGCCCAAACGTGTATTTGTGCTATTACGGATAATTGCTGACTTGTAAACAAAGTACTTCGAACTCCAGTCTCATAAAGAGACTAGAGGGGTGTGTTTGATCTTAAATACAATATTTTAAATATGTACCTGGTGTGGTTGTCTTTTCATTTGGTCATTCAAGAGATTATAGACTGGTAAAACAAGCTGCTTTACATTACTTCAAGACTTAGCCTGACGGCTGCTCTCCATAGCTACCACTAGGATAGCTTTCAATAAAGGTTGTCTTTAACCTATCACCATAAGGGGTTGTTTGGACTGATACAAGGTGCCCACTAGAACTAGTGGACAGCATATATCAGGCCACCTTCTCACATGCGTCACATTGGTGTGTCTTTGCAACATGGTCACAGTCCGTTATGCCTGAGATCCTATGTGAGATACTAATTTGTTGTCCGTGTTCCTAGTTCACATCTCATTTCATACAAGTCATGGTGTTAGCTTAGGTAATGATGTTGGTGCTGATTTTTTATAAGTGCTAACGTCATCTATCTTGACAATTTCCTCCACAGTGAGTGGGATTGGGCACAGCAGCTCTCTTGCTTTTCCGTGCTAATGACAGTGATGGGCAGAGGTGTGTATGTTACAGTTCAGCTGCTGTGAGTTGCATGCCTCCTCAGATGCAGTCCAGGTTAGTCATTGTGTTTGGAGTGTCCATAACAGTGAGTGATGTGTTGTGTGAATGATGCGTACAACGCAGACCGATGTGGGATTGAGATGCAGCTCACAATTGCACATTTTGTGAATGACACCATGCAACAATGTCAGCTATATGTGTTTGTCCATTCTAGTCCCTGTCAGGTGTCCACTGTCAATGATGTATAGGTGATATTGTGTGTGCTTTGTGCTATGTACTATGTCTACATCTCACCAATTGTCCTCTATGAGACACACCTTCACAGCCAGGTCAGGGGACACCCCAGGGATTCTGCATCTCTAGAGAGTGGGAGGATACCTACAGTTCCAATGGCTGTGAGTGCAAATGTGTTTGAGTTGGCCATTGCATAGGTGTGACTTGCAGCCTATTCATACATCAGGACCATGTGTCAGCCATCTTGCCAAGGCATTTACTTTTGGAGTGACTGGTCCCAAGGGTGCACTTTGTTCTGGCTGTGTTTTGAGGTGGCCTTGATGGCATTTGGAGTCATTGCAGGACCTCCTTTGCCCACAGAGGCCAAGTAATCCCCCATGTGGTATTCTTCCATTGCAGGGAGTCACAATTTTAGTTCAGGCTGTCAGGCAGTAGTGTCCTGTTGTTAGTTTGAGGCCAAGTCCTAGAAGGGCCTTGTGCTCCCCACAGTAGGGCCTAGTATCAGCCCTCTTGGCAGTACTTTTGCACTCCCTGTGAGGTGAGCATGGTTCAGTGTGAGCTTGCTGGGACATGTGGGTGGGGGACTGTTGGCTGTGACTGCGACTCCCATCATGCTTTTGTCTCCACCCACCTTCCCACAATACCTGACCTTTCTTCCTGTGACTCTGCTTCCATGTGAGTGATTGAGACAGCAATGGCAAGATGACTGACAGTGGTATCCTGTTTTTTGTTTGTGCACAATTTCCCAGCAGGGCTTTGTGCTGCCCCCAGCGAAGCCCATTGTCAATGTTCTTGGTAAAGACTTTTAACTCACTGTCTTGGGGAGCATAATCCCAGGGGTGTATTTTGGTGTTGGTGGGAGGGGTCTATGTGACAGGGGCTGCTGGTAGATGTAGTCAGAGCTGGCGGTCCTCCTCCCCCCAGTCCAGATATACCACCATGCAGTATGCTTACATTGCAGGGAGCAGAAGTTACCTTTCAGGCTGTCAGGCATTGGTGTCCTGTTGTTAGATTGAGCTCAAGTCCTAGCAGGGCCTTGCGCTCCCCACAGCAGGGCCTAGTGTCAGCCATCTTGGCAGTACTTTTGCACTCCCTGTGAGGTGAGCATGGTTCAGTGTGAGCTTGCTGGGACATGTGGGTGGGGGACTGTTTACTGTGACTGCAACTCCCATCATGCTTTCTGCTACATGCATATTCCCAGCAGCCAAACCTTCCTTCATTTTGACTCAGATTTCCTGTGAGGTCGTGTGACAGTGGTGGCAAAATGGATGACAGTGTTTGTTGGTATGGTAATGCCTTGGAGTATTTGTCATTAGATTTGTACATGTTAGGACGTAGTTCCCTATTACTGTGGGATGGCAGGTATTGTGTTTGTGTAACTGGCATACAAGTCACAGGATACTTGCCTTTCCGTTGCTATGGCTTTGCTGGCAGTAATTGGTTTCACAGTCCCATTGACAGTGCTGTATGTGTATTGCCACACAAATATGAGTATTTTGGATGTGTACTCACCAGGCTCTGGCTTTCCTGTTAATCCATGGATGCTCTCCGGTGGTAGGATGGCCCGCACCTTCTCCTCCCAGGACCTGAAGTGTGTTGGTTTGTCAGGAGGGCCACCGCCAGTCTGTCTGCTCAAGGTGTGTTCCCTGTCGATGAGCTTCTTGACCCTCCTGCGCACATCATAGTACCTGTTCTGTATATCGTCCTTTGTGCGCAGACAAGGTGCTTGTGCGTTGACCTTGTGGACAATCCTCTCCACATATTGTTTTTCTGTGACATAGGGGTCTGTTGACCAATGTGCCAAACAACTGTGGCTCTACCCTGAGTATTTCGTCAATCATGACTTCCAACTCACTATCTGTGAACTTTGGATTCTTCTTGGGGGCCATGGTGCTGAGTGGTTGTGGGGATTGATGTGTGTGAGGATGTAAGTGAGTGTGGTGGGTGTGAGTTTGTCAGTGAATATGTGATTTAGTTTTTGAGTGGTGCAAATGGTGTAGTTGCTGTGCGTTGTGTGAGTTGTGGTGTGTCGCTGCAGTGTGGTGGTGGTGTCTGCTGTCCTATGCCTGTAGTTTGCAAGGGATCATGGTAGGGATTTCTTGCCTTTAATAGGTGGAGTTGTGGGTGTGTCTTTGTTCCTTTTTTTTTATATTTGGCTTTGTCATAGCTTTTTTGGTGCTTTTTTCTGTCATTTCCTTTGCTTTTGTTGTGCATGATGGAGACGTTCGTTTGACTGTGTCAGACGCTGCCAGTGGCTCATGCTGGGTAACCCGAGTCTGTCACACTGACATTCTGGCATTGGCGTACGCGTCAGACGCAAAGGGGTCTGTTGTTTGCTAGTCACAATTTGTTGTGCGTCTTGGTTTTCATGATTGTGCTCCGTGCGAGTCGGTCTTGCTTCACACGTATTGCATTGTACTATGCGGCTTGTGCATCGCGGGTATGTTTCGGTCACGTCAATTCCTGATGTGTGTCAGTGGGTACGAGTCCCAGTCAATTTACAGGCGAATCACTGATTTGCTTACGGTTCGGTCGTGCAGCTTGTGTTCCGTATGAGTGGGTTGTAATTCACACGCGTTGCATCGCACCGCGTGGGTCGTACGGCGCCGGTCCGTGTCGGTCGGTCTCCGTTCCCGGTTCGTGTCGGTCGGTACATTTTACGCCCGGAATTGGAATCGGCCCCTATGTGTTTGCTAAATTGCGTATTGGGAATTCATACATCTGCTACTATGCTCCGACAGGCACTAAGAAATCATTCTTCCTCCAGTTGAACCGCCTAATTACAGAGATTGACGCCTCACAATATCTCATTGGTGGAGATTGGAATCTGGTACAAGACCCTATCCTAGACTAAACAGGTCCGCTAGACAAAGGAAATGCAGCAGATAGTGATATATTAAATGATATACTTTCAGATAAAGGATTGGTTGATCATTGGCGTCTTAGTCATCCAACAGGCACAGAATACACATTCTTCTCTCCCACCCACGGCACATTTTCTCGCTTAGACTACTTTTTGACATCACATAAAGTCGCTCAATTGGTCACGGAGTCCCGTATCTTAGAAGCAGCCTTGCCTTATAATTCGCCTGTCCTTCTGTCCATAGATTTAGGATTTCTTGGCCAGGGCACAAACCATGGCGTATGAACATACAGCACCATAGGACACCCAAGGGTAAACTCCAATTGCAATCCCATCTCCAAGACTATCTTTCCATTAACCAGGATTCTGTCACTTTCAGCAGGACTATTTGGGCTGCAGCTAAAGTCACTATTTGGGGCCAGCTAATGCGTCACGCAGCACTTGCTAATAAGCAGAATGCTGCACGACAAACAGAATTAGAGCGAGACATTCAATCTTACTCTCGTCTGTACGCATCAACTCCAACCTTGCATTTTCGTAAACTACTAGAGCAGGCGCGTATGTCCTTAAACATCCTTTTTACCTCTAAAGCTGAATATGCTTTGCAGAGAATGAAGGCAAAACACTACGAACAGGGGGAGAAGGAAGGGAGGTTGTTAGCTGCTCAATTGCATTAAAGGGAGGCAGCAATTGCCATCCCAGCTATCCGATCAACACAAGGTGATATACTCACGAGACCTCAAGAGATTGTTAAGTAATTCACCTATTATTATCACTCCCTTTACACCCCAGGCAACCAAATAGATCTAGATAAGATGTCTTCCTTCCTTGCAAAAGTTGATCTTGCCCGTCTCTCTGATGATGGTAGAGCCCTACTTGAAGGTGGAATTACCAAGGATGAGATCTCTAAAGCCATTGCTGCCTTACCTTACTATAAAGCCCCTGGGGAGGATGGATTTCCTACTGATTTATATGGATGGGCAGGACACAATATTGCTGATACACTGCATGTTGCATTTCAGGAAGCAGATAATAAATCTTCATTGGGACCTCTTTCTAACAAAGCAGATATCGCAGTGCTACCTAAACCTGGTAAAGATCCTCCGCTATGCAGTAGCTACCGTCCCATCTCGTTATTAAATTGCAATATCAAAATATTAGCCAGCATCCTAGCGTCTTGCCTTCGCAAGGTCTTGCCTTCTCTACTACACCACACTCAAGTCGGCTTTGTCCCGGGGCCTTCCTCTCAGAATCATCACCGTACGCTAGCCCATACATTGTGGTCTGTTAAACATCTTTCAGAGGATGCATTAGCCCTTTCACTTGATGCAGAAAAAGCTTTGGTCGCATTGAATGGAACTATCTTTTTACAATAATGCAATGATTTGGATTAGGTGATCAATTCATAACTAAAGTACGCTTATTATACAATAATCCTTCTGCTCAGGTGAATTGCGGTGTTTTTTTATCTGATGCATTTCCGCTTCCGAGAGGAACGCAGCAGGGTTGCTTACCCTCTATCCCCCCTTCCTTTTCTTTTAGCAATGGAGCCATTGGCTGCTACAATCCGTCAATCTGCTCAAATCATAGGCGTTGTCCTCCCAATTGGACATTCTAAAATCTACTTATATGCAGAAGATATTTTACTTACTCTTACAAATCTTCCTCCATCTCCTAAGTCCCTCCTTCAAATCATTAATGATTTCTCTTCTTTCTCAGGCTACAAAATTAATTGGGACAAGAGTGAGGCTCTACCCATTTCTGCTGGCACTACAAAGGCAGCTGTACACGGCTTTCCTTTTCACTGGCAGTCTTCACGCCTTAAGTACTTAGGAATTTTAGTTAATAAGGCTTTGGAAAACATGGTTGCAGACAATTTAGCTCCTCTGCTTTCTCAGATGCAGCGTGATTTTGACAAATGGAAAACTTTAGTGTTATCTCCTTGGGGCAGAGTTCAAGCTATCAAAATGGTCAATCTTCCGCGTTTCATTTATATTTTAGGCATGCTCCCCCTTCAGAACCCTTTAGCTACGCTTCGATCAGTAGATTCCAAGATTAATATCTTCATATGGGGTTCAACTAGGCCATGCCTTGCAAAGACAAAATTAAAAGCCCACCAATCATATAGAGGAATGGGTCTCCCATCTATTGAACACTATTCCCTCGCATTGCACTTCCCTCAATTCTCTTACTTTTTGCCAGAAGTCAAAGATATTCCACAATGGGTTTATATTGAGGGCCATCTTTTATCCATGGACTCAGGTCTCTCTCTTTTGAATGGCAACGGTACTAGTCGTTCTGATCCCAAAAATCCGATTTTATCAGTTATGCATAAATCATGGCAAAGAGGACATCCTTTATTGATTTTAAATCCACGTATCCATGTCAAGGCTCCCTTATGGAATAATTCAGGTATACATAGTAATGGTCTTTATCTTATATTACTTTATCTTGGCCTTTGTGGCAGGCAGTTGGCATCCGCTCCCGAGATCAACTTCTTCATAATGGCGACTTCAAATCCTTCTCACAACTAAGGGAGGAATTTAATCTTCCTATACAACATTCTTCTAAATACCTTCAACTTCAACAATGTTTGAAGAAACATTTGGGGTCTCCCCCTTGGTTGCTTCAAGTTTCTCCAACACTATCCTACTTAAACATATGGGGGAAGATAAAGGTGTGACCTCTGGCCTTTATAAAACCCTTACGCCTCACCTATTTTCACGAACCCTATCTCACAATCTTCAAATTAAATGGCAATCCAGTTTATCTAATTCTTATACAGCTACTGAATGGGAACAGATATTAGAGGGTTTACATAAAGGAGTTTGTGAAGCAAGGCTCAATGTCTAGCATTGGTCACCGTTTAAACTGCATAAAGCTGCTTTTCTTTCGCATTCCGATTGTTCGAGGTGTTCTATCTCTGGTTGTGATACAACTCATATTATTTGTGAATGCCCAAAAATACAGCCTTTTTGGACCTTTGTTGGTAAGACCTTACATTCCACAATACCCTTACTTCTACCATTTACACCTGCCAACAATATCTTACATGATTTACGTCATTCTCCAAAGCTCTCTAAACCACAAACCCGTCTCTTCCATACTGCGTTGGCTACAGCGAACATGTGTGTTCTGCACCATTGGAAGTCATCATCCCCACCCTCACAGGAGGAATGGTTAGTGGCAATGATGCAGACGGCTTTACATGAAGGTACGATATATAACCTCCAGGATCAAGCTGATATGTTTCTCCAGACATGGTCTCCTTTTCTAAAAGCTGAAGTTGATGATGCCGCTAACTCCTCTGCTTCACCTAATACACACAGTCAAGCAGACTAATTCACTGTTTTACACCTTTATACATTAAGGGGCATATTATCAAGCACGGCGTTAAAATTCGCACCGCTTTAGCGGCAGAAAACTGCAGCTAAAGCGGCGATAATGGGCTTGATAATATGCCGCAGAGAATTCCAATAGAAGCCCATGTTGACACCAGAACATGGGCTTCTATGGGAATTCTCAAGGGCATATTATCAAGCCCATTATTGACACTTTAGCGGCAGTTTTCCATCTCCAATTGCTTTATCTCTTCTATTTTACCATATTCCTTTACCATTCTTTTCCCTTTCCTTCTTCCTCTTCCCTCCCTTTCCTTACTCTGGCCCCACTTCTTCACATCATTCTTCAGATTTACTATCTTCCTTTTATCTTCTTCTTCTCCTCTTCCTTCCTTACATTATTCCATTATCCTCTTCCAAACTATTGTGTTTTAAACCTCGCACAGTGAGTATTTTCTATGATAGCACCTTTTCCCTACTCTTATTTCGATGATTTTATAGAGTCACTGTTTCATATTTATATCTGATTCATTTATATTTTATTTATTAATATCATATGCTATATCAATTTCCTATTTATGTCATTTTCACTATTCACTATTTATGTATTTATGTATTTAATTATTTATATATAATATGCCTACTTCTTATATATTCCAGATTTATCCATCCACATTTACCATAAATGCTATGTGTTCATTGTTACTTTTTATTCTTATAATATTTCTTAAGTATTTATTAACAATGAATTGCTCTTACCTATTTTGTTTCATCATGTATTTTATTGTAAAACATAATAAAAAATGTCAACACTAAAAACTGCAATAAAGATGAGAATGAGCTACAACTCACATCTCTCGGTTACAGCGGATAAAAGTACACTAATTTAGCTTCAGAAAATACCTATCAGTCACATAAATCAGACTGGGGCGATAATGGGTTCATCACAAAGCTTACGGACAAGAGGACAATAAAAAGCTGCTAAGTGTCCAGAAATTAAAGCCACCCAACACTTTGATCCCACAAGTATCCCTAATCATAGCATGTGCCTTACCTTTGCTCCTTAGGAGTCAATATAATGCATTCCTGGATTGAATCCTGCAGCAGAAAGCCTCAGTAAATAAATTTAGCAAACAATATACCCCACTTCACTCAGACAACAACGCCCTAAACACGAATTTGCCATCTCTTCCCCTTTTTAGTGGCTATTTTCCATGTACCATGGACCACACCAAAATCTCAAACGTGGTGGCAAAAGTTCCTCACGAATAACCTGTGTAGTTTGGCTACATCATGCACACCAAGCACTAAAATAACACTGGGACTCCCAGCGCTAAATGGCGGCTAAAGAAGAATTTGACAGCTGAACCAAGTCTGTGAGACTGTTCAATTTGGAACAGGTTGTCCTTTTATCACACTGGTCGTACCAGTGAATTCACCTTTGAAGGATGTGACACCAGACAGACAGTAAGACGTGTGAGGATTTAATCGTCTTGACTGGTTACCGCCTTAAATTCAAGAGTATGCATCACACACCCCCTTCTATAGTATATTAAGATGAAAGAGTTCCCACCTAAGAAACTTATGGTAGAGGCTTCGCTTGTAAAGCAAAGTCAAATGGAACAGACAAGGCAGGTAGGAAGGGTCCCATGTAATAAAGATGCAACAATAGTTATCACAGCCACGGTATAGTGGTTAAAAAGTCATCATTCCAGAAGGGAATGCAGGCAACTGGGAAAGGGCAGTATTCAGATTTAAGCCCTGGAGCAGTTTTAAAAAATCGGGTGTAAGGAAGGGTGCAGCAGGGGTGTAAAAGCGAGCTAAAGCATCAAATGCATTACCTGCAAAGCAGTTCATCCCAGACTGGGATCCGGATATCTCTTTAATCTAGAAGGAAAAAAACACAGGGAAATCTTAAACGCTGCCCCTTCAACTAGTCCCGTTCATCATAAAAAGTGGCACACAATACTCTCCCAGAACTCCACACCCTAGTTGTCAGAACAACTAGGTCTTATCAAAACTTCTCTGCCGAACGAGATTCCATGAGTAAATTATCATCTCACAATGGCACATATAAGACACACCCACAATGCGCAAGGTGTGAGGTGATAAGCTGATGACCACATATGCCAGGTGGGGCTATTGTGAAGAGAGCTGCTGTATCAATTGGGTTGAAACCCATGTGCAGTGGAGGAACGATGATCCTGTATGCGAGAGGGGGCCACCGGGATCAAGCAAGAAGTGAGATCATCATTGGAGGAGAGAGGAAGCCATTGTGAACCTTGTAGGCCTGAGAACCAGCACCAGGATCTTCACTTTTCCCCACTGCCCATGGGAAGAATTGAAGAACTTACCCAGCTTCTAGAATCATTGAAAACCACCTGCTGCTACTGGACCGTATGTGAGGAACTCTTGGTCTGCCGATCGCAGTCCACATGGGCCACATATGAACAAATTAGGGGAGACAGCCACTGCGGCTCCAGCACGCATGGAGGTGGCATGCTTAGAGGCTCCTGTTTCTCCGATCCTGCTGGTGTTGGTAAGACTGATATAGGACCAGTCAGCCCTTGGGAACTTGCTTGCCACATAGTGCTTCGGCACTGGAACACTTTTGACTTTAATACAGAGTTAGAGTGGGAATCCTGAGAGTTGCATACTAGTGGGACTAAAACTGAATGTCTCTTAAAGTGATTGGGGAATATCCACTATCGCAAACTTGAGAAGAGTGGGACTCAGGGATCTGCTTATGAAACACTGGAGCCCTGACCTCAGAGGTTTGTGTGTATTGTTTATGAATGTTGTATTTCACTTTGTAGTCATAGATAAATGCTCCTTTATCAGAAAAGAAGACATTTGACTGGATGATCATGTATTGCTGCTGATGCACGTATTTTGAGTTGTGAGCCTGTGTTCACCACCCTGGGTCTACCTCCACCCCGAGAAGCCTTGGACTGCCTGACCTGCACTATCACTGAGAGTCAAATGCTGAAGGTGTACTTGGCCCAGGTGCAAAGGATCCATAGTAGGCCAGGCCCCGGGGCATCAGGAGCAAAAGGCCTTAAGGCCCACTTTTGGACCTGATAACCCCGGCTTTCCCCGTGGCTCTCTGAACTTGGTTCTGACAGATGGGTTATTATTAGATTGTACTGAATCCTATATATTAGAAATGGTGGTCTCTAGTTGCTATGGATATACACCCTGTCCAAGTAAGGACCCTTCTTTCTAACCAGGGTAAGAGGATTACACAGTTAAAATAACCCCTGCTCACCCCCTTGGTAGTCAGGCCTATCTCAGAGATAAAGTGTAAAGCAGTTGTACCCAAACACCCAGTAATGCGGTGAAAAAACTACAAAATGGGCACCACATCAGTTTACAAAAGTAGTGAATATTTATCAAATCAAAACAAGAATAAAATGTCTAACATACAACATACATAAGCAAAGATATGACTTTTAGAAAGGCTACTGTAAAAAAAAATATAGCTCTTGGAAAGCAATAGGTCCAACTGGGGCTATCTCGATGCCGGGACAGGTACGAATCCACAGTACGGTGCCAACCGCAAAGTGCGCGGGCCATCCATGGATTCACTTTGAAGCTCCAAGTAACAGTATTTTTATGGTGGTGAAAACAACAACATTGCACAGCATCAGGGAAGTTGGATGTCCTTACTGTCACAGGGGACGTGAGGCATTAGATCTTACTTCCACAGGAGAGGTGAGGTGTCTGTTCCTTGCTGTTGCAGGGGAGGTGAAGTGTTGGTTCCCCACTGGTGCAGGGGAGGTGAAGCAGCGGCGGCAGTGCATCGATTCCTTACAATGGTGCGGTGTCAACGAGTTCGGGTGGTCACCCACATCATTTATTGACTCGACAATCATAGAGGTGAGTCGCTGGCATCAGGACTGCAGTGCAAGTCGGGGTGTTGCGTTGTCTCCTTAAGAGTGGTGCCCTCGGCTTCGGTGCAGGCAGCAGCCTCAATGACTAAGTTGTTGGTGACAAGTTGCAGGCATCGTCTGGTGTCATGGCTGTGTTGTATGTCAGGGCGGTGCGGTGTGCTCGTCATGAGTGGTGCCCTCAGCTCCGGTGCAGGCAGCGGCATCTCTGATGGTATTGATGTTGTTTTTCTTGAGTGGCAACACCAATCACATGATTCCAAGATCCCAGGAACTGAATTTGGCACCTCTCAGCAATCAAGGCTCCAACCAGAGAAGCCCAGGTGTTGTTAGCAAGATATTGATGAAATATCTGTGGCCTTAAGACTTCTTAACAGGAGGCAAGCACACATAAGCCTTTGGAGAAACTAAGAAAGCAAGATTCAAGAAAGAAAAGTCTATTCCGTTCACTGCTCACAGACAAAAGCAGCAACTGCAGGTCAACCCAGCAAAGCAATACAGCAAAGGGGCAGTACTCCTCCTGACATCTCTTCAGCTCTTCTGGACAGTCTTCAATCCTGAAGTGTTCCAAAAGTCTTGGATTTTAGGTCCAATACTTATGCTCATTTTGGTCTTTGAAGCACTCATTCTTCAAAGGACAAGTTCTTACTTTTCCTGGTCTTTGATCCAGAAAAACGTCAGGGGGGTGGAGACTGCATTGTAAGAGGCCAGGCACAGTCCTATTCAGGTTTAGCTGACAGCTCCTCCAAACACTCTAGCTCAGGAAGACCCATCAGCCTGGTGATCGTTTATCAGAATATGCAGGGCACACCTCAAATTCCTTTGTGTGACTGTCTTGAGTGAATAAACAAGACAGGCCCCTGTCAGTCTCTGTCAGATGTTGATTCCACAGGCAGGCACAAGCACAGGATGGCAAAGCAAGAAAATGTCCACTTTCTAGAAGTGACATTTTTCAAAAACACAATTTAAAAAACACCTTTACTAAAAAATATGTTTTAAAATTCTGAGCTTAGAGAGTCTCAAATACACTGCACACTGCCCACGTGGGTACATTGGGCCTACCTTAGGGGTGCCTTACATGTAGTAAAAGGGAATATTTGGGCAGGGCAAGTGGGTGCACTTGCCAGGTCGACATGACAGTTTAAAACATCACTTACAGACACTGCAATGGCAGGCCTGAGACAAGTTTACAGGGCTACTCAAGCTGACGGCAAAACCAGTGCAGCCGTCCCAATAGTGGCATTTGATTTACAGGCCCCATGTACACACAGTGTACCTTATTAGGGACTTTTCGGTAAGTCAAATATGCCAATCATGGATAACCAATCATAATCACAATTTAAACATCATATAACCAGCGAATATGCTCCATATCAGGAGATGATGCATGGAGTTCATTGAAGCAAGCATCTTAGGTCTCACGTCCAATGGTCTAGGACTGGGTTGGCACCACTTGGCAATGCAGACTGACAGATGGCAGAGTCCAAGTGCAGCAGGATAAGGATTTGAAGTTGTTTATTTTCCTGAGACTTCAGACAAAGATGCAAGCCAGCAAGCCCTTGGAGTTACTCTGGGTTCAAGTGACGCAGGTCCAGTCCTTCTCACCAAGGCAGGGGAACAGCAGGGGGGAGACAGGCAGCACAGCAAGGCAGGAGTCCAGCAAAGCAGCAGTGCAGCAGAGTGGCAGTTCTTTCAGAAGCACAGCAGCACTTTTTCCTGGCAGAGCGGTCACATGTCCAGAAGTGTATTGAAGTGGTGGTGTCTGAGGTCTAGTACTTATATCGAGTGGTGCCTTTGAAGTGGGGGAAACTTCAAAGAAACACTTTGAAGTGCACAGAGGTCCTCCCTTCCTACCCTTGCTCCAGACTCATTACAAGAGTGTATGCAGCCCTTTATGTGTGGACAGGTACAGCCTATTCAGGTGTAAGTTTGAGGCTGTGCCCAGGACCTCCCTTCCATCCTGTTAGGATGAGTCATCAAGGCCCATCAATTTAAACCTAAGCTTTCTTTGTTTGTGGCTGTCTTGAGGAATATACACAGCCCAGCTGTCATCCAACTGAACAGAGACAGGCAGCAGGCAGTGAATGGCTAAAATAAAAAAAATCTCAGCCTTTTGAAAGTGTCATTTTCAGAGTTGCAATGTAAAATCCGACTTCATCATCAGTTGTGATTTTAAATTGTGATTCCAGTTACACCCGACTTGGGGGTCTTATCTCTTCCCAATTGGAAATTACACTTATAAAATGGAATAAGGTCATCTCAATGGTATCCTATGTGGCAGACAGTCCTTGCAATAGTGAAAAACGACTTTGGGAGTTTTTCACTACCAAGACATGTACAACTTAAAAGTATATATCCTGACTTTTAAATGCATTGCACCCTGCCCTGTAGGTTGTACGAGTCCTACCTTTGGGGTGACATAAATGTATAAAAAGGGAAGGTTTGGGTCTTGCAAAAGGGTTGGTTTGCCAGGTCGACATGGCAGTGTAAACTGCTCACAGGTTCAGTAGTGTCAGGCCTGAGACATGGTTAAAGGGGATATTTAAGTGGGTGGCACATTCAGTGCTGCCCACACACTAGTAGCATTTAATTTACAGGCCCTGGGTACAAGGGGTACCACTTTACAAGGGACTTAAAGTAAATTAAATATGCTATTTGGGGCTAAACCAATAATGCTACCATGTGTAGAGAGCACAAGCACTGTAGCACTGCTTAACAGTGGTAAAGTGTACAGAGACCTAAAGCCAGCAAAAACTAGGTCATAAAAGTGGAAGAGGTAAGCAACAAGTTGGGGGGAAGACAATACTAAGGCTGTAAGGTCTAACATGCTCTCTACTCTAAAAGTGGTAATCTTGGTTCATCCCAACTGGTATATTTAATTTACTTTTAAGTCCCTAGTAAAATGAAAATACATGTACCTAGGGCCTGTAAATTAAAAACCCACTCTCCATACAACTGTGTTGGACCTGACCTTTTCTGCAGTGTCATCCTCAAACTGTTTGCCTTCCTCTCATATGTTTTGGGGAATTCATTTTTATTGGCCTTAGAACTCCGTGCCATTTACCTATTCTCTGTGCTTAAAACATGGTAACATTGGCTTACACCTAATTAACATATGTAAGTCCATATTAAGGTGGCACTACATGTGTCCAGAGATGTGAATTAAATACTACTAGTGGGCTTGCAGCACTGATTGTGCCACCCACTTAAGTAGCCCTTTAACCTTGTCTCAGCCTACAATTGCAGATCCCATGTGTGCAGTTTATTGTGCCATGTCGATCTGGCAAAACAAACATTTTGCCAGGCCCAGACCTTCCCTTTCTATATATATGTCACCCCTAAGGTAGGCCCTGAACAACCCAGAGGGTAGGGTACAATGTATTTAAAAGGCGGATTCTGTACTTTTAAGTTTTACATGTCCTAGTAATGAAAAACTCTCAAAGTCATTTTTAACTACTGTAAGGCCTATCATTCCCATAAGATAACGTTAGGATTGCCTTATTACATTTTATAAGTGTAATTTCCAATTGGGTAGAGATAAGCCCTTCAAGTGTGGTGTCTCTGGAATCACAATTTAAAATTCTAATTTATGGTGAAGCCATATTTTAAATTGCAATTCTGAAAATGCCAATTTTGGAAAGTGGGCTTTTGTTCCTTTAGCCATTTGGTGCAAGCAACCTGTCTCCGAACACATGACTGGGTATAATTGGCAGTTGGGCTTTGTGTATTCCTCCTAGACAGCCACATACAATAGGAGCTTGGGTGTGTCTCAATGGGCCATCTCTTGCAGGATGGGAGGAAGGAGCTGGGCACAGCCTCACTTACTCCGGAATAGGCTGTGTCCTGCCTACAGACAAAAGGCTGCAAAACCCATGTAGTGACTCTGAAGCCAGAGAAGGAGGGGAGGAAATCTGTGCACTTCAAAGGAATGTCTTTGAAGCCTCCACCACTTCAAGGGCACAACTGGGCATAAGAACTGGACCTTAGACACCACCACTTCAGTACACATCTGGACCCGTCGATACTCTGCCAGAAAGAAGGACTGCTACTCTGCTGAACTACTGCTTTGCTGTGCTGCTGTGCGGCCTGCTGCCCTCTTGCCTGGGTGAGAATGCCTGAACCTGCATCTCTTGACCCAGAACCCAGAGTGACTCCAAGGGCTAGCTAGCTGGCCTCGTGATGTGACACCTGAGGGACATAATAGGCTTTCAACTCCTAGAACTGGACTCTGTCATCTGTGAGTCTACCCTGGCAAGTTGTGCCACCCCAGTACTGGATCCCTGAAAGTGTGCCTTAGGTGCTTTCTAGTGAACCAATGCCTTTGGTCTGATGAGCAACGCATCCAGAGCAAAACCAATGTATCTCCATGGCCTGAGCAGTCATCCTCAAACAAAATCAATGCATTGTTGTGTGCATCAGACGTGTCACAAAAGACTCACATCACCGCAGCCTTTTGCATCTTGGGACCGAAGCATCACCTCCAAAACTGCTATGGTGCAATGCTTTTCCTTGGGAAATCTCCTCCCATCTCTCATCGACAGCAGCCTCGACAACGAAACTCCGCATTGTAGCTTCACTGCTAATCGGAATCAACGCATCACATCTTCTGCATCTCCCATCATCGACACCAGAATTTGCATTGCAAGCCCCATTGACTAAATCCTCAACATCAATGAAACAGGACCTCACCCCCACAGCCTAGCTGCATCTAGGAACCAACGTATCACCTCAGCTGTGCGACGCATCTTCAACGCTGATCCATGCAACACTGCACAACCAGGATTTAAGGTATTCTGTTCAGTGAATCCCTCTAGCTGGCTCGGGCTCCATCATGGTTGGTCTGAACCTGTGACTTTGTCTGGTGCAACCAGCTATCCCAATAGTGGTTTGTCCTTCTTAGCACTATTTTTCACTCTATCTTTAAAAAACAACATCTCCTGTTCTTCTAATTGGATTGCCATTTTGTTCTTGTTTTATTTATTTATAATCAGAGCTATTTTTCTAACCTGGTGTGGCATCATTCTCTTGGGTGTATTCACTGTTTACTGTTTGAAGTGTTGAACAAATACTTTACACACAGCCTCTAAGTTAAGACTGACTGCTCTGTGCCAAGCTACAAGATGGTGAGCACAGGTTAAATGAGGGTTTGCCTACCCCTTGCCCTGATTAGGAATTTGGTTGCTGCTTGACCAGGGCTCATACCCCAGTCAACCAGGAACCAAATATTGCGGTGGTAGGCCTGACAAATTGATTGTGAAATTCATATGTTAAAGTCAATAGGCAGTTAAGGGTGGAATTTTATTATTAAAACCTACAGTTTATTTGTTACTTGAAATCTCATTGATTAGATTAACAGGCAAGGGTTTTGGTGTTAGATTCCCCATCTGACAAACAGAATTGCACTGCGAGAATCCTTACTAAGCTCTGTTAGGAGAGAAGCTATCCTGCTTTCCCAAATGTAATTTTGTATACTTTTACAATTTTATGACTGTCTCCTCAATGGTTGGTTTTCTTGTGAGAATGCTTATGCTCAGTACAGTAGACCTGAGTTGATTATAGTGAAAAGCCAATGATAACAGTAATTGGCTTGATCAGTGTTCAGGGAAATGTTATAATAGATGTCAAAGGTCTGGCCTACTTATTGTGAAACGTTATCAAAAAGGCAGTAAGCCTGGCTCGTTTATTGTTAAAAAATATGCTGAAGTCAATTGGCCTCTAATAATGAATTGTTGCCACATTATGTAATAGGTTACCATTGTAGGCAAGGGTTATGAAGTTAGTCTCACACTCTCATAAATACTGGGAGTATAATTTCACTGTGCTGATTCTTGGCCCTATTGAGAGGGGTTACATATTGTTTTGCCAACTGTAATTTTGTACACATGTTTAATTATATAAATGTATGCTTCTGAATACTGGTTTGTTGTCAGCATCGGCGCACTTCTGTAGGCCTGGGTTGTTTATAATGTGAAGCCATAGGTAAACGATAGCAGGCTTATCAGTTCCCTGGGAAAAGGCATTTCAGATTCTGTCATCTGTTTATAATGAAACATTATGACAAAGCATGTAGGGAGTACTTACTGTGAAAAGTATGTGTTAAAAGCAAGCAGCTTTTAAGAGTGGGTTGTTATTACACTGTGCCCCGGGCTGTAAGCAGGCATTTTGTTGCATAGCATCTTCCATATAATTCTAATAGGCAAGGATTTGGTGCTGGTGGCCCACCTGAACATTCCATGGTGATAGACAATTGCACTACAGTAATCCTTATTAGGCTCTTTTAGTACGGATTTTGTCATTGTTTTGTCAACTGAAAGTTTCACGTTTGCTATTTAACTACAGAGTACCTGATGGTTGCCTTGTGGAAAGGTTTATGAACCAACACAGTAGGTCTGAGCTGCGTATGGTGACAAGCCAATGATAAAGGTTATAGGCTTTATTGTTTATAATGAAACGTCATGATAAAGGCAGTTGGCCAGACATATTGATTGCGAAAAGCATATGTTCATTCGAATCAGTAGACATTTGAGGGTAGACTGTTATTACTTTATATTAAAGCCTAAAGATAGGTACTTTTATCAATGGAATCTTACAGATTACTATAGTAGGCAATCATGTTGGTACTACCCCTCTGACAAACCATTGGCCTGGTGCACAAAACGTCTCCACACTTGTGGCAGATGTCCCACAGTTGTTGGGGAGTCTCTGCACTCGGGCGGAATCTTTGCAGTAACAATTCTCATTGTGGAGATTCTGCCTGAGAGTGGAGACTCACCCACGACTGCAGGGTCTCTGCCACGAGTGCGGAGTCCCTGTGTGAATCAGGCCCTATAGGTATAGATCATTTTTACTTTTTAGAATCCTTGTTAGGACTTGTTAGGAAAGATTATATGATACTTTGCTTTGCCAACTGTAATTTTGTATTCTATGTACATTTATGGTTGTATGCATGATGGTTGCTGTAAGAAATTGGCTTATTAGTTATGAAGGGTGTGAGAATCCATCTCAAATGGTAGCTATAATCCTTGTCAGAGTGAACCACATATGTTACTAAATACACCAGTGCTTAACCCTCTGGTAGTTTTGCACAAATGCAGTCCGGCTGAACTGAAAAGCAATGTGTAAAGCATTTATGCAATATTCAAATAATACACTGAAGATACAACACAAGAAACCACTCAAACCAATTTAGAAAAATCAAGTAAATTATAATAAATACCATGGTGCAAAAATGACACAAACTCAAAAAGTACAACCAGATATATGCAATCCCAATAGCACTAAAAAGCACAAAGCACAAGCCATTATTATCTGGTTGCTCTAGACTGGGTCAAAGTCAAAAGTTAAGGTTGACTGTAATGGAGCATGAGTCAGATACAGGAATCAGGTTCATCTTGGTGGAAACTAAAGTTCACCTTCTGACATGGAAACAATTATCGAGAAAAAGTGGTCATTGGTGAGTCGTCGATAGGCAAACAGCAATCTGGATCCGAAAAAGTTCTTGACAACAGTGTGCTGTTGAAGCTTGGGATCCTGGTGCAGCCATCACTGAAGGTGTGAAAGCTCCGAGCTGGTGAAATACAAAGTTTGTGCCTAGTAAGGTCTCGACATCGATCAGCCTAGTCTCGGTTAAGCCTTTCTCGATTCATACTTGGAAACATTTTGGAAGTCCTCTGCCAATGGACAAACCAGCAAGCGGAGGCCAACTGATAGCTCAACAACGACGGCTGTGGTTTTCAACCACATACCCAGCCTCCATCTGTTTTCTAGGCAGAAAGTTGACAAAATGTTTATAAGTCCCAGGTCTTGCAGTGTGTGCACTAGGAATACACTCTAACACTGGCCAAGTGTCCAGAACCTGAGAGGCACCACTTGGGGGTTAGGACGCCAACAGAGGCCAGCAACAGGGTCCACGCAGGTCCGTTTGGGATTTTTCAGCTGATCAGTTGCAGGGTAAGAGTCCCATGGAAGCATGTTCTGGCTCTGTAGCTCAAACAGGAGGTCAGCCAATTGGCCCTTGTACTCACTTCTAGGTTCCTGGGTTCAAGGCAAGCAGATACAGTCTTCCTTCAGGATTCAGACAGCAGGGCAGGCATCCTTCTGATCTTCACAGCTTTAGGAATGTTCTTAGAGGGGTACTGGATGCTACTTTTATGCCCAGTAGCAGCCTGTATATGGGAGTTCGTAGGGGTGATACTACCCACTTTTGCAGCACTCCCTGTGTGTTTTGCAGTAAACTATCCCGCAGTGTTCTTCTCTACTAAATCCAACATTGCAGAACACTTCTTCACATGGTCAGAGCTCCCTGTGCCCATCCAGGAGTGTGGCTATTAAAATGGTCAAATCCTCCTTTGTGGTCACTTAAAACCATCTGTGGGCATTGGTCCATCCTGCCCTCGGTCACTGGCAAGTGACCCAGACTCTGTCCCCTCTGCTTTAATGTTCCTTACATCCTAGATCCAGGCGTGGATCTCTCCGGACACTTCTCCTCTTCACGGCAGCAGCAGTTCTTTGCAGGCTCCCATTGAACTCGACGACGCAACCCGACACCAAAAGACACCTATGCACCCGGCTTCCCTGGTTGAGGTAACTCGAGTACTCCGGTGCTCTCGTGGGTGCTAACCCTAGAACTTCTTAAGTCCAAAAGGGTTTGGTCCTGTCTCGATTAGAAGTATCCCTAATCTTTAAATTTCCAACCGCTACATTGCCCATAGAAGATAACAGGAACCCGTGGTTGTGTTTACACACTGCATACAGTCCCCGTAGGTCCCCTGTGTCAATACCTTGGGTGGTTCCTTGGAGTCTCAGCCATTCTACAGGCTATAGGCCTAGTGTCTATTCCAGTCATGGTTCTTATACCACTTTTTTGGTATATGGTTTGGTACGCCCCTAGGGCCCAAACGTGTTTTTGTGCTATTACGGATAATTGCTGACTTGTAAACAAAGTACTTCGAACTCCAGTCTCATAAAGAGACTAGAGGGGTGTGTTTGATCTTAAATACATATATTTTAAATATGTACCTGGTGTGGCTGTCTTTTCATTTGGTCATTCAAGAGATTATAGACTTGTAAAACAAGCTGCTTTACATTCCTTCAAGACTAAACCTGAAGGCTGCTCTCCATAGCTACCACTAGGATAGCTTTCAATAAAGGCTGTCTTTAAGCTATCACCATAAGGGGTTGTTTGGACTGATACAAGGTACCCACTAGAACTAGTGGACAGCATTTATCAGGCCACCTTCTCACATTGGTGTGCAGCATGTGGGATTCCAGCTTGCTATTGTTTTACCAGATAATCTCAATTGAATTGATCAACTGAAAACCACTAAAGGTACCTAAGGTACATATAATATCAAGTTTAGCTACAGTAAGTTCTACTGAACTTAGAGTTGTGTGTCAAGGAATAGCACACCCTTTCTACAACTCAAGAGAGTTTAGTAGGCCACACTGTGTAGGTAGTGCAATACACCACACCACATTAGTAATGCCTAACCAGCCAGGAACCAGTGGGTCCCTACCAGGAACCAGTGAGCTCCTTCCCTATAAATATGAGGATCTCTTCTTTGCTCAGCTTAGGGCCTTGTGTTCCATTAGGAAGCTGAAGACAGGCAAAAGTCCATCCACACAGCATCTCATAAAGATACTGAAACTGGATGATATCACAGGGCCTAGTGGGCCTGATGATGTAGACAGTGTGGGTGGGGCAGCACCTGAGGGTGGGTCTAGGGGTGGAAACTCCCCTGACCCTACCTCTAATGCTGACCAGACTAGTGACAATGACCGGACTCTCGTGAACACAGACCTCCAGGATGAGGATGAAGAGGATGACAATAATGCCACTTCCTTTATTCCTCCAGGTAGGCCTGACAACAGGGCTAGAAGGGATAGATCTCTGTCAAGGAGATCCATCCAGTCTAACTCCTCTATAGGAACCTCTGTTTCTTCTCACAGAGGTAGGGAAACCTCCCAGGAGAGGAGAGAGAGACTGCTGAAGTATGAGCAAGACAAGTTCAACCTCAGAAAGCAGCAGATGGCCTTAGATAGGGAAGCCCTGGAGCTCTGCAGATCTAGTAAAAAGGATGGAAAGTACAGAAGGTCCCTCAAGGTCAGTGGGCAGAAATCCTATGGCTCTCCTTTGCAGACAAAGGTAGAGACAAGCTCCTCACTGTAAGAGAAGAGGATGCTGATGACTACAAAGTCTTGAAAAGTGCACTGATAGATTGGTTTGGCCTAACCACTGAACAATACAGGTTAAAGTTCAGAGACACCCAAAAGGCACAAAATCAGGACTGGGTTGACTTTGTTGACTATGCTGCTAAGGCTCTGGAAGTTTGGTTACTGGGCAGTAAAGTGTGTGACTTCAAAGGATTGTACAATCTGATAATGAGGGAGCAGATTCTTAATAACTGTCAAAATCAGCTATTGCACCAGTACCTGGTAGACTCAGATCTGACCTCTCCCCAAGAATTGGCAAAGAAGGCAGACAAATGGGTCAGACCAGGGTGAGGCATAGGGTACAGAACCAAGGTGGTGACCCAAAGAAGCAAGATTCCAAAAACTCTGACATGGGTGGGGACAAGGGTAAAGATCAGAAGTCTTCTCAAGGGCCCAAAAAATCTTCTTCAGGTGGGGATTCACAGTCAGGAAAGGGTAAAGGCTAAAAGAAACCTTGGTGCAAAACCTGTAAACAGAAAACTCACTGGACTAGTGTCTGCACCAAGGCCAAAGAAAATACTCCAGCCACCACCAATGCCCCTAAGGCACCTGCTCCCCCTAGGGCAGTTACAATTGGTGGTGGGAATAAACAGAATAAGGGTGTAGTAGGGTTGACCCTGGGTTCTGAAATGGGCTCTGGCCTAGTCAGAGTACCAACTCAGGCTGTACTTGTCAGTGATGGGGGCATGAATATGTCCACCATTGTAAGTCCCAGTAGTTTGGGCAAATACAGACAGCAGCCTTTAATTAATGGAGTAGAAGCTTGGGCATTCAGGGACACAGGAGCAAGTGTCACAATGGTGACAAAAGATCTTGTGGATCCTGGGCAGATTATACTTGGTGAAATGTACCAAGTGACCAATGCTAGCAATGTCAGAACAGACCATTTTCTGGCAGTTGTTAACTTCTCCTAGGGAGGGGTAACTGGCCTTAAGAAGGTTGTGGTAAGTGCAGACCTACCAGTACAGTGCTTGCTTGGCAATGATCTAGAGACTTCAGCTTGGGCTGAAGTGGAGCTCAGGACACATGCAGAAATGTTATGTATCCCTGCACATGTCTTTGCTGTGACCAGGTCACAGGCTAAAATGTCTAAAACTGAACAGGCCCTGGAATCTGGAATAATGGAGCAGGTGCCTCACAAGAGGAGGAGCAGTAGGGTTAAGGCAGAGCCTTCCCACCTGTCTCAGGATACTGATCAGTCTCCTCAGAGAGATGATCTTGGGCCTGCAGAAGGAACTCTCCCAGAGGAGCTTGAACATGACCAGGTTGAGTTCTTGGGGACAGGGGGCCCTTTCAGGTCTGATCTGAGCCAGGAGCAGAACACCTGCCTGTGAGAAGTTGGCCTGGCATATGCTGGTCACTAGTTATAGTGGCCACCTTGCACCAGTCCAATTCGACTCTTATGGTAGATAGGTTTAAGACAACCTTTTAAAGAAAGCTATCCTAGTGGTAGCTGTGGAGATCAGCTTTCAGGCTAAGTCTCAGAGGAATGTAAAGCAGCTTGTTTTAACTTATAATCTCTTGAATTACCAAATGAAAGGACACCCCACAGGTATATATATCAAATATATATGTATTTTTTTCTAGACACACTCTACTAATCTCTTTAAGATTAGTAGAGTGGAGTATAGAGAGTAGTAGAGAGTATATGGTCTGGTACGCCCTAGGGGCGTACCAGACCATATACTAAAAAAGAGGTTTAGGAAAGTCGACTTGCAAGGGGACAAGGCCTAGGACCTGTAGAATCGCTGGGGCTTCACTAATCCACCAAAGGCAGGTAAGTAAAAGACCCACGAGAGACGCGTGCAGTGTGAGAACACAGCCGCGGGTTCCCTATTGGTTTCAATGGAGCAAATCGCGGTTGGATTTTTAAAGTTTAAGGGTACTTCTAGGAAGTCTACAAGCAAGTCACTTACAAGGTAAGCAGTTCGAGGGCCAACACCCATAGGAGCACTGGAGTGCATGAGTTACCTCACCCAGGGAAGCCGGGTGCATAGGTGTCTTTTGGTGTCGGTTCGCGTCGTCATTTTCTATGTAAGCCGAAGACTTTTTGCTGCTTGTGAAGACTGAAGAAGTGTCCGGTGGAATCCAAGGCTGGATTCAAGATGAAGAAGACCTGAAAGCAGAAGGGGCAGTGTTCACAGTCACTTGCCAGTGACCCGGGGCCAGGAAGATGGATGCCCACGGAAGTCGGGTGATTTCATGTGATCAAGAGTGTTTTGACTCTTCAGCCACGAGGTCCAGCAGGCGTGGAAGACAACCAGGAGCTGGATTTGGAGTGTCCCTCAAAGTCTGCAGCTTACTGAGGTGTCGGCTACTGGATTGGAGCCAACAAGCCTTGGCAACCGCAAGTCTCATGGTAATCGAAGAAAGTCAGAGGTGCAAACCAGCAAGGTCTGAGGGACTCACCCAGCAAGAGTAAGTCAGGGTTGGCCTGGAGCAACCAGAGGAGACCTTTGGTTTGATGAAGAAGTCTTCAGAGGACCCACAAGCCAGCTGGCAAGGGATTGCAAAGATGCCTCATGAGGATTCACTTCACAGGAGCCCACAGTCACTCGGGATGAGGTAGGTCTCTGATTTTCAAGAGAAATCTTGCTGGAGGCTTGGACCACAAGTGGTCCAATGCACAAGTTCGTAGATTATCGTGAAGGGGTTGCACTTGACAATAGTGCACGGTACCCGGGTATTGCTGTTCCTCGTCACTCGTGGGGTCCACTCACCTCAGCTCTGCTGGGGACTCACAATGGCCGTCGAGAAGTCAGGAAATCTACTTCTGGGGCTGCAGGGACTTCGGACTCCGGTGGGAGCGGGAAAGTTTGCAACTGTTGATTCAAGTTTTTGGTGCCTGCCAAGCAGGGTAGTCACTCCTTGACTCCAAGGGAGATTCTTCTGTCTTCCAAAGGTAGTGGAACATCAAAGGGTCAGGATTCTTCTTGTAGCGCGTCGTCCAGGGATATCTGATTTGCAATGGCAAGGTTTCCCTATCTTATACTAAAGGAAAGGGAGGGACTAGCTCTTTGACCACTCCTCTGGGAGGGTCAGGGGAGTGGGTGGTTACACCCACTTCCCTTTGTTCAGTTTCACACCAGAGCAGGGGCAGGTAGCCCCTGAACCGGTTTGAGCTGGCATATGCACATAGGAGTCTACTGCTCCCCCAGTGCAGGACTTCAAAGCACTCTAAGAGTGCACCCACCCAGCCCCAGTACACTAAATCCTGTCTGGAAGGTGGTGACACCTCCCTGTGACAGGATGCCTATTGTTGGGCCTCCTCCACTATAAGTTTCAGTCAGCAGCAGGAGGGCAGCCCAGTGTCTGTGCTGGTGGCATCCATGTTGTGATGCCAGGGCTCTTTCAGATTTGTAACGTGTTTCCACGGTAGGGACATGTCTTCCCCTCTAGAAGGGTGGGATCATACTCCCACACCAGTTACTGGTGTGGGGGTATTATTCCAAGGTGTGTGACACCAAACACAACGTGTTTTGATGCAGCCATCCCAAAGTTTGCATTTACCGCTAGGTTATAATGCACTTAAGAGTATATGGTTTAACCGCATCCACAAACAGCCACAGAGAATAGACTCTGAGAGTTGCAGAGGGGCCCTGCTCAGGCAGAGGCACTCCCTCACATGGAAACCAAGCACCCTGCCCTCAGGATTGATAGGGCCTGCCTTAGGGGTGACGGATAGGTTTATATGTGTGTGTAAGGTGAGGTATAGGGGACCTATACCTCAGTGAGGAGTGCTAACACTACCTCACCCAGGCTGCAGTAGCAGGCCTGTGGTGTCAGATTTAGTCTGCTTCGCAGGGGTAGCATAATACATGCTTCAGCCCCTGGTAGGCCTGTGAAGTACAACTACGCAGTCAGATTCCACCTTCCTGAGGAATAGTCCTAAAGATGTACAAAAATTTCGGAAAGATCAGCATCTTTAGCACATTCCTTCTACTGAATAAAGAGAGATGTAAGTTATCTAACCTGCGTAGCGTAGAATTGGCGGCATCTATAATAGGTAGAATATTCATATCGGGTATCTGTTCTACTACTGCTGAAATTTTGACCCCCAGATATGATGCAGTTTGTACCACCAGAATTTCCGTGGACACCATAGTTGAGGATTAAATAATCTGGGTTTTCTGAACATTAAGTTTGTACCCTGAAAGCCGCCCAAAGGAGTGCGCAAGGGTCTTGATAGCCGAGAACGAGGATGTCACATTACTAGTTATAACTATAATATCATCGGCGTAGGCTAGCGCCTTAAAATCAACCGCGTTGATCTCGACAGGAAGGATCTTACTAGAGAGCTCTAATGTATTTAGGAAAGGATCAATATAAAGAGCAAATAACAGGGGCGAGCAGGGACAGCCCTGTCTAGTGCCCCTGTTTATTGCAAACGGTCTTGAAAGAGTCCCTGAGATTGACAAAAATGCTTGAGGAGTGATATAAAGTGATTGAAGGGCGAGAACAAAATTCGGGGAAAACCCCTTCCACAGAAGAACCCTCCACAGAAAATCCCAAGCTACCCTGTCGAACGCCTTTTCGGCGTCCAACAGGATTGCTCCGAGAGGGGAATGAGTAACCTGCGCCCAATCCAAAAGAGCAATAACACTGCGGATATGATCTGCCGTGTCCCTTCCGGGAATAAATCCATGTTGCCGGATGGAGACTAACGGAGATATAACCAAGGCAAATCTAGCCGCCAGAATCTTTGAATAGATTTTACTGTCCGTATTTATTAACGAGATCGGCCGAAATGAGGCGGGATCCAACTCGGGTTTGTCCTTTTTTTTAAGCAAAATAATAGATGTATACCGCCACGAATCTGGAATAATCCCGAGTTGGGCGTCTCTCAGGATCCGTAAAAGATCCTCCTGAATTTCTGACCGAAATGTACAATAGAACTCCAAAGGACTAAGGTCGGGGCCTGCTGCCTTCCCACTAGCCAGTGAATTCAATGCTAATTCCACTTCATCCCACTGAATTGGAGCCGCAAGAACCGTATTTTGATGATCCGAGATTTTGGCTGTCTTGAGTCCCTCAATAAAAGCAGCAAATTCAAGATCTATTGTATGGGAGGTAACTTCCTCGGTGTATAAGGAACGATAAAATTCAGAGAAAACAGAAAGGACCCCATCAGGGGTCTCCTGGATAACCCCCAGAGGATCCTGAATCCTGATGATACAATTAGCTAATCCGTGCTGCAGAAGCCGCTTAGCAAGGACCCTCCCAGACTTCTCACCATACTCAAACATTGTCGAACGATACTGCAAGTATTTGGCCACGAGATCCTGCCCAAAGAACTCCTGCACTGAAACTTTAATACGTGCTACCTGAGTTTGACTGGGGGTTATGTCCCCACCCTCCCTGATCGTAGTAATAAGCAGAATTTCAGCTCTGCGTAGTTCATCAAGACGGACCTTAATATGATCCTTTATTTGCTTTTGCCGTAAAAAGGAAAAGCTTTTAGTCTCCCCCCAGATAGCAGCCTTGAATGAATCCCAGACTATATTATTGGAGGCTGAGCTTCTATTGATATTCAGAAATTCGGTTACCCAAGGTCTCATATGGTCAATATATTTTGAGTCTAATAGCAATTTCCGCTCGAAGGTCCATGGTCTTAGAGTGCTCATATCAGCTGATATAGTGCATTTGATAACCAGAGGATTGTGGTCTGACAAAATTCTAGGGAAAATTGAAATTGACGAGCAAGGTGCCAACTGATCCGAAACAAAAAAGTAATCCAGTCGGACCATTTTTTTGTGGGGAGCTGAGAAATAGGTAGAGCCGTCTTTATCTTTACAGTAATGAAACCATAAGTCAGTCATAACATGCTCTTGGACAAGGGCTTGCAGAGCTCTGTATACTCTATGTTTTTGACCAAAATAGGTCTGCCCTCCACAAATATTAAAGTTAGCTGACAAATTGATATTAAAGTCCCCGCAGAAACAGATAGGCTGGGGCCATGAAGCCAATTCGATATTTAGAAAGTCTAGTAATTCAGGATCGTCCAGGTTTGACACACTGTCAAGGTTTGCACACTGTCAAGGTTGAGCCATTAATCAAAAGCTGCGCGATTGCCCACCGACCCCCAGCATCTTGACTATATCTTGGACATGAGCCTATCCCACGTTTCATTAGAATAGCCATCCCCCTTATCATGGAAGTCTGTCGACAGCATGCTATCAGGTCAAACCCTGGGATTTTAAGACACTCTCTATTGTTCCAAGGGACATGGGTTTCCTGCAAACAGAGTACCTCTAAATGAAAAGCCTGAATAACCTGTGCTAGTTAAGCTCGCTTCTTCCCGTTGTTGAGACCACAAACATTCTATGAGGCAATAGAGATTTTATCCATTATCCATTATCATGAGAGAAACTAAGAAAACCATCACACTTTTAATTCATTGATTTGAACCAAGATTGTCATGAAAAAGAGAATAAATGTCAAGCTTATTTTTTACATGCGCCCTGAGCCCACCTTCCCTCCCCCCCACACCCCTGCTGACCCACCCCACTGCCCAAACCCTAACCTCCCCCCAAACAGGGCAGGGACCGAAATCCCGATGATGTAGAAGCCGGTATAAGCAGAGACCCCCCCCCTCCCAGGAGTCAGGCTAGCCTTAGTAGTGCAGAAAGATGCTGCAATAGATTTATGTGGAGTTATCGTATGCCTCGTAGAGCCGCTAAGTGGATGGTCCTCACATTGGACAGAGGAGGATGGTCAGTTCCCAGTCTTTTCTTATATAACTGGGCTGCCTTACTTCAGTATTTGGCTCCCCCACTTTTTGGCTCACGTGGCTCACTTTCTGCATCATGTAGTCCCTCTATTTTTGAGATTAGCTTAGGTCAAGAGGCCAAGGGGTTGCTTCTTAAGGTTCTTGAGCCGAGTTACTACAAGAAAACTAAATTTAAGGTCATCGCAGCTATGTATTCTGCTTGGAGGAAGGTTTGTCGGAAATGGTCAATACCTAAAATACATTTTTACACTCCCTTGGCCGCTGCTAGGCTTCTGCCCACAATTTTTCAAGACTCAGTCACAATCAGCTCAAGGCATCCTTACGCTGGGGGATTTACTTTATGAGGGTAAGATGGCCTCTTTTGCATCCTTAAAAGATAAGCATGCTTTGGCTTCATGCGATTTTTTTAAGTATCTGCAGCTACGCAGCTATATAGATCGCCTTGCTATTAATTCCCCCAATGCATTAATTAAGAATATTCTTATGGAGTTAATTTTGAGGAAGGCCCGGTTGAGTGCCCTCTATCAAAGCTTATTAAAAGGCCTTCCTGATGATCTTTCCTCTCAGAAGGCAAAATTAGAAGGTAAATTCGGTAGGTATAGATATCTCCCATGCACTGGACATGTCTAATTCTGTATTGATTTCTGGGAGTTTACGTTCTCAGAGCTATATGGCTTTGTTTGATTTATATTTTACTCCAGCCAAAATTTCAAAATGGGGAGGGAGCGGTGTTCAGGGGTGTCCTAGATGCGGGCTGGCGGCAGCCAATGATGTACATATGTTTTTTTCATGCGTTAAATTACATACATTCCTTCACGATATTCAATTGTTTATTAATAATTCTCTTAATATCCAGATAGAATTCTCCTCCGAATTAGTAATTATGGGATGTGTGACGGACTCATGCCCTGATAGACCATTCTTCGAATCTGCTTTTCTTTGTATTGTAATGTCTCTAATTCGTTTATGTATAACCTCCGAATGGATTAAGCCCTCACCTCTGACTTTTTTTAATTGGAGGGCAAGTATTCTTGCTCTTCATAATTTGGAATCAGCTGTGTTTCTAAAAAGCGGGAAAAGGAGGCGGGAGATGGGCTTAAGGATTTGGGCGCCCTTTTTGGCTTGGTATAATAAGTAACATTTTTTTGGGGGGGGGGGTTTGTTACTGTTGTCAAGACTATTTGTGTTAGCAAACCTATATTCTGAGTTGATTGCCATGATTGTCTATTTCTTATGTTTATTTGTTTCTTCTGTTTTTTTATGTCAAGCTTCTAGCTTCCTACACTGCCCCTCTCTTGAAACCCTCAGACTGCAAGCTGCTGATGAGGCTGCTGGGAATTCTAGTGGCACCCATAATGTTTATTGGGATGATGGACTCCTATACTCAGAGAGTAGAGACCCCAAGCTTGGTGCATCCAGGAGGTTGGTTATACTTCTGAAGTTTAGGGGTTTCCTATTGACACTAGCCCATGATATTCACCTAGCAGGACACTTAGGCCAGAACAAGACCTGGGACAGAATTGCTCCTCACTTTCACTGGCCCAACATGTCTGAAGACACAAAGGAGTTTTGTCGCTCATGTGTAACCTGCCAAGTCAGTGGCAAAGCAGGTGGCACTACAAAGGCCCCCCTGATATCACTACCTATGGTGGGGGTGCCCTTTGAAAGGGCAGGGATTGACATTGTTGGTCCCATGGATCCCCAAACAGCATCTGGGCACAGATTTATACTGGTGGTAGTGGATCATGCCACCAGGTATGCAGAAGCAATTCCCCTAAGGACCACTACAGCACCTGTAGTGGCAAGAGCTCTCTTGAGTGTGTTCTCAAGAGTAGGCTTTCCTAGGGAGGTAGTATTTGACAGGGATGCAAACTTCATGTCTAGATACTTGACTGCTATGTGGAAGGAGTGTGGAGTGAACTACAAGTTCACCACACCCTATCACCCACAATGCAATGGTTTAAACAAAACCTTAAAGGGCATGATCTAAGGACTCCCAGAGAAGGTTAGGCGAAAATGGGACCTGCTCTTGCCCTGCCTTTTATTTCCATACAGGGAGGTGCCTCAGAAGGGGGTTGGCTACAGCCCAATTGAACTTCTTCTTGGTCACCCTGTCAGGGGTCCATTGTGTTTGGTGAAGGAAGGATGGGAGTTACCTCTCAAACCCTCAAAGCAAGACTTAGTGGACTATGTACTTGGTCTCTGCTCCAGGATGGCTGAGTACATGAAAAAGGCTAACAAAAACATTGAGGCTAGCCAGGAACTACAAAAAGCCTGGCATGACCAAAAGGCTGTACTGACTGTTTATCAGCCAGGACAGAAAGTGTGGGTGTTGGAGCCTGTGGCCCCAGATGCTCTCCAGGACAAGTGGAGTGGACCCCACACTATTGTTGAACAGAAGGGAGAGGTTACTTATTTGGTAGACCTAGGATCTCCCAGGAGTCCCCACAGGGTTCTCCATGTCAACAGGCTAAATCCATATGTGGACAGAGCTGACATGGGCTTGCTCATGGCTACTGATGAGGGACAGGAGGAAGAGAGTGACCCACTCCCTGACCTCCTCTCACAGAACCCTGATGATGGGTCAGTTGATGGTGTAGCCTTGGCAGGCAGCCTCACTGCCCAGCAACAAACTGATTGCAGACAGGTGCTCAGTTCAGACACATCTTCTCACTGACTCCAAGTCAGACTACCTGGTGCACTCATGAAGTGGACACTGGGGACAGTCTGCCTATTAAAAATAAGATTTATAGGCAACCTGACCATGTCAGGGACTGTATCAGGACAGAAGTCCAGAAAATGCTGGATTTGGGTGTTATTGAACCCTCAGATAGCCCTTGGGCTAGTCCAGTGGTCCTTGTGCCAAAACCCCACACCAGTGGTGGAAAAAGAGAGATGAGGTTTTGTGTGGACTACAGGGGTCTCAATGCAGTCACTAGGACCGATACCCATCCAATACCAAGGGCAGATGAGCTTTGACCTCAGCCAAGTACCTTAGCACATTTGACTTGACAGCTGGCTACTGGCAGATCAGACTAGCTGATGATGCAAAGCCAAAGACAGCATTTTCTACCACTAGTGGGCACTATCATTTTGTGGTAATGCCCTTTGGTTTGAAGAATGCACCTGCCACTTTCCAAAGGTTGGTGAATACAGTTCTCACAGGTCTGGAAGCCTTTAGTGCAGCATATCTAAATGATATTGCTGTCTTTAGCTCCACCTGGGAGGATCACCTGGCCCACCTAAGGAATGTTTTGGAGGCCCTGCAAAAAGCAGGCCTAACTATCAAGGCTACTAAGTGCCAGATAGGGCAGAGTCAGGTTGTGTACCTGGGTCACCTTTTAGTTGGAGGCCAGGTTCAACCATTGCAGAGCAAAATCCAGACCATAATGGACAGGGTTGCTCCAACTACCCAGACTCAGGTCAGAGCCTTCTTAGGCCTGACTTGGTACTATAGGAGATTTGTCAAAGGGTATGGATCAATAGTGACACCCTTGAATGACTTAACTTCTAAAGGTTCAGTGGAAAGCTAGCTGTCAAAAGGCATTTGATGACCTGAAGCAGGCCATGTGCACTGCTCCCCTTCTGCAGAGTCCTGACTACTCCAAGAAGTTCATTGTTCAAACTGATGCATCTGAATTGGGGGTAGGGGTTGTACTGTCACAATTGAATGAAGAAGGTCAGGATCAGCCAGTAGCTTTCATAAGCAGAAGGCTGACCCCGAGAGAGAAACGTTGGTCAGCCATTGAGAGGGAGGCCTTTGCTGTGGTTTGGGCTCTGAAGAAGTTGAGGCCATACTTGTTTGGTACTCACTTCCTTGTTCAGACAGACCATAAGCCCCTCTTATGGCTAAAACAAATGAAGGGTGAAAATCCCAAACTGCTTAGGTGATCCATTTCCCTACAGGGATGGACTTTACAGTGGCACATAGACCTGGGAGTAACCATGCCAATGCAGATGGACTCTCTAGGTATTTCCACTTAGAACATGAAGACTCAACTGGTCAAGGTTAGTTTAATGTCCCTGCGTTTGTGTGGGGGGGGGGGGGTGTGTAGGATAATAGGATCTGCTTCACATGGGTACCCCCACTTTTTGCTGGTGTTTCACTGTTTTTCGACCTTAGTCTGGCTGTGGCCCTGCTAATCAGGACCACAGCCTAGCTGTTTCCTCTCTAAAATGGTTTGCATGTACATTAGGTATATATCTAATTGGATTCTGGAGTGCCTTATAAGCCCCTAGTATATGGTATACTATGTACCTAGGGCATAGGTACCGCAGAGGCCTACCAGGGGCTGCAGTCTATTTTATGCACCCCTGGGAAGCACTCCAAAATGGCACCACAGGTCTGCTACTGCAGCCTGGGTAAGGGTGTGCTTGCACCCCTTACAGTGGTATAGGCTACCTATATCCACACATATATACAGACACATATAAACCTATAAGCCACTCATATGGCAGTCCTTGACAATCCTGAAGGCAGAGTGCTTGGTTTTATGTGAGAGGGCACCCAAGCATGAGCTGAGCCCCTCTGCAGCTTTTGGAAATACTTCCTTATGGCTGTTCTGTGATACAGCCATACCATATACTCTTAATTATAGTATTATAACTTCACTGTAAATGCTAACTTTGGAGTGGCTGCATCAAAACATGTTGTGTTTGGTGTCAAACGTTTTGGAATACTACCCTCCCCCGCCAGTTCTGGTGGTGGGGGTAGCATTCCACCCTTCTAGAGGGATAGACATGTTCACACTGGCTAAACCTGGTAGGACTTTCCTGAGCCCTGGCATCACAAAATGGATGCCTCTGCCACAGACACGGGTCTGGCATACTGCTGCTGACTGAAACTCCGGCAAGGGAGGCCTGGACAATAGGTTTCCTGTCGAAGGGAGGTGTGACCACCTCCCCAGACATGCAAATGTGTATTGGGGCTGGGCGGGAGCACTCTCTGGTGCTTTGAAGTCCTGCACTGGGGGCACGTTTGCTGTCCCTGTGCATAGCCCAGTTCAAACCGGTTGCAGGGGCTACCTACCCCTGCTCTGGCGTGGAACTGGACAAAGGAAATGGGTGTAACCACCCCTCTTTCCAGGCCCACCCATAGGTGGGGCCTTAGAGTTAGTCCATCCCCTAATCTTACTATAAGTATAGGAATCCAGTCCCTGGGACTTTAGATTACCCTGGACGAAACTCTGCAACATATATCCTGGACCTTCGACGTTCTACTTTGACTAGAAGACTGAAGAAATCTCCCTTGGGGTCAAGGAGTGACTCCACTGCTTGGCAGGCACCAAAGAAGCAACTGACCAGTCTGCATCGCTGAAGATTCCGCCGGACGCCGAAGTCTTTGCATCACCAGAGGTGGATTTCCAGACTTCCCCGAGGCTACCCTGAGTCCACAGTAAAGCTGAGGCCCGTGGCTATTGTGGGTGATGTGGAACCGTGAACCATGGACATCGTGAACTTTTGCAGCAACACTATCTTCCTGGTCCTCCTCAAAGTTGTGCTTTGGGCTCCTAGTAGCCCCAGCCTTGAGCACCTCCTGCACTGAAGATTGTTGGCCTCCATTCCACGAGTGACCCGTGGGCTAGCTTCAAGTGCGACCACTCAAGGCTCCTTCGTGATCACTAGCCCATTGGCTAGGAGGTCCCCACGAAGGCTAATTCTTTTCTGCTTGGGCTTTTCTGGTTACTCCAGACGTGCCCTGACTTACCCTTGCTGGGTGAGTCCCTCAGACCTTGCTGGTCTGCACCGCAGTCCTTACTCTGAATTCTAGTGACTTGCCGTTGCCAAGACTTGTTGGGTCCATCCTGGTCGCCGACACCGCAGCACTCGACAGACTTCGTGGCACAGCTCGAATCCGGCTCGTGGACTTCATCAATGCCTCCTGGGCCTCGTGGCTGAAGAGTCAAGACACCCATCAACTCACCTGAAGCACCCAACATCTGTGAGCATTGGTCTATCCTGCCCTCGGTCACTGGCAAGTGACCCAGACTCTGTCCCCTCTGCTTTCAGGTTCCTTACATCCTAGATCCAGGCGTGGATCTCTCCGGACACTTCTCCTCTTCACGGCAGCAGCAGTTCTTTGCAGGCTCCCATTGAAATCGACAACTCGACCCAATACCAAAAGACACCTATGCACCCGGCTTCCCTGGGTGAGGTAACTCAAGTACTCCGGTGCTTTCGTGGGTGCTAGCCCTAGAACTTCTTAAGTCCAAAAGGGTTTGGTCCTGACTCGATAAGAAGTGTCCCTAATGTTTAAATTTCCAACCGCGACATTGCCCATAGAAGATAACGGGAACCCGCGGTTGTGTTTACACACTGCATACAGTCCCCGTGGGTCCCCTTTGTCAATACCTTGGTGGTTCCTTGGTGTCTCAGCGATTCTACAGGCTATAGGCCTAGTGTCTATTCCAGTCATGGTTCTTATACCACTTTTTTGGTATATGGTTTGGTACGCCCCTAGGGCCCAAACGTGTATTTGTGCTATTACTGATAATTGCTGACTTGTAAACAAAGTACTTCGAACTCCAGTCTCATAAAGAGACTAGAGGGGTGTGTTTGATCTTAAATACAATATTTTAAATATATACCTGGTGTGGTTGTCTTTTCATTTGGTCATTCAAGACATTATAGACTGGTAAAACAAGCTGCTTTACATTCCTTCAAGACTTAGCCTGAAGGTTGCTCTCCATAGCTACCACTAGGATAGCTTTCAATAAAGGTTGTCTTTAACCTATCACCATAAGGGGTTGTTTGGACTGATACAAGGTGCCCACTAGAACTAGTGGACAGCATATATCAGGCCACCTTCTCACATGCGTCACATTGGTGTGTCTGTGCAACATGGTCACAGTCCGTTATGCCTGAGATCCTATGTGAGATACTAATTTGATGTCTGTGTTCCTAGTTCACATCTCATTTCATACAAGTCATGGTGTTAGCTTAGGTAATGATGTTGGTGCTGAGTTTTGTAAGTGCTAACGTCATCTATCTTGACAATTTCCTCCACAGTGAGTGGGATTGGGCACAGCAGCTCTCTTGCTTTTCCGTGCTCATGACAGTGATGGGCAGAGGTGTGTATGTTACAGTTCAGCTGCTGTGAGTTGCATGCCTCCTCAGATGCAGTCCAGGTTAGTCATTGTGTTTGGAGTGTCCATGACAGTGAGTGATGTGTTGTGTGAATGATGCGTACAACGCAGATCGATGTGGGATTGAGATGCAGCTCACAACTGCACATTTTGTGAATGAAACCATGCAACAGTGTCAGCTATATGTGTTTGTCCATTCTAGTCCCTGTCAGGTGTCCACTGTCAATGATGTATAGGTGACATTGTGTGTGCTTTGTGCTATGTACTATGTCTACATCTCACCAATTGTCCTCTACGAGACACACCCTCACAGCCAGGTCAAGGGACACTCCAGGGATTCTGCATCTCTAAAGAGTGGGAGGATACCTACAGTTCCAATGGCTGTGAGTGCAAATGTGTTTGAGTTGGCCATTGCATAGGTGTGACTTGCAGCCTATTCATACATCAGGACCATGTGTCAGCAATCTTGCCAAGGGATTTACTTTTGGAGTGACTGGTCCCAAGGATGCACTTTGTTCTGGCTGAGAGGGTGTGTTTTGAGGTGGCCATGATGGCATTTGGAGTCATTGCAGGACCTCCTTCGCCCACAGAGGCCAAGTAATCCCCCATGTGGCATGCTTCCATTGCAGGGAGTCACAATTTAAGTGCAGGCTGCCAGGCAGTAGTGTTCTGTTGTTAGTTTGAGGCCAAGTCCCAGCAGGGCCTTGTGCTCCCCACAGCAGGGCCTAGTATTAGCCCTCTTGGCAGTACTTTTGCACTCCCTGTGAGGTGAGCATGGTTCAGTGTGAGCTTGCTGGGACATGTGGGTGGGGGACTGTTGGATGTGACAGCGACTCCCATCATGCTTTTGTCTCCACCCACCTTCCCATAATACCTGACCTTCCTTCCTGTGACTCTGCTTCCATGTGAGTGATTGAGACAGCAATGGCAAGATGACTGACAGTGGTATCCTGTTTTTTGTTTGTGCACAATTTCCCAGCAGGGCCTTGTGCTGCCCCCAGCGAAGCCCATTGTCAATGTTCTTGGTAGAGACTTTGAACTCACTCTCTTGGGGAGCATAATCCCAGGGGTGTATTTTGGTGTTGGTGGGAGGGGTCTATGTGACAGGGGCTGCTGGTAGATGTAGTCAGAGCTGACGGTCCTCCTCCCCCCAGTCCAGCTATACCACCATGCAGTATGCTTACATTGCAGGGAGTAGAAGTTACCTTTCAGGCTGTCAGGCATTGGTGTCCTGTTGTTAGGTTGAGCTCAAGTCCTAGCAGGGCCTTGCGCTCCCCACAGCAGGGCCTAGTGTCAGCCATCTTGGCCGTACTTTTGCACTCCCTGTGAGGTGAGCATGGTTCAGTGTGAGCTTGCTGGGACATGTGGGTGGGGGACTGTTGACTGTGACTGCAACTCCCATCATGCTTTCTGCTACATGCATATTCCCAGCAGCCAAACCTTCATTCATTTTGACTCAGCTTTCCTGTGAGGTGGTGTGACAGTGGTGGCAAAATGGATGACAGTGTTTGTTGGTATGGTAATGCCTTGCAGTATTTGTCATTAGGTTTGTACATGTTAGGACGTAGTTCCCTATTACTGTGGGATGGCAGGTATTGTGTTTGTGTAACTGGCATACAAGTCACAGGATACTTGCCTTTCCGTTGCTTTGTCTTTGCTGGCAGTAATTGGTTTCACAGTCCCATTGACAGTGCTGTATGTGTATTGCCACACAAATATGAGTATTTTGGTTGTGTACTCACCAGGCTCTGGCTTTCCTGTTAATCCATGGATGCTCTTCGGTGGTAGGATGGCCCGTACCTTCTCCTCCCAGGACCTGAAGTGTGTTGGTTTGTCAGGAGGGCCACCGCCAGTCTATCTGCTCAAGGTGTGTTCCCTGTCGATGAGCTTCTTGACCCTCCTGCGCACATCATAGTACCTGTTCTGTATATCGTCCTTTGTGCGCAGACAAGGTGCTTGTGCGTTGACCTTGTCGACAATCCTCTCCACATCTTGTTTTTCTGTGACATGGGGGTCTGTTGGACCAATGTGCCAAACAACTGTGGCTCTACCTTGAGTATTTCGTCAATCATGACTTCCAACTCACTATCTGTGAACTTTGGATTCTTCTTGGGGGCCATGGTGCTGAGTGGTTGTGGGGATTGATGTGTGTGAGGGTGTAAGTGAGTGTGGTGGGTGGGAGTTTGTCAGAGAATATGTGATTTCGTTTTTGAGTGGTGCAAATGGTGTAGTTGCTATGCGTTGTGTGAGTTGTGGTGTGTCGTTGCAGTGTGGTGGTGGTGTCTGCTGTCCTATGCCTGTAGTTTGCAGGGGATCATGGTAGGGATTTCTTGCCTTTAATAGGTGGAGTTGTGGGTGTGTCTTTGTTCCTTTTTTTATATTTGGCTTTGTCATAGCTTTTTTGGTGCTTTTTTCTGTCATTTCCTTTGCTTTTGTTGTGCATGATGGAGACGTTCGTTTGACTGTGTCAGACGCTGCTAGTGGCTCATGCTGGGTAACCCGAGTCTGTCACACTGACATTCTGCTGTTTTTCGATGTTGACGTACGCGTCAGACGCAAAGGGGTCTGTTGTTTGCTAGTCACAATTTGCTGTGCGTCTTGGTTTTCATGATTGTGCTCCGAGCGAGTCGGTCTTGCTTCACACGTATTACATTGTACTATGCGGCTCGTGCATCGCGGGTATGTTTCGGTCGCGTCAATTCCTGATGTGTGTCGGTCGGTACGATTCCCGGTCAATTTACTGGCGAATCACTGATTTGCGTACGGTTCGGTTGTGCAGCTTGTTTTCTGTATGAGTGGGTTGTAATTCACACGCGTTGCATCGCACTGCTTGGGTCGTATGGCGCCGGTCCGTGTCGGTCAGTCTCCGTTCCCGGTTCGTGTCGGTCGGTACATTTTACGCCTGGAATTGGAATCGGCCCCTATGTGTTTGCTAAATTGCGTATTGGGAATTCTTACATCTGCTACTATGCTCCGACAGGCACTAAGAAATCATTATTCCTCCAGTTGAACCGCCTAATTACAGAGATTGACGCCTCACAATATCTCATTGGTGGAGATTGGAATCTGGTACAAGACCCTATCCTAGACAAAACAGGTCTGCTAGACAAAGGAAATGCAGCAGATAGTGATATATTAAATGATATACTTTCAGATAAAGGATTGGTTGATCATTGGCGTCTTAGTCATCCAACAGGCACAGAATACACATTCTTCTCTCCCACCCACGGCACATTTTCTCGCTTAGACTACTTTTTGACATCACATAAAGTGGTTCAATTGGTCACGGAGTCCTGTATCTTAGAAGCAGCCTTGCCTTATCATTCTCCTGTCCATAGATTTAGGACTTTCTTGGCCAGGGCACAAACCATGGCGTATGAACATACAGCCCAATAGGACACCCAAGGGTAAACTCCAATTGCAATCCCATCTCCAAGACTATCTTTCCATTAACCGGGATTCTGTCACTTTCAGCAGGACTATTTGGGCTGCAGCTAAAGTCACTATTCGGGGCCAGCTAATGCGTCATGCAGCACTTGCTAATAAACAGAATGCTGCACGACCAACAGAATTAGAGCGAGACATTCAATCTTACTCTCGTCTGTACGCATCAACTCCAACCTTGCATTTTCGTAAACTACTAGAGCAAGCGCATATGTCCTTAAACGCCCTTTTTACCTCTAAAGCTGAATATGCTTTGCAGAGAATGAAGGCAAAACACTACGAACAGGGGGAGAAGGAAGGGAGGTTGTTAGCTGCTCAATTGCATTACAGGGAGGCTGCAATGGCCATCCCAGCTATCCGATCAACACAAGGTGATATACTCATGAGACCTCAAGAGATTGTTAATGAATTCACCTATTATTATCACTCCCTTTACACCCCAGGCAACCAAATAGATCTAGATAAGATGTCTTCCTTGCAAAAGTGGATCTTGCCCGTCTCTCTGATGATGGTAGAGCCCTACTTGAAGGTGAAATTACCAAGGATGAGATCTCTAAAGCCATTGCTGCCTTACATTACCATAAAGCCCCTGGGGAGGATGGATTTCCTACTGATTTATATGGATGGGCAGGACACAATATTGTTGATACACTGCATGTTGCATTTCAGGAAGCAGATAATAAATCTTCATTGGGACCTCTTTCTAACGAAGCAGATATCGCAGAGCTACCTAAACCTGGTAAAGATCCTCCGCGATGCAGAAGCTACCGTCCCATCTCGTTATTAAATTGCAATATCAAAATATTAGCCAGCATCCTAGCGTCTCGCCTTCGCAAGGTCTTCCCTTCTCTAATACACCACACTCAAGTCGGCTTTGTCCCGGGGCGTTCCTCTCAGAATCATCACCGTACGTTAGCCCATACATTGTGGTCTGTTAAACATCTTTCAGAGGATGCATTAGCCCTTTCACTTGATGCAGAAAAAGCTTTGATCGCATTGAATGGAACTATCTTTTTACAATAATGCAATGATTTGGATTAGGTGATCAATTCATAACTAAAGTACGCTTATTATACAATAATCCTTCTGCTCAGGTGAATTGCGGTGGTTTTTTATCTGATGCATTTCCGATTCCGAGAGGAACGCACCAGGGTTGCTTGCCCTCTATCCCCCCTTCCTTTTCTTTTAGCAATGGAGCCATTGGCTGCTACAATCCGCCAATCTGCTCACATCATAGGTGTTGTCCTCCCAATTGGACATTCTAAAATCTACTTATATGCAGAAGATATTTTACTTACTCTTACAAATCTTCCTCCATCTCCTCCGTCCCTCCTTCAAATCATTAATCATTTCTCTTCTTTCTCAGGCTACAAAATTAATTGGGACAAGAGTGAGGCTCTACCCATTTCTGCTCGCACTACAAAGGCAGCTGTACACGGCTTTCCTTTTCACTGGCAGTCTTCACGCCTTAAGTACTTAGGAATTTTAGTTAATAAGGCTTTGGAAAACATGGTTGCAGACAATTTAGCTCCTCTGCTTTCTCAGCTACAGCGTGATTTTGACAAATGGAAAACTTTTGTGTTATCTCCTTGGGGCAGAGTTCAAGCTATCAAAGTGGTCAATCTTCCGCGTTTCATTTATATTTTAGGCATGCTCCCCCTTCAGAACCCTTTAGCTACGCTTCGATCAGTAGATTCCAAGATTAAGACCTTCATATGGGGTTCAACTAGGCCATGCCTTGCAAAGACAAAATTAAAAGCCCACCAATCATATAGAGGAATGGGTCTCCCATCTATTGAACACTATTCCCTCGCATTGCACTTCCCTCAATTCTCTTACTTTTTGCCAGGAGTCAAAGATATTCCAAAATGGGTTTATATTGAGGGCCATCTTTTATCCATGGACTCAGGTCTCTCTCTTTTGAATGGCAACGGTACTAGTCGTTCTGATCCCAAAAATCCGATTTTATCAGTTATGCATAAATCCTGGCAAAGAGGACATCCTTTATTGATTTTAAATCCACGTATCCATGTCAAGGCTCCCTTATGGAATAATTCAGATATACATAGTAATGGTCTTTATCTTATATTACTTTATCTTTGCCTTTGTGGCAGGCAGCTGGCATCCGCTCCCAAGATCAACTTCTTCATAATGGCGACTTCAAATCCTTCTCACAACTAAGGGAGGAATTTAATCTTCCTATACAACATTCTTCTAAATACCTTCAACTTCAACAATGTTTGAAGAAACATTTGGGGTCTCCCCCTTGGTTGTTTCAAGTTTCTCCAACACTATCCTACTTAAACATATGGGGGAAGATAAAGGTGTGACCTCTGGCTTTTATAAAACCCTTACGCTTAACCTATTTTCACGAACCCTATCTCACAATCTTCAAATTAAATGGCAATCCAGTTTATCTAATTCTTATACAGCTACTGAATGGGAACAGATATTAGAGGGTTTACATAAAGGAGTTTGTGAAGCAAGGCTTAATGTCTGGCATTGGTCACCGTTTAAACTGCATAAAGCTGCTTTACTTTCGCATGCCGATTGTTGGAGGTGTTCTACCTCTGGTTGTGATACAACTCATATTATTTGTGAATGCCCAAAAATACAGCCTTTTTGGACCTTTGTTGGTAAGACCTTACATTCCACAATACCCTTACTTCTACCATTTACACCTGCCAACATTATCTTACATGATTTACGTCATTCTCCAAAGCTCTCTAAACCACAAACCCGTTTCTTCCATACTGCGTTGGCTACAGCGAACATGTTTGTTCTGCACCATTGGAAGTCATCATCCCCACCCTCACAGGAGGAATGGTTAGTGGCAATGATGCAGACGGCTTTACATGAAGGTACGATATATAACCTCCAGGATCAAGCTGATATGTTTCTCCAGACATGGTCTCCTTTTCTAAAAGCTGAAGTTGATGATACCGCTAACTCCTCTGCTTCACCTAATACACACAGTCAAGCAGACTAATTCACTGTTTTACACCTTTATACATTAAGGGGCATATTATCAAGCACAGCGTTAAAATTCTCACCGCTTTAGCGGCAGAAAACTGCAGCTAAAGCGGCGATAATGGGCTTGATAATATGCCGCAGAGAATTCCAATAGAAGCCCATGTTGACACCAGAACATGGGCTTCTATGGGAATTCTCAAGGGCATATTATCAAGCCCATTATTGCCACTTTAGCGGCAGTTTTCCATCTCCAATTGCTTTATCTCTTCCATTTTACCATATTCCTTTACCATTCTTTTCCCTTTCCTTCTTCCTCTTCCCTCCCTTTCCTTACTCTGGCCCCACTTCTTCACATCATTCTTCAGATTTACTATCTTCCTTTTATCTTCTTCTTCTCCTCTTCCTTCCTTACATTATTCCATAATCCTCTTCCAAACTATTGTGGTTTAAACCTCGCACAGTGAGTATTTTCTATGATAGCACCTTTTCCCTACTCTTATTTCGATGATTTTATAGAGTCACTGTTTCATATTTATATCTGATTCATTTATATTTTATTTATTAATATCATATGCTATATCAATTTCCTATTTATGTCATTTTCACTATTCACTATTTATGTATTTATGTATTTAATTATTTATATATAATATGCCTACTTCTTATATATTCCAGATTTATCCATCCACATTTACCATAAATGCTATGTGTTCATTGTTACTTTTTATTCTTATAATATTTCTTAAGTATTTATTAACAATGCATTGCTCTTACCTATTTTGTTTCATCATGTATTTTATTGTAAAACATAATAAAAAATGTCAACACTAAAAACTGCAATAAAGATGAGAATGAGCTACAACTCACATCTCTCGGTTACAGCGGATAAAAGTACACTAATTTAGCTTCAGAAAATACCTATCAGTCACATAAATCAGACTGGGGCGATAATGGGTTCATCACAAAGCTTACGGACAAGAGGACAATAAAAAGCTGCTAAGTGTCCAGAAATTAAAGCCACCCAACACTTTGATCCCACTAGTATCCCTAATCATAGCATGTGCCTTACCTTTGCTCCTTAGGAGTCAATATAATGCATTCCTGGATTGAATCCTGCAGCAGAAAGCCTCAGTAAATACATTTAGCAAACAATATACCCCACTTCACTCAGACAACAACGCCCTAAACACGAATTTGCCATCTCTTCCCCTTTTTAGTGGCTATTTTCAATGTACCATGGACCACACCAAAATCTCAAACGTGGTGGCAAAAGTTCCTCACGAATAACCTGTGTAGTTTGGCTACATCATGCACACCAAGCACTAAAATAACACTGGGACTCCCAGCGCTAAATGGCGGCTAAAGAAGAATTTGACAGCTGAACCAAGTCTGTGAGACTGTTCAATTTGGAACAGGTTGTCCTTTTATCACACTGGTCGTACCAGTGAATTCACCTTTGAAGGATGTGACACCAGACAGACAGTAAGACGTGTGAGGATTTAATCGTCTTGACTGGTTACCGCCTTAAATTCAAGAGTATGCATCACACACCCCCTTCTATAGTATATTAAGATGAAAGAGTTCCCACCTAAGAAACTTATGGTAGAGGCTTCGCTTGTAAAGCAAAGTCAAATGGAACAGACAAGGCAGGTAGGAAGGGTCCCATGTAATAAAGATGCAACAATAGTTATCACAGCCACGGTATAGGGGTTAAAAAGTCATCATTCCAGAAGGGAATGCAGGCAACTGGGAAAGGGCAGTATTCAGATTTAAGCCCTGGAGCAGTTTTAAAAAATTGGGTGTAATGAAGGGTGCAGCAGGGGTGTAAAAGCGAGCTAAAGCATCAAATGCATTACCTGCAAAGCAGTTCATCCCAGACTGGGATCCGGATATCTCTTTAATCTAGAAGGAAAAAAACACAGGGAAATCTTAAACGCTGCCCCTTCAACTAGTCCCGTTCATCATAAAAAGTGGCACACAATACTCTCCCAGAACTCCACACCCTAGTTGTCAGAACAACTAGGTCTTATCAAAACTTCTCTGCCGAACGAGATTCCATGAGTAAATTATCATCTCACTATGGCACATATAAGACACACCCACAATGCGCAAGGTGTGAGGTGATAATCTGATGACCACATATGCCAGGTGGGGCTATTGTGAAGAGAGCTGCTGTATCAATTGGGTTGAAACCCATGTGCAGTGGAGGAACGATGATCCTGTATGCGAGAGGGGGCCACCGGGATCAAGCAAGAAGTGAGATCATCATTGGAGGAGAGAGGAAGCCATTGTGAACCTTGTAGGCCTGAGAACCAGCATCAGGATCTTCACTTTTCCCCACTGCCCATGGGAAGAATTGAAGAACTTACCCAGCTTCTAGAATCATTGAAAACCACCTGCTGCTACTGGACCGTATGTGAGGAACTCTTGGTCTGCCGATCGCAGTCCACATGGGCCACATATGAACAAATTAGGGGAGACAGCCACTGCGGATCCAGCACGCATGGAGGTGGCATGCTTAGAGGCTCCTGTTTCTCCGATCCTGCTGGTGTTGGTAAGACTGATATAGGACCAGTCAGCCCTTGGGAACTTGCTTGCCACATAGTGCTTCGGCACTGGAACACTTTTGACTTTAATACAGAGTTAGAGTGGGAATCCTGAGAGTTGCATACTAGTGGGACTAAAACTGAATGTCTCTTAAAGTGATTGGGGAATATCCACTATCGCAAACTTGAGAAGAGTGGGACTCAGGGATCTGCTTATGAAACACTGGAGCCCTGACCTCAGAGGTTTGTGTGTATTGTTTATGAATGTTGTATTTCACTTTGTAGTCATAGATAAATGCTCCTTTATCAGAAAAGAAGACATTTGACTGGATGATCATGTATTGCTGCTGATGCACGTATTTTGAGTTGTGAGCCTGTGTTCACCACCCTGGGTCTACCTCCACCCCGAGAAGCCTTGGACTGCCTGACCTGCACTATCACTGAGAGTCAAATGCTGAAGGTGTACTTGGCCCAGGTGCAAAGGATCCATAGCAGGCCAGGCCCCGGGGCATCATGAGCAAAAGGCCTTAAGGCCCACTTTTGGACCTGATAACCCCGGCTTTCCCCGTGGCTCTCTGAACTTGGTTCTGACAGATGGGTTATTATTAGATTGTACTGAATCCTATATATTAGAAATGGTGGTCTCTAGTTGCTATGGATATACACCCTGTCCAAGTAAGGACCCTTCTTTCTAACCAGGATAAGAGGATTACACAGTTAAAATAACCCCTGCTCACCCCCTTGGTAGTCAGGCCTATCTCAGAGATAAAGTGTAAAGCAGTTGTACCCAAACACCCAGTAATGCGGTGAAAAAACTACAAAATGGGCACCACACCAGTTTACAAAAGTAGTGAATATTTATCAAATCAAAACAAGAATAAAATGTCTAACATACAACATACATAAGCAAAGATATGACTTTTAGAAAGGCTACTGTAAAAAAAAATATAGCTCTTGGAAAGCAATAGGTCCAACTGGGGCTATCTCGATGCCGGGACAGGTACGAATCCACAGTACGGTGCCAACCGCAAAGTGCGCGGGCCATCCATGGATTCACTTTGAAGCTCCAAGTAACAGTATTTTTATGGTGGTGAAAACAAAAACATTGCACAGCATCAGGGAAGTTGGATGTCCTTACTGTCACAGGGGACGTGAGGCATTAGATCTTACTGCCACAGGAGAGGTGAGGTGTCTGTTCCTTGCTGTTGCAGGGGAGGTGAAGTGTTGGTTCCCCACTGGTGCAGGGGAGGTGAAGCAGCGGCGGCAGTGCATCGATTCCTTACAATGGTGCGGTGTCAACGAGTTCGGGGGGTCACCCACATCATTTATTGACTCGACAATCATAGAGGTGAGTCGCTGGCATCAGGACTGCAGTGCAAGTCGGGGTGTTGCGTTGTCTCCTTAAGAGTGGTGCCCTCGGCTTCGGTGCAGGCAGCAGCCTCAATGACTAAGTTGTTGGTGACAAGTTGCAGGCATCGTCTGGTGTCATGGCTGTGTTGTATGTCAGGGCGGTGCGGTGTGCTCGTCATGAGTGGTGCCCTCAGCTCCGGTGCAGGCAGCGGCATCTCTGATGGTATTGATGTTGCTTTTCTTGAGTGGCAACACCAATCACATGATTCCAAGATCCCAGGAACTGAATTTGGCACCTCTCAGCAATCAAGGCTCCAACCAGAGAAGCCCAGGTGTTGTTAACAAGATATTGATGAAATATCTGTGGCCTTAAGACTTCTTAACAGGAGGCAAGCACACATAAGCCTTTGGAGAAACTTAGAAAGCAAGATTCAAGAAAGAAAAGTCTATTCCGTTCACTGCTCACAGACAAAAGCAGCAACTGCAGGTCAACCCAGCAAAGCAACACAGCAAAGGGGCAGTACTCCTCCTGACATCTCTTCAGCTCTTCTGGACAGTCTTCAATCCTGAAGTGTTCCAAAAGTCTTGGATTTTAGGTCCAATACTTATGCTCATTTTGGTCTTTGAAGCACTCATTCTTCAAAGGACAAGTTCTTACTTTTCCTGGTCTTTGATCCAGAAAAACGTCAGGGGGGTGGAGACTGCATTGTAAGAGGCCAGGCACAGTCCTATTCAGGTATAGGTGACAGCTCCTCCAAACGCTCTAGCTCAGGAAGACCCATCAGCCTGGTGATCGTTTATCAGGATATGCAGGGCACACCTCAAATTCCTTTGTGTGACTGTCTTGAGTGAATAAACAAGACAGGCCCCTGTCAGTCTCTGTCAGATGTTGATTCCACAGGCAGGCACAAGCACAGGATGGCAAAGCAAGAAAATGTCCACTTTCTAGAAGTGACATTTTTCAAAAACACAATTTAAAAAACACCTTTACTAAAAAATATGTTTTAAAATTCTGAGCTTAGAGAGTCTCAAATACACTGCACACTGCCCACGGGGGTACATTGGGCCTACCTTAGGGGTGCCTTACATGTAGTAAAAGGGAATATTTGGGCAGGGCAAGTGGGTGCACTTGCCAGGTCGACATGACAGTTTAAAACATCACTTACAGACACTGCAATGGCAGGCCTGAGACAAGTTTACAGGGCTACTCAAGCTGACGGCAAAACCAGTGCAGCCGTCCCAATAGTGGCATTTGATTTACAGGCCCCATGTACACACAGTGTACCTTATTAGGGACTTTTCGGTAAGTCAAATATGCCAATCATGGATAACCAATCATAATCACAATTTAAACATCATATAACCAGCGAATATGCTCCATATCAGGAGATGATGCATGGAGTTCGTTGAAGCAAGCATCTTAGGTCTCACGTCCAATGGTCTAGGACTGGGTTGGCACCACTTGGCAATGCAGACTGACAGATGGCAGAGTCCAAGTGCAGCAGGATAAGGATTTGAAGTTGTTTATTTTCCTGAGACTTCAGACAAAGATGCAAGCCAGCAAG